>NC_073231.2:155137500-155762500 GCF_029281585.2 Gorilla gorilla gorilla
GATATTTCCATGTTCATACACATAGCGGTGTAGTTATTTCCATGTGTAAAGAGATAGCTTTGTAGATATTTCCATGTATATGCAGATAGCTGTGTAGATATATCCATGTTCATACAGATAGCGGTGTAGATATTTCCATGTTCATACAGATAGCGGTGTAGATATTTCCATGTTTATACAGATAGCGGTGAAGATGTATGCATGTTTACACAGATAGCGGTGTAGATATTTCCATGTTCATACAGATAGCGGTGTAGATATTTCCATGTTCATCCAGATGGCTGTGAAGAAATATCCATGTTCATACAGATAGCGGAGTAGATATTTCCATGTTCATTCAGATAGTGGTGTAGATATTTCCATGTTCATACAGATAGCGGTGTAGATATTTCCATGTTCATACAGATAGCGGAGTAGGTATTTCCATGTTCGTACAGATAGCGTTGTAGATATTTCCATGTTCCTCCAGATGGCTGTGTAGATATATCCATGTTCATACAGATGGCGGTGTAGATATATCCATGTTCATACAGATAGAGGGGCTGATATTTCCATGTTCATACAGATAGCGGTGCTGATATTTCCATGTTTATACAGATAGCGGTGTAGATATTTCCATGTTTATTCAGATAGCGGTGTAGATATCTCCATCTTAATACAGATGACAGTGTAGATATTTATATGTTCATACAGATGGCGGTGCAGATATTTCCATGTTCATACAGATGGCGGTGTAGATATTTCCATGTTCATACAGATAGCGGTGTAGTTATTTACATGTGAAAAGAGATAGCTGTGTAGATATTTCCATGTATATGCAGATAGCTGTGTAGATATTTCCATTTTCATGCAGATAGCTGTGTAGATATTTCCATTTTCATGCAGATAGCGGTGTATATATTTCCATCTTCAAACAGATAGCGGTGTAGATATTTCCATGTTCATACAGATAGCGGTGTAGATATTTCCATGTTTATACAGATAGCGGTGAAGATGTATGAATATTTACACAGATAGCGGTGTGGATATTTCCATGTTCATCCAGAGGGCTGTGTAGAAATATCCATGTCCATCCACATGGCTGTGTAGATATATCCATGTTCATACAGATGGCGGTGAAGGTATTTCCATGTTCATTCAGATAGCGGTGTAGATATTTCCATGTTTATACAGATAGCGGTGTATATATTTCCATGTTCAAACAGATAGCGGTGTAGATATTTCCATGTTCATACAGATAGCGGTGTAGATATTTCCATGTTTATAGAGATAGCGGTGAAGATGTATGCATGTTTACACAGATAGCGGTGTATATATTTCCATGTTCATACAGATAGCTGTGTAGATATTTCCATGTTCATCCCGATGGCTCTGTAGATATATCCATGTTCATACTGATGGCGGTGAAGATATTTCCATGTTCATACAGATAGCGGTGTAGATATTTCCATGTTCATACAGATAGCGGTGTAGATATTTCCATGTTCATACAGATAGCGGTGTAGCTATTTCCGTGTTCATACAGATAGCGGTGAAGATATTTCCATGTTCATCTAGATGGCTGTGTAGATATATCCATGTTCATACAGATGGCGGTGAAGATATTTCCATGTTCATACAGATAGCGGTGTAGATATCTCCATGTTCATACAGATAGAGGGGCTGATATTTCCATCTTCAAACAGATACCGGTGCTGATATTTCCTTGTTTATACAGGTAGCGGTGTAGATATATTCATGTTTATACAGATAGCGTTGTAGATATTTCCATGTTTATACAGATAGCGGTGTTGATATTTCCATGCTTATACAGATTGCGGTGAAGGTATCTCCATCTTAATACAGATGGCCGTCTAGATATGTATATGTTCATACTGATGTCGGTGCAGATATTTCCATGTTCATACAGATGGCGGTGTAGATATTTCCATGTTTATAGATATAGCGGTGTAGTTATTTCCATGTGTAAAGAGATAGCTGTGTAGATATTTCCATGTATATGCAGATAGTGTACATATTTCCATTTTCATGCAGATAGCGGTGTAGATATTTCCATGTTCAAACACATAGCGGTGTAGATATTTCCATGTTTATACAGATAGCGGTGAAGATGTATGCATGTTTACACAGATATCGGTGTAGATATTTCCATGTTCATACAGATGGCTGTGTAGATATATCCACGTTCATACAGATAGCGGTGTAGATATTTCCATGTTCATACAGATAGCGGTGCTGATATTTCCATGTTTATATGGGTAGCGGTGTAGATATTTCCATGTTTATACAGATAGCGGTGTAGATATTTCCAGGTTTATACAGATAGCGGTGTAGATATCTCCATCTTAATACAGATGGCGGTGCAGATATTTATATGTTCATACAGATGGCGGTGTAGATATTTCCATGTTTATAGAGATAGCGGTGTAGATATTTCCATGTTCATACAGATAGCGGTGTAGATATTTCCATGTTTATACAGATAGCGGTGAAGATGTATGCATGTTTACACAGATAGCGGTGTCTATATTTCCATGTTCATACAGATAGCTGTGTAGATATTTCAATGTTCATCCAGATGGCTGTGTAGATATATCCATGTTCATACAGATGGCGGTGAAGATTTTTCCACGTTCATACAGATAGCGGTGTAGATATTTCCATGTTCATATAGATAGCGGTGTAGATATTTCCATGTTCATACAGATAGCGGTGTAGCTATTTCCATGTTCATACAGATAGTGGTGCAGATATTTCCATGTTCATCCAGATGGCTGTGTAGATATATCCATGTTCATACAGATGGCGGTGAAGATATTTCCATGTTCATACAGATAGCGGTGTAGATATTTCCATGTTCACACAGATAGCAGTGTAGGTATTTCCATGTTCATACAGATAGAGGGGCTGATATTTCCATGTTCATACAGATAGCGGTGTTGATATTTCCATGTTTATACAGGTAGCGGTGTAGATATATCCATATTAATACAGATAGTGGTGTTGACATTTCCATGTTTATACAGATAGCGGTGTAGATATTTCCATGTTTATACAGATGGCGGTGTAGATATCTACATCTTAATACAGATCGCCGTGTAGATATTTATATTTTCATACAGATGGCGGTGCAGATATTTCCGTGTTCATACAGATGGCGGTGTAGATATTTCCATGTTCATACAGATAGCGGTGTAGTTATTTCCACGTGTAAAGAGATAGCTGTGTAGATATTTCCATGTATATGCAGATAGCTGAGTAGATATTTCCATTTTCATGCAGATAGCGGTGTAGATATTTCCATGTTCAGATAGCGGTGTAGATATTTCCATTTTCATACAGATAGCGGTGTAGATATTTCCATGTTTATACAGATTGTCGTGAAGATGTATGCATATTTACACAGATAGCGGTGTAGATATTTCCATGTTCATACAGATAGCGGTGTAGATATTTCCGTGTTCATCCAGATGGCTGTGTAGATTTTTCCATGTTCATACAGATAGTGGTGTAGCTATTTTCATGTTCATGGAGATAGCGGTGTAGATATTTCCAAGTTCATACAGATAGCGGTGCTGATATTTCCATGTTTATACAGGTAGCGGTGTAGATATTTCCATGTTTATAGAGATAGCGGTGTAGATATCTCCATCTTAATATAGATGGCGGTGTAGATATTTATATGTTCATACAGATGGCTGGGCAGATATTTCCATGTTCATACAGATGGCGGTGTAGATATTTGTATGTTTATAGAGATAGCGCTGTAGTTATTTTCATGTGTAAAGAGATATCTTTGTAGATATTTCCATGTATATGCAGATCGCTGTGTAGAGATTTCCATTTTCATGCAGATAGCGGTGTAGATATTTCCATGTTCAAACAGATAGCGGTGTAGATATTTCCATGTTCATACAGATAGTAGTGTAGATATTTCCATGTTTATATAGATAGCGGTGAAGATGTATGCATGTTTACACAGATAGCGTTGTAGATATTTCCATCTTCATACATATAGCGGTGTAGATATTTCCATGTTCATCCAGATGGCTGTGTAGATATATCCTTTTCATACAGATGGCGGTGAAGATATTTCCATGTTCATACAGATAGCGGTTTAGTTATTTCCACGTGTAAAGAGATAGCTGTGTAGATATTTCCATTTTCATGCAGATAGCGGTTTAGATATTTCCATGTTCAAACAGATAGCGGTGTAGATATTTCCATGGTTATACAGATAGCGGTGAAGGTGTATGCATGTTTACACAGATGGCGGTGAAGATATTTCCATGTTCATACAGATAGCGGTGTAGATATTTCCATGTTCATACAGATAGCGGTGTAGATATTTCCATGTTCGTACAGATGGCTGTGTAGATATATCCATGTTCATACAGATGGCGGTGTAGCTATTTCCATGTTCATACAGATAGCGGTGTAGATATATCCATGTTCATACAGATAGCGGTGTAGATATTTCCATGTTCATACCGATAGCGGTGCTGATATTTCCATGTTTATACAGGTAGCGGTGTAGATATTTCCATGTTTATACAGATACCGGTGTAGATATTTCCATATTTATACAGATATCGGTGTAGATATTTCCATCTTTATACAGATAGCGGTGTAGATATCTCCTTCTTAATACAGATGGCTTTGTAGATATTTATATGTTCATACAGATGGCGGTGCAGATATTTCCATGTCCATACAGATGGGGGTGTAGATATTTCCATGTTTATAGAGATAGCGGTGTAGTTATTTCCATGTGTAAAGAGATAGCTGTGTAGATATTTCCATGTATATGCAGATAGCTGTGTAGATATTTCCATTTTCATGCAGACAGCGGTGTAGATATTTCCATGTTCAAACAGATAGCGGTGTAGATATTTCCATGTTCATACAGATAGCGGTGTAGATATTTCCATGTTCATACAGATAGCGGTGTAGATATTTCCATGTTCATACAGATAGCGGTGTAGATATTTCCATGTTCATATAGATATCGGTGCTGATATTTCCATGTTTATACAGGTAGTGGTGTAGATATTTCCATGTATATACAGATAGCGGTGTAGATATTTCCATGTTTATACAGATAGCGGTGTAGATATTTCCATGTTTATACAGATAGCAGTGGAGATATCTCTATCTTAATACAGATGGCACTGTAGATATTTATATTTTCATACAGATGGCGGTGCAGATATTTCCATGTTCATACAGATGGCGGTGTAGATATCTCCATGTTCATACAGATAACGGTGTAGTTATTTCCATGTGTAAAGAGATAGCTGTGTAGATATTTAAATGTATATGCAGATAGCAATGTAGATATTTCCATTTTCATGTAGATAGCAGTGTAGATATCTCCATCTTAATATAGATGGCGGTGTAGATATTTATATGTTCATACAGATGGCATTGCAGATATTTCCATGTTCATACAGATGGCGGTGTAGATATTTGTATGTTTATAGATATAGCGCTGCAGTTATTTCCATGTGTAAAGAGATAGCTTTGTAGATATTTCCATGTATATGCAGATCGCTGTGTAGATATCTCCATTTTCATGCAGATAGCGGTGTAGATATTTCTATGTTCAAACAGATAGCGGTGTAGATATTTTCATTTTCATACAGATAGCAGTGTAGATATTTCCATGTTTAGACAGATAGCGGTGAAGATGTATGCATGTTTACACAGATAGCGGTGTAGATATTTCCATCTTCATACAGATAGCGGTGTAGATATTTCCTTGTTCATCCAGATGGCTGTGTAGATATATCCGTGTTCATACAGGTGGCGGTGAAGATATTTCCATGTTCATACAGATGGCGGTGTAGTTATTTCCATGTGTAAAGAGATAGCTGTGGATATTTCCATTTATATGCAGACAGCTGTGTAGATATTTCCATTTTCATGCAGATAGCGGTTTAGATATTTCCATGTTCAAACAGATAGCGGTGTAGATATTTCCATGTTCATACAGATAGTGGTGTAGATATTTCCATGTTTATACAGATAGCGGTGAAGGTGTATGCATGTTTACAAGATAGCGGTGTAGATATTCCCATGTTCATACAGATCACGGTGTAGATTTTTCCATGTTCATCCAGATGGATGTGTAGACATATCCATGTTCATACAGATGGCGGTGAAGATATTTCCATGTTCATACAGATAGCGGTGTAGATATTTGCGTGTTCATACAGATAGCGGTGTAGATATTTCCATGTTCATACAGATGGCTGTGAAGATATATCCATGTTCATACAGATGGCGTTGAAGATATTTCCATGTTCATACAGATAGCGGTGTAGCTATTTCCATGTTCATACAGATAGCGGTGTAGATATTTCCATGTTCATACCGATAGCAGTGCTGATATTTCCATGTTTATACAGGTAGCGGTGTAGATATTTCCATGTTTATACTGATAGCGGTGTAGATATTTCCATGTTTATACAGATAGCGGTGTAAATATTTCCATGTTTATACAGATATCGGTGTAGATATCTCCTTCTTAATGCAGATGGCGGTGTAGATATTTATATGTTCATACAGATGGCGGTGCAGATATTTCCATGTTCATAGTGATGGCGGTGTAGATATTTCCATGTTTATAGAGATAGCGGTGTAGTTATTTCCATGTGTAAAGAGATAGCTGCGTGGATATTTCCATGTATATGCAGATACCTGTGTAGATATTTCCACTTTCATGCAGATAGCGGTGTAGATCTTTCCATGTTCAGGTAGCGGTGTAGATATTTCCATGTTCATGCAGATAGCGGTGCTGATATTTCCATGTTTATACAGTTAGCGGTGTAGATATTTCCATGTTTATACAGATTGCGGTGTAGATATTTCCATGTTTATACAGATAGCGGTGTAGATATTTCCAAGTTTATGCAGATAGCGGTGTAGATATCTCCATCTTAATATAGATGGCGGTGCAGATATTTATATGTTCATACAGATGGCGGTGCAGATATTTCCATGTTCATACAGATGGCGGTGTAGATATTTGTATGTTTATAGTGATAGCGCTGTAGTTATTTCCATGTGTAAAGAGATAGCTTTGTAGATATTTCCATGTATATGCAGATCGCTGTGTAGATATTTCCATTTTCATGCAGATAGCGGTGTAGATATTTCCATGTTCAGATACCGGTGTAGATATTTCCATGTTCATACAGATAGCAGTGTAGATATTTCCATGTTTATATAGATAGCGGTGAAGATGTATGCATGTTTACACAGATAGTGTTGTAGATATTTCCATCTTCATACAGATAGCGGTGTAGATATTTCCATGTTCATCCATATGGCTGTGTAGATATATCCATGTTCATACAGATGGCGGTGAAGATATTTCCATGTTCATACAGATAGCGGTGTAGTTATTTCCACGTGTAAAGAGATAGCTGTGTACATATTTCCATGTATATGCAGATAACTTTGTAGATATTTCCATTTTCATGCAGATAGCGGTTTAGATAATTCCATGTTCAAACAGATAGCGGTGTAGATATTTCCATGTTCATACAGATAGCGGTGTAGATATTTCCATGGTTATACAGATAGCGGTGAAGGTTTATGCATGTTTACACAGATAGCGGTGTAGATATTTCCATGTTTATACAGGTAGCGGTGAAGGTGTATGCATGTTTACACAGATGGCGGTGAAGATATTTCCATGTTCATACAGATAGCGGTGAAGATGTATGCATGTTTACACAGATAGCGGTGTAGACATTTCCATGTTCATCCAGATGGCTGTGTAGATATATCCATGTTCATACAGATAGCGGTGTAGATATTTCCATGTTCATACAGGTAGCGGTGTAGATATTTCCATGTTCATACAGATAGCGGTGTAGCTATTTCCATTTTCATACACATAACGGTGTAGCTATTTCCATGTTCCTACAGATAGCAGTGTAGATATTTCCATGTTCATACAGATAGCGGTGTAGATATTTCCATTTTCATACAGAGAGCGGTGCTGATATTTCAATGTTCATACAGATAGCTTTTAGATATTTCCTTCTTAATACAGATGGCGGTGTAGATATTTATATGTTCATACAGATTGTGGTGCAGATATTTCCATGTTCATACACATGGTGGTGTAGATATTTCCAGGTTTATAGATATAGCGGTGTAGTTACTTCCATGTGTAAAGAGATAGCTGTGTAGATATTTCCATGTATATGCAGATAGCTTTGTAGATATTTCCATTTTCATGCAGATAGCGGTGTAGATATTTACATGTTCAAAATGATAGCGGTGTAGATATTTCCATGTTCATTCAGATAGCTTTGTAGATACTTCCATGTTCATACAGATAGCGGTGTAGATATTTCCATGTTCATACAGATAGCGGTGTAGATATTTCCAGGTTCATACAGATAGCGGTGCTGATATATCCATGTTTATACAGGTAGCGGTGTAGATATTTCCATGTTGATACAGATAGCGGTGTAGATATTTCCATGTTTATACAGATAGCGGTGTAGATATTTCCATGTTTATTCAGATAGCAGTGTAGATATCTCCATCTTAAAAGAGATGGTGGTGTAGATATTTATATGTTCATACAGATGGCGGTGCAGATATTTCCATGTTCATACAGATGGCGGTGTAGATATTTCCATGTTCATACAGATAGCGGTGTAGTTATTTCCATGTGTTAAGAGATAGCTGTGTAGATATTTCCATCTATATGCAGATTGCTGTGTAGATATTTCCATTTTCATGCAGATAGCGGTGTATATATTTCCATCTACAAACAGATAGCGGTGTAGATATTTCCATGTTCATAGAGATAGCGGTGTAGATATTTCCATGTTTATACAGATAGCGGTGAAGATGTATGCATGTTTACACAGATAGCGGTGTGGATATTTCCATGTTCATCCAGAGGGCTGTGTAGATATATCCATGTTCATACAGATAGCGGTGTAGATATTTCCATGTTCATACAGATAGCAGTGTAGATATTTCCATGTTCATACAGATAGCGGTGCTGATATTTCCATGTTTACACAGGTAGCGGTGTAGATATTTCCATGTTTATACAGATAGCGGTGTAGATATTTCCATGTTTATACAGATAGCGGTGTAGATATTTCCATGTTTATACAGATAGCGGTGTAGATATCTCCATCTTAATACAGATGGCAGTGTAGATATTTATACGTTCATACAGATGGCGGTGCAGCTATTTCCATGTTCAAACAGATGGCGGTGTAGATATTTCCATGTTCATACAGATGGCGGTGTAGTAATTTCCATGTGTAAAGAGATAGCTGTGTAGATATTTCCATGTATATGCAGATAGCAGTGTAGATATTTCCATTTTCATGCAGATAGCGGTGTAGATATTTCCATGTTCAAACAGATAGCGGTGTAGATATTTCCATGTTCATACAGATAGCGGTGCAGATATTTCCATGTTCATACAGATAGCAGTGTAGATATTTCCATGTTTATACAGATAGCGGAGAAGATGTATGCATGTTTACAAAGATAGCGGTGTAGATATTTCCATGTTCATCCAGATGGCTGTGTAGATATATCCATGTTCATACAGATAGCGGTGTAGATATTTCCATGTTCATACAGATAGCGGTGTAGATATTTCCATGTTCATCCAGATGGCTGTGTAGATATATCCATGTTCATACAGATAGCGGTGTAGATATTTCCATGTTCATACAGGTAGCGGTGTAGCTATTTCCATGTTCATACAGATAACGGTGTAGCTATTTCCATGTTCATACAGATAGCAGTGTAGATATTTCCATGTTCATACAGATAGCGGTGTAGATATCTCCATTTTCATACAGAGAGCGGTGCTGATATTTCCATGTTTATACAGGCAGCGGTGTAGATATTTCCATGTTTATACAGATAGCGGTTTTGATATTTCCTTCTTAATACAGATGGCGGTGTAGATATTTATATGTTCATACAGATGGCGGTGCAGATATTTCCATGTTCATACAGATGGCGGTGTAGATATTTCCATGTTTATAGAGATAGCGGTGTAGTTATTTCCATGTGTAAAGAGATAGCTGTGTAGATATTTCCATGTATATGCAGATATCTTTGTAGATATTTCCGTTTTCATGCAGAAAGCGGTGTAGATATTTACATGTTCAAACAGATAGCGGTGTAGATATTTCCATGTTCATTCAGATAGCGGTGTAGACATTTCCAGGTTCATAGAGATAGCGGTGCTGATATTTCCATGTTTATACAGGTAGCGGTGTAGATATTTCCATGTTTATACAGATAGTGGTGTATATATTTCCATGTTTATACAGATAGCAGTGTAGATATTTCCATGTTTATTCAGATAGCGGTGTAGATATCTCCATCTTAATACAGATGGCGGTGTAGATATTTATATGTTCATACAGATGGCCGTGCAGATATTTCCATGTTCATACAGATGGCGGTGTAGATATGTCCATGTTCATACAGATAGCGGTGTAGTTATTTCCATGTGTAAAGAGATTGCTGTGTAGATATTTCCATCTATATGCGGATAGCTGTGTAGATATTTCCATTTTCATGCAGATAGCGATGTATATATTTTCATCTTCAAACAGATAGCGGTGTAGATATTTCCATGTTCATACAGATAGCGGTGTAGATATTTCCATGTTTATACAGATAGCGGTGAAGATGTATGCATGTTTACACAGATAGCGGTGTGGATATTTCCATGTTCATCCAGAGGGCTGTGTAGATATATCCATGTTCATACAGATAGCGGTGTAGATATTTCCATGTTCATACAGATAGCGGTGTAGATATTTCCATGTTCATACAGATAGCGGAGCTGATATTTCCATGTTCATACAGATAGCGGTGTAGATATTTCAAGGTGTAAAGAGATAGCTGTGTAGATATTTCCATCTATATGCAGATAGCTGTGTAGATATTTCCATTTTCATGCAGGTAGCTGTGTATATATTTCCATCTGCAAACAGATAGCGGTGTAGGTATTTCCATGTTCATAGAGATAGCGGTGTAGATATTTCCATGTTTATACAGATAGCGGTGAAGATGTATGCAAGTTTACACAGATAGCAGTGTAGAGATTTCCATGTTCATCCAGAGGGCTGTGTAGATATATCCATGTTCATACAGATAGCGGTGTAGACATGTCCATGTTCATACAGATAGCGGTGTAGATATTTCCATGTTCATACAGATAGCGGTGCTGATATTTCCATGTTTATACAGGCAGCGGTGTAGATCTTTCTATGTTTTTACAGATAGCGGTGTAGATATTTCCATGTTTATACAGATAGCAGTGTAGATATTTCCATGTTTATATAGATAGCGGTGAAGATGTATGCATGTTTACACAGATAGTGTTGTAGATATTTCCATCTTCATACAGATAGCGGTGTAGATATTTCCATGTTCATCCATATGGCTGTGTAGATATATCCATGTTCATACAGATGGCGGTGAAGATATTTCCATGTTCATACAGATAGCGGTGTAGTTATTTCCACGTGTAAAGAGATAGCTGTGTACATATTTCCATGTATATGCAGATAACTTTGTAGATATTTCCATTTTCATGCAGATAGCGGTTTAGATAATTCCATGTTCAAACAGATAGCGGTGTAGATATTTCCATGTTCATACAGATAGCGGTGTAGATATTTCCATGGTTATACAGATAGCGGTGAAGGTTTATGCATGTTTACACAGATAGCGGTGTAGATATTTACATGTTTATACAGGTAGCGGTGAAGGTGTATGCATGTTTACACAGATGGCGGTGAAGATATTTCCATGTTCATACAGATAGCGGTGAAGATGTATGCATGTTTACACAGATAGCGGTGTAGACATTTCCATGTTCATCCAGATGGCTGTGTAGATATATCCATGTTCATACAGATAGCGGTGTAGATATTTCCATGTTCATACAGGTAGCGGTGTAGATATTTCCATGTTCATACAGATAGCGGTGTAGCTATTTCCATTTTCATACACATAACGGTGTAGCTATTTCCATGTTCCTACAGATAGCAGTGTAGATATTTCCATGTTCATACAGATAGCGGTGTAGATATTTCCATTTTCATACAGAGAGCGGTGCTGATATTTCAATGTTCATACAGATAGCTTTTAGATATTTCCTTCTTAATACAGATGGCGGTGTAGATATTTATATGTTCATACAGATTGTGGTGCAGATATTTCCATGTTCATACACATGGTGGTGTAGATATTTCCAGGTTTATAGATATAGCGGTGTAGTTACTTCCATGTGTAAAGAGATAGCTGTGTAGATATTTCCATGTATATGCAGATAGCTTTGTAGATATTTCCATTTTCATGCAGATAGCGGTGTAGATATTTACATGTTCAAAAAGATAGCGGTGTAGATATTTCCATGTTCATTCAGATAGCTTTGTAGATACTTCCATGTTCATACAGATAGCGGTGTAGATATTTCCATGTTCATACAGATAGCGGTGTAGATATTTCCAGGTTCATACAGATAGCGGTGCTGATATATCCATGTTTATACAGGTAGCGGTGTAGATATTTCCATGTTGATACAGATAGCGGTGTAGATATTTCCATGTTTATACAGATAGCGGTGTAGATATTTCCATGTTTATTCAGATAGCAGTGTAGATATCTCCATCTTAAAAGAGATGGTGGTGTAGATATTTATATGTTCATACAGATGGCGGTGCAGATATTTCCATGTTCATACAGATGGCGGTGTAGATATTTCCATGTTCATACAGATAGCGGTGTAGTTATTTCCATGTGTTAAGAGATAGCTGTGTAGATATTTCCATCTATATGCAGATTGCTGTGTAGATATTTCCATTTTCATGCAGATAGCGGTGTATATATTTCCATCTACAAACAGATAGCGGTGTAGATATTTCCATGTTCATAGAGATAGCGGTGTAGATATTTCCATGTTTATACAGATAGCGGTGAAGATGTATGCATGTTTACACAGATAGCGGTGTGGATATTTCCATGTTCATCCAGAGGGCTGTGTAGATATATCCATGTTCATACAGATAGCGGTGTAGATATTTCCATGTTCATACAGATAGCAGTGTAGATATTTCCATGTTCATACAGATAGCGGTGCTGATATTTCCATGTTTACACAGGTAGCGGTGTAGATATTTCCATGTTTATACAGATAGCGGTGTAGATATTTCCATGTTTATACAGATAGCGGTGTAGATATTTCCATGTTTATACAGATAGCGGTGAAGATGTATGCAAGTTTACACAGATAGCAGTGTAGAGATTTCCATGTTCATCCAGAGGGCTGTGTAGATATATCCATGTTCATACAGATAGCGGTGTAGACATGTCCATGTTCATACAGATAGCGGTGTAGATATTTCCATGTTCATACAGATAGCGGTGCTGATATTTCCATGTTTATACAGGCAGCGGTGTAGATCTTTCTATGTTTTTACAGATAGCGGTGTAGATATTTCCATGTTTATACAGATAGCAGTGTAGATATTTCCATGTTTATATAGATAGCGGTGAAGATGTATGCATGTTTACACAGATAGTGTTGTAGATATTTCCATCTTCATACAGATAGCGGTGTAGATATTTCCATGTTCATCCATATGGCTGTGTAGATATATCCATGTTCATACAGATGGCGGTGAAGATATTTCCATGTTCATACAGATAGCGGTGTAGTTATTTCCACGTGTAAAGAGATAGCTGTGTACATATTTCCATGTATATGCAGATAACTTTGTAGATATTTCCATTTTCATGCAGATAGCGGTTTAGATAATTCCATGTTCAAACAGATAGCGGTGTAGATATTTCCATGTTCATACAGATAGCGGTGTAGATATTTCCATGGTTATACAGATAGCGGTGAAGGTTTATGCATGTTTACACAGATAGCGTTGTAGATATTTCCATGTTTATACAGGTAGCGGTGAAGGTGTATGCATGTTTACACAGATGGCGGTGAAGATATTTCCATGTTCATACAGATAGCGGTGAAGATGTATGCATGTTTACACAGATAGCGGTGTAGACATTTCCATGTTCATCCAGATGGCTGTGTAGATATATCCATGTTCATACAGATAGCGGTGTAGATATTTCCATGTTCATACAGGTAGCGGTGTAGATATTTCCATGTTCATACAGATAGCGGTGTAGCTATTTCCATTTTCATACACATAACGGTGTAGCTATTTCCATGTTCCTACAGATAGCAGTGTAGATATTTCCATGTTCATACAGATAGCGGTGTAGATATTTCCATTTTCATACAGAGAGCGGTGCTGATATTTCAATGTTCATACAGATAGCTTTTAGATATTTCCTTCTTAATACAGATGGCGGTGTAGATATTTATATGTTCATACAGATTGTGGTGCAGATATTTCCATGTTCATACACATGGTGGTGTAGATATTTCCAGGTTTATAGATATAGCGGTGTAGTTACTTCCATGTGTAAAGAGATAGCTGTGTAGATATTTCCATGTATATGCAGATAGCTTTGTAGATATTTCCATTTTCATGCAGATAGCGGTGTAGATATTTACATGTTCAAAAAGATAGCGGTGTAGATATTTCCATGTTCATTCAGATAGCTTTGTAGATACTTCCATGTTCATACAGATAGCGGTGTAGATATTTCCATGTTCATACAGATAGCGGTGTAGATATTTCCAGGTTCATACAGATAGCGGTGCTGATATATCCATGTTTATACAGGTAGCGGTGTAGATATTTCCATGTTGATACAGATAGCGGTGTAGATATTTCCATGTTTATACAGATAGCGGTGTAGATATTTCCATGTTTATTCAGATAGCAGTGTAGATATCTCCATCTTAAAAGAGATGGTGGTGTAGATATTTATATGTTCATACAGATGGCGGTGCAGATATTTCCATGTTCATACAGATGGCGGTGTAGATATTTCCATGTTCATACAGATAGCGGTGTAGTTATTTCCATGTGTTAAGAGATAGCTGTGTAGATATTTCCATCTATATGCAGATTGCTGTGTAGATATTTCCATTTTCATGCAGATAGCGGTGTATATATTTCCATCTACAAACAGATAGCGGTGTAGATATTTCCATGTTCATAGAGATAGCGGTGTAGATATTTCCATGTTTATACAGATAGCGGTGAAGATGTATGCATGTTTACACAGATAGCGGTGTGGATATTTCCATGTTCATCCAGAGGGCTGTGTAGATATATCCATGTTCATACAGATAGCGGTGTAGATATTTCCATGTTCATACAGATAGCAGTGTAGATATTTCCATGTTCATACAGATAGCGGTGCTGATATTTCCATGTTTACACAGGTAGCGGTGTAGATATTTCCATGTTTATACAGATAGCGGTGTAGATATTTCCATGTTTATACAGATAGCGGTGTAGATATTTCCATGTTTATACAGATAGCGGTGTAGATATCTCCATCTTAATACAGATGGCAGTGTAGATATTTATACGTTCATACAGATGGCGGTGCAGCTATTTCCATGTTCAAACAGATGGCGGTGTAGATATTTCCATGTTCATACAGATGGCGGTGTAGTAATTTCCATGTGTAAAGAGATAGCTGTGTAGATATTTCCATGTATATGCAGATAGCAGTGTAGATATTTCCATTTTCATGCAGATAGCGGTGTAGATATTTCCATGTTCAAACAGATAGCGGTGTAGATATTTCCATGTTCATACAGATAGCGGTGCAGATATTTCCATGTTCATACAGATAGCAGTGTAGATATTTCCATGTTTATACAGATAGCGGAGAAGATGTATGCATGTTTACAAAGATAGCGGTGTAGATATTTCCATGTTCATCCAGATGGCTGTGTAGATATATCCATGTTCATACAGATAGCGGTGTAGATATTTCCATGTTCATACAGATAGCGGTGTAGATATTTCCATGTTCATCCAGATGGCTGTGTAGATATATCCATGTTCATACAGATAGCGGTGTAGATATTTCCATGTTCATACAGGTAGCGGTGTAGCTATTTCCATGTTCATACAGATAACGGTGTAGCTATTTCCATGTTCATACAGATAGCAGTGTAGATATTTCCATGTTCATACAGATAGCGGTGTAGATATCTCCATTTTCATACAGAGAGCGGTGCTGATATTTCCATGTTTATACAGGCAGCGGTGTAGATATTTCCATGTTTATACAGATAGCGGTTTTGATATTTCCTTCTTAATACAGATGGCGGTGTAGATATTTATATGTTCATACAGATGGCGGTGCAGATATTTCCATGTTCATACAGATGGCGGTGTAGATATTTCCATGTTTATAGAGATAGCGGTGTAGTTATTTCCATGTGTAAAGAGATAGCTGTGTAGATATTTCCATGTATATGCAGATATCTTTGTAGATATTTCCGTTTTCATGCAGAAAGCGGTGTAGATATTTACATGTTCAAACAGATAGCGGTGTAGATATTTCCATGTTCATTCAGATAGCGGTGTAGACATTTCCAGGTTCATAGAGATAGCGGTGCTGATATTTCCATGTTTATACAGGTAGCGGTGTAGATATTTCCATGTTTATACAGATAGTGGTGTATATATTTCCATGTTTATACAGATAGCAGTGTAGATATTTCCATGTTTATTCAGATAGCGGTGTAGATATCTCCATCTTAATACAGATGGCGGTGTAGATATTTATATGTTCATACAGATGGCCGTGCAGATATTTCCATGTTCATACAGATGGCGGTGTAGATATGTCCATGTTCATACAGATAGCGGTGTAGTTATTTCCATGTGTAAAGAGATTGCTGTGTAGATATTTCCATCTATATGCGGATAGCTGTGTAGATATTTCCATTTTCATGCAGATAGCGATGTATATATTTTCATCTTCAAACAGATAGCGGTGTAGATATTTCCATGTTCATACAGATAGCGGTGTAGATATTTCCATGTTTATACAGATAGCGGTGAAGATGTATGCATGTTTACACAGATAGCGGTGTGGATATTTCCATGTTCATCCAGAGGGCTGTGTAGATATATCCATGTTCATACAGATAGCGGTGTAGATATTTCCATGTTCATACAGATAGCGGTGTAGATATTTCCATGTTCATACAGATAGCGGAGCTGATATTTCCATGTTCATACAGATAGCGGTGTAGATATTTCAAGGTGTAAAGAGATAGCTGTGTAGATATTTCCATCTATATGCAGATAGCTCTGTAGATATTTCCATTTTCATGCAGGTAGCTGTGTATATATTTCCATCTGCAAACAGATAGCGGTGTAGGTATTTCCATGTTCATAGAGATAGCGGTGTAGATATTTCCATGTTTATACAGATAGCGGTGAAGATGTATGCAAGTTTACACAGATAGCAGTGTAGAGATTTCCATGTTCATCCAGAGGGCTGTGTAGATATATCCATGTTCATACAGATAGCGGTGTAGACATGTCCATGTTCATACAGATAGCGGTGTAGATATTTCCATGTTCATACAGATAGCGGTGCTGATATTTCCATGTTTATACAGGCAGCGGTGTAGATCTTTCTATGTTTTTACAGATAGCGGTGTAGATATTTCCATGTTTATGCAGATAGCAGTGTAGATATTTCCATGTTTATATAGATAGCGGTGAAGATGTATGCATGTTTACACAGATAGTGTTGTAGATATTTCCATCTTCATACAGATAGCGGTGTAGATATTTCCATGTTCATCCATATGGCTGTGTAGATATATCCATGTTCATACAGATGGCGGTGAAGATATTTCCATGTTCATACAGATAGCGGTGTAGTTATTTCCACGTGTAAAGAGATAGCTGTGTACATATTTCCATGTATATGCAGATAACTTTGTAGATATTTCCATTTTCATGCAGATAGCGGTTTAGATAATTCCATGTTCAAACAGATAGCGGTGTAGATATTTCCATGTTCATACAGATAGCGGTGTAGATATTTCCATGGTTATACAGATAGCGGTGAAGGTTTATGCATGTTTACACAGATAGCGGTGTAGATATTTCCATGTTTATACAGGTAGCGGTGAAGGTGTATGCATGTTTACACAGATGGCGGTGAAGATATTTCCATGTTCATACAGATAGCGGTGAAGATGTATGCATGTTTACACAGATAGCGGTGTAGACATTTCCATGTTCATCCAGATGGCTGTGTAGATATATCCATGTTCATACAGATAGCGGTGTAGATATTTCCATGTTCATACAGGTAGCGGTGTAGATATTTCCATGTTCATACAGATAGCGGTGTAGCTATTTCCATTTTCATACACATAACGGTGTAGCTATTTCCATGTTCCTACAGATAGCAGTGTAGATATTTCCATGTTCATACAGATAGCGGTGTAGATATTTCCATTTTCATACAGAGAGCGGTGCTGATATTTCAATGTTCATACAGATAGCGGTGTAGTTATTTCCATGTGTAAAGAGATTGCTGTGTAGATATTTCCATCTATATGCGGATAGCTGTGTAGATATTTCCATTTTCATGCAGATAGCGATGTATATATTTTCATCTTCAAACAGATAGCGGTGTAGATATTTCCATGTTCATACAGATAGCGGTGTAGATATTTCCATGTTTATACAGATAGCGGTGAAGATGTATGCATGTTTACACAGATAGCGGTGTGGATATTTCCATGTTCATCCAGAGGGCTGTGTAGATATATCCATGTTCATACAGATAGCGGTGTAGATATTTCCATGTTCATACAGATAGCGGTGTAGATATTTCCATGTTCATACAGATAGCGGAGCTGATATTTCCATGTTCATACAGATAGCGGTGTAGATATTTCAAGGTGTAAAGAGATAGCTGTGTAGATATTTCCATCTATATGCAGATAGCTCTGTAGATATTTCCATTTTCATGCAGGTAGCTGTGTATATATTTCCATCTGCAAACAGATAGCGGTGTAGGTATTTCCATGTTCATAGAGATAGCGGTGTAGATATTTCCATGTTTATACAGATAGCGGTGAAGATGTATGCAAGTTTACACAGATAGCAGTGTAGAGATTTCCATGTTCATCCAGAGGGCTGTGTAGATATATCCATGTTCATACAGATAGCGGTGTAGACATGTCCATGTTCATACAGATAGCGGTGTAGATATTTCCATGTTCATACAGATAGCGGTGCTGATATTTCCATGTTTATACAGGCAGCGGTGTAGATCTTTCTATGTTTTTACAGATAGCGGTGTAGATATTTCCATGTTTATACAGATAGCAGTGTAGATATTTCCATGTTTATATAGATAGCGGTGAAGATGTATGCATGTTTACACAGATAGTGTTGTAGATATTTCCATCTTCATACAGATAGCGGTGTAGATATTTCCATGTTCATCCATATGGCTGTGTAGATATATCCATGTTCATACAGATGGCGGTGAAGATATTTCCATGTTCATACAGATAGCGGTGTAGTTATTTCCACGTGTAAAGAGATAGCTGTGTACATATTTCCATGTATATGCAGATAACTTTGTAGATATTTCCATTTTCATGCAGATAGCGGTTTAGATAATTCCATGTTCAAACAGATAGCGGTGTAGATATTTCCATGTTCATACAGATAGCGGTGTAGATATTTCCATGGTTATACAGATAGCGGTGAAGGTTTATGCATGTTTACACAGATAGCGGTGTAGATATTTCCATGTTTATACAGGTAGCGGTGAAGGTGTATGCATGTTTACACAGATGGCGGTGAAGATATTTCCATGTTCATACAGATAGCGGTGAAGATGTATGCATGTTTACACAGATAGCGGTGTAGACATTTCCATGTTCATCCAGATGGCTGTGTAGATATATCCATGTTCATACAGATAGCGGTGTAGATATTTCCATGTTCATACAGGTAGCGGTGTAGATATTTCCATGTTCATACAGATAGCGGTGTAGCTATTTCCATTTTCATACACATAACGGTGTAGCTATTTCCATGTTCCTACAGATAGCAGTGTAGATATTTCCATGTTCATACAGATAGCGGTGTAGATATTTCCATTTTCATACAGAGAGCGGTGCTGATATTTCAATGTTCATACAGATAGCTTTTAGATATTTCCTTCTTAATACAGATGGCGGTGTAGATATTTATATGTTCATACAGATTGTGGTGCAGATATTTCCATGTTCATACACATGGTGGTGTAGATATTTCCAGGTTTATAGATATAGCGGTGTAGTTACTTCCATGTGTAAAGAGATAGCTGTGTAGATATTTCCATGTATATGCAGATAGCTTTGTAGATATTTCCATTTTCATGCAGATAGCGGTGTAGATATTTACATGTTCAAAAAGATAGCGGTGTAGATATTTCCATGTTCATTCAGATAGCTTTGTAGATACTTCCATGTTCATACAGATAGCGGTGTAGATATTTCCATGTTCATACAGATAGCGGTGTAGATATTTCCAGGTTCATACAGATAGCGGTGCTGATATATCCATGTTTATACAGGTAGCGGTGTAGATATTTCCATGTTGATACAGATAGCGGTGTAGATATTTCCATGTTTATACAGATAGCGGTGTAGATATTTCCATGTTTATTCAGATAGCAGTGTAGATATCTCCATCTTAAAAGAGATGGTGGTGTAGATATTTATATGTTCATACAGATGGCGGTGCAGATATTTCCATGTTCATACAGATGGCGGTGTAGATATTTCCATGTTCATACAGATAGCGGTGTAGTTATTTCCATGTGTTAAGAGATAGCTGTGTAGATATTTCCATCTATATGCAGATTGCTGTGTAGATATTTCCATTTTCATGCAGATAGCGGTGTATATATTTCCATCTACAAACAGATAGCGGTGTAGATATTTCCATGTTCATAGAGATAGCGGTGTAGATATTTCCATGTTTATACAGATAGCGGTGAAGATGTATGCATGTTTACACAGATAGCGGTGTGGATATTTCCATGTTCATCCAGAGGGCTGTGTAGATATATCCATGTTCATACAGATAGCGGTGTAGATATTTCCATGTTCATACAGATAGCAGTGTAGATATTTCCATGTTCATACAGATAGCGGTGCTGATATTTCCATGTTTACACAGGTAGCGGTGTAGATATTTCCATGTTTATACAGATAGCGGTGTAGATATTTCCATGTTTATACAGATAGCGGTGTAGATATTTCCATGTTTATACAGATAGCGGTGTAGATATCTCCATCTTAATACAGATGGCAGTGTAGATATTTATACGTTCATACAGATGGCGGTGCAGCTATTTCCATGTTCAAACAGATGGCGGTGTAGATATTTCCATGTTCATACAGATGGCGGTGTAGTAATTTCCATGTGTAAAGAGATAGCTGTGTAGATATTTCCATGTATATGCAGATAGCAGTGTAGATATTTCCATTTTCATGCAGATAGCGGTGTAGATATTTCCATGTTCAAACAGATAGCGGTGTAGATATTTCCATGTTCATACAGATAGCGGTGCAGATATTTCCATGTTCATACAGATAGCAGTGTAGATATTTCCATGTTTATACAGATAGCGGAGAAGATGTATGCATGTTTACAAAGATAGCGGTGTAGATATTTCCATGTTCATCCAGATGGCTGTGTAGATATATCCATGTTCATACAGATAGCGGTGTAGATATTTCCATGTTCATACAGATAGCGGTGTAGATATTTCCATGTTCATCCAGATGGCTGTGTAGATATATCCATGTTCATACAGATAGCGGTGTAGATATTTCCATGTTCATACAGGTAGCGGTGTAGCTATTTCCATGTTCATACAGATAACGGTGTAGCTATTTCCATGTTCATACAGATAGCAGTGTAGATATTTCCATGTTCATACAGATAGCGGTGTAGATATCTCCATTTTCATACAGAGAGCGGTGCTGATATTTCCATGTTTATACAGGCAGCGGTGTAGATATTTCCATGTTTATACAGATAGCGGTTTTGATATTTCCTTCTTAATACAGATGGCGGTGTAGATATTTATATGTTCATACAGATGGCGGTGCAGATATTTCCATGTTCATACAGATGGCGGTGTAGATATTTCCATGTTTATAGAGATAGCGGTGTAGTTATTTCCATGTGTAAAGAGATAGCTGTGTAGATATTTCCATGTATATCCAGATATCTTTGTAGATATTTCCGTTTTCATGCAGAAAGCGGTGTAGATATTTACATGTTCAAACAGATAGCGGTGTAGATATTTCCATGTTCATTCAGATAGCGGTGTAGACATTTCCAGGTTCATAGAGATAGCGGTGCTGATATTTCCATGTTTATACAGGTAGCGGTGTAGATATTTCCATGTTTATACAGATAGTGGTGTATATATTTCCATGTTTATACAGATAGCAGTGTAGATATTTCCATGTTTATTCAGATAGCGGTGTAGATATCTCCATCTTAATACAGATGGCGGTGTAGATATTTATATGTTCATACAGATGGCCGTGCAGATATTTCCATGTTCATACAGATGGCGGTGTAGATATGTCCATGTTCATACAGATAGCGGTGTAGTTATTTCCATGTGTAAAGAGATTGCTGTGTAGATATTTCCATCTATATGCGGATAGCTGTGTAGATATTTCCATTTTCATGCAGATAGCGATGTATATATTTTCATCTTCAAACAGATAGCGGTGTAGATATTTCCATGTTCATACAGATAGCGGTGTAGATATTTCCATGTTTATACAGATAGCGGTGAAGATGTATGCATGTTTACACAGATAGCGGTGTGGATATTTCCATGTTCATCCAGAGGGCTGTGTAGATATATCCATGTTCATACAGATAGCGGTGTTGATATTTCCATGTTCATACAGATAGCGGTGTAGATATTTCCATGTTCATACAGATAGCGGAGCTGATATTTCCATGTTCATACAGATAGCGGTGTAGATATTTCAAGGTGTAAAGAGATAGCTGTGTAGATATTTCCATCTATATGCAGATAGCTGTGTAGATATTTCCATTTTCATGCAGGTAGCTGTGTATATATTTCCATCTGCAAACAGATAGCGGTGTAGGTATTTCCATGTTCATAGAGATAGCGGTGTAGATATTTCCATGTTTATACAGATAGCGGTGAAGATGTATGCAAGTTTACACAGATAGCAGTGTAGAGATTTCCATGTTCATCCAGAGGGCTGTGTAGATATATCCATGTTCATACAGATAGCGGTGTAGACATGTCCATGTTCATACAGATAGCGGTGTAGATATTTCCATGTTCATACAGATAGCGGTGCTGATATTTCCATGTTTATACAGGCAGCGGTGTAGATCTTTCTATGTTTTTACAGATAGCGGTGTAGATATTTCCATGTTTATACAGATAGCGGTGTTGATATTTCCATGTTTATGCAGATAGCGGTGTAGATATCTCCATCTTAATACAGATGGCGGTGTAGATATTTATATGTTCATACAGATGGCGTTGTAGATATTTCCATGTTCATCCAGATGGCTCTGTAGATATATCCATGTTCGTAAAGATGGCGGTGAAGATATTTCCATGTTCATACAGATAGCGGTGTAGATATTTCCATGTTCATACAGATAGCGGTGTAGATATTTCCATGTTCATACAGATAGCGGTGCAGCTATTTCCATGTTCATTCAGATAGCGGTGTAGATATTTCCATGTTCATCCAGATGGCTGTGAAGATATATCCATGTTCATACAGGTGGCGGTGTAGATATCTCCATGTTCATACAGATAGAGGGGCTGATATTTCCATGTTCATACAGATAGCGGTGCTGATATTTCCATGTTTATACAGATAGCGTTGTAGATATTTCCATGTTTATTCAGATAGCGGTGTAGATATCTCCATCTTAATATTGATGGCGGTGTAGATATTTATATGTTCATACAGATGGCGGTGCAGATATTTCCATGTTCATACAGATAGCGGTGCTGATATTTCCATGTTTATACAGGTAGCGGTGTAGATATTTCCATGTTTATACAGATAGCGGTGTAGATATTTCCATGTTTATACAGATAGCGGTGTAGATATTTCCATGTTTATACAGATAGCGGTGTAGATATCTCCATCTTAATACAGATGGCGGTGTAGATATTTATATGTTCATACAGATGGCGGTGCAGATATTTCCATGTTCATACAGATGGCGGTGTAGATATTTCCATGTTCATACAGATAGCGGTGTAGTTATTTCCATGTGTAAAGAGATAGCTGTGTAGATATTTCCATGTATATGCAGATAGCAGTGTAGATATTTCCATTTTCATGCAGATAGCCGTGTAGATATTTCCATGTTCAAACAGATAGCGGTGTAGATATTTCCATGTTCATATAGATAGTGGTGCAGATATTTCCATGTTCATACAGATAGCGGTGTAGATTTTCCATGTTTATACAGATAGCGGTGTAGATAATTCCATGTTCATACAGATAGCGGTGTAGATATTTCCATGTTCATCCAGATGGCTGTGTAGATATATCCATGTTCCTACAGATGGAGGTGAAGATATTTCCATGTTCATACAGATAGCGGTGTAGTTATTTCCATGTGTAAAGAGATAGCTGTGTAGATATTTCCATGTATATGCAGATAGCTGTGTATATATTTCCATTTTCGTGCAGATAGCGGTTTAGATATTTCCATGTTCAAACAGATAGCGGTGTAGATATTTCCATTTTCATAGAGATAGCGGTGTAGATACTTCCATGTTCATACAGATAGAAGGGCTGATATTTCCATGTTCATACAGATAGCGGTGCTGATATTTCCATGTTTATACAGATAGCGGTGTAGATATTTCCATGTTTATTCAGATAGCGGTGTAGATATTTCCATGCTTATACAGATAGCGGTGTAGATATCTCCATCTTAATACAGATGGCGGTGTAGATATTTATATGTTAATACAGATGGCGGTGCAGACATTTCCGTGTTCATACAGATAGCGGTGTAGTTATTTACATGTGTAAAGAGATAGATGTGTAGATATTTCCATGTATATGCATATAGCTGTGTAGATATTTCCATTTTCATGCTGATAGCAGTCTATATATTTCCATGTTCAAACAGATAGCGGTGTTGATATTTCCACGTTCATAGAGATTGCTGTGTTGATATTTCCATGCTTATACAGATTGCGGTGAAGATGTATGCATGTTTACACAGATAGCGGTGTAGATATTTCCATGTTCATGCAGATAGCGGTGTAGATATTTCCATGTTCATCAAGATGGCTGTGTAGATATATCCATGTTCATGCTGATAGCGGTGTAGATATTTCCATGTTCCTACAGATAGTGGTGTAGATATTTCCATGTTCATACAGATAGCAGTGTAGCTATTTCCATGTTCATACAGATAGCGGTGTAGATATTTCCATGTTCATAGAGATAGCGGTGTAGATATTTCCATGTTCATACAGATAGCCGTGCTGATATTTCCATGTTTATACAGATAGCGGTGTAGATACTTCCAAGTTTATACAGATAGCGGTGTTGATATCTCCATCTAAATACAGATGGCGGTGTAGACATTTATATGTTTATACAGATGGCGGTGCAGATATTTCCTTGTTCATACAGATGGCAGTGTAGATATTTCCGTGTTTATAGAGATAGCGGTGTAGTTATTTCCAAGTGTAAAGAGATAACTTTGTAGATATTTCCATGTATATGCAGATAGCTTTGTAGATATTTCTATTTTCATGCAGATAGCGGTTTAGATATTTCCATGTTCGTACAGATAGCGGTGTAGATATTTCCATGTTCATTCAGATAGCGTTGTAGATATTTCCATCTTCAAACAGATAGCGGTGTAGATATTTCCATGTTCATACAGATAGCGGTGTAGATATTTCCATGTTTATACAGATAGCGCTGAAGATGTATGCATGTTTACACAGATAGCGGTGTATATATTTGCATGTTCATACAGATAGCTGTGTAGATATTTCAATGTTCATCCAGATGGCTGTGTAGATATATCCATGTTCATACAGATGGCGGTGAAGATTTTTCCATTTTCATACAGATAGCGGTGTAGATATTTCCATGTTCATACAGATAGCGGTGTAGATATTTCCATGTTCAAACAGATACCGGTGTAGCTATTTCCATGTTCATACAGATAGCGGTGCAGATATTTCCATGTTCATCCAGATGGCTGTGTAGATATTTCCATGTTCATAAAGATGGCGGTGAAGATATTTCCATGTTCATACAGAGAGCGGTGTAGATATTTCCATGTTCACACAGATAGCGGTGTAGGTATTTCCATGTTCATACAGATAGTGGGGCTGATATTTCCATGTTCATACAGATAGCGGTGCTGATATTTCCCTGTTTATACAGGTAGCGGTTTAGATATTTCCATATTTATACAGATAGCGGTGTAGATATTTCCATGTTTATACAGATAGCGGTGTAGATATTTCCATTTTTATACAGATGGCGGTATAGATATCTCCATCTTAATACAGATCGCCGTGTAGATATTTATATGTTCATACAGATGGCGGTGCAGATATTTCCGTGTTCATACAGATGGCGGTGTAGATATTTCCATGTTCAAACAGATAGCGGTGTAGTTATTTCCACGTGTAAAGAGATAGCTGTGTAGATATTTCCATGTATATGCAGATAGCTGTGTAGATATTTCCATTTTCATGCAGACAGCGGTGTAGATATTTCCATGTTTAAACAGATAGCGGTGTAGATATTTCCATGTTCATATAGATAGTGGTGCAGATATTTCCATGTTCATACAGATAGCGGTGTAGATTTTCCATGTTTATACAGATAGCGGTGAAGATGTATGCATGTTTACACAGATAGCGCTGTAGATAATTCCATGTTCATCCAGATGGCTGTGTAGATATATCCATGTTCATACAGATAGCGGTGTAGATATTTCCATGTTCATCCAGATAGCGGTGTAGCTATTTCCATGTTCATACAGATAGCGGTGTAGATATTTCCATGTTTATACAGATTGCGGTGAAGATGTATGCATGTTTAAACAGATAGCGGTGTAGATATTTCCATGTTCATACAGATAGCGGTGTAGATATTTCCATGTTCATCCAGATGGCTGTGTAGAAATATCCATGTTCATATAGATAGCGGTGTAGATATTTCCATGTTCATTCAGATAGTGGTGTAGATATTTCCATGTTCATACAGATAGCGGTTTAGCTATTTCCATGTTCATACAGATAGCGGTGTAGATATTTCCATGTTCGTACAGATAGCGTTGTAGATATTTCCATGTTCCTCCAGATGGCTGTGTAGATATATCCATGTTCATAGAGATGGCGGTGTAGGTATCTCCATGTTCCTAGAGATAGCGGTGCTGATATTTCCATGTTTATACAGGTAGCGGTGTAGAAATTTCCATGTTTATCCAGATAGCGGTGTAGATATTTCCATGTTTATACAGATAGCGGTGTAGATATTTCCAGGTTTATACAGATAGCGGTGTAGATATCTCCATCTTAATACAGATGGCGGTGTAGATATTTATATGTTCATACAGATGGCGGTGTAGATATTTCCATGTTCATCCAGATGGCTCTGTAGATATATCCATGTTCGTACAGATGGCGGTGAAGTTATTTCCCTGTTCATACAGATAGCGGTGTAGATATTTCCATGTTCATACAGATAGCGGTGTAGATATTTCCATGTTCATACAGATAGCGGTGTAGCTATTTCCATGTTCATACAGATAGCGGTGTAGATATTTCCATGTTCCTCCAGATGGCTGTGTAGATATATCCATGTTCATACAGAAGGCGGTGTAGATATCTCCATGTTCATACAGTTAGAGGGGCTGGTATTTCCATGTTCATACAGATAGCGGTGCTGATATTTAAATGTTTATACAGATAGTGGTGTAGATATTTCCATGTTTATTCAGATAGCGGTGTAGATATCTCCATCTTAATACAGATGGCAGTGTAGATATTTATATGTTCATACAGATGGCGGTGCAGATATTTCCATGTTCATACAGAAGGCGGTGTAGATATTTCCATGTTCATACAGATAGCGGTGTAGTTATTTACATGTGAAAAGAGATAGCTGTGTAGATATTTCCATGTATATGCAGATAGCTGTGTAGATATTTCCATTTTCATGCAGATTGCTGTGTAGATATTTCCATTTTCATGCAGATAGCGGTGTATATATTTCCATCTTCAAACAGATAGCGGTGTAGGTATTGGCATGTTCATACAGATAGCGGTGTAGATATTTCCATGTTTATACAGATAGCGGTGAAGATGTATGCATGTTTACACAGATAGCGGTGTGGATATTTCCATGTTCATCCAGAGGGCTGTGTAGAAATATCCATGTTCATCCACATGGCTGTGTAGATATATCCATGTTCATACAGATGGCGGTGAAGGTATTTCCATGTTCATTCAGATAGCGGTCTAGATATTTCCATGTTCATACAGATAGCGGTGTAGATATCTCCATGTTCATACAGATAGAGGGGCTGATATTTCCATGTTCATCCAGATGGCTGTGTAGATGTATCCATGTTCATGCTGATAGCGGTGTAGATATTTCCATGTTTATACAGATAGCGGTGTAGATATTGCCATG
The DNA here is from genome assembly GCF_029281585.2 of Gorilla gorilla gorilla. Classification (NCBI taxonomy): domain Eukaryota; kingdom Metazoa; phylum Chordata; class Mammalia; order Primates; family Hominidae; genus Gorilla; species Gorilla gorilla. The sequence goes on from NC_073231.2 coordinate 155,166,224, forward strand.
TTTATACAGATAGCGGTGTAGATATTTCCATGTTTATGGAGATATCGGTGTAGATATCTCCATCTTAATACAGTTGGCCGTGTAGATATGTATATGTTCATACAGATGTCGGTGCAGCTATTTCCATGTTCATACAGATGGCGGTGAAGATATTTCCATGTTCATACAGATAGCGGTGTAGTTATTTCCATGTGTAAAGAGATATCTGTGTAGATATTTCCATGTATAGGCAGATAGCTGTGTAGATATTTCCATTTTCATGGAGATAGCGGTGTAGATATTTCCATGTTCAAACAGATAGCGGTGTAGATATTTCCATGTTCATACAGAGAGCGGTGTATTTATTACCATCTTTATACAGATTGCGGTGAAGATGTATGCATATTTACACAGATAGCGGTGTAGATATTTCCATGTTCATACAGATAATGGTGTAGATATTTCCGTGTTCATCCAGATGGCTGTGTAGATATATCCATGTTCATACAAATAGCGGTGTAGATATTTCCATGTTCATACAGGTAGTGGTGTAGATATTTCCATGTACATACAGATAGCGGTGTAGCTATTTCCATGTTCATACAGATAGCGGTGTAGAAATTTCCATGTTCATAGAGATAGCAGTGTAGATATTTCCAAGTTTATACCGATAGCGGTGTAGATATCTCCATTTTAATATAGATGGCGGTGTAGATATTTATATGTTCATACAGATGGCGGTGCAGATATTTCCATGTTCATACAGATGGCGGTGTAGCTATTTCCATGTTTATAGAGATAGCGCTGTACTTATTTCCACGTGTAAAGAGATAGCTTTGTAGATATTTCCATGTATATGCAGATCGCTGTGTAGATATTTCCATTTTCATGCAGATAGCGGTGTAGATATTTCCATGTTCAAACAGATAGCGGTGTACATATTTCCATGTTCATACAGATAGCGGTGTAGATATTTCCATGTTTATACAGATAGCGGTGAAGATGTATGCATGTTTACACAGATAGCGGTGTAGATAATTCCATGTTCATACAGATAGCGGTGTAGATATTTCCATGTTCATCCAGATGGCTGTGTAGATATATCCATGTTCCTACAGATGGCGGTGAAGATATTTCCATGTTCATACAGATAGCGGTGTAGTTATTTCCATGTGTAAAGAGATAGCTGTGTAGATATTTCCATGTATATGCAGATAGCTGTGTATATATTTCCATTTTCGTGCAGATAGCGGTTTAGATATTTCCATGTTCAAACAGATAGCGGTGTAGATATTTGCATTTTCATAGAGATAGCGGTGTAGATACTTCCATGTTCATACAGATAGAAGGGCTGATATTTCCATGTTCATACAGATAGCGGTGCTGATATTTCCATGTTTATACAGAGAGCGGTGTAGATATTTCCATGTTTATTCAGATAGCGGTGTAGATATTTCTATGTTTACAGATAGCGGTGTAGATATCTCCATCTTAATACAGATGGCGGTGTAGATATTTATATGTTCATACAGATGGCGGTGCAGACATTTCCATGTTCATACAGATAGCGGTGTAGTTATTTACATGTGTAAAGGGATAGATGTGTAGATATTTCCATGTATATGCATATAGCTGTGTAGATATTTCCATTTTCATGCTGATAGCGGTCTAGATATTTCCATGTTCAAACAGATAGCGGTGTAGATATTTCCACGTTCATAGAGATTGCTGTGTTGATATTTCCATGCTTATACAGATTGCGGTGAAGATGTATGCATGTTTACACAGATAGCGGTGTAGATATTTCCATGTTCATGCAGATAGCGGTGTAGATATTACCATGTTCATCAAGATGGCTGTGTAGATATATCCATGTTCATGCTGATAGCGGTGTAGATATTTCCATGTTCCTACAGATAGTGGTGTAGATATTTCCATGTTCATACAGATAGCCGTGTAGCTATTTCCAAGTTCATACAGATAGCGGTGTAGATATTTCCATGTTCATAGAGATAGCGGTGTAGATATTTCCATGTTCATACAGATAGCCGTGCTGATATTTCCATGTTTATACAGATAGCGGTGTAGATACTTCCAAGTTTATACAGATAGCGGTGTTGATATCTCCATCTAAATACAGATGGCGGTGTAGACATTTATACGTTTATACAGATGGCGGTGCAGATATTTCCTTGTTCATACAGATGGCAGTGTAGATATTTCCGTGTTTATAGAGATAGCGGTGTAGTTATTTCCATGTGTAAAGAGATAGCTTTGTAGATATTTCCATGTATATGCAGATAGCTGTGTAGATATTTCTATTTTCATGCAGATAGCGGTTTAGATATTTCCATGTTCGTACAGATAGCGGTGTAGATATTTCCATGTTCATACAGATAGCGTTGTAGATATTTCCATCTTCAAACAGATAGCGGTGTAGATATTTCCATGTTCATACAGATAGCGGTGTAGATATTTCCATGTTTATACAGATAGCGCTGAAGATGTATGCATGTTTACACAGATAGCGGTGTATATATTTGCATGTTCATACAGATAGCTGTGTAGATATTTCAATGTTCATCCAGATGGCTGTGTAGATATATCCATGTTCATACAGATGGCGGTGAAGATTTTTCCATTTTCATACAGATAGCGGTGTAGATATTTCCATGTTCATACAGATAGCGGTGTAGATATTTCCATGTTCATACAGATACCGGTGTAGCTATTTCCATGTTCATACAGATAGCGGTGCAGATATTTCCATGTTCATCCAGATGGCTGTGTAGATATATCCATGTTCATACAGATGGCGGTGAAGATATTTCCATGTTCATACAGAGAGCGGTGTACATATTTCCATGTTCACACAGATAACGGTGTAGGTATTTCCATGTTCATACAGATAGTGGGGCTGATATTTCCATGTTCATACAGATAGCGGTGCTGATATTTCCCTGTTTATACAGGTAGCGGTGTAGATATTTCCATATTTATACAGATAGCGGTGTAGATATTTCCATGTTTATACAGATAGCGGTGTAGATATTTCCATGTTTATACAGATGGCGGTGTAGATATCTCCATCTTAATACAGATCGCCGTGTAGATATTTATATGTTCATACAGATGGCGGTGCAGATATTTCCGTGTTCATACAGATGGCGGTGTAGATATTTCCATGTTCAAACAGATAGCGGTGTAGTTATTTCCACGTGTAAAGAGATAGCTGTGTAGATATTTCCATGTATATGCAGATAGCTGTGTAGATATTTCCATTTTCATGCAGACAGCGGTGTAGATATTTCCATGTTCAGATAGCGGTGTAGATATTTCCATGTTCATACAGATAGCGGTGTAGATATTTCCATGTTTATACAGATTGCGGTGAAGATGTATGCATATTTACACAGATAGCGGGGTAGATATTTCCATGTTCATACAGATAGCGGTGTAGATATTTCCGTGTTCATCCAGATGGCTGTGTAGATATATCCATGTTCATACAGACAGCAGTGTAGATATTTACATGTTCATACAGGTAGTGGTGTAGATATTTAAATGTTCATACAGATAGCGGTGCAGCTATTTCCATGTTCATATAGATTTTGGTGTAGCTATTTTCATGTTCATGGAGATAGCGGTGTAGATATTTCCAAGTTCATACAGAGAGCGGTGCTGATATTTCCATGTTTATACAGGTAGCGGTGTAGATATTTCCATGTTTATATAGATTGCGGTGTACATATTTCCATGTTTATACAGATAGCGGTGTAGATATTTCCAAGTTTATTCTGATAGCGGTGTAGATATCTCCATTTTAATATAGATGGCGGTGTAGATATTTGTATGTTTATACAGATAGCACTGTAGTTATTTCCATGTGTAAAGAGATAGCTTTGTAGTTATTTCCATGTATATGCAGATCGCTGTGTAGATATTTCCATTTTCATGCAGATAGCAGTGTAGATATTTCCATGTTCAAACAGATAGCGGTGTCGATATTTCCATGTTCATACCGATAGCAGTGTAGATATTTCCATGTTTATATAGATAGCGGTGAAGATGTATGCATGTTTACACAGGTAGCGTTGTGGATATTTCCATCTTCATACAGATAGCGGTGTAGATATTTCCATGTTCATCCAGATGGATGTGTAGATATATCCATGTTCATACAAATGGCGGTGAAGATATTTCCATGTTCATACAGATAGCGGTGTAGTTATTTACACGTGTAAAGAGATAGCTGTGTAGATATTTCCATGAACATGCAGATAGCTGTGTAGATATTTCCATTTTCATGTAGATAGCGGTTTAGATATTTCCATGTTCAAACAGATAGCGGTGTAGATATTTCCATGTTCATACAGATAGCGGTGTAGATATCTCCATGGTTATACAGATAGCGGAGAATGTGAATGCATGTTTACACAGATGGCGGTGAAGATATTTCCATGTTCATACAGATAGCGGTGTAGATATTTCCATGTTCATACAGATGGCTGTGTAGATATATCCATGTTCATACAGATGGCGGTGAAGATATTTCCATGTTCATACAGATAGCGGTGTAGATATATCCATGTTCATACAGATAGCGGTGTAGATATTTCCATGTTCATACCGATAGTGGTGCTGATATTTCCATGTTTATACAGGTAGCGGTGTAGATATTTCCATGTTTATACAGATAGCAGTGTAGATATCTCCATCTTAAAAGAGATGGTGGTGTAGATATTTATATGTTCATACAGATGGCGGTGCAGATATTTCCATGTTCATACAGATGGCGTTGTAGATATTTCCATGTTCATACAGATAGCGGTGTAGTTATTTCCATGTGTTAAGAGATAGCTGTGTAGATATTTCCGTCTATATGCAGATTGCGGTGTAGATATTTCCATTTTCATGCAGATAGCGGTGTATATATTTCCATCTACAAACAGATAGCGGTGTAGATATTTCCATGTTCATAGAGATAGCGGTGTAGATATTTCCATGTTTATACAGATAGCGGTGAAGATGTATGCATGTTTACACAGATAGCGGTGTGGATATTTCCATGTTCATCCAGAGGGCTGTGTAGATATATCCATGTTCATACAGATAGGGGTGTAGATATTTCCATGTTCATACAGATAGCAGTGTAGATATTTCCATGTTCATACAGATAGCGGTGCTGATATTTCCATGTTTATACAGGTAGCGGTGTAGATATTTCCATGTTTATACAGATAGCGGTGTAGATATTTCCTTCTTAATACAGATGGCGGTGTAGATATTTATATGTTTATACAGATGGCGGTGCAGATATTTCCATGTTCATACAGATGGCGGTGTAGATATTTCCATGTTTATAGACATAGCGGTGTAGTTATTTCCATGTGTAAAGAGATAGCTGTGTAGATATTTCCATGTATAGGCAGATAGCTTTGTAGATATTTCCATTTTCATGCAAATAGCGGTGTAGATATTTACATGTTCAAACAGATAGCGGTGTAGATATTACCATGTTCATTCAGATAGCTTTGTAGATATTTCCATGTTCATACAGATAGCGGTGTAGATATTTCCATGTTCATACAGATAGCGGTGTAGATATTTCCATGTTCATACAGATAGCGGTGCTGATATTTCCATATTTATACAGGTAGCGGTGTAGATATTTCCATGCTTATACAGATAGCGGTGTAGATATTTCCATGTTTATACAGATAGCGGTGTAGATATTTCCATGTTTATACAGATAGCGGTGTAGATATCTCCATCTTAATACAGATGGCAGTGTAGATATTTATATGTTCATACAGATGGCGGTGCAGATATTTCCATGTTCAAACAGATGGCGGTGTAGATATTTCCATGTTCATACAGATAGCGGTGTAGTAATTTCCATGTGTAATGAGATAGCTGTGTAGATATTTCCATGTATATGCAGATAGCAGTGTAGATATTTCCATTTTCATGCAGATAGCGGTGTAGATATTTCCATGTTCAAACAGATAGCGGTGTAGATATTTCCATGTTCATACAGATAGCGGTGCAGATATTTCCATGTTCATACAGATAGCAGTGTAGATATTTCCATGTTTATACAGATAGCGGAGAAGATGTATGCATGTTTACACAGATAGTAGTGTAGATATTTCCATGTTCATCCAGATGGCTGTGTAGATATATCCATGTTCATACAGATAGCGGTGTAGATATTTCCATGTTCATACAGATAGCGGTGTAGATATTTCCATGTTCATCCAGATGGCTGTGTAGATATATCCATGTTCATACAGATAGCGGTGTAGATATTTCCATTTTCATACAGATAGCGGTGTAGCTATTTCCATGTTCATAAAGATAACGGTGTAGCTATTTCCATGTTCATACAGACAGCAGTGTAGATATTACCATGTTCATACAGATAGCGGTGTAGATATCTCCATTTTCATACAGAGAGCGGTGCTGATATTTCCATGTTTATACAGGCAGCGGTGTAGATATTTCCATGTTTATACAGATAGCGGTTTTGATATTTCCTTCTTAATACAGATGGCGGTGTAGATATTTATATGTTCATACAGATGGCGGTGCAGATATTTCCATGTTGATACAGATGGCGGTGTAGATATTTCCATGTTTATAGAGATAGCGGTGTAGTTATTTCCATGTGTAAAGAGATAGCTGTGTAGATATTTCCATGTATATGCAGATATCTTTGTAGATATTTCCATTTTCATGCAGAAAGCGGTGTAGATATTTACATGTTCAAACAGATAGCGGTGTAGATATTTCCATGTTCATTCAGATAGCGGTGTAGACATTTCCAGGTTCATAGAGATAGCGGTGATGATATTTCCATGTTTATACAGGTAGCGGTGTAGATATTTCCATGTTTATTCAGAAAGCGGTGTAGATATCTCCATCTTAATACAGATGGCGGTGTAGATATTTATATGTTCATACAGATGGCCGTGCAGATATTTCCATGTTCATACAGATGGCGGTGTAGATATGTCCATGTTCATACAGATAGCGGTGTAGTTATTTCCATGTGTAAAGAGATTGCTGTGTAGATATTTCCATCTATATGCGGATAGCTGTGTAGATATTTCCATTTTCATGCAGATATCGATGTATATGTTTCCATCTTCAAACAGATAGCGGTGTAGATATTTCCATGTTCATACAGATAGCGGTGTAGATATTTCCATGTTTATACAGATAGCGGTGAAGATGTATGCATGTTTACACAGATAGTGGTGTGGATATTTCCATGTTCATCCAGAGGGCTGTGTAGATATATCCATGTTCATACAGATAGCGGTGTAGATATTTCCATGTTCATACAGATAGCGGTGTAGATATTTCCATGTTTATACAGATAGCGGTGCTGATATTTCCATGTTCATACAGATAGCGGTGTAGATATTTCAAGGTGTAAAGAGATAGCTGTGTAGATATTTCCATCTATATGCAGATAGCTGTGTAGATATTTCCATTTTCATGCAGGTAGCTGTGTATATATTTCCATCTGCAAACAGATAGTGGTGTAGGTATTTCCATGTTCATAGAGATAGCGGTGTAGATATTTCCATGTTTATACAGATAGCGGTGAAGATGTATGCATGTTTACACAGATAGCAGTGTAGAGATTTCCATGTTCATCCAGAGGGCTGTTTAGATATATCCATGTTCATACAGATAGCGGTGTAGATATGTCCATGTTCATACAGATAGCGGTGTAGATATTTCCATGTTCATACAGATAGCGGTGCTGATATTTCCATGTTTATACAGGCAGCGGTGTAAATATTTCTATGTTTATACAGATAGCGGTGTAGATATTTCCATGTTTATACAGATAGCGGTGTTGATATTTCCATGTTTATACAGATAGCGGTGTAGGTATCTCCATCTTAATACAGATGGCGGTGTAGATATTTATATGTTCATACAGATGGCGTTGTAGATATTTCCATGTTCATCCAGATGGCTCTGTAGATATATCCATGTTCGTACAGATGGCGGTGAAGATATTTCCATGTTCATACAGATAACGGTGTAGATATTTCCATGTTCATACAGATAGCGGTGTAGATATTTCCATGTTCATACAGATAGCGGTGCAGCTATTTCCATGTTCATTCAGATAGCGGTGTAGATATTTCCATGTTCATCCAGATGGCTGTGAAGCTATATCCATGTTCATACAGGTGGCGGTGTAGATATCTCCATGTTCATACAGATAGAGGGGCTGATATTTCCATGTTCATACAGATAGCGGTGCTGATATTTCCATGTTTATACAGATAGCGGTGTAGATATTTCCATGTTTATTCAGATAGCGGTGTAGATATCTCCATCTTAATACAGATGGCGGTGTAGATATTTATATGTTCATACACATGGCGGTGCAGATATTTCCATGTTCATACAGATAGCGGTGCTGATATTTCCATGTTTATACAGGTAGCGGTGTAGATATTTCCATGTTTATACAGATAGCGGTGTAGATATTTCCATGTTTATACAGATAGCGGTGTAGATATTTCCATGTTTATACAGATAGCGGTGTAGATATCTCCATCTTAATATAGATGGCGGTGTAGATATTTATATGTTCATACAGATGGCAGTGCAGATATTTCCATGTTCATACAGATGGCGGTGTAGATATTTCCATGTTCATACAGATAGCGGTGTTGTTATTTCCATGTGTAAAGAGATAGCTGTCTAGATATTTCCATGTATATGCAGATCGCTGTGTAGATATTTCCATTTTCATGCAGATAGCAGTGTAGATATTTCCATGTTCAGACAGATAGCGGTGTCGATATTTCCTTGTTCATACCGATAGCAGTGTAGATATTTCCATGTTTATATAGATAGCGGTGAAGATGTATGCATGTTTACACAGATAGCCTTGTGGATATTTCCATCTTCATACAGATAGCGGTGTAGATATTTCCATGTTCATCCAGATGGCTGTGTAGATATATCCATGTTCATACAGATGGCGGTGAAGATATTTCCATGTTCATACAGATAGCGGTGTAGTTATTTCCACGTGTAAAGAGATAGCTGTGTAGATATTTCCATGAACATGCAGATAGCTGTGTAGATATTTCCATTTTCATGTAGATAGCGGTTTAGATATTTCCATGTTCAAACAGATAGCGGTGTAGATATTTCCATGTTCATACAGATAGCAGTGTAGATATCTCCATGGTTATACAGATAGCGATGAATGTGAATGCATGTTTGCACAGATGGCGGTGAAGATATTTCCATGTTCATACAGATAGCGGTGTAGATATTTCCATGTTCATACCGATAGCGGTGTAGATATTTCCATGTTCATACAGATGGCTGTGTAGATATATCCATGTTCATACAGATGGCGGTGAAGATATTTCCATGTTCATACAGATAGCGGTGTAGATATATCCATGTTCATACAGATAGCGGTGTAGATATTTCCATGTTCATACCGATAGCGGTGCTGATATTTCCATGTTTATACAGGTAGCGGTGTAGATATTTCCATGTTTATACAGATACCGGTGTAGATATTTCCATGTTTATACAGATAGCGGTGTAGATATTTCCATCTTTATACAGATAGCGGTGTAGATATCTCCTTCTTAATACAGATGGCGGTGTAGATATTTATATGTTCATAGAGATGGTGGTGCAGATATTTCCATGTCCATACAGATGTCTGTGTAGATATTTCCATGTTTATAGAGATAGCGGTGTAGTTATTTCCATGTGTAAAGAGATAGCTGTGTAGATATTTCCATGTATATGCAGATAGCTGTGTAGATATTTCCACTTTCATGCAGACAGCGGTGTAGATATTTCCATGTTCAAACAGATAGCGGTGTAGATATTTCCATGTTCATACAGAGAGCGGTGTAGATATTTCCATGTTCATACAGATAGCGGTGTAGATATTTCCATGTTCATACAGATAGCGGTGTAGATATTTCCATGTTCATATAGATATCGGTGCTGATATTTCCATGTTTCTACAGGTAGTGGTGTAGATATTTCCATGTATATACAGATAGCGGTGTAGATATTTCCATGTTTATACAAATAGCGGTGTAGATATTTCCATGTTTATACAGATAGCAGTGGAGATATCTCTATCTTAATACAGATGGCGGTGTAGATATTTATATTTTCATACAGATGGCGGTGCAGATATTTCCATGTTCATACAGATGGCGGTGTAGATATCTCCATGTTCATACAGATAACGGTGTATTTATTTCCATGTGTAAAGAGATAGCTGTGTAGATATTTAAATGTATATGCAGATAGCAGTGTAGATATTTCCATTTTCATGTAGATAGCGGTGTAGATATCTCCATCTTAATATAGATGGCGGTGTAGATATTTATATTTTCATACAGATGGCATTGCAGATATTTCCATGTTCATACAGATGGCGGTGTAGATATTTGTATGTTTATAGAGATAGCGCTGTAGTTATTTCCATGTGTAAAGAGATAGCTTTGTAGATATTTCCATGTATATGCAGATAGCTGTGTAGATATTTCCATTTTCATGCAGATAGCGGTGTAGATATTTCCATGTTCAGATAGCGGTGTAGATATATCCATGTTCATACAGATAGCAGTGTAGATATTTCCATGTTTATATAGATAGCGGTGAAGATCTATGCATGTTTACACAGATAGCGTTGCAGATATTTCCAACTTCATACAGATAGCGGTGTAGATATTTCCATGTTCATCCAGATGGCTGTGTAGATATATACATGTTCATACAGATGGCGGTGAAGATATTTCCATATTCATATAGATAGCGGTGTAGTTATTTCCACGTGTAAAGAGATAGCTGTGTACATATTTCCATGTATATGCAGATAACTTTGTAGATATTTCCATTTTCATGCAGATAGCGGTTTAGATAATTCCATGTTCAAACAGATAGCGGTGTAGATATTTCCATGTTCATACAGATAGCGGTGTAGATATTTCCATGGTTATACAGATAGCGGTGAAGGTTTATGCATGTTTACACAGATAGCGGTGTAGATATTTCCATGTTTATACAGGTAGCGGTGAAGGTGTATGCATGTTTACACAGATGGCGGTGAAGATATTTCCATGTTCATACAGATAGCGGTGAAGATGTATGCATGTTTACACAGATAGCGGTGTAGACATTTCCATGTTCATCCAGATGGCTGTGTAGATATATCCATGTTCATACAGATAGCGGTGTAGATATTTCCATGTTCATACAGGTAGCGGTGTAGATATTTCCATGTTCATACAGATAGCGGTGTAGCTATTTCCATTTTCATACACATAACGGTGTAGCTATTTCCATGTTCCTACAGATAGCAGTGTAGATATTTCCATGTTCATACAGATAGCGGTGTAGATATTTCCATTTTCATACAGAGAGCGGTGCTGATATTTCAATGTTCATACAGATAGCTTTTAGATATTTCCTTCTTAATACAGATGGCGGTGTAGATATTTATATGTTCATACAGATTGTGGTGCAGATATTTCCATGTTCATACACATGGTGGTGTAGATATTTCCAGGTTTATAGATATAGCGGTGTAGTTACTTCCATGTGTAAAGAGATAGCTGTGTAGATATTTCCATGTATATGCAGATAGCTTTGTAGATATTTCCATTTTCATGCAGATAGCGGTGTAGATATTTACATGTTCAAAAAGATAGCGGTGTAGATATTTCCATGTTCATTCAGATAGCTTTGTAGATACTTCCATGTTCATACAGATAGCGGTGTAGATATTTATATGTTCATACAGATAGCGGTGTAGATATTTCCAGGTTCATACAGATAGCGGTGCTGATATATCCATGTTTATACAGGTAGCGGTGTAGATATTTCCATGTTGATACAGATAGCGGTGTAGATATTTCCATGTTTATACAGATAGCGGTGTAGATATTTCCATGTTTATTCAGATAGCAGTGTAGATATCTCCATCTTAAAAGAGATGGTGGTGTAGATATTTATATGTTCATACAGATGGCGGTGCAGATATTTCCATGTTCATACAGATGGCGGTGTAGATATTTCCATGTTCATACAGATAGCGGTGTAGTTATTTCCATGTGTTAAGAGATAGCTGTGTAGATATTTCCATCTATATGCAGATTGCTGTGTAGATATTTCCATTTTCATGCAGATAGCGGTGTATATATTTCCATCTACAAACAGATAGCGGTGTAGATATTTCCATGTTCATAGAGATAGCGGTGTAGATATTTCCATGTTTATACAGATAGCGGTGAAGATGTATGCATGTTTACACAGATAGCGGTGTGGATATTTCCATGTTCATCCAGAGGGCTGTGTAGATATATCCATGTTCATACAGATAGCGGTGTAGATATTTCCATCTTCATACAGATAGCAGTGTAGATATTTCCATGTTCATACAGATAGCGGTTCTGATATTTCCATGTTTACACAGGTAGCGGTGTAGATATTTCCATGTTTATACAGATAGCGGTGTAGATATTTCCATGTTTATACAGATAGCGGTGTAGATATTTCCATGTTTATACAGATAGCGGTGTAGATATCTCCATCTTAATACAGATGGCAGTGTAGATATTTATACGTTCATACAGATGGCGGTGCAGCTATTTCCATGTTCAAACAGATGGCGGTGTAGATATTTCCATGTTCATACAGATGGCGGTGTAGTAATTTCCATGTGTAAAGAGATAGCTGTGTAGATATTTCCATGTATATGCAGATAGCAGTGTAGATATTTCCATTTTCATGCAGATAGCGGTGTAGATATTTCCATGTTCAAACAGATAGCGGTGTAGATATTTCCATGTTCATACAGATAGCGGTGCAGATATTTCCATGTTCATACAGATAGCAGTGTAGATATTTCCATGTTTATACAGATAGCGGAGAAGATGTATGCATGTTTACAAAGATAGCGGTGTAGATATTTCCATGTTCATCCAGATGGCTGTGTAGATATATCCATGTTCATACAGATAGCGGTGTAGATATTTCCATGTTCATACAGATAGCGGTGTAGATATTTCCATGTTCATCCAGATGGCTGTGTAGATATATCCATGTTCATACAGATAGCGGTGTAGATATTTCCATGTTCATACAGGTAGCGGTGTAGCTATTTCCATGTTCATACAGATAACGGTGTAGCTATTTCCATGTTCATACAGATAGCAGTGTAGATATTTCCATGTTCATACAGATAGCGGTGTAGATGTCTCCATTTTCATACAGAGAGCGGTGCTGATATTTCCATGTTTATACAGGCAGCGGTGTAGATATTTCCATGTTTATACAGATAGCGGTTTTGATATTTCCTTCTTAATACAGATGGCGGTGTAGATATTTATATGTTCATACAGATGGCGGTGCAGATATTTCCATGTTCATACAGATGGCGGTGTAGATATTTCCATGTTTATAGAGATAGCGATGTAGTTATTTCCATGTGTAAAGAGATAGCTGTGTAGATATTTCCATGTATATGCAGATATCTTTGTAGATATTTCCGTTTTCATGCAGAAAGCGGTGTAGATATTTACATGTTCAAACAGATAGCGGTGTAGATATTTCCATGTTCATTCAGATAGCGGTGTAGACATTTCCAGGTTCATAGAGATAGCGGTGCTGATATTTCCATGTTTATACAGGTAGCGGTGTAGATATTTCCATGTTTATACAGATAGTGGTGTATATATTTCCATGTTTATACAGATAGCAGTGTAGATATTTCCATGTTTATTCAGATAGTGGTGTAGATATCTCCATCTTAATACAGATGGCGGTGTAGATATTTATATGTTCATACAGATGGCCGTGCAGATATTTCCATGTTCATACAGATGGCGGTGTAGATATGTCCATGTTCATACAGATAGCGGTGTAGTTATTTCCATGTGTAAAGAGATTGCTGTGTAGATATTTCCATCTATATGCGGATAGCTGTGTAGATATTTCCATTTTCATGCAGATAGCGATGTATATATTTTCATCTTCAAACAGATAGCGGTGTAGATATTTCCATGTTCATACAGATAGCGGTGTAGATATTTCCATGTTTATACAGATAGCGGTGAAGATGTATGCATGTTTACACAGATAGCGGTGTGGATATTTCCATGTTCATCCAGAGGGCTGTGTAGATATATCCATGTTCATACAGATAGCGGTGTAGATATTTCCATGTTCATACAGATAGCGGTGTAGATATTTCCATGTTCATACAGATAGCGGAGCTGATATTTCCATGTTCATACAGATAGCGGTGTAGATATTTCAAGGTGTAAAGAGATAGCTGTGTAGATATTTCCATCTATATGCAGATAGCTGTGTAGATATTTCCATTTTCATGCAGGTAGCTGTGTATATATTTCCATCTGCAAACAGATAGCGGTGTAGGTATTTCCATGTTCATAGAGATAGCGGTGTAGATATTTCCATGTTTATACAGATAGCGGTGAAGATGTATGCAAGTTTACACAGATAGCAGTGTAGAGATTTCCATGTTCATCCAGAGGGCTGTGTAGATATATCCATGTTCATACAGATAGCGGTGTAGATATGTCCATGTTCATACAGATAGCGGTGTAGATATTTCCATGTTCATACAGATAGCGGTGCTGATATTTCCTTGTTTATACAGGCAGCGGTGTAGATCTTTCTATGTTTTTACAGATAGCGGTGTAGATATTTCCATGTTTATACAGATAGCGGTGTTGATATTTCCATGTTTATGCAGATAGCGGTGTAGATATCTCCATCTTAATACAGATGGCGGTGTAGATATTTATATTTTCATACAGATGGCGTTGTAGATATTTCCATGTTCATCCAGATGGCTCTGTAGATATATCCATGTTCGTACAGATGGCGGTGAAGATATTTCCATGTTCATACAGATAGCGGTGTAGATATTTCCATGTTCATACAGATAGCGGTGTAGATATTTCCATGTTCATACAGATAGCGGTGCAGCTATTTCCATGTGTAAAGAGATAGCTGTGTAGATATTTCCATGTATATGCAGATAGCTTTGTAGATATTTCCATTTTCATGCAGATAGCGGTGTAGATATTTACATGTTCAAAAAGATAGCGGTGTAGATATTTCCATGTTCATTCAGATAGCTTTGTAGATACTTCCATGTTCATACAGATAGCGGTGTAGATATTTATATGTTCATACAGATAGCGGTGTAGATATTTCCAGGTTCATACAGATAGCGGTGCTGATATATCCATGTTTATACAGGTAGCGGTGTAGATATTTCCATGTTGATACAGATAGCGGTGTAGATATTTCCATGTTTATACAGATAGCGGTGTAGATATTTCCATGTTTATTCAGATAGCAGTGTAGATATCTCCATCTTAAAAGAGATGGTGGTGTAGATATTTATATGTTCATACAGATGGCGGTGCAGATATTTCCATGTTCATACAGATGGCGGTGTAGATATTTCCATGTTCATACAGATAGCGGTGTAGTTATTTCCATGTGTTAAGAGATAGCTGTGTAGATATTTCCATCTATATGCAGATTGCTGTGTAGATATTTCCATTTTCATGCAGATAGCGGTGTATATATTTCCATCTACAAACAGATAGCGGTGTAGATATTTCCATGTTCATAGAGATAGCGGTGTAGATATTTCCATGTTTATACAGATAGCGGTGAAGATGTATGCATGTTTACACAGATAGCGGTGTGGATATTTCCATGTTCATCCAGAGGGCTGTGTTGATATATCCATGTTCATACAGATAGCGGTGTAGATATTTCCATGTTCATACAGATAGCAGTGTAGATATTTCCATGTTCATACAGATAGCGGTGCTGATATTTCCATGTTTACACAGGTAGCGGTGTAGATATTTCCATGTTTATACAGATAGCGGTGTAGATATTTCCATGTTTATACAGATAGCGGTGTAGATATCTCCATCTTAATACAGATGGCAGTGTAGATATTTATACGTTCATACAGATGGCGGTGCAGCTATTTCCATGTTCAAACAGATGGCGGTGTAGATATTTCCATGTTCATACAGATGGCGGTGTAGTAATTTCCATGTGTAAAGAGATAGCTGTGTAGATATTTCCATGTATATGCAGATAGCAGTGTAGATATTTCCATTTTCATGCAGATAGCGGTGTAGATATTTCCATGTTCAAACAGATAGCGGTGTAGATATTTCCATGTTCATACAGATAGCGGTGCAGATATTTCCATGTTCATACAGATAGCAGTGTAGATATTTCCATGTTTATACAGATAGCGGAGAAGATGTATGCATGTTTACAAAGATAGCGGTGTAGATATTTCCATGTTCATCCAGATGGCTGTGTAGATATATCCATGTTCATACAGATAGCGGTGTAGATATTTCCATGTTCATACAGATAGCGGTGTAGATATTTCCATGTTCATCCAGATGGCTGTGTAGATATATCCATGTTCATACAGATAGCGGTGTAGATATTTCCATGTTCATACAGGTAGCGGTGTAGCTATTTCCATGTTCATACAGATAACGGTGTAGCTATTTCCATGTTCATACAGATAGCAGTGTAGATATTTCCATGTTCATACAGATAGCGGTGTAGATGTCTCCATTTTCATACAGAGAGCGGTGCTGATATTTCCATGTTTATACAGGCAGCGGTGTAGATATTTCCATGTTTATACAGATAGCGGTTTTGATATTTCCTTCTTAATACAGATGGCGGTGTAGATATTTATATGTTCATACAGATGGCAGTGCAGATATTTCCATGTTCATACAGATGGCGGTGTAGATATTTCCATGTTTATAGAGATAGCGGTGTAGTTATTTCCATGTGTAAAGAGATAGCTGTGTAGATATTTCCATGTATATGCACATATCTTTGTAGATATTTCCGTTTTCATGCAGAAAGCGGTGTAGATATTTACATGTTCAAACAGATAGCGGTGTAGATATTTCCATGTTCATTCAGATAGCGGTGTAGACATTTCCAGGTTCATAGAGATAGCGGTGCTGATATTTCCATGTTTATACAGGTAGCGGTGTAGATATTTCCATGTTTATACAGATAGTGGTGTATATATTTCCATGTTTATACAGATAGCAGTGTAGATATTTCCATGTTTATT
Organism: Gorilla gorilla gorilla; assembly: GCF_029281585.2. Taxonomy (NCBI): domain Eukaryota; kingdom Metazoa; phylum Chordata; class Mammalia; order Primates; family Hominidae; genus Gorilla; species Gorilla gorilla. The sequence goes on from NC_073231.2 coordinate 155,183,403, forward strand.
CAGATAGCGGTGTAGATATCTCCATCTTAATACAGATGGCGGTGTAGATATTTATATGTTCATACAGATGGCCGTGCAGATATTTCCATGTTCATACAGATGGCGGTGTAGATATGTCCATGTTCATACAGATAGCGGTGTAGTTATTTCCATGTGTAAAGAGATTGCTGTGTAGATATTTCCATCTATATGCGGATAGCTGTGTAGATATTTCCATTTTCATGCAGATAGCGATGTATATATTTTCATCTTCAAACAGATAGCGGTGTAGATATTTCCATGTTCATACAGATAGCGGTGTAGATATTTCCATGTTTATACAGATAGCGGTGAAGATGTATGCATGTTTACACAGATAGCGGTGTGGATATTTCCATGTTCATCCAGAGGGCTGTGTAGATATATCCATGTTCATACAGATAGCGGTGTAGGTATTTCCATGTTCATACAGATAGCGGTGTAGATATTTCCATGTTCATACAGATAGCGGAGCTGATATTTCCATGTTCATACAGATAGCGGTGTAGATATTTCAAGGTGTAAAGAGATAGCTGTGTAGATATTTCCATCTATATGCAGATAGCTGTGTAGATATTTCCATTTTCATGCAGGTAGCTGTGTATATATTTCCATCTGCAAACAGATAGCGGTGTAGGTATTTCCATGTTCATAGAGATAGCGGTGTAGATATTTCCATGTTTATACAGATAGCGGTGAAGATGTATGCAAGTTTACACAGATAGCAGTGTAGAGATTTCCATGTTCATCCAGAGGGCTGTGTAGATATATCCATGTTCATACAGATAGCGGTGTAGATATGTCCATGTTCATACAGATAGCGGTGTAGATATTTCCATGTTCATACAGATAGCGGTGCTGATATTTCCATGTTTATACAGGCAGCGGTGTAGATCTTTCTATGTTTTTACAGATAGCGGTGTAGATATTTCCATGTTTATACAGATAGCGGTGTTGATATTTCCATGTTTATGCAGATAGCGGTGTAGATATCTCCATCTTAATACAGATGGCGGTGTAGATATTTATATGTTCATACAGATGGCGTTGTAGATATTTCCATGTTCATCCAGATGGCTCTGTAGATATATCCATGTTCGTACAGATGGCGGTGAAGATATTTCCATGTTCATACAGATAGCGGTGTAGATATTTCCATGTTCATACAGATAGCGGTGTAGATATTTCCATGTTCATACAGATAGCGGTGCAGCTATTTCCATGTTCATTCAGATAGCGGTGTAGATATTTCCATGTTCATCCAGATGGCTGTGAAGATATATCCATGTTCATACCGGTGGCGGTGTAGATATCTCCATGTTCATACAGATAGAGGGGCTGATATTTCCATGTTCATACAGATAGCGGTGCTGATATTTCCATGTTTATACAGATAGCGGTGTAGATATTTCCATGTTTATTCAGATAGCGGTGTAGATATCTCCATCTTAATACAGATGGCGGTGTAGATATTTATATGTTCATACAGATGGCGGTGCAGATATTTCCATGTTCATACAGATAGCGGTGCTGATATTTCCATGTTTATACAGGTAGCGGTGTAGATATTTCCATGTTTATACAGATAGCGGTGTAGATATTTCCATGTTTATACAGATAGCGGTGTAGATATTTCCATGTTTATACAGATAGCGGTGTAGATATCTCCATCTTAATACAGATGGCGGTGTAGATATTTATATGTTCATACAGATGGCGGTGCAGATATTTCCATGTTCAAACAGATGGCGGTGTAGATATTTCCATGTTCATACAGATGGCGGTGTAGTAATTTCCATGTGTAAAGAGATAGCTGTGTAGATATTTCCATGTATATGCAGATAGCAGTGTAGATATTTCCATTTTCATGCAGATAGCGGTGTAGATATTTCCATGTTCAAACAGATAGCGGTGTAGATATTTCCATGTTCATACAGATAGCGGTGCAGATATTTCCATGTTCATACAGATAGCAGTGTAGATATTTCCATGTTTATACAGATAGCGGAGAAGATGTATGCATGTTTACAAAGATAGCGGTGTAGATATTTCCATGTTCATCCAGATGGCTGTGTAGATATATCCATGTTCATACAGATAGCGGTGTAGATATTTCCATGTTCATACAGATAGCGGTGTAGATATTTCCATGTTCATCCAGATGGCTGTGTAGATATATCCATGTTCATACAGATAGCGGTGTAGATATTTCCATGTTCATACAGGTAGCGGTGTAGCTATTTCCATGTTCATACAGATAACGGTGTAGCTATTTCCATGTTCATACAGATAGCAGTGTAGATATTTCCGTGTTCATACAGATAGCGGTGTAGATGTCTCCATTTTCATACAGAGAGCGGTGCTGATATTTCCATGTTTATACAGGCAGCGGTGTAGATATTTCCATGTTTATACAGATAGCGGTTTTGATATTTCCTTCTTAATACAGATGGCGGTGTAGATATTTATATGTTCATACAGATGGCGGTGCAGATATTTCCATGTTCATACAGATGGCGGTGTAGATATTTCCATGTTTATAGAGATAGCGGTTTAGTTATTTCCATGTGTAAAGAGATAGCTGTGTAGATATTTCCATGTATATGCAGATATCTTTGTAGATATTTCCGTTTTCATGCAGAAAGCGGTGTAGATATTTACATGTTCAAACAGATAGCGGTGTAGATATTTCCATGTTCATTCAGATAGCGGTGTAGACATTTCCAGGTTCATAGAGATAGCGGTGCTGATATTTCCATGTTTATACAGGTAGCGGTGTAGATATTTCCATGTTTATACAGATAGTGGTGTATATATTTCCATGTTTATACAGATAGCAGTGTAGATATTTCCATGTTTATTCAGATAGCGGTGTAGATATCTCCATCTTAATACAGATGGCGGTGTAGATATTTATATGTTCATACAGATGGCCGTGCAGATATTTCCATGTTCATACAGATGGCGGTGTAGATATGTCCATGTTCATACAGATAGCGGTGTAGTTATTTCCATGTGTAAAGAGATTGCTGTGTAGATATTTCCATCTATATGCGGATAGCTGTGTAGATATTTCCATTTTCATGCAGATAGCGATGTATATATTTTCATCTTCAAACAGATAGCGGTGTAGATATTTCCATGTTCATACAGATAGCGGTGTAGATATTTCCATGTTTATACAGATAGCGGTGAAGATGTATGCATGTTTACACAGATAGCGGTGTGGATATTTCCATGTTCATCCAGAGGGCTGTGTAGATATATCCATGTTCATACAGATAGCGGTGTAGATATTTCCATGTTCATACAGATAGCGGTGTAGATATTTCCATGTTTTACAGATAGCGGAGCTGATATTTCCATGTTCATACAGATAGCGGTGTATATATTTCAAGGTGTAAAGAGATAGCTGTGTAGATATTTCCATCTATATGCAGATAGCTGTGTAGATATTTCCATTTTCATGCAGGTAGCTGTGTATATATTTCCATCTGCAAACAGATAGCGGTATAGGTATTTCCATGTTCATAGAGATAGCGGTGTAGATATTTCCATGTTTATACAGATAGCGGTGAAGATGTATGCAAGTTTACACAGATAGCAGTGTAGAGATTTCCATGTTCATCCAGAGGGCTGTGTAGATATATCCATGTTCATACAGATAGCGGTGTAGATATGTCCATGTTCATACAGATAGCGGTGTAGATATTTCCATGTTCATACAGATAGCGGTGCTGATATTTCCATGTTTATACAGGCAGCGGTGTAGATCTTTCTATGTTTTTACAGATAGCGGTGTAGATATTTCCATGTTTATACAGATAGCGGTGTTGATATTTCCATGTTTATGCAGATAGCGGTGTAGATATCTCCATCTTAATACAGATGGCGGTGTAGATATTTACATGTTCATACAGATGGCGTTGTAGATATTTCCATGTTCATCCAGATGTCTCTGTAGATATATCCATGTTCGTACAGATGGCGGTGAAGATATTTCCATGTTCATACAGATAGCGGTGTAGATATTTCCATGTTCATACAGATAGCGGTGTAGATATTTCCATGTTCATACAGATAGCGGTGCAGCTATTTCCATGTTCATTCAGATAGCGGTGTAGATATTTCCATGTTCATCCAGATGGCTGTGAAGATATATCCATGTTCATACAGGTGGCGGTGTAGATATCTCCATGTTCATACAGATAGAGGGGCTGATATTTCCATGTTCATACAGATAGCGGTGCTGATATTTCCATGTTTATACAGATAGCGGTGTAGATATTTCCATGTTTATTCAGATAGCGGTGTAGATATCTCCATCTTAATACAGATGGCGGTGTAGATATTTATATGTTCATACAGATGGCGGTGCAGATATTTCCATGTTCATACAGATAGCGGTGCTGATATTTCCATGTTTATACAGGTAGCAGTGTAGATATTTCCATGTTTATACAGATAGCGGTGTAGATATTTCCATGTTTATAGAGATAGCGGTGTAGATATTTCCATGTTTATACAGATAGCGGTGTAGATATCTCCATCTTAATACAGATGGCGGTGTAGATATTTATATGTTCATACAGATGGCGGTGCAGATATTTCCATGTTCATACAGATGGCGGTGTAGATATTTCCATGTTCATACAGATAGCGGTGTACTTATTTCCATGTGTAAAGAGATAGCTGTGTAGATATTTCCATGTATATGCAGATAGCAGTGTAGATATTTCCATTTTCATGCAGATAGCCGTGTAGATATTTCCATGTTCAAACAGATAGCGGTGTAGATATTTCCATGTTCATATAGATAGTGGTGCAGATATTTCCATGTTCATACAGATAGCGGTGTAGATTTTCCATGTTTATACAGATAGCGGTGTAGATAATTCCATGTTCATACAGATAGCGGTGTAGATATTTCCATGTTCATCCAGATGGCTGTGTAGATATATCCATGTTCCTACAGATGGAGGTGAAGATATTTCCATGTTCATACAGATAGCGGTGTAGTTATTTCCATGTGTAAAGAGATAGCTGTGTAGATATTTCCATGTATATGCAGATAGCTGTGTATATATTTCCATTTTCGTGCAGATAGCGGTTTAGATATTTCCATGTTCAAACAGATAGCGGTGTAGATATTTCCATTTTCATAGAGATAGCGGTGTAGATACTTCCATGTTCATACAGATAGAAGGGCTGATATTTCCATGTTCATACAGATAGCGGTGCTGATATTTCCATGTTTATACAGATAGCGGTGTAGATATTTCCATGTTTATTCAGATAGCGGTGTAGATATTTCCATGCTTATACAGATAGCGGTGTAGATATCTCCATCTTAATACAGATGGCGGTGTAGATATTTATATGTTAATACAGATGGCGGTGCAGACATTTCCGTGTTCATACAGATAGCGGTGTAGTTATTTACATGTGTAAAGAGATAGATGTGTAGATATTTGCATGTATATGCATATAGCTGTGTAGATATTTCCATTTTCATGCTGATAGCGGTCTAGATATTTCCATGTTCAAACAGATAGCGGTGTTGATATTTCCACGTTCATAGAGATTGCTGTGTTGATATTTCCATGCTTATACAGATTGCGGTGAAGATGTATGCATGTTTACACAGATAGCGGTGTAGGTATTTCCATGTTCATGCAGATAGCGGTGTAGATATTTCCATGTTCATCAAGATGGCTGTGTAGATATATCCATGTTCATGCTGATAGCGGTGTAGATATTTCCATGTTCCTACAGATAGTGGTGTAGATATTTCCATGTTCATACAGATAGCAGTGTAGCTATTTCCATGTTCATACAGATAGCGGTGTAGATATTTCCATGTTCATAGAGATAGCGGTGTAGATATTTCCATGTTCATACAGATAGCCGTGCTGATATTTCCATGTTTATACAGATAGCGGTGTAGATACTTCCAAGTTTATACAGATAGCGGTGTTGATATCTCCATCTAAATACAGATGGCGGTGTAGACATTTATATGTTTATACAGATGGCGGTGCAGATATTTCCTTGTTCATACAGATGGCAGTGTAGATATTTCCGTGTTTATAGAGATAGCGGTGTAGTTATTTCCAAGTGTAAAGAGATAACTTTGTAGATATTTCCATGTATATGCAGATAGCTTTGTAGATATTTCTATTTTCATGCAGATAGCGGTTTAGATATTTCCATGTTCGTACAGATAGCGGTGTAGATATTTCCATGTTCATTCAGATAGCGTTGTAGATATTTCCATCTTCAAACAGATAGCGGTGTAGATATTTCCATGTTCATACAGATAGCGGTGTAGATATTTCCATGTTTATACAGATAGCGCTGAAGATGTATGCATGTTTACACAGATAGCGGTGTATATATTTGCATGTTCATACAGATAGCTGTGTAGATATTTCAATGTTCATCCAGATGGCTGTGTAGATATATCCATGTTCATACAGATGGCGGTGAAGATTTTTCCATTTTCATACAGATAGCGGTGTAGATATTTCCATGTTCATACAGATAGCGGTGTAGCTATTTCCATGTTCATACAGATAGCGGTGCAGATATTTCCATGTTCATCCAGATGGCTGTGTAGATATTTCCATGTTCATACAGATGGCGGTGAAGATATTTCCATGTTCACACAGATAGCGGTGTAGGTATTTCCATGTTCATACAGATAGTGGGGCTGATATTTCCATGTTTATACAGATAGCGGTGTAGATATTTCCATGTTTATTCAGATAGCGGTGTAGATATCTCCATCTTAATACAGATGGCGGTGTAGATATTTATATGTTCATACAGATGGCGGTGCAGATATTTCCATGTTCATACAGATAGCGGTGCTGATATTTCCATGTTTATACAGGTAGCAGTGTAGATATTTCCATGTTTATACAGATAGCGGTGTAGATATTTCCATGTTTATAGAGATAGCGGTGTAGATATTTCCATGTTTATACAGATAGCGGTGTAGATATCTCCATCTTAATACAGATGGCGGTGTAGATATTTATATGTTCATACAGATGGCGGTGCAGATATTTCCATGTTCATACAGATGGCGGTGTAGATATTTCCATGTTCATACAGATAGCGGTGTACTTATTTCCATGTGTAAAGAGATAGCTGTGTAGATATTTCCATGTATATGCAGATAGCAGTGTAGATATTTCCATTTTCATGCAGATAGCCGTGTAGATATTTCCATGTTCAAACAGATAGCGGTGTAGATATTTCCATGTTCATATAGATAGTGGTGCAGATATTTCCATGTTCATACAGATAGCGGTGTAGATTTTCCATGTTTATACAGATAGCGGTGTAGATAATTCCATGTTCATACAGATAGCGGTGTAGATATTTCCATGTTCATCCAGATGGCTGTGTAGATATATCCATGTTCCTACAGATGGAGGTGAAGATATTTCCATGTTCATACAGATAGCGGTGTAGTTATTTCCATGTGTAAAGAGATAGCTGTGTAGATATTTCCATGTATATGCAGATAGCTGTGTATATATTTCCATTTTCGTGCAGATAGCGGTTTAGATATTTCCATGTTCAAACAGATAGCGGTGTAGATATTTCCATTTTCATAGAGATAGCGGTGTAGATACTTCCATGTTCATACAGATAGAAGGGCTGATATTTCCATGTTCATACAGATAGCGGTGCTGATATTTCCATGTTTATACAGATAGCGGTGTAGATATTTCCATGTTTATTCAGATAGCGGTGTAGATATTTCCATGCTTATACAGATAGCGGTGTAGATATCTCCATCTTAATACAGATGGCGGTGTAGATATTTATATGTTAATACAGATGGCGGTGCAGACATTTCCGTGTTCATACAGATAGCGGTGTAGTTATTTACATGTGTAAAGAGATAGATGTGTAGATATTTGCATGTATATGCATATAGCTGTGTAGATATTTCCATTTTCATGCTGATAGCGGTCTAGATATTTCCATGTTCAAACAGATAGCGGTGTTGATATTTCCACGTTCATAGAGATTGCTGTGTTGATATTTCCATGCTTATACAGATTGCGGTGAAGATGTATGCATGTTTACACAGATAGCGGTGTAGGTATTTCCATGTTCATGCAGATAGCGGTGTAGATATTTCCATGTTCATCAAGATGGCTGTGTAGATATATCCATGTTCATGCTGATAGCGGTGTAGATATTTCCATGTTCCTACAGATAGTGGTGTAGATATTTCCATGTTCATACAGATAGCAGTGTAGCTATTTCCATGTTCATACAGATAGCGGTGTAGATATTTCCATGTTCATAGAGATAGCGGTGTAGATATTTCCATGTTCATACAGATAGCCGTGCTGATATTTCCATGTTTATACAGATAGCGGTGTAGATACTTCCAAGTTTATACAGATAGCGGTGTTGATATCTCCATCTAAATACAGATGGCGGTGTAGACATTTATATGTTTATACAGATGGCGGTGCAGATATTTCCTTGTTCATACAGATGGCAGTGTAGATATTTCCGTGTTTATAGAGATAGCGGTGTAGTTATTTCCAAGTGTAAAGAGATAACTTTGTAGATATTTCCATGTATATGCAGATAGCTTTGTAGATATTTCTATTTTCATGCAGATAGCGGTTTAGATATTTCCATGTTCGTACAGATAGCGGTGTAGATATTTCCATGTTCATTCAGATAGCGTTGTAGATATTTCCATCTTCAAACAGATAGCGGTGTAGATATTTCCATGTTCATACAGATAGCGGTGTAGATATTTCCATGTTTATACAGATAGCGCTGAAGATGTATGCATGTTTACACAGATAGCGGTGTATATATTTGCATGTTCATACAGATAGCTGTGTAGATATTTCAATGTTCATCCAGATGGCTGTGTAGATATATCCATGTTCATACAGATGGCGGTGAAGATTTTTCCATTTTCATACAGATAGCGGTGTAGATATTTCCATGTTCATACAGATAGCGGTGTAGCTATTTCCATGTTCATACAGATAGCGGTGCAGATATTTCCATGTTCATCCAGATGGCTGTGTAGATATTTCCATGTTCATACAGATGGCGGTGAAGATATTTCCATGTTCACACAGATAGCGGTGTAGGTATTTCCATGTTCATACAGATAGTGGGGCTGATATTTCCATGTTCATACAGATAGCGGTGCTGATATTTCCCTGTTTATACAGGTAGCGGTTTAGATATTTCCATATTTATACAGATAGCGGTGTAGATATTTCCATGTTTATACAGATAGCGGTGTAGATATTTCCATGTTTATACAGATGGCGGTATAGATATCTCCATCTTAATACAGATCGCCGTGTAGATATTTATATGTTCATACAGATGGCGGTGCAGATATTTCCGTGTTCATACAGATGGCGGTGTAGATATTTCCATGTTCAAACAGATAGCGGTGTAGTTATTTCCACGTGTAAAGAGATAGCTGTGTAGATATTTCCATGTATATGCAGATAGCTGTGTAGATATTTCCATTTTCATGCAGACAGCGGTGTAGATATTTCCATGTTTAAACAGATAGCGGTGTAGATATTTCCATGTTCATATAGATAGTGGTGCAGATATTTCCATGTTCATACAGATAGCGGTGTAGATTTTCCATGTTTATACAGATAGCGGTGAAGATGTATGCATGTTTACACAGATAGCGCTGTAGATAATTCCATGTTCATCCAGATGGCTGTGTAGATATATCCATGTTCATACAGATAGCGGTGTAGATATTTCCATGTTCATACAGATAGCGGTGTAGCTATTTCCATGTTCATACAGATAGCGGTGTAGATATTTCCATGTTTATACAGATTGCGGTGAAGATGTATGCATGTTTAAACAGATAGCGGTGTAGATATTTCCATGTTCATACAGATAGCGGTGTAGATATTTCCATGTTCATCCAGACGGCTGTGTAGAAATATCCATGTTCATATAGATAGCGGTGTAGATATTTCCATGTTCATTCAGATAGTGGTGTAGATATTTCCATGTTCATACAGATAGCGGTTTAGCTATTTCCATGTTCATACAGATAGCGGTGTAGATATTTCCATGTTCGTACAGATAGCGTTGTAGATATTTCCATGTTCCTCCAGATGGCTGTGTAGATATATCCATGTTCATAGAGATGGCGGTTTAGGTATCTGCATGTTCCTAGAGATAGCGGTGCTGATATTTCCATGTTTATACAGGTAGCGGTGTAGAAATTTCCATGTTTATCCAGATAGCGGTGTAGATATTTCCATGTTTATACAGATAGCGGTGTAGATATTTCCAGGTTTATACAGATAGCGGAGTAGATATCTCCATCTTAATACAGATGGCGGTGTAGATACTTATATGTTCATACAGATGGCGGTGTAGATATTTCCATGTTCATCCAGATGGCTCTGTAGATATATCCATGTTCGTACAGATGGCGGTGAAGTTATTTCCCTGTTCATACAGATAGCGGTGTAGATATTTCCATGTTCATACAGATAGCGGTGTAGATATTTCCATGTTCATACAGATAGCGGTGTAGCTATTTCCATGTTCATACAGATAGCGGTGTAGATATTTCCATGTTCCTCCAGATGGCTGTGTAGATATATCCATGTTCATACAGAAGGCGGTGTAGATATCTCCATGTTCATACAGTTAGAGGGGCTGGTATTTCCATGTTCATACAGATAGCGGTGCTGATATTTAAATGTTTATACAGATAGTGGTGTAGATATTTCCATGTTTATTCAGATAGCGGTGTAGATATCTCCATCTTAATACAGATGGCAGTGTAGATATTTATATGTTCATACAGATGGCGGTGCAGATATTTCCATGTTCATACAGAAGGCGGTGTAGATATTTCCATGTTCATACAGATAGCGGTGTAGTTATTTACATGTGAAAAGAGATAGCTGTGTAGATATTTCCATGTATATGCAGATAGCTGTGTAGATATTTCCATTTTCATGCAGATTGCTGTGTAGATATTTCCATTTTCATGCAGATAGCGGTGTATATATTTCCATCTTCAAACAGATAGCGGTGTAGGTATTGGCATGTTCATACAGATAGCGGTGTAGATATTTCCATGTTTATACAGATAGCGGTGAAGATGTATGCATGTTTACACAGATAGCGGTGTGGATATTTCCATGTTCATCCAGAGGGCTGTGTAGAAATATCCATGTTCATCCACATGGCTGTGTAGATATATCCATGTTCATACAGATGGCGGTGAAGGTATTTCCATGTTCATTCAGATAGCGGTCTAGATATTTCCATGTTCATACAGATAGCGGTGTAGATATCTCCATGTTCATACAGATAGAGGGGATGATATTTCCATGTTCATCCAGATGGCTGTGTAGATGTATCCATGTTCATGCTGATAGCGGTGTAGATATTTCCATGTTTATACAGATAGCGGTGTAGATATTGCCATGTTTATACAGATAGCGGTGTAGATATTTCCATGTTTATACAGATATCGGTGTAGATATCTCCATCTTAATACAGATGGCCGTGTAGATATGTATATGTTCATACAGATGTCGGTGCAGCTATTTCCATGTTCATACAGATGGCGGTGAAGATATTTCCATGTTCATACAGATAGCGGTGTAGTTATTTCCATGTGTAAAGAGATATCTGTGTAGATATTTCCATGTATATGCAGATAGCTGTGTAGATATTTCCATTTTCATGGAGATAGCGGTGTAGATATTTCCATGTTCAAACAGATAGCGGTGTAGATATTTCCATGTTCATACAGAGAGCGGTGTATTTATTTCCATCTTTATACAGATTGCGGTGAAGATGTATGCATATTTACACAGATAGCGGTGTAGATATTTCCATGTTCATACAGATAGTGGTGTAGATATTTCCGTGTTCATCCAGATGGCTGTGTAGATATGTCCATGTTCATACAAATAGCGGTGTAGATATTTCCATGTTCATACAGGTAGTGGTGTAGATATTTCCATGTACATACAGATAGCGGTGTAGCTATTTCCATGTTCATACAGATAGCGGTGTAGAAATTTCCATGTTCATAGAGATAGCAGTGTAGATATTTCCAAGTTTATACCGATAGCGGTGTAGATATCTCCATTTTAATATAGATGGCGGTGTAGATATTTATATGTTCATACAGATCGCAGTGCAGATATTTCCATGTTCATACAGATGGCGGTGTAGCTATTTCCATGTTTATAGAGATAGCGCTGTACTTATTTCCACGTGTAAAGAGATAGCTTTGTAGATATTTCCATGTATATGCAGATCGCTGTGTAGATATTTCCATTTTCATGAAGATAGCGGTGTAGATATTTCCATGTTCAAACAGATAGCGGTGTACATATTTCCATGTTCATACAGATAGCGGTGTAGATATTTCCATGTTTATACAGATAGCGGTGAAGATGTATGCATGTTTACACAGATAGCGGTGTAGATAATTCCATGTTCATACAGATAGCGGTGTAGATATTTCCATGTTCATCCAGATGGCTGTGTAGATATATCCATGTTCCTACAGATGGCGGTGAAGATATTTCCATGTTCATACAGATAGCGGTGTAGTTATTTCCATGTGTAAAGAGATAGCTGTGTAGATATTTCCATGTATATGCAGATAGCTGTGTATATATTTCCATTTTCGTGCAGATAGTGGTTTAGATATTTCCATGTTCAAACAGATAGTGGTGTAGATATTTCCATGTTCATAGAGATAGCGGTGTAGATACTTCCATGTTCATACAGATAGAAGGGCTGATATTTCCATGTTTATACAGAGAGCGGTGTAGATATTTCCATGTTTATTCAGATAGCGGTGTAGATATTTCTATGTTTACAGATAGCGGTGTAGATATCTCCATCTTAATACAGATGGCGGTGTAGATATTTATATGTTCATACAGATGGCGGTGCAGACATTTCCATGTTCATACAGATAGCGGTGTAGTTATTTACATGTGTAAAGAGATAGATGTGTAGATATTTCCATGTATATGCATATAGCTGTGTAGATATTTCCATTTTCATGCTGATAGCGGTCTAGATATTTCCATGTTCAAACAGATAGCGGTGTAGATATTTCCACGTTCATAGAGATTGCTGTGTTGATATTTCCATGCTTATACAGATTGCGGTGAAGATGTATGCATGTTTACACAGATAGCGGTGTAGATATTTCCATGTTCATGCAGATAGCGGTGTAGATATTACCATGTTCATCAAGATGGCTGTGTAGATATATCCATGTTCATGCTGATAGCGGTGTAGATATTTCCATGTTCCTACAGATAGTGGTGTAGATATTTCCATGTTCATACAGATACCCGTGTAGCTATTTCCAAGTTCATACAGATAGCGGTGTAGATATTTCCATGTTCATAGAGATAGCGGTGTAGATATTTCCATGTTCATACAGATAGCCGTGCTGATATTTCCATGTTTATACAGATAGCGGTGTAGATACTTCCAAGTTTATACAGATAGCGGTGTTGATATCTCCATCTAAATACAGATGGCGGTGTAGACATTTATACGTTTATACAGATGGCGGTGCAGATATTTCCTTGTTCATACAGATGGCAGTGTAGATATTTCCGTGTTTATAGAGATAGCGGTGTAGTTATTTCCATGTGTAAAGAGATAGCTTTGTAGATATTTCCATGTATATGCAGATAGCTGTGTAGATATTTCTATTTTCATGCAGATAGCGGTTTAGATATTTCCATGTTCGTACAGATAGCGGTGTAGATATTTCCATGTTCATACAGATAGCGTTGTAGATATTTCCATCTTCAAACAGATAGCGGTGTAGATATTTCCATGTTCATACAGATAGCGGTGTAGATATTTCCATGTTTATACAGATAGCGCTGAAGATGTATGCATGTTTACACAGATAGCGGTGTATATATTTGCATGTTCATACAGATAGCTGTGTAGATATTTCAATGTTCATCCAGATGGCTGTGTAGATATATCCATGTTCATACAGATGGCGGTGAAGATTTTTCCATTTTCATACAGATAGCGGTGTAGATATTTCCATGTTCATACAGATAGCGGTGTAGATATTTCCATGTTCATACAGATACCGGTGTAGCTATTTCCATGTTCATACAGATAGCGGTGCAGATATTTCCATGTTCATCCAGATGGCTGTGTAGATATATCCATGTTCATACAGATGGCGGTGAAGATATTTCCATGTTCATACAGAGAGCGGTGTAGATATTTCCATGTTCACACAGATAACGGTGTAGGTATTTCCATGTTCATACAGATAGTGGGGCTGATATTTCCATGTTCATACAGATAGCGGTGCTGATATTTCCCTGTTTATACAGGTAGCGGTGTAGATATTTCCATATTTATACAGATAGCGGTGTAGATATTTCCATGTTTATACAGATAGCGGTGTAGATATTTCCATGTTTATACAGATGGCGGTGTAGATATCTCCATCTTAATACAGATCGCCGTGTAGATATTTATATGTTCATACAGATGGCGGTGCAGATATTTCCGTGTTCATACAGATGGCGGTGTAGATATTTCCATGTTCAAACAGATAGCGGTGTAGTTATTTCCACGTGTAAAGAGATAGCTGTGTTGATATTTCCATGTATATGCAGATAGCTGTGTAGATATTTCCATTTTCATGCAGACAGCGGTGTAGATATTTCCATGTTCAGATAGCGGTGTAGATATTTCCATGTTCATACAGATAGCGGTGTAGATATTTCCATGTTTATACAGATTGCGGTGAAGATGTATGCATATTTACACAGATAGCGGGGTAGATATTTCCATGTTCATACAGATAGCGGTGTAGATATTTCCGTGTTCATCCAGATGGCTGTGTAGATATATCCATGTTCATACAGACAGCAGTGTAGATATTTACATGTTCATACAGGTAGTGGTGTAGATATTTAAATGTTCATACAGATAGCGGTGCAGCTATTTCCATGTTCATATAGATTTTGGTGTAGCTATTTTCATGTTCATGGAGATAGCGGTGTAGATATTTCCAAGTTCATACAGATAGCGGTGCTGATATTTCCATGTTTATACAGGTAGCGGTGTAGATATTTCCATGTTTATATAGATTGCGGTGTACATATTTCCATGTTTATACAGATAGCGGTGTAGATATTTCCAAGTTTATTCTGATAGCGGTGTAGATATCTCCATTTTAATATAGATGGCGGTGTAGATATTTGTATGTTTATAGAGATAGCACTGTAGTTATTTCCATGTGTAAAGAGATAGCTTTGTAGTTATTTCCATGTATATGCAGATCGCTGTGTAGATATTTCCATTTTCATGCAGATAGCAGTGTAGATATTTCCATGTTCAAACAGATAGCGGTGTCGATATTTCCATGTTCATACCGATAGCAGTGTAGATATTTCCATGTTTATATAGATAGCGGTGAAGATGTATGCATGTTTACACAGGTAGCGTTGTGGATATTTCCATCTTCATACAGATAGCGGTGTAGATATTTCCATGTTCATCCAGATGGATGTGTAGATATATCCATGTTCATACAAATGGCGGTGAAGATATTTCCATGTTCATACAGATAGCGGTGTAGTTATTTACACGTGTAAAGAGATAGCTGTGTAGATATTTCCATGAACATGCAGATAGCTGTGTAGATATTTCCATTTTCATGTAGATAGCGGTTTAGATATTTCCATGTTCAAACAGATAGCGGTGTAGATATTTCCATGTTCATACAGATAGCGGTGTAGATATCTCCATGGTTATACAGATAGCGGTGAATGTGAATGCATGTTTACACAGATGGCGGTGAAGATATTTCCATTTTCATACAGATAGCGGTGTAGATATTTCCATGTTCATACAGATAGCGGTGTAGATATTTCCATGTTCATACAGATGGCTGTGTAGATATATCCATGTTCATACAGATGGCGGTGAAGATATTTCCATGTTCATACAGATAGCGGTGTAGATATATCCATGTTCATACAGATAGCGGTGTAGATATTTCCATGTTCATACCGATAGCGGTGCTGATATTTCCATGTTTATACAGGTAGCGGTGTAGATATTTCCATGTTTATACAGATACCGGTGTAGATATTTCCATGTTTATACAGATAGCGGTGTAGATATTTCCATCTTTATACAGATAGCGGTGTAGATATCTCCTTTTTAATACAGATGGCGGTGTAGATATTTATATGTTCATAGAGATGGTGGTGCAGATATTTCCATGTCCATACAGATGGCGGTGTAGATATTTCCATGTTTATAGAGATAGCGGTGTAGTTATTACCATGTGTAAAGAGATAGCTGTGTAGATATTTCCATGTATATGCAGATAGCTGTGTAGATATTTCCACTTTCATGCAGACAGCGGTGTAGATATTTCCATGTTCAAACAGATAGCGGTGTAGATATTTCCATGTTCATACAGATAGCGGTGTAGATATTTCCATGTTCATACAGATAGCAGTGTAGATATTTCCATGTTCATACAGATAGCGGTGTAGATATTTCCATGTTCATATAGATATCGGTGCTGATATTTCCATGTTTCTACAGGTAGTGGTGTAGATATTTCCATGTATATACAGATAGCGGTGTAGATATTTCCATGTTTATACAAATAGCGGTGTAGATATTTCCATGTTTATACAGATAGCAGTGGAGATATCTCTATCTTAATACAGATGGCGGTGTAGATATTTATATTTTCATACAGATGGCGGTGCAGATATTTCCATGTTCATACAGATGGCGGTGTAGATATCTCCATGTTCATACAGATAACGGTGTATTTATTTCCATGTGTAAAGAGATAGCTGTGTAGATATTTAAATGTATATGCAGATAGCAGTGTAGATATTTCCATTTTCATGTAGATAGCGGTGTAGATATCTCCATCTTAATATAGATGGCGGTGTAGATATTTATATTTTCATACAGATGGCATTGCAGATATTTCCATGTTCATACAGATGGCGGTGTAGATATTTGTATGTTTATAGAGATAGCGCTGTAGTTATTTCCATGTGTAAAGAGATAGCTTTGTAGATATTTCCATGTATATGCAGATCGCTGTGTAGATATTTCCATTTTCATGCAGATGGCGGTGTAGATATTTCCATCTTCAAACAGATAGCGGTGTAGATATTTCCATTTTCATACAGATAGCAGTGTAGATATTTCCATGTTTATACAGACAGCGGTGAAGATGTATGCATGTTTACACAGATAGCGGTGTAGATATTTCCATCTTCAAACAGATAGCGGTGTAGATATTTCCATGTTCATCCAGATGGCTGTGTAGATATATCCATGTTCATACAGATGGCGGTGAAGATATTTCCATGTTCATACAGATAGCGGTGTAGTTATTTCCATGTGTAAAGTGATAGCTGTGTAGATATTTCCATGTATATGCAGATCGCTGTGTAGATATTTCCATTTTCATGCAGATAGCGGTGTAGATATCTCCATCTTAAAAGAGATGGTGGTGTAGATATTTATATGTTCATACAGATGGCGGTGCAGATATTTCCATGTTCATACAGATGGCGTTGTAGATATTTCCATGTTCATACAGATAGCGGTGTAGTTATTTCCATGTGTTAAGAGATAGCTGTGTAGATATTTCCGTCTATATGCAGATTGCGGTGTAGATATTTCCATTTTCATTCAGATAGCGGTGTATATATTTCCATCTACAAACAGATAGCGGTGTAGATATTTCCATGTTCATAGAGAAAGCGGTGTAGATATTTCCATGTTTATACAGATAGCGGTGAAGATGTATGCATGTTTACACAGATAGCGGTGTGGATATTTCCATGTTCATCCAGAGGGCTGTGTAGATATATCCATGTTCATACAGATAGAGGTGTAGATATTTCCATGTTCATACAGATAGCAGTGTAGATATTTCCATGTTCATACAGATAGCGGTGCTGATATTTCCATGTTTATACAGGTAGCGGTGTAGATATTTCCATGTTTATACAGATAGCGGTGTAGATATTTCCTTCTTAATACAGATGGCGGTGTAGATATTTATATGTTTATACAGATGGCGGTGCAGATATTTCCATGTTCATACAGATGGCGGTGTAGATATTTCCATGTTTATAGACATAGCGGTGTAGTTATTTCCATGTGTAAAGAGATAGCTGTGTAGATATTTCCATGTATAGGCAGATAGCTTTGTAGATATTTCCATTTTCATGCAAATAGCGGTGTAGATATTTACATGTTCAAACAGATAGCGGTGTAGATATTACCATGTTCATTCAGATAGCTTTGTAGATATTTCCATGTTCATACAGATAGCGGTGTAGATATTTCCATGTTCATACAGATAGCGGTGTAGATATTTCCATGTTCATACAGATAGCGGTGCTGATATTTCCATATTTATACAGGTAGCGGTGTAGATATTTCCATGTTTATACAGATAGCGGTGTAGATATTTCCATGTTTATACAGATAGCGGTGTAGATATTTCCATGTTTATACAGATAGCGGTGTAGATATCTCCATCTTAATACAGATGGCAGTGTAGATATTTATATGTTCATACAGATGGCGGTGCAGATATTTCCATGTTCAAACAGATGGCGGTGTAGATATTTCCATGTTCATACAGATAGCGGTGTAGTAATTTCCATGTGTAATGAGATAGCTGTGTAGATATTTCCATGTATATGCAGATACCAGTGTAGATATTTCCATTTTCATGCAGATAGCGGTGTAGATATTTCCATGTTCAAACAGATAGCGGTGTAGATATTTCCATGTTCATACAGATAGCGGTGCAGATATTTCCATGTTCATACAGATAGCAGTGTAGATATTTCCATGTTTATACAGATAGCGGAGAAGATGTATGCATGTTTACACAGATAGTAGTGTAGATATTTCCATGTTCATCCAGATGGCTGTGTAGATATATCCATGTTCATACAGATAGCGGTGTAGATATTTCCATGTTCATACAGATAGCGGTGTAGATATTTCCATGTTCATCCAGATGGCTGTGTAGATATATCCATGTTCATACAGATAGCGGTGTAGATATTTCCATTTTCATACAGATAGCGGTGTAGCTATTTCCATGTTCATAAAGATAACGGTGTAGCTATTTCCATGTTCATACAGACAGCAGTGTAGATATTACCATGTTCATACAGATAGCGGTGTAGATATCTCCATTTTCATACAGAGAGCGGTGCTGATATTTCCATGTTTATACAGGCAGCGGTGTAGATATTTCCATGTTTATAC
Source organism: Gorilla gorilla gorilla (assembly GCF_029281585.2). NCBI lineage: Eukaryota > Metazoa > Chordata > Mammalia > Primates > Hominidae > Gorilla > Gorilla gorilla. The sequence goes on from NC_073231.2 coordinate 155,202,786, forward strand.
AGATAGCGGTTTTGATATTTCCTTCTTAATACAGATGGCGGTGTAGATATTTATATGTTCATACAGATGGCGGTGCAGATATTTCCATGTTCATACAGATGGCGGTGTAGATATTTCCATGTTTATAGAGATAGCGGTGTAGTTATTTCCATGTGTAAAGAGATAGCTGTGTAGATATTTCCATGTATATGCAGATATCTTTGTAGATATTTCCATTTTCATGCAGAAAGCGGTGTAGATATTTACATGTTCAAACAGATAGCGGTGTAGATATTTCCATGTTCATTCAGATAGCGGTGTAGACATTTCCAGGTTCATAGAGATAGCGGTGATGATATTTCCATGTTTATACAGGTAGCGGTGTAGATATTTCCATGTTTATTCAGAAAGCGGTGTAGATATCTCCATCTTAATACAGATGGCGGTGTAGATATTTATATGTTCATACAGATGGCCGTGCAGATATTTCCATGTTCATACAGATGGCGGTGTAGATATGTCCATGTTCATACAGATAGCGGTGTAGTTATTTCCATGTGTAAAGAGATTGCTGTGTAGATATTTCCATCTATATGCGGATAGCTGTGTAGATATTTCCATTTTCATGCAGATATCGATGTATATGTTTCCATCTTCAAACAGATAGCGGTGTAGATATTTCCATGTTCATACAGATAGCGGTGTAGATATTTCCATGTTTATACAGATAGCGCTGAAGATGTATGCATGTTTACACAGATAGCGGTGTATATATTTGCATGTTCATACAGATAGCTGTGTAGATATTTCAATGTTCATCCAGATGGCTGTGTAGATATATCCATGTTCATACAGATGGCGGTGAAGATTTTTCCATTTTCATACAGATAGCGGTGTAGATATTTCCATGTTCATACAGATAGCGGTGTAGATATTTCCATGTTCAAACAGGTACCGGTGTAGCTATTTCCATGTTCATACAGATAGCGGTGCAGATATTTCCATGTTCATCCAGATGGCTGTGTAGATATTTCCATGTTCATACAGATGGCGGTGAAGATATTTCCATGTTCACACAGATAGCGGTGTAGGTATTTCCATGTTCATACAGATAGTGGGGCTGATATTTCCATGTTCATACAGATAGCGGTGCTGATATTTCCCTGTTTATACAGGTAGCGGTTTAGATATTTCCATATTTATACAGATAGCGGTGTAGATATTTCCATGTTTATACAGATAGCGGTGTAGATATTTCCATGTTTATACAGATGGCGGTATAGATATCTCCATCTTAATACAGATCGCCGTGTAGATATTTATATGTTCATACAGATGGCGGTGCAGATATTTCCGTGTTCATACAGATGGCGGTGTAGATATTTCCATGTTCAAACAGATAGCGGTGTAGTTATTTCCACGTGTAAAGAGATAGCTGTGTAGATATTTCCATGTATATGCAGATAGCTGTGTAGATATTTCCATTTTCATGCAGACAGCGGTGTAGATATTTCCATGTTTAAACAGATAGCGGTGTAGATATTTCCATGTTCATATAGATAGTGGTGCAGATATTTCCATGTTCATACAGATAGCGGTGTAGATTTTCCATGTTTATACAGATAGCGGTGAAGATGTATGCATGTTTACACAGATAGCGCTGTAGATAATTCCATGTTCATCCAGATGGCTGTGTAGATATATCCATGTACATACAGATAGCGGTGTAGATATTTCCATGTTCATACAGATAGCGGTGTAGCTATTTCCATGTTCATACAGATAGTGGTGTAGATATTTCCATGTTTATACAGATTGCGGTGAAGATGTATGCATGTTTAAACAGATAGCGGTGTAGATATTTCCATGTTCATACAGATAGCGGTGTAGATATTTCCATGTTCATCCAGACGGCTGTGTAGAAATATCCATGTTCATATAGATAGCGGTGTAGATATTTCCATGTTCATTCAGATAGTGGTGTAGATATTTCCATGTTCATACAGATAGCGGTTTAGCTATTTCCATGTTCATACAGATAGCGGTGTAGATATTTCCATGTTCGTACAGATAGCGTTGTAGATATTTCCATGTTCCTCCAGATGGCTGTGTAGATATATCCATGTTCATAGAGATGGCGGTGTAGGTATCTCCATGTTCCTAGAGATAGCGGTGCTGATATTTCCATGTTTATACAGGTAGCGGTGTAGAAATTTCCATGTTTATCCAGATAGCGGTGTAGATATTTCCATGTTTATACAGATAGCGGTGTAGATATTTCCAGGTTTATACAGATAGCGGAGTAGATATCTCCATCTTAATACAGATGGCGGTGTAGATATTTATATGTTCATACAGATGGCGGTGTAGATATTTCCATGTTCATCCAGATGGCTCTGTAGATATATCCATGTTTGTACAGATGGCGGTGAAGTTATTTCCCTGTTCATACAGATAGCGGTGTAGATATTTCCATGTTCATACAGATAGCGGTGTAGATATTTCCATGTTCATACAGATAGCGGTGTAGCTATTTCCATGTTCATACAGATAGCGGTGTAGATATTTCCATGTTCCTCCAGATGGCTGTGTAGATATATCCATGTTCATACAGAAGGCGGTGTAGATATCTCCATGTTCATACAGTTAGAGGGGCTGGTATTTCCATGTTCATACAGATAGCGGTGCTGATATTTAAATGTTTATACAGATAGTGGTGTAGATATTTCCATGTTTATTCAGATAGCGGTTTAGATATCTCCATCTTAATACAGATGGCAGTGTAGATATTTATATGTTCATACAGATGGCGGTGCAGATATTTCCATGTTCATACAGAAGGCGGTGTAGATATTTCCATGTTCATACAGATAGCGGTGTAGTTATTTACATGTGAAAAGAGATAGCTGTGTAGATATTTCCATGTATATGCAGATAGCTGTGTAGATATTTCCATTTTCATGCAGATTGCTGTGTAGATATTTCCATTTTCATGCAGATAGCGGTGTATATATTTCCATCTTCAAACAGATAGCGGTGTAGGTATTGGCATGTTCATACAGATAGCGGTGTAGATATTTCCATGTTTATACAGATAGCGGTGAAGATGTATGCATGTTTACACAGATAGCGGTGTGGATATTTCCATGTTCATCCAGAGGGCTGTGTAGAAATATCCATGTTCATCCACATGGCTGTGTAGATATATCCATGTTCATACAGATGGCGGTGAAGGTATTTCCATGTTCATTCAGATAGCGGTCTAGATATTTCCATGTTCATACAGATAGCGGTGTAGATATCTCCATGTTCATACAGATAGAGGGGCTGATATTTCCATGTTCATCCAGATGGCTGTGTAGATGTATCCATGTTCATGCTGATAGTGGTGTAGATATTTCCATGTTTATACAGATAGCGGTGTAGATATTGCCATGTTTATACAGATAGCGGTGTAGATATTTCCATGTTTATACAGATATCGGTGTAGATATCTCCATCTTAATACAGATGGCCGTGTAGATATGTATATGTTCATACAGATGTCGGTGCAGCTATTTCCATGTTCATACAGATGGCGGTGAAGATATTTCCATGTTCATACAGATAGCGGTGTAGTTATTTCCATGTGTAAAGAGATATCTGTGTAGATATTTCCATGTATATGCAGATAGCTGTGTAGATATTTCCATTTTCATGGAGATAGCGGTGTAGATATTTCCATGTTCAAACAGATAGCGGTGTAGATATTTCCATGTTCATACAGAGAGCGGTGTATTTATTTCCATCTTTATACAGATTGCGGTGAAGATGTATGCATATTTACACAGATAGCGGTGTAGATATTTCCATGTTCATACAGATAGTGGTGTAGATATTTCCGTGTTCATCCTGATGGCTGTGTAGATATGTCCATGTTCATACAAATAGCGGTGTAGATATTTCCATGTTCATACAGGTAGTGGTGTAGATATTTCCATGTACATACAGATAGCGGTGTAGCTATTTCCATGTTCATACAGATAGCGGTGTAGAAATTTCCATGTTCATAGAGATAGCAGTGTAGATATTTCCAAGTTTATACAGATAGCGGTGTAGATATCTCCATTTTAATATAGATGGCGGTGTAGATATTTATATGTTCATACAGATGGCAGTGCAGATATTTCCATGTTCATACAGATGGCGGTGTAGCTATTTCCATGTTTATAGAGATAGCGCTGTACTTATTTCCACGTGTAAAGAGATAGCTTTGTAGATATTTCCATGTATATGCAGATCGCTGTGTAGATATTTCCATTTTCATGCAGATAGCGGTGTAGATATTTCCATGTTCAAACAGATAGCGGTGTACATATTTCCATGTTCATACAGATAGCGGTGTAGATATTTCCATGTTTATACAGATAGCGGTGAAGATGTATGCATGTTTACACAGATAGCGGTGTAGATAATTCCATGTTCATACAGATAGCGGTGTAGATATTTCCATGTTCATCCAGATGGCTGTGTAGATATATCCATGTTCCTACAGATGGCGGTGAAGATATTTCCATGTTCATACAGATAGCGGTGTAGTTATTTCCATGTGTAAAGAGATAGCTGTGTAGATATTTCCATGTATATGCAGATAGCTGTGTATATATTTCCATTTTCGTGCAGATAGTGGTTTAGATATTTCCATGTTCAAACAGATAGCGGTGTAGATATTTCCATGTTCATAGAGATAGCGGTGTAGATACTTCCATGTTCATACAGATAGAAGGGCTGATATTTCCATGTTTATACAGAGAGCGGTGTAGATATTTCCATGTTTATTCAGATAGCGGTGTAGATATTTCTATGTTTACAGATAGCGGTGTAGATATCTCCATCTTAATACAGATGGCGGTGTAGATATTTATATGTTCATACAGATGGCGGTGCAGACATTTCCATGTTCATACAGATAGCGGTGTAGTTATTTACATGTGTAAAGAGATAGATGTGTAGATATTTCCATGTATATGCATATAGCTGTGTAGATATTTCCATTTTCATGCTGATAGCGGTCTAGATATTTCCATGTTCAAACAGATAGCGGTGTAGATATTTCCACGTTCATAGAGATTGCTGTGTTGATATTTCCATGCTTATACAGATTGCGGTGAAGATGTATGCATGTTTACACAGATAGCGGTGTAGATATTTCCATGTTCATGCAGATAGCGGTGTAGATATTACCATGTTCATCAAGATGGCTGTGTAGATATATCCATGTTCATGCTGATAGCGGTGTAGATATTTCCATGTTCCTACAGATAGTGGTGTAGATATTTCCATGTTCATACAGATAGCCGTGTAGCTATTTCCAAGTTCATACAGATAGCGGTGTAGATATTTCCATGTTCATAGAGATAGCGGTGTAGATATTTCCATGTTCATACAGATAGCCGTGCTGATATTTCCATGTTTATACAGATAGCGGTGTAGATACTTCCAAGTTTATACAGATAGCGGTGTTGATATCTCCATCTAAATACAGATGGCGGTGTAGACATTTATACGTTTATACAGATGGCGGTGCAGATATTTCCTTGTTCATACAGATGGCAGTGTAGATATTTCCGTGTTTATAGAGATAGCGGTGTAGTTATTTCCATGTGTAAAGAGATAGCTTTGTAGATATTTCCATGTATATGCAGATAGCTGTGTAGATATTTCTATTTTCATGCAGATAGCGGTTTAGATATTTCCATGTTCGTACAGATAGCGGTGTAGATATTTCCATGTTCATACAGATAGCGTTGTAGATATTTCCATCTTCAAACAGATAGCGGTGTAGATATTTCCATGTTCATACAGATAGCGGTGTAGATATTTCCATGTTTATACAGATAGCGCTGAAGATGTATGCATGTTTACACAGATAGCGGTGTATATATTTGCATGTTCATACAGATAGCTGTGTAGATATTTCAATGTTCATCCAGATGGCTGTGTAGATATATCCATGTTCATACAGATGGCGGTGAAGATTTTTCCATTTTCATACAGATAGCGGTGTAGATATTTCCATGTTCATACAGATAGCGGTGTAGATATTTCCATGTTCATACAGATACCGGTGTAGCTATTTCCATGTTCATACAGATAGCGGTGCAGATATTTCCATGTTCATCCAGATGGCTGTGTAGATATATCCATGTTCATACAGATGGCGGTGAAGATATTTCCATGTTCATACAGAGAGCGGTGTAGATATTTCCATGTTCACACAGATAACGGTGTAGGTATTTCCATGTTCATACTGATAGTGGGGCTGATATTTCCATGTTCATACAGATAGCGGTGCTGATATTTCCCTGTTTATACAGGTAGCGGTGTAGATATTTCCATATTTATACAGATAGCGGTGTAGATATTTCCATGTTTATACAGATAGCGGTGTAGATATTTCCATGTTTATACAGATGGCGGTGTAGATATCTCCATCTTAATACAGATCGCCGTGTAGATATTTATATGTTCATACAGATGGCGGTGCAGATATTTCCGTGTTCATACAGATGGCGGTGTAGATATTTCCATGTTCAAACAGATAGCGGTGTAGTTATTTCCACGTGTAAAGAGATAGCTGTGTAGATATTTCCATGTATATGCAGATAGCTGTGTAGATATTTCCATTTTCATGCAGACAGCGGTGTAGATATTTCCATGTTCAGATAGCGGTGTAGATATTTCCATGTTCATACAGATAGCGGTGTAGATATTTCCATGTTTATACAGATTGCGGTGAAGATGTATGCATATTTACACAGATAGCGGGGTAGATATTTCCATGTTCATACAGATAGCGGTGTAGATATTTCCGTGTTCATCCAGATGGCTGTGTAGATATATCCATGTTCATACAGACAGCAGTGTAGATATTTACATGTTCATACAGGTAGTGGTGTAGATATTTAAATGTTCATACAGATAGCGGTGCAGCTATTTCCATGTTCATATAGATTTTGGTGTAGCTATTTTCATGTTCATGGAGATAGCGGTGTAGATATTTCCAAGTTCATACAGATAGCGGTGCTGATATTTCCATGTTTATACAGGTAGCGGTGTAGATATTTCCATGTTTATATAGATTGCGGTGTACATATTTCCATGTTTATACAGATAGCGGTGTAGATATTTCCAAGTTTATTCTGATAGCGGTGTAGATATCTCCATTTTAATATAGATGGCGGTGTAGATATTTGTATGTTTATACAGATAGCACTGTAGTTATTTCCATGTGTAAAGAGATAGCTTTGTAGTTATTTCCATGTATATGCAGATCGCTGTGTAGATATTTCCATTTTCATGCAGATAGCAGTGTAGATATTTCCATGTTCAAACAGATAGCGGTGTCGATATTTCCATGTTCATACCGATAGCAGTGTAGATATTTCCATGTTTATATAGATAGCGGTGAAGATGTATGCATGTTTACACAGGTAGCGTTGTGGATATTTCCATCTTCATACAGATAGCGGTGTAGATATTTCCATGTTCATCCAGATGGATGTGTAGATATATCCATGTTCATACAAATGGCGGTGAAGATATTTCCATGTTCATACAGATAGCGGTGTAGTTATTTACACGTGTAAAGAGATAGCTGTGTAGATATTTCCATGAACATGCAGATAGCTGTGTAGATATTTCCATTTTCATGTAGATAGCGGTTTAGATATTTCCATGTTCAAACAGATAGCGGTGTAGATATTTCCATGTTCATACAGATAGCGGTGTAGATATCTCCATGGTTATACAGATAGCGGTGAATGTGAATGCATGTTTACACAGATGGCGGTGAAGATATTTCCATGTTCATACAGATAGCGGTGTAGATATTTCCATGTTCATACAGATGGCTGTGTAGATATATCCATGTTCATACAGATGGCGGTGAAGATATTTCCATGTTCATACAGATAGCGGTGTAGATATATCCATGTTCATACAGATAGCGGTGTAGATATTTCCATGTTCATACCGATAGTGGTGCTGATATTTCCATGTTTATACAGGTAGCGGTGTAGATATTTCCATGTTTATACAGATAGCAGTGTAGATATCTCCATCTTAAAAGAGATGGTGGTGTAGATATTTATATGTTCATACAGATGGCGGTGCAGATATTTCCATGTTCATACAGATGGCGTTGTAGATATTTCCATGTTCATACAGATAGCGGTGTAGTTATTTCCATGTGTTAAGAGATAGCTGTGTAGATATTTCCGTCTATATGCAGATTGCGGTGTAGATATTTCCATTTTCATGCAGATAGCGGTGTATATATTTCCATCTACAAACAGATAGCGGTGTAGATATTTCCATGTTCATAGAGATAGCGGTGTAGATATTTCCATGTTTATACAGATAGCGGTGAAGATGTATGCATGTTTACACAGATAGCGGTGTGGATATTTCCATGTTCATCCAGAGGGCTGTGTAGATATATCCATGTTCATACAGATAGGGGTGTAGATATTTCCATGTTCATACAGATAGCAGTGTAGATATTTCCATGTTCATACAGATAGCGGTGCTGATATTTCCATGTTTATACAGGTAGCGGTGTAGATATTTCCATGTTTATACAGATAGCGGTGTAGATATTTCCTTCTTAATACAGATGGCGGTGTAGATATTTATATGTTTATACAGATGGCGGTGCAGATATTTCCATGTTCATACAGATGGCGGTGTAGATATTTCCATGTTTATAGACATAGCGGTGTAGTTATTTCCATGTGTAAAGAGATAGCTGTGTAGATATTTCCATGTATAGGCAGATAGCTTTGTAGATATTTCCATTTTCATGCAAATAGCGGTGTAGATATTTACATGTTCAAACAGATAGCGGTGTAGATATTACCATGTTCATTCAGATAGCTTTGTAGATATTTCCATGTTCATACAGATAGCGGTGTAGATATTTCCATGTTCATACAGATAGCGGTGTAGATATTTCCATGTTCATACAGATAGCGGTGCTGATATTTCCATATTTATACAGGTAGCGGTGTAGATATTTCCATGTTTATACAGATAGCGGTGTAGATATTTCCATGTTTATACAGATAGCGGTGTAGATATTTCCATGTTTATACAGATAGCGGTGTAGATATCTCCATCTTAATACAGATGGCAGTGTAGATATTTATATGTTCATACAGATGGCGGTGCAGATATTTCCATGTTCAAACAGATGGCGGTGTAGATATTTCCATGTTCATACAGATAGCGGTGTAGTAATTTCCATGTGTAATGAGATAGCTGTGTAGATATTTCCATGTATATGCAGATAGCAGTGTAGATATTTCCATTTTCATGCAGATAGCGGTGTAGATATTTCCATGTTCAAACAGATAGCGGTGTAGATATTTCCATGTTCATACAGATAGCGGTGCAGATATTTCCATGTTCATACAGATAGCAGTGTAGATATTTCAATGTTTATACAGATAGCGGAGAAGATGTATGCATGTTTACACAGATAGTAGTGTAGATATTTCCATGTTCATCCAGATGGCTGTGTAGATATATCCATGTTCATACAGATAGCGGTGTAGATATTTCCATGTTCATACAGATAGCGGTGTAGATATTTCCATGTTCATCCAGATGGCTGTGTAGATATATCCATGTTCATACAGATAGCGGTGTAGATATTTCCATTTTCATACAGATAGCGGTGTAGCTATTTCCATGTTCATAAAGATAACGGTGTAGCTATTTCCATGTTCATACAGACAGCAGTGTAGATATTACCATGTTCATACAGATAGCGGTGTAGATATCTCCATTTTCATACAGAGAGCGGTGCTGATATTTCCATGTTTATACAGGCAGCGGTGTAGATATTTCCATGTTTATACAGATAGCGGTTTTGATATTTCCTTCTTAATACAGATGGCGGTGTAGATATTTATATGTTCATACAGATGGCGGTGCAGATATTTCCATGTTCATACAGATGGCGGTGTAGATATTTCCATGTTTATAGAGATAGCGGTGTAGTTATTTCCATGTGTAAAGAGATAGCTGTGTAGATATTTCCATGTATATGCAGATATCTTTGTAGATATTTCCATTTTCATGCAGAAAGCGGTGTAGATATTTACATGTTCAAACAGATAGCGGTGTAGATATTTCCATGTTCATTCAGATAGCGGTGTAGACATTTCCAGGTTCATAGAGATAGCGGTGATGATATTTCCATGTTTATACAGGTAGCGGTGTAGATATTTCCATGTTTATTCAGAAAGCGGTGTAGATATCTCCATCTTAATACAGATGGCGGTGTAGATATTTATATGTTCATACAGATGGCCGTGCAGATATTTCCATGTTCATACAGATGGCGGTGTAGATATTTCCATGTTCATACAGATAGCGGTGTAGTTATTTCCATGTGTAAAGAGATTGCTGTGTAGATATTTCCATCTATATGCGGATAGCTGTGTAGATATTTCCATTTTCATGCAGATAGCGATGTATATGTTTCCATCTTCAAACAGATAGCGGTGTAGATATTTCCATGTTCATACAGATAGCGGTGTAGATATTTCCATGTTTATACAGATAGCGGTGAAGATGTATGCATGTTTACACAGATAGTGGTGTGGATATTTCCATGTTCATCCAGAGGGCTGTGTAGATATATCCATGTTCATACAGATAGCGGTGTAGATATTTCAATGTTCATACAGATAGCGTTGTAGATATTTCCATGTTTATACAGATAGCGGTGCTGATATTTCCATGTTCATACAGATAGCGGTGTAGATATTTCAAGGTGTAAAGAGATAGCTGTGTAGATATTTCCATCTATATGCAGATAGCTGTGTAGATATTTCCATTTTCATGCAGGTAGCTGTGTATATATTTCCATCTGCAAACAGATAGTGGTGTAGGTATTTCCATGTTCATAGAGATAGCGGTGTAGATATTTCCATGTTTATACAGATAGCGGTGAAGATGTATGCATGTTTACACAGATAGCAGTGTAGAGATTTCCATGTTCATCCAGAGGGCTGTGTAGATATATCCATGTTCATACAGATAGCGGTGTAGATATGTCCATGTTCATACAGATAGCGGTGTAGATATTTCCATGTTCATACAGATAGCGGTGCTGATATTTCCATGTTTATACAGGCAGCGGTGTAAATATTTCTATGTTTATACAGATAGCGGTGTAGATATTTCCATATTTATACAGATAGCGGTGTTGATATTTCCATGTTTATACAGATAGCGGTGTAGGTATCTCCATCTTAATACAGATGGCGGTGTAGATATTTATATGTTCATACAGATGGCGTTGTAGATATTTCCATGTTCATCCAGATGGCTCTGTAGATATATCCATGTTCGTACAGATGGCGGTGAAGATATTTCCATGTTCATACAGATAACGGTGTAGATATTTCCATGTTCATACAGATAGCGGTGTAGATATTTCCATGTTCATACAGATAGCGGTGCAGCTATTTCCATGTTCATTCAGATAGCGGTGTAGATATTTCCATGTTCATCCAGATGGCTGTGAAGCTATATCCATGTTCATACAGGTGGCGGTGTAGATATCTCCATGTTCATACAGATAGAGGGGCTGATATTTCCATGTTCATACAGATAGCGGTGCTGATATTTCCATGTTTATACAGATAGCGGTGTAGATATTTCCATGTTTATTCAGATAGCGGTGTAGATATCTCCATCTTAATACAGATGGCGGTGTAGATATTTATATGTTCATACACATGGCGGTGCAGATATTTCCATGTTCATACAGATAGCGGTGCTGATATTTCCATGTTTATACAGGTAGCGGTGTAGATATTTCCATGTTTATACAGATAGCGGTGTAGATATTTCCATGTTTATACAGATAGCGGTGTAGATATTTCCATGTTTATACAGATAGCGGTGTAGATATCTCCATCTTAATATAGATGGCGGTGTAGATATTTATATGTTCATACAGATGGCAGTGCAGATATTTCCATGTTCATACAGATGGCGGTGTAGATATTTCCATGTTCATACAGATAGCGGTGTTGTTATTTCCATGTGTAAAGAGATAGCTGTCTAGATATTTCCATGTATATGCAGATCGCTGTGTAGATATTTCCATTTTCATGCAGATAGCAGTGTAGATATTTCCATGTTCAAACAGATAGCGGTGTCGATATTTCCTTGTTCATACCGATAGCAGTGTAGATATTTCCATGTTTATATAGATAGCGGTGAAGATGTATGCATGTTTACACAGATAGCCTTGTGGATATTTCCATCTTCATACAGATAGCGGTGTAGATATTTCCATGTTCATCCAGATGGCTGTGTAGATATATCCATGTTCATACAGATGGCGGTGAAGATATTTCCATGTTCATACAGATAGCGGTGTAGTTATTTCCACGTGTAAAGAGATAGCTGTGTAGATATTTCCATGAACATGCAGATAGCTGTGTAGATATTTCCATTTTCATGTAGATAGCGGTTTAGATATTTCCATGTTCAAACAGATAGCGGTGTAGATATTTCCATGTTCATACAGATAGCAGTGTAGATATCTCCATGGTTATACAGATAGCGATGAATGTGAATGCATGTTTGCACAGATGGCGGTGAAGATATTTCCATGTTCATACAGATAGCGGTGTAGATATTTCCATGTTCATACCGATAGCGGTGTAGATATTTCCATGTTCATACAGATGGCTGTGTAGATATATCCATGTTCATACAGATGGCGGTGAAGATATTTCCATGTTCATACAGATAGCGGTGTAGATATATCCATGTTCATACAGATAGCGGTGTAGATATTTCCATGTTCATACCGATAGCGGTGCTGATATTTCCATGTTTATACAGGTAGCGGTGTAGATATTTCCATGTTTATACAGATACCGGTGTAGATATTTCCATGTTTATACAGATAGCGGTGTAGATATTTCCATCTTTATACAGATAGCGGTGTAGATATCTCCTTCTTAATACAGATGGCGGTGTAGATATTTATATGTTCATAGAGATGGTGGTGCAGATATTTCCATGTCCATACAGATGGCTGTGTAGATATTTCCATGTTTATAGAGATAGCGGTGTAGTTATTTCCATGTGTAAAGAGATAGCTGTGTAGATATTTCCATGTATATGCAGATAGCTGTGTAGATATTTCCACTTTCATGCAGACAGCGGTGTAGATATTTCCATGTTCAAACAGATAGCGGTGTAGATATTTCCATGTTCATACAGAGAGCGGTGTAGATATTTCCATGTTCATACAGATAGCGGTGTAGATATTTCCATGTTCATACAGATAGCGGTGTAGATATTTCCATGTTCATATAGATATCGGTGCTGATATTTCCATGTTTCTACAGGTAGTGGTGTAGATATTTCCATGTATATACAGATAGCGGTGTAGATATTTCCATGTTTATACAAATAGCGGTGTAGATATTTCCATGTTTATACAGATAGCAGTGGAGATATCTCTATCTTAATACAGATGGCGGTGTAGATATTTATATTTTCATACAGATGGCGGTGCAGATATTTCCATGTTCATACAGATGGCGGTGTAGATATCTCCATGTTCATACAGATAACGGTGTATTTATTTCCATGTGTAAAGAGATAGCTGAGTAGATATTTAAATGTATATGCAGATAGCAGTGTAGATATTTCCATTTTCATGTAGATAGCGGTGTAGATATCTCCATCTTAATATAGATGGCGGTGTAGATATTTATATTTTCATACAGATGGCATTGCAGATATTTCCATGTTCATACAGATGGCGGTGTAGATATTTGTATGTTTATAGAGATAGCGCTGTAGTTATTTCCATGTGTAAAGAGATAGCTTTGTAGATATTTCCATGTATATGCAGATAGCTGTGTAGATATTTCCATTTTCATGCAGATAGCGGTGTAGATATTTCCATGTTCAGATAGCGGTGTAGATATATCCATGTTCATACAGATAGCAGTGTAGATATTTCCATGTTTATATAGATAGCGGTGAAGATCTATGCATGTTTACACAGATAGCGTTGCAGATATTTCCAACTTCATACAGATAGCGGTGTAGATATTTCCATGTTCATCCAGATGGCTGTGTAGATATATACATGTTCATACAGATGGCGGTGAAGATATTTCCATATTCATACAGATAGCGGTGTAGTTATTTCCACGTGTAAAGAGATAGCTGTGTAGATATTTCCATGTATATGCAGATAACTGTGTAGATATTTCCATTTTCATGCAGATAGCGGTTTAGATATTTAAATGTTCAAACAGATAGCGGTGTAGATATTTCCATGTTCATACAGATAGCGGTGCAGATATTTCCATGGTTATACAGATAGCGGTGAAGGTGTATGCATGTTTACACAGATAGCGGTGTAGATATTTCCATGTTCATCCAGATGGCTGTGTAGCCATATCCATTTTCATACAGAAGGCGGTGAAGATATTTCCATGTTCGTAGAGATAGCGGTGTAGATATTTCCATGTTCATACAGATAGCGGTGTAGATATTTCCATGTTCATACAGATGGCTGTGTAGATATATCCATTTGAATACAGATGGCGGTAAAGATATTTCCATGTTAATACAGATAGCGGTGTAGATGTATCCATGTTCATACAGATATCGGTGCTGATATTTCCATGTTTATACAGGTAGCGGTGTAGATATTTCCATATTTATACAGATAGCGGTGTAGATATTTCCATGTTTATACAGATAGCGGAGTAGATATTTCCAGGTTTATACAGATAGCGGTGTAGATATCTCCTTCTTAATACAGATGGCAGTGTATATATTTATATGTTCATACAGATGGCGGTGCAGATATTTCCATGTTCATACAGATGGCGGTGTAGATATTTCCATGTTTATAGAGATAGCGGTGTAGTTATTTCCATGTGTAAAGAGATAGCTGTGTAGATATTTCCATGTATATGCAGATAGCTGTGTATATATTTCCATTTTCATGCAGACAGCGGCGTAGATATTTCCATGTTCAAACAGAAAGCGGTGTAGATATTTCCATGTTCATACAGATAGCGGTGTAGGTATTTCCATGTTCATACAGATAGCGGTGTAGATATTTCCATGTTCGTACAGATAGCGGTGTAGATATTTCCATGTTCATATAGATAGCGGTGCTGATATTTCCATGTTTATACAGGTAGTGGTGTAGATATTTCCATGTATATACAGATAGCGGTGTAGATATTTCCATGTTTATACAGATAGTGGTGTAGATATTTCCATGTTTATACAGATAGCAGTGTAGATATCTCTATCTTAATACAGATGGCGGTGTAGATATTTATATTTTCATACAGATGGCGGTGCAGATATTTCCATGTTCATACACATGGCGGTGTAGATGTTTCCATGTTCATACAGATAACGGTGTAGTTATTTCCATGTGTAAAGAAATACCTGTGTAGATATTTCCATGTATATGCAGATAGCTGTGTATATATTTCCATTTTCATGCAGACAGCGGTGTAGATATTTCCATGTTCAAACAGATAGCGGTGGAGATATTTCCATGTTCATACAGATAGCGGTGTAGGTATTTCCATGTTCATACAGATAGCGGTGTAGATATTTCCATGTTCATACAGATAGCGGTGTAGATATTTCCATGTTCATATAGATAGCGGTGCTGATATTTCCATGTTTATACAAGTAGTGGTGTAGATATTTCAATGTATATAGAGATAGCGGTGTAGATATTTCCATGTTCATGCAGATGGCTGTGTAGATATATCCATGTTCATACAGATAGCGGTGTAGATATTTCCATGTTCATACAGATAGTGGTGTAGCTATTTCCATGTTCATACAGATAACGGTGTAGCTATTTCCATGTTCATACAGATAGCAGTGTAGTTATTTCCATGTTCATACAGATGGCGGTGAAGATATTTCCATGTTCATACAGATAGCGGTGTAGTTATTTCCATGTGTAAAGAGATAGCTGTGTAGATATTTCCATGTATATGCAGATAGCTGTGTAGATATTTCCATTTTCATGCAGATAGCGGTTTAGATATTTCCATGTTCAAACACATGGCGGTGTAGATATTTCCATGTTCATACAGATAGCGGTGTAGATATTTCCATGTTTATACAGATAGCGGTGGAGGTGTATGCATGTTTACACAGATAGCGGTCTAGATATTCCCATGTTCATACAGATCGCGGTGTAGATTTTTCCATGTTCATCCAGATGGATGTGTAGACATATCCATGCTCATACAGATGGCGGTGAAGATATTTCCATGTTCATACAGATAGCGGTGTAGATATTTCCATGTTCATACAGATAGCGGTGTAGATATTTCCATGTTCATACAGATGGCTGTGTAGATATATCCATGTTCATACAGATGGCGTTGAAGACATTTCCATGTTCATACAGATAGCGGTGTAGCTATTTCCATGTTCATACAGATAGCGGTGTAGATATTTCCATGTTCAGATAGCGGTGTAGATATTTCCATGTTCATACAGATAGCGGTGCTGATATTTCCATGTTTATACAGGTAGCGGTGTAGATATTTCCATGTTTATACAGATTGCGGTGTAGATAATTCCATGTTTATACAGATAGCGGTGTAGATATTTCCAAGTTTATACAGATAGCGGTGTAGATATCTCCATCTTAATATAGATGGCGGTGTAGATATTTATATGTTCATACAGATGGCGGTGCAGATATTTCCATGTTCATACAGATGGCGGTGTAGATATTTGTATGTTTATAGAGATAGCGCTGTAGTTATTTCCATGTGTAAAGAGATAGCTTTATAGATATTTCCATGTATATGCAGATCGCTGTGTAGATATTTCCATTTTCATGCAGATAGCGGTGTAGATATTTCCATGTTCAAACAGATAGCGGTGTAGATATTTCCATGTTCATACAGATAGCGGTGTAGATATTTCCATGTTCATACAGATAGCGGTGTAGATATTTCCATGTTCATACAGATAGCGGTGTAGATATTTCCATGTTCATACAGATAGCGGTGCTGTTATTTCCATGTTTATACAGGTAGTGGTGTAGAAATTTCCATGTTAATCCTGATAGCGGTGTAGATATTTCCATGTTTAAACAGATAGCGGTGTAGATATTTCCAGGTTTATACAGATAGCGGTGTAGATATCTCCATCTTAATACAGATGGCGGAGTAGATATTTATATGTTCATACAGATGGCGGTGTAGATATTTCCATGTTCATGCAGATGGCTCTGTAGATATATCCATGTTCACACAGATAGCGGTGAAGATATTTCCTTGTTCATACAGATAGCGGTGTAGATATTTCCATGTTCATACAGATAGCAGTGTAGATATTCCCATGTTCAAAGAGATAGCGGTGTAGATATTTCCATGTTCCTCCAGATGGCTGTGTAGATATATCCATTTCATACAGATTGCGGTGTAGATATCTCCATGTTCATACAGATAGAGGGGCTGATATTTCCATGTTCATACAGAAGGCGGTGCTGATATTTCCATGTTTATTCAGATAGCAGTGTAGATATCTCCATCTTAACACAGATGGCAGTGTAGATATTTATATGTTCATACAGATGGCGGTGCAGGTATTTCCATGTTCATACAGATGGCGGTGTAGATATTTCCATGTTCATACAGATAGCGGTGTAGTTATTTCCATGTGTAAAGAGATAGCTGTGTAGATATTTCCATGTATATGCAGATAGCTCTGTAGATATTTCCATTTTCATGCAGACAGCGGTGTAGATATTTCCATGTTCAAACAGATAGCGGTGTAGATATTTCCATGTTCATACAGATAGCGGTGTAGATATTTCCATGTTCATACAGATAGCGGTGTAGATATTTATATGTTCATACAGATGGCGGTGCAGATATTTCCATGTTCATACAGATCGCGGTGTAGATATTTCCATGTTTATAGATATAGCGGTGTAGTTATTTCCAAGTGTAAAGAGATAGCTGTGTAGATATTTCCATGTATATGCAGATAGCTTTGTAGATATTTCCATTTTCATGCAGATAGCGGTGTAGATATTTACATGTTCAAACAGATAGCGGTGTAGATTTTTCCATGTTCATTCAGATAGCTTTGTAGATATTTCCATGTTCATACAGATAGCGGTGCTGATATTTCCATGTTTATACAGGTAGTGGTGTAGATATTTCCATGTTTATACAGATAGCGGTGTAGGTATTTCCATGTTTATACAGATAGCGGTGTAGATATTTCCATGTTTAAACAGATAGCGGTGTAGATATCTCCATCTTAATACAGATGGTGGTGTAGATATTTATATGTTCATACAGATGGCGGTGCAGATATTTCCATGTTCATACAGATAGCGGTGTAGATATTTCCATGTTTATACAGATAGCGGTGTAGATATTTCCATGTTTATACAGATAGCAGTGGAGATATCTCTATCTTAATACAGATTGCGGTGTAGATATTTATATGTTCATACAGATGGCGGTGCAGATATTTCCATGTTCATGCAGATAGCAATGTAGTTATTTCCATGTGTAAAGAGATAGCTGTGTAGATATTTAAATGTATATGCAGATAGGAGTGTAGATATTTCCATTTTCATGCAGATATCGGTGTAGATATTTCCATGTTCAAACAGATAGCGGTGTAGATATTTCCATGTTCATACAGATAGCGGTGTAGATATTTCCATGTTCATACAGATAGCGGTGTAGATATTTCCATGTTTATACAGATATCGGTGTAGATATTTCCATGTTCATCCAGTTGGCTTTGTAGATATATCCATGTTCATACAGATAGCGGTGTAGCTATTTCAATATTCATACAGATAGCGGAGTAGATATTTCCATGTTCATACAGATAGCGGTGTAGATATTTCCATGTTCATACAGATAGCGGTGCTGATATTTCCTTGTTTATACAGGCAGCGGTGTAGATATTTCCATGTTTATACAGATAGCGGTTTAGATATTTCCTTCTTAATACAGATGGCTGTGTAGATATTTATATGTTCATACAGATGGCGGTGTAGATGTTTCCATGTTTATACAGATAGCAGTGTAGATATCTCCATCTTAATACAGATGGCAGTGTAGATATTTATATGTTCATACAGATGGCGGTGCAGATATTTCCGTGTTCATACAGATGGCGGTGTAGATATTTCCATGTTCATACAGATAGCGGTGTAGTTATTTCCATGTGTAAAGAGATAGCTGTGTAGATATTTAAATGTATATGCAGATAGCAGTGTAGATATTTCCATTTTCATGCAGATAGCAGTGTAGATATTTCCATGTTCATACAGATAGCGGTGCTGATATTTCCATGATTATACAGGCAGCGGTGTAGATATTTCCATGTTTATACAGATAGCGGTTTAGATATTTCTTCTTAATACAGATGGCGGCGTATTTATATTTTCATACAGATGGCGGTGTAGTTATTTCCATGTTTATACAGATAACAGTGTAGATAACTCCATCTTAATACAGATGGCGGTGTAGATATTTATATGTTCATACACATGGCGGTGCAGATATTTCCATGTTCATACAGATGGCGGTGTAGTTATTTCCATGTTCATACAGATAGTGGTGTAGTTATTTCCATGTGTAAAGAGATAGCTGTGTGGATATTTAAATGTATATGCAGATAGCAGTGTAGATATTTCCAATTTCATGCAGATAGCGGTGTAGATATTTCCATGTCCAATCAGATAGCGGTGTAGGTATTTCCATGTTCATACAGATAGCGGTGTAGATATTTCCATGTTCAGACAGATGGCGGTGTAGATATTTCCATGTTCATACAGATAGCGGTGAAGTTATTTCCATGTGTAAAGAGATAGCTGTGTAGATATTTCCATGTATATGCAGATTGCTGTGTAGATATTTCCGTTTTCATGCAGATAGCGGTGTATATATTTCCATCTTGAAACAGATAGCGGTGTAGATATTTCCATGTTCATACAGATAGCGGTGTAGATATTTCCATGTTCATACAGATAGCTGTGAAGATGTATGCATGTTTACACAGATAGCGGTGTGGATATTTCCATGTTCATCCAGAGGGCTGTGTAGATATATCCATGTTCATACAGATAGCGGTGTAGATATTTCCTTGTTCATACTGATAGCGGTGTAGATATTTCCATGTTCATACAGATAGCGGTGTAGATATTTCCATGTTCATACAGATAGCGGTGTAGATATTTCCATGTTCATACAGAAAGCGCTGCTGATATTTCCATGTTTATACAGGTAGCGGTGTAGATATTTCCATGTTTATACAGATAGCGGTGTAGATATTTCCATGTTTATACAGATAGCGGTGTAGATATTTCCATGTTTATGCAGATAGCGGTGTAGATATCTCCATCTTAATACAGATGGCGGTGTAGATATTTTTATGTTCATACAGATGGCAGTGCAGATATTTCCATGTTCATACAGATGGTGGTGTGGATATTTCCATGTTCATACAGATAGCGGTGTGGCTATTTCCATGTGTAAAGAGATAGCTGTGTAGATATTTCCATGTATATGCAGATAGCAGTGTAGATATTTCCATTTTCATGCAGATAGCGGTGTAGATATTTCCATGTTCAAACAGATAGTGGTGTAGATATTTCCATGTTCATACAGATAGCGGTGCTGATATTTCCATGTTTTTACAGGCAGCGGAGTAGATATTTCCAGGTTTATACAGATAGCGGTTTAGATATTTCCTTCTTAATACAGATGGCGGTGTAGATATCTATATGTTCATACAGATGGCGGTGCACATATTTCCATGTTCATACAGATGGCGGTGTAGATATTTCCATGTTTATAGATATAGCGGTGTAGTTATTTCCATGTGTAAAGAGATAGCTGCGTAGATATTTCCATGTATATGCAGATAGCTTTGTAGATATTTCAATTTTCATGCAGATAGCGGTGTAGATATTTACATGTTCAAACAGATAGCAGTGTAGATTTTTCCATGTTCATTCAGATAGCTTTGTAGATATTTCCATGTTCATACAGATAGCGGTGCTGATATTTCCATGTTTATACAGGCAGCGGTGTAGATATTTCCATGTTTATACAGATAGCGGTTTAGATATTTCCTTCTTAATACAGATGGTGGTGTATTTATATGTTCATACAGATGGCGGTGTAGATATTTCCATGTTCATACAGATAGCCTTGTAGATATTTCCATGTTTATACAGATAGCGGTGAAGATCTATGCATGTTTACACACATAGCGGTGTAGATATTTCCATGTTCATCCAGATGGCTTTGTAGATATATCCATGTTCATACAGATAGCGGTGTAGCTATTTCCATGTTCATACAGATAGCGGTGTAGATATTTCCATGTTCATACAGATAGCGGTGCAGATATTTCCATGTTCATACAGATAGCGGTGCTGATATTTCGTAGTTTATACAGGCAGCGGTGTAGATATTTCCATGTTTATACAGATAGCGGTTTAGATATTTCCTTCTTAATACTGATGGCGGTGTAGATATTTATATGTTCATACAGATGGCGGTTTAGATATTTCCATGTTTGTACAGATAGCAGTGTAGATATCTCCATCTTAATACAGATGGCGGTGTAGATATTTATATGTTCTTACAGATGGCGGTGCAGATATTTCCGTGTTCATACAGATGGCGGTGTAGATATTTCCATGTTCATACAGATAGCGGTGTAGTTATTTCCATGTGTAAAGAGATAGCTGTGTAGATATTTAAATGTATATGCAGATAGCAGCGTAGATATTTCCATTTTCATACAGATAGCGGTGTAGATATTTCCATGTTCAAACAGATAGCGGTGTAGATATTTCCATGTTCATACAGATAGCGGTGTGGATATTTCCATGTTCATACAGATTGCGGTGTAGATATTTCCATGTTTATACAGGTAGCGGTGAAGATCTATGCTTGTTTACACAGATAGCGCTGTAGATATTTCCATGTTCATCCAGATGGCTGTGTAGATATATCCATGTTCATACAGATAGCGGTGTACATATTTCCATGTTCATACAGATAGCGGTGTAGATATTTCCATGTTCATCCAGATGGCTGTGTAGATTTATCCATGTTCATACAGATAGTGGTGTAGATGTTTCCATGTTCATACAGATATTGGTGTAGCTATTTCCATGTTCATACAGATAACGGTGTAGCTATTTCCATGTTCATACAGATAGCAGTGTAGATATTTCCATGCTCATACAGATAGCGGTGTAGATATTTCCATGTTCATACAGATAGCGGTGCTGATATTTCCATGTTTATTCAGATAGCGGTATAGATATCTCCATCTTAATACAGATGGCGGTGTAGATATTTATATGTTCATACAGATGGCGGGGCAGATATTTCCATGTTCATACAGATGGCGGTGTGGATATTTTCATGTTCATGCAGATAGCGGTGTAGTTATTTCCATGTGTAAAGATATTGCGGTGTAGATATTTCCATGTTCAAACAGATAGCGGTGTAGATATTTCCATGTTTATACAGATAGCGGTGAAGATGTATGCATGTTTACACAGATAGCGGTGTAGATATTTCCATGTTCATACAGATAGTGGTGTAGATATTTCCATGTTCATCCAGATGGCTGTGTAGATATATCCATGTTCATACAGATAGTGGTGTAGATATTTCCATGTTCATACAGATAGCGGTGCTGATATTTCCATGTTTATACAGGCAGCGGTGTAGCTATTTCCATGTTCCTACAGATAGCGGTGTAGATATTTCCATGTTCATACAGATAGCGGTGCTGATATTTCCATGTTTATACAGGCAGCGGTGTAGATATTTCCATGTTTATACAGATAGCGGTTTAGATATTTCCTTCTTAATACAGATGGCGGTGTATTTATATGTTCATACAGATGGCGGTGTAGATATTTCCATGTTTATACAGATAGCAGTGTAGATATCTCCATCTTAATACAGATGGCGGTGTAGATATTTATATGTTCATACTGATGGCGGTGCAGATATTTCCATGTTCATACAGATGGCGGTGTAGTTATTTCCATGTTCATACAGATAGTGGTGTAGTTATTTCCATGTGTAAAGAGATAGCTGGGTAGATATTTAAATGTATATGCAGATAGCAGTGTAGATATTTCCATTTTCATGCAGATAGCGGTGTAGATATTTCCATGTCCAAACAGATAGCGGTGTAGTTATTTCCATGTTCATACAGATAGCGGTGTAGATATTTCCATGTTCATACCGATAGCGGTGCAGATATTTCCTTGTTTATACAGATAGTGGTGAAGATGTATGCATGTTCACACAGATAGCGGTGTAGATATTTCCATGTTCATCCAGATGGCTGTGTAGATATATCCATGTTCATACAGATAGCGGTGTAGATATTTCCATGTTTATACAGATAGCGGTGAAGATCTATGCATGTTTACACACATAGCGGTGTAGATATTTCCATGTTCATCCAGAGGGCTGTGTAGATATATCCATGTTCATACAGATAGCGGTGTAGATATTTCCTTGTTCATACTGATAGCGGTGTAGATATTTCCATGTTCATACAGATAGCGGTGTAGATATTTCCATGTTCATACAGATATCGGTGTTGATATTTCCATGTTCATCCAGATGGCTGTGTAAATATATCCATGTTCATACAGATAGCGGTGTAGATATTTCCATGTTCATACAGATAGCGGTGTAGATATTTCCATTTTCATAGAGATAACGGTGTAGCTATTTCCATGTTCATACACATAGCAGTGTAGATATTTGCATGTTCATACAGATAGCGGTGTAGATATTTCCATTTTCATACAGAGAGCGGTGCTGATATTTCCATGTTTATACAGGCAGCGGTGTAGTTATTTCCTTGTTTATACAGATAGCGGTTTAGATATTTCCTTCTTAATACAGATGGCGGTGTAGATATTTATATGTTCATACAGATGGCAGTGCAGATATTTCCATGTTCATGCAGATAGTGGTGCTGATATTTCCATGTTTATACAGGTAGCGGTGTAGATATTTCCATGTTTATACAGATAGCGGAGTAGATATTTCCATGTTTATACAGATAGCTGTGTAGATATTTCCATGTTTATTCAGATAGCGGTGTAGATATCTAAATCTTAATACAGATGGCGGTGTAGATATTTATATGTTCATACAGATGGCGGTGCAGATATTTCGATGTTCATATAGATGGCGGTGTAGATATTTCCATGTTAATACAGATAGCGGTGTAGTTATTTCCATGTGTAAAGAGATAGCTGTGTAGACATTTCCATCTATATGCAGATAGCTGTGTAGATACTTCCATTTTCATGCAGATATCTGTGTATATATTTCCATCTTCAAACAGATAGCGGTGTAGATATTTCCATGTTCATACAGATAGCGGTGTAGATATTTCCATGTTTATACAGATAGCGGTGAAGATGTATGCATGTTTACACAGATAGCGGTGTAGATATTTCCATGTTCATACCGATAGCGGTGCAGATATTTCCATGTTTATACAGATAGTGGTGAAGATGTATGCATGTTTACACAGATAGCGGTGTAGATATTTCCATGTTCATCCAGATGGCTGTGTAGATATATCCATGTTCATACAGATAGCGGTGTAGATATTTCCATGTTCATACAGATAGCGGTGTAGATATTTCCATGTTCAGACAGATGTCTGTGTAGATATATCCATGTTCATACAAATAGCGGTGTAGATATTTCCATGTTCATACAGATAGCGGTGTAGCTATTTCCATTTTCATACAGATAACGGTGTAGCTATTTCCATGTTCATACAGATACCGGTGTAGATATTTCCATGTTCAGACAGGTGGCGGTGTAGATATTTCCATGTTCATACAGATAGCGGTGTAGTTATTTCCATGTGTAAAGAGATAGCTGTGTAGATATTTCCATATATATGCAGATAGCTGTGTAGATATTTCCGTTTTCAAGCAGATAGCGGTGTATATATTTCCATCTTCAAACAGATAGCGGTGAAGATATTTCCATGTTCATACAGATAGCGGTGTAGGTATTTCCATGTTTATACAGATAGCGGTGAAGATGTATGCATGTTTACACAGATAGCAGTGTGGATATTTCCATGTTCATCCAGAGGGCTGTGTAGATATATCCATGTTCATACAGATAGCGGTGTAGATATTTCCTTGTTCATACTGATAGCGGTGTAGATATTTCCATGTTCATACAGATAGCGGTGTAGATATTTCCATGTTCATACAGATATCGGTGTCGATATTTCCATGTTCATACAGAAAGCGGTGCTGATATTTCCATGTTTATACAGGTAGCGGTGTAGATATTTCCATGTTTATACAGATAGCGGTGTAGATATTTCCATGTTTATACAGATAGCGGTGTAGATATTTCCATGTTTATACAGCTAGCGGAGTAGATATCTCCATTTTAATACAGATGGCGGTGTAGATATTTATATGTTCATACAGATGGCGGTGCAGATATATCCATGTTCATACGGATGGCGGTGTGGATATTTCCATGTTCATACAGATAGCGGTGTGGTTATTTCCATGTGTAAAGAGATAGCTGTGTAGATATTTCCATGTATATGCTGATAGCAGTGTAGATATTTCCATTTTCATGCAGATAGCAGTGTAGATATTTCCATGTTCAAACAGATAGCGGTATAGATATTTCCGTGTTCATGCAGATAGCGGTGTAGATATTTCCATGTTCATACAGATAGCGGTGTAGATATTTCCATGTTCATCCAGATGGCTGTGTACATATATCCACGTTCATACAGAGAGCGGTGTAGATATTTCCATGTCTATAAAGATAGCGGTGTAGCTATTTCCATGTTCATACAGATAGCGGTGTAGATATTTCCATGTTTATACTGATAGCGGTGAAGATGTATGCATGTTTACACAGATAGCGGTGTAGATATTTCGATGTTCATACAGATAGTGGTGTAGATATTTCCATGTTCATCCAGATGGCTGTGTAAATATATCCATGTTCATACAGATAGTGGTGTAGATATTTCCATGTTCATAGAGATAGCGGTGCTGATATTTCCATGTCTATACAGGCAGCGGTGTAGCTATTTCCATGTTCCTACAGATAGCGGTGTAGATATTTCCATGTTCATACAGATAGCGGTGCTGATATTTCCATGTTTATACAGATAGCGGTGTAGATATTTCCATGTTTATTCAGATAGCGTTGTAGATATCTCCATCTTAATACAGATGGCAGTGTAGATATTTATATGTTCATACAGATGGCGGTGCAGATATTTCCATGTTCATACAGATGGCAGTGTGGATATTTCCATGTTCATACAGATAGCGGTGTAGTTATTTCCATGTGTAAAGAGATAGCTGTGTAGATATTTCCATGTATATGCAGATAGCTGTGTAGTTATTTCCATTTTCATGCAGACAGCTGTGTAGATATTTCTATTTTCATGCAGATAGCGGTGTATATATTTCCATCTTCAAACAGATAGCGGTGTAGATATTTCCATGTTCATACAGATAGCGGTGAAGATATTTCCATGTTTATACAGATAGCGGTGAAGATGTATGCATGTTTACACAGATAGCGGTGTGGATATTTCCATGTTCATCCAGAGGGCTGTGTCGATATATCCATGTTCATACAGATGGCTGTGTAGATATATCCATGTTCATACAGATGGCGGTGAAGTTATTTCCATGTTCATACAGATAGCTGTGTAGATATCTCCATGTTCATACAGATAGCGGTGTAGATAATTCCATGTTCATACAGATAGCGTTTTAGATATTTCCATGTTCAAACAGATAGCGGTGTAGATATTTCCATGTTCATACAGATAGCGGTGTAGATATCTCCATGTTCATACTGATAGCGGTGTAGATATTTCCATTTTCATACAGATAGCGGTTTAGATATTTCCATGTTCAAACAGATAGCGGTGTAGATGTTTCCAAGTTCATACAAATAGCGGTGTTGATATTTCCATGTTTATACAGATTGCGGTGAAGAAGTATGCATGTTTACACAGTTAGCGGTGTAGATACTTCCATGTTCATGCAGATAGCGGTGTAGATATTTCCATGTTCATCCAGATGGCTGTGTAGATATATCCATGTTCATAGAGATAGCGGTGTAGCTATTTCCATGTTCATACAGATAGCAGTGTAGATATTTCCATGTTCATAGAGATAGCGGTGTAGAAATTTCCATGTTCATACAGATAGCGGTGCTGATATTTCCATGTTCATACAGATGGCGGTGTAGTTATTTCCATGTTCATACAGATAGTGGTGTAGTTATTTCCATGTGTAAAGAGATAGCTGGGTAGATATTTAAATGTATATGCAGATAGCAGTGTAGATATTTCCATTTTCATGCAGATAGCGGTGTAGATATATCCATGTTCATACGGATAGCGGTGTAGATATTTCCATGTTTATACAGATAGCGGTGAAGATCTATGCATGTTTACACACATAGCGGTGTAGATATTTCCATGTTCATCCAGAGGGCTGTGTAGATATATCCATGTTCATACAGATAGCGGTGTAGATATTTCCTTGTTCATACTGATAGCGGTGTAGATATTTCCATGTTCATACAGATAGCGGTGTAGATATTTCCATGTTCATACAGATATCGGTGTTGATATTTCCATGTTCATCCAGATGGCTGTGTAAATATATCCATGTTCATACAGACAGCGGTGTAGATATTTCCATGTTCATACAGATAGCGGTATAGCTATTTCCATTTTCATAGAGATAACGGTGTAGCTATTTCCATGTTCATACACATAGCAGTGTAGATATTTGCATGTTCATACAGATAGCGTTGTAGATATTTCCATTTTCATACAGAGAGCGGTGCTGATATTTCCATGTTTATACAGGCAGCGGTGTAGATATTTCCTTGTTTATACAGATAGCGGTTTAGATATTTCCTTCTTAATACAGATGGCGGTGTAGATTTTTATATGTTCATACAGATGGCAGTGCAGATATTTCCATGTTCATGCAGATAGTGGTGCTGATATTTCCATGTTTATACAGGTAGCGGTGTAGATATTTCCATGTTTATACAGATAGCGGAGTAGATATTTCCATGTTTATACAGATAGCTGTGTAGATATTTCCATGTTTATTCAGATAGCGGTGTAGATATCTCCATCTTAATACAGATGGCCGTGTAGATATTTATATGTTCATACAGATGGCGGTGCAGATATTTCGCTGTTCATATAGATGGCGGTGTAGATATTTCCATGTTAATACAGATAGCGGTGTAGATATTTCCATGTGTAAAGAGATAGCTGTGTATACATTTCCATCTATATGCAGATAGCTGTGTAGATACTTCCATTTTCATGCAGATATCTGTGTATATATTTCCATCTTCAAACAGATAGCGGTGTAGATATTTCCATGTTCATACAGATAGCGGTGTAGATATTTCCATGTTTATACAGATAGCGGTGAAGATGTATGCAAGTTTACACAGATAGCGGTGTAGATATTTCCATGTTCATACCGATAGCGGTGCAGATATTTCCATGTTTATACAGATAGTGGTGAAGATGTATGCATGTTTACACAGATAGCGGTGTAGATATTTCCATGTTCATCCAGATGGCTGTGTAGATATATCCATGTTCATACAGATAGCGGTGTAGATATTTCCATGTTCATACAGATAGCGGTGTAGATATTTCCATGTTCAGACAGATGGCTGTGTAGATATATCCATGTTCATACAAATACCGGTGTAGATATTTCCATGTTCATACAGATAGCGGTGTAGCTATTTCCATTTTCATACAGATAACGGTGTAGCTATTTCCATGTTCATACAGATACCGGTGTAGATATTTCCATGTTCAGACAGGTGGCGGTGTAGATATTTCCATGTTCATACAGATAGCGGTGTAGTTATTTCCATGTGTAAAGAGATAGCTGTGTAGATATTTCCATGTATATGCAGATAGCTGTGTAGATATTTCCGTTTTCAAGCAGATAGCGGTGTATATATTTCCATCTTCAAACAGATAGCGGTGAAGATATTTCCATGTTCATACAGATAGCGGTGTAGGTATTTCCATGTTTATACAGATTGCGGTGAAGAAGTATGCATGTTTACACAGTTAGCGGTGTAGATACTTCCATGTTCATGCAGATAGCGGTGTAGATATTTCCATGTTCATCTAGATGGCTGTGTAGATATATCCATGTTCATAGAGATAGCGGTGTAGCT
The DNA here is from genome assembly GCF_029281585.2 of Gorilla gorilla gorilla. NCBI lineage: Eukaryota > Metazoa > Chordata > Mammalia > Primates > Hominidae > Gorilla > Gorilla gorilla. The sequence goes on from NC_073231.2 coordinate 155,232,149, forward strand.
ATTTCCATGTTCATACAGATAGCAGTGTAGATATTTCCATGTTCATAGAGATAGCGGTGTAGAAATTTCCATGTTCATACAGATAGAGGTGCTGATATTTCCATGTTTATACAGGTAGCGGTGTAGATATTTCCATGTTTATACAGATAGTGGTGTAGGTATTTCCATGTTTATACAGATAGCGGTGTAGATATTTCCAGGTTTATACAGATAGCGGTGTAGATATCTCCATCTTAATACAGATGGCGGTGTAGATATTTCCATGTCCAAACAGATAGCGGTGTAGGTATTTCCATGTTCATACAGATAGCGGTGTAGATATTTCCATGTTCATACCGATAGCGGTGCAGATATTTCCATGTTTATACAGATAGTGGTGAAGATATATGCATGTTTACACAGCTAGCGGTGTAGATATTTCCATGTTCATCCAGATGGCTGTGTAGATATATCCATGTTCATACAGATAGCGGTGTAGATATTTCCATCTTCAAACAGATAGCGGTGTAGATATTTCCATGTTCATACAGATAGCGGTGTAGATATTTCCATGTTTATACAGATAGCGGTGAAGATGTATGCATGTTTACACAGATAGCGGTGTGGATATTTCCATCTTCATCCTGAGGGCTGTGTATATATATCCATGTTCATACAGATAGCGATGTAGATATTTCCGTGTTCATACTGATAGCGGTGTAGATATTTCCATGTTCATACAGATAGTGGTGTAGATATTTCCATGTTCATACAGATAGCGGTGTAGATATTTCCATGTTCATACAGAAAGCAGTGCTGATATTTCCATGTTTATACAGGTAGCGGTTTAGGTATTTCCATGTTTATACAGATAGCGGTGTAGATATTTCCATGTTTATACAGATAGCGGTGTAGATATTTCCATGTTTATGCAGATAGCGGTGTAGGTATCTCCATCTTAATACAGACGGCGGTGTAGATATTTATATGTTCATACAGATGGCAGTGCAGATATTTCCATGTTCATACAGATGGTGGTGTGGATATTTCCATGTTCATACTGATAGCGGTGTAGCTATTTCCATGTGTAAAGAGATAGCTGTGTAGATATTTCCATGAATATGCAGATAGCAGTGTAGATATTTCCATTTTCATGCAGATAGCGGTGTAGATATTTCCATGTTCGAACAGATAGCGGTGTAGATATTTCCATGTTCATACAGATAGCGGTGTAGATATTTCCATGTTCATACAGATAGCGGTGTAGATATTTCCATGTTTATACAGATAGCGGTGAAGATGTATGCATGTTTACACAGATAGCGGTGTAGATATTTCCATGTTCATCCAGATGGCTGTGTAGATATATCCATGTTCATACAGATAGAGGTGTAGATATTTCCATGTTCATACAGATAGCGGTGTAGCTATTTCCATGTTCATACAGATAGCGGTGTAGATATTTCCATGTTTATACTGATAGCGGTGAAGATGTATGCATGTTTACACAGATAGCAGTGTAGATATTTCCATGTTCATACAGATAGTGGTGTAGATATTTCCATGTTCATCCAGATGGCTGTTTAGATATATCCATGTTCATAAAGAGAGTGGTGTAGATATTTCCATGTTCATACAGATAGCGGTGCTGATATTTCCATGTTTATACAGGCAGCGGTGTAGCTATTTCCATGTCCCTACATATAGCGGTGTAGATATTTCCATGTTCATACAGATAGCGGTGCTGATATTTCCATGTTTATACAGGCAGCGGTGTAGATATTTCCATGTTTATACAGATAGCGGTTTAGATATTTCCTTCTTAATACAGATGGCGGTGTATTTATATGTTCATACAGATGGCGGTGTAGATATTTCCATGTTTATACAGATAGCAGTGTAGATATCTCCATCTTAATACAGAAGGCGGTGTAGATATTTATATGTTCATACAGATGGCGGTGCAGATACTTCCATGTTCATACAGATGGCGGTGTTGTTATTTCCATGTTCATACAGATAGTGGTGTAGATTTTTCCATGTGTAAAGAGATAGCTGTGTAGATATTTAAATGTTTATGCAGATAGCAGTGTAGATATTTCCAATTTCATGCAGATAGCGGTGTAGATATTTCCATGTCCAAACAGATAGCGGTGTAGGTATTTCCATGTTAATACAGATAGCGGTGTAGATATTTCCATGTTCATACCGATAGCGGTGCAGATATTTCCATGTTTATACAGATAGTGGTGAAGATGTATGCATGTTTACACAGATAGCGGTGTAGATATTTCCATGTTCATCCAGATGGCTGTGTAGATATATCCATGTTCATACAGATAGTGGTGTAGATATTTCCATGTTCATACAGATAGCGGTGTGGATATTTCCATGTTCAGACAGATGGCTGTGTAGATATATCCATGTTCATACAGATAGCGGTGTAGATATTTCCATGTTCATACAGATAGCGGTGTAGCTATTTCCATTTTCATACAGATAACGGTGTAGCTATTTCCATGTTCATACAGATAGCGGTGTAGATATTTCCATGTTCAGACAGGTGGCGGTGTAGATATTTCCATGTTCATACAGATAGCGGTGTAGTTATTTCCATGTGTAAAGAGATAGCTGTGTAGATATTTCCATGTATATGCAGATAGCTGTGTAGATATTTCCGTTTTCAAGCAGATAGCGGTGTATATATTTCCATCTTCAAACAGATAGCGGTGAAGATATTTCCATGTTCATACAGATAGCGGTGTAGGTATTTCCATGTTTATACAGATAGCGGTGAAGATGTATGCATGTTTACACAGATAGCAGTGTGGATATTTCCATGTTCATCCAGAGGGCTGTGTAGATATATCCATGTTCATACAGATAGCGGTGTAGATATTTCCTTGTTCATACTGATAGCGGTGTAGATATTTCCATGTTCATACAGATAGCGGTGTAGATATTTCCATGTTCATACAGATATCGGTGTCGATGTTTCCATGTTCATACAGAAAGCGGTGCTGATATTTCCATGTTTATACAGGTAGCGGTGTAGATATTTCCATGTTTATACAGATAGCGGTGTAGATATTTCCATGTTTATACAGATAGCGGTGTAGATATTTGCATGTTTATACAGCTAGCGGTGTAGATATCTCCATTTTAATACAGATGGCGGTGTAGATATTTATATGTTCATACAGATGGCGGTGCAGATATTTCCATGTTCATACAGATGGCGGTGTGGATATTTCCATGTTCATACAGATAGCGGTGTGGTTATTTCCATGTGTAAAGAGATAGCTGTGTAGATATTTCCATGTATATGCTGATAGCAGTGTAGATATTTCCATTTTCATGCAGATAGCAGTGTAGATATTTCCATGTTCAAACAGATAGCGGTATAGATATTTCCGTGTTCATGCAGATAGTGGTGTAGATATTTCCATGTTCATACAGATAGCGGTGTAGATATTTCCATGTTCATCCAGATGGCTGTGTACATATATCCACGTTCATACAGAGAGCGGTGTAGATATTTCCATGTCCATAAAGATAGCGGTGTAGCTATTTCCATGTTCATACAGATAGCGGTGTAGATATTTCCATGTTTATACTGATAGCGGTGAAGATGTATGCATGTTTACACAGATAGCGGTGTAGATATTTCCATGTTCATACAGACAGTGTTGTAGATATTTCCATGTTCATCCAGATGGCTGTGTAAATATATCCATGTTCATACAGATAGTGGTGTAGATATTTCCATGTTCATAGAGATAGCGGTGCTGATATTTCCATGTCTATACAGGCAGCGGTGTAGCTATTTCCATGTTCCTACAGATAGCGGTGTAGATATTTCCATGTTCATACAGATAGCGGTGCTGATATTTCCATGTTTATACAGATAGCGGTGTAGATATTTCCATGTTTATTCAGATAGCGTTGTAGATATCTCCATCTTAATACAGATGGCAGTGTAGATATTTATATGTTCATACAGATGGCGGTGCAGATATTTCCATGTTCATACAGATGGTGGTGTAGATATTTCCCTGTTCATACAGATAGCGGTGTAGTTATTTCCATGTGTAAAGAGATAGCTGTGTAGATATTTCCATGTATATGCAGATAGCTGTGTAGTTATTTCCATTTTCATGCAGACAGCTGTGTAGATATTTCCATTTTCATGCAGATAGCGGTGTATATATTTCCATCTTCAAACAGATAGCGGTGTAGATATTTCCATGTTCATACAGATAGCGGTGATGATATTTCCATGTTTATACAGATAGCGGTGAAGATGTATGCATGTTTACACAGATAGCGGTGTGGATATTTCCATGTTCATCCAGAGGGCTGTGTCGATATATCCATGTTCATACAGATGGCTGTGTAGATATATCCATGTTCATACAGATGGCGGTGAAGGTATTTCCATGTTCATACAGATAGCGGTGTAGATATCTCCATGTTCATACAGATAGCGGTGTAGATAATTCCATGTTCATACAGATAGCGTTTTAGATATTTCCATGTTCAAACAGATAGCGGTGTAGATATTTCCATGTTCATACAGATAGCGGTGTAGATATCTCCATGTTCATACTGATAGCGGTGTAGATATTTCCATGTTCATACAGATAGCGGTTTAGATATTTCCATGTTCAAACAGATAGCGGTGTAGATGTTTCCAAGTTCATACAGATAGCGGTGTTGATATTTCCATGTTTATACAGATTGCGGTGAAGAAGTATGCATGTTTACACAGTTAGCGGTGTAGATACTTCCATGTTCATGCAGATAGCGGTGTAGATATTTCCATGTTCATCCAGATGGCTGTGTAGATATATCCATGTTCATAGAGATAGCGGTGTAGCTATTTCCATGTTCATACAGATAGCAGTGTAGATATTTCCATGTTCATAGAGATAGCGGTGTAGAAATTTCCATGTTCATATAGATAGCGGTGCTGATATTTCCATGTTTATACAGGTAGCGGTGTAGATATTTCCATGTTTATACTGATAGTGGTGTAGCTATTTCCATGTTTATACAGATAGCGGTGTAGATATTTCCAAGTTTATACAGATAGCGGTGTAGATATCTCCATCTTAATACAGATGGCGGTGTAGATATTTCCATGTCCAAACAGATAGCGGTGTAGGTATTTCCATGTTCATACAGATAGCGGTGTAGATATTTCCATGTTCATACCGATAGCGGTGCAGATATTTCCATGTTTATACAGATAGTGGTGAAGATATATGCATGTTTACACAGATAGCGGTGTAGATATTTCCATGTTCATCCAGATGGCTGTGTAGATATATCCATGTTCATACAGATAGCGGTGTAGATATTTCCATCTTCAAACAGATAGCGGTGTAGATATTTCCATGTTCATACAGATAGCGGTGTAGATATTTCCATGTTTATACAGATAGCGGTGAAGATGTATGCATGTTTACACAGATAGCGGTGTGGATATTTCCATCTTCATCCTGAGGGCTGTGTATATATATCCATGTTCATACAGATAGCGGTGTAGATATTTCCTTGTTCATACTGATAGCGGTGTAGATATTTCCATGTTCATACAGATAGCGGTGTAGATATTTCCATGTTCATACAGATAGCGGTGTAGATATTTCCATGTTCATACAGAAAGCGGTGCTGATATTTCCATGTTTATACAGGTAGCGGTGTAGATATTTCCATGTTTATACAGATAGCGGTGTAGATATTTCCATGTTTATACAGATAGCGGTGTAGATATTTCCATGTTTATGCAGATAGCGGTGTAGATATCTCCATCTTAATACAGACGGCGGTGTAGATATTTATATGTTCATACAGATGGCAGTGCAGATATTTCCATGTTCATACAGATGGCGGTGTGGATATTTCCATGTTCATACAGATAGCAGTGTAGCTATTTCCATGTGTAAAGAGATAGCTGTGTAGATATTTCCATGTATATGCAGATAGCAGTGTAGATATTTCCATTTTCATGCAGATAGCGGTGTAGATATTTCCATGTTCAAACATATAGCGGTGTAGATATTTCCATGTTCATACAGATAGCGGTGCAGATATTTCCATGTTCATTCAGATAGCGGTGTAGATATTTCCATGTTTATACAGATAGCGGTGAAGATGTATGCATGTTTACACAGATAGCGGTGTAGATATTTCCATGTTCATCCTGATGGCTGTGTAGATATATCCATGTTCATACAGATAGCGGTGTAGATATTTTCATGTTCATACAGATAGCGGTGTAGCTATTTGCATGTTCATACAGATAGCGGTGTAGATATTTCCATGTTTATACAGATAGCGGTGAAGATGTATGCATGTTTACACAGATAGCGGTGTAGATATTTCCATGTTCATACAGATAGCGGTGTAGATATATCCATGTTCATCCAGATGGCTGTGTAGATATATCCATGTTCATACAGATAGCGGTGTAGTTATTTCCATGTTCATACAGATAGTGGTGTAGCTATTTCCATGTTCATACAGATTGCGGTGTAGCTATTTCCATGTTCATACAGATAGCGGTGTAGATATTTCCATGTTCGTACAGATAGCGGTGTAGATATTTCCATGTTCCTACAGATAGCTGTGCTGATATTTCCATGTTTATACAGGTAGCGGTGTAGTAATTTCCATGTTTATCCAGATAGCGGTGTAGATATTTCCATGTTTATACAGATAGCGGTGTAGATATTTCCAGGTTTATACAGATAGCGGTGTAGAAATCTCCATCTTAATACAGATGGAGGTGTAGATATTTATATGTTCATACAGATGGCGGTTTAGATATTTCCATGTTCATCCAGATGGCACTGTAGATATATCCATGTTCGTACAGATGGCGGTGAAGATATTTCCTTGTTCATACAGATAGCGGTGTAGATATTTCCATGTTCATACAGATAGCGGTGTAGATATATCCATGTTCATACAGATAGCGGTGTAGCTATTTCCATGTTCATACAGATAGCGGTGTAGATATTTCCATGTTCCTCCAGATGGCTGTGTAGATATATCCATGTTCATACAGACGGCGGTGTAGATATCTCCATGTTCATACAGATAGAGGGGCTGATATTTCCATGTTCATACAGATAGCGGTGCTGATATTCCCATGTTTATACAGATAGCGGTGTAGATATTTCCATGTTTATTCAGATAGCGGTGTAGATATCTCCATCTTAATACAGATGGCAGTGTAGATATTTATATGTTGATACAGATGGCGGTGCAGATATTTCCATGTTCATACAGATGGCGGTTTAGATATTTCCATGTTCATACAGATAGCGGTGTAGTTATTTCCATGTGTAAAGAGATAGCTGTGTAGATATTTCCATGTATATGCAGATAGCTGTGTAGATATTTCCATTTTCATGCAGATTGCGGTGTAGATATTTCCATGTTCAAACAGATAGCGATGCAGATATTTCCATGTTCATACAGATAGCGGTGTAGATATTTCCATGTTTATACAGATAGCGGTGAAGATGTATGCATGTTTGCACAGATAGCGGTGTGGATATTTCCATGTTCATCCAGAGGGCTGTGTAGATATATCCATGTTCATCCAGATGGCTGTGTAGATATATCCATGTTCATACAGATGGCGGTGAAGGTATTTCCATGTTCATACAGATAGCGGTGTAGATATTTCCATGTTCATACAGATAGCGGTGTAGATATCTCCATGTTCATACAGATAGAGGGGATGATATTTCCATGTTCATACAGATAGCGGTGCTGATATTTCTATGTTTACACAGGTTGCGGTGTAGATATTTCCATGTTTATACAGATAGCGGTGTAGATATTTCCATGTTTATACAGATAGCGCTGTAGATATTTCCATGTTTATACAGATATCGGTGTAGATATCTCCATCTTAATACAGATGGCCGTGTAGATATGTATATGTTCATACAGATGTCGGTGCAGCTATTTCCATGTTCATACAGATGGTGGTGTAGATATTTCCATGTTCATACAGATAGCCTTGTAGACATTTCCAAGTTTATACATATAGCGGTGAAGATGTATGCATGTTTACACAGATAGCGGTGTAGATATTTCCATGTTCATAGAGAAAGCGGTGTAGATACTTCCATGTTCATACAGATAGAGGGGCTGATATTTCCATGTTCATACAGAGAGCGGTGTAGATATTTCCGTGTTTATACAGATAGCGGTGTAGATATTTCCATGTTTATACAGATAGCAGTGTAGATACCTCCATCTTAATACAGATGGTGGTGTAGATATTTATATGTTCATACAGATGGCGGTGCAGATATTTCCATGTTCATACAGATAGCGGTGTAGTTATTTCCATGTGTAAAGAGATTGCTGTGTACATATTTCCATGTATATGCAGATAGCTGTGTAGATATTTCCATTTTCATGCTTATAGCGGTTTAGATATTTCCATGTTCAAACAGATAGCGGTGTAGATATTTCCACGTTCATACTGATAGCGGTGTTGATATTTCCATGCTTATACAGATTGCGGTGAAGATGTATGCATGTTTACACTGATAGCGGTGTAGATATTTCCATGTTCATGCAGATAGCGGTGTAGATATTTCCATGTACATCCAGATGGCTGTGTAGATATATCCATGTTCATACAGATAGCGGTGTAGATATTTCCATGTTCATACAGATAGTGGTGTAGATATTTCCATGTTCATACAGATAGCGGTGTAGATATTTCCATGTTCATACAGATAGTGGTGTAGATATTTCCATGTTCATACAGATAGCGGTGTAGCTATTTCCATGTTCATACAGATAGCAGTGTAGCTATTTCCATGTTCATTGAGATAGCGGTGTAGATATTTCCATGTTCATACAGATAGCGGTGCTGATATTTCCATGTTTATACACGTAGCGGTGTAGATATTTCCATGTTTATACAGATCGCGGTGTAGGTATTTCCATGTTTATACAGATAGCGGTGTAGATATTTCCAAGTTTATACAGATAGCGGTGTAGATATCTCCAACTTAATACAGATGGCGGTGTAGATATTTATATGTTTATACAGATGGCGGTGCAGATATTTCCATGTTCATACAGAAGGCGGTGTAGATATTTCCGTGTTTATAGAGATAGCGGTGTAGGTATTTCCATGTGTAAAGAGATAGCTTTGTAGATATTTCCAAGTATATGCAGATAGCTGTTTATATATTTGTATTTTCATGTAGATAGCGGTTTAGATATTTCCATGTTCGTACAGATAGCGGTGTAGATATTTCCATGTTCATACAGATAGCGTTGTAGATATTTAAATGTTTATACAGATAGCGGTGAAGATGTATGCATGTTTACACAGATATCGGTGTAGATATTTCCATGTTCATACAGATAGCTGTGTAGATATTTCCATGTTCATACAGATAGCAGTGCTGATATTTCCATGTTTATACAGGGAGCGGTGTAGATATTTCCAAATTTATAAAGATAGCGGTGTACATATTTCCCTGTTTATACAGATAGCGGTGTAGATATTTCCATGTTTATACAGATAGCGGTGTAGATATTTCCATGTTTATACAGATAGCGGTGTAGATATCTCCTTCTTAATACAGATGGCGGTGTAGATATTTATATGTTCATACAGATGGCGGTGCGGATATTTCCATGTTCATACAGATGGCGGTGTAGATATTTCCATGTTTATAGAGATAGCGGTGTAGTTATTTCCATGTGTAAAGAGATAGCTGTGTAGATATTTCCATGTATATGCAGATAGCTGTGTAGATATTTCCATTTTCATGCAGACAGTGGTGTGGATATTTCCATATTCAAACAGATAGCGGTGTAGATATTTCCATGTTCATACAGATAGCGGTGTAGATATTTCCTTGTTCATACAGATAGCGGTGTAGATATTTCCATGTTCATACAGATAGCGGTGCTGATATTTCCATGTTTATACAGGTAGCGGTGTAGATATTTCCATGTTTATACAGATAGCGGTGTAGATATTTCCATGTTTATACAGATAGCGGTGTAGATATTTCCATGTTTATACAGATAGCAGTATACATATCTCCATCTTAATACAGATGGCGGTGTATATATTTATATGTTCATACAGATGGCGGAGCAGATATTTCCATGTCCATACAGACGGCGGTGTAGATATTTCCATGTTCATACAGATAGCGGTGTAGTTATTTCCATGTGTAAAGAGATAGCTGTGTAGATATTTCCATCTATATGCAGATAGCAGTGTAGATATTTCCATTTTCATGCAGATAGCGGTGTAGATATTTCCATGTTCAAACAGATAGCGGTGTAGATATTTCCATGTTCATACAGATAGCCGTGTAGATATTTCCATGTTCATACAGATAGCGGTGTGGATATTTCCATGTTTATACAGATAGCGGTGAAGATCTATGCATTTTTACACAGATAGCGGAGTAGATATTTCCATGTTCATCCAGATGGCTGTGTAGATATTTCCATGTTCATACTGATAGCGGTGTAGCTATTTCCATGTTCATACAGATAGCGGTGTAGCTATTTCCATGTTCATACAGATAGCGGTGTAGATATTTCCATGTTTATACAGATAGCGGTGAAGATGTATGCATGTTTACTCAGATAGCGGTGTTTATATTTGCATGTTCATCCAGAGGGCTGTGTAGATATTTCCATGTTTATACAGATAGCGGTGAAGACGTATGCATGTTTACACAGATAGCGGTGTAGATATTTCCATGTTCATCCAGATGGCTGTGTAGATATATCCATGTTTATCCAGATGGCTGTGTAGATATATCCATGTTCCTACAGATAGCGGTGCTGATATTTCCATGATTATACAGGTTGTGGAGTAGAAATTTCCATGTTTATACAGATAGCGGTGTAGATATTTCCATGTTTATACAGATAGCGGTGTAGATATTTCGAGGTTTATACAGATAGCGGGGTAGATATCTCCATCTTAATACAGATGGCGGTGTAGATATTTATATGTTCATGCAGATGGCGGTGTAGATATTTCCATGTTCATCCAGATGGCTCTGTAGATACATCCATGTTCGTACAGATGGCGGTGAAGATATTTCCATGTTCATACAGATAGCGGTGTAGATATTTCCATGTTCATACAGATAGCGGTGTAGATATTTCCATGTTCATACAGATAGCGGTGTAGCTATTTCCATGTTCATACAGATAGCGGTGTAGATATTTCCATGTTCATCCAGATGGCTGTGTAGATATATCCATGTTCATACATATGGCGGTGTAGATATCTCCATGTTCATACAGATAGAGGGGCTGATTTTTCCATGTTCATACAGATAGCGGTGCTGATATTTCCATGTTTATACAGATAGCGGTGTAGATATTTCCATGTTTATTCAGATAGCGGTGTAGATATCTCCAACTTAATACAGATGGCGGTGTAGATATTTATATGTTCATTCAGATGGCGGTGCAGATATTTCCATGTTCATACAGATGGCGGTGTAGATATTTCCATGTTCATACAGATAGCGGTGTAGATATTTCCATGTTCATACAGATAGCGGTGCTGATATTTCCATGTTTATACAGGTAGCGGTGTAGATATTTCCATGTTTATACAGATTGCGGTGTAGATATTTCCGTGTTTATACAGATAGCGGTGTAGATATCTCCATCTTAATACAGATGGTGGTGTAGATATTTATATGTTCATACAGATGGCGGTGCAGATATTTCCATCTTCATACAGATAGCGGTGTAGTTATTTCCATGTGTAAAGAGATAGCTGTGTAGATATTTCGATGTATATGCAGATAGCTGTGTAGGTATTTCCATTTTCATGCAGACAGCTGTGTAGATATTTCCATTTTCATGCAGATAGCGGTGTATATATTTCCATCTTCAAACAGATAGCGGTGTAGATATTTCCATGTTCATACAGATAGCGGTGTAGATATTTCCATGTTGATACAGATAGCGGTGAAGATGTATGCATGTTTACACAGATAGCGGTGTGGATATTTCCATGTTCATCCAGAGGGCTGTGTCGATATATCCATGTTCATCCAGATGGCTGTGTAGATATATCCATGTTCATACAGATGGCGGTGAAGGTATTTCCATGTTCATACAGATAGCGGTGTAGATATCTCCATGTTCATACAGATAGCGGTGTAGATATTTCCATGTTCATACAAATAGCGGTTTAGATATTTCCATGTTCAAAGAGATAGCGGTGTAGATATGTCCATGTTCATACAGATAGCGGTGTAGATATCTCCATGTTCATACAGATATCGGTGTAGATATTTCCATGTTCATACTGATAGCGGGTTAGATATCTCCAACTTAATACAGATGGCGGTGTAGATATTTATATGTTCATTCAGATGGCGGTGCAGATATTTCCATGTTCATACAGATGGCGGTGTAGATATTTCCATGTTCATACAGATAGCAGTGTAGATATTTCCATGTTCATACAGATAGCGGTGCTGATATTTCCATGTTTATAGAGGTAGCGGTGTAGATATTTCCATGCTTATACAGATAGCGGTGTAGATATTTCCGTGTTTATACAGATAGCGGTGTAGATATTTCCATGTTTATACAGATAGCGGTGTAGATATCTCCATCTTAATACAGATGGCGGTGTAGATATTTATATGTTCATACAGATGGCGGTGCAGATATTTCCATGTTCATACAGATGGCGGTGTAGATATTTCCATGTTCATACAGATAGCGGTGTAGTTATTTCCATGTCTAAAGAGATAGCTGTGTAGATATTTCCATGTATATGCAGATAGCAGTGTAGATATTTCCATTTTCATTCAGATAGCGGTGTAGATATTTCCATGTTCAAACATATAGCAGTGTAGATATTTCCATGTTCATACAGATAGCGGTGCAGGTATTTCCATGTTCATACAGACAGCGGTGTAGATATTTCCATGTTTATACAGATAGCGGTGAAGATGTATGCATGTTTACACAGATTGCGGTGCAGATATTTCCATGTTAATCCAGATGGCTGTGTAGATATTTCCATGTTCATTCAGATAGCGGTGTAAATATTTCCATGTTCATACAGATAGATGTGTAGCTATTTCCATGTTCATACAGATAGCGGTGTAGGTATTTCCATGTTCGTACAGATAGCGGTGTAGATATTTCCATGTTCCTACAGATAGCGGTGCTGATATTTCCATGTTTATACAGGTAGCGGTGTAGAAATTTCCATGTTAATCCTGATAGCGGTTTAGATATTTCCATGTTTAAACAGATAGCGATGTAGATATTTCCAGGTTTATACAGATAGCGGTGTAGATATCTTCATCTTAATACAGATGGCGGTGTAGATATTTATATGTTCATACAGATGGCGGTGTAGATATTTCCATGTTCATCCAGATGGCTCTGTAGATATATCCATGTTCATACAGATAGCGGTGAAGATATTTCCTTGTTCATACAGATAGCGGTGTAGATATTTCCATGTTCGTACAGATAGCGGTGTAGATATTCCCATGTTCATACAGATAGCGGTGCAGATATTTCCATGTTCCTCCAGATGGCTGTGTAGATATATCTATGTTCATACAGATGGCGGTGTAGATATCTCCATGTTCTTACAGATAGAGGGGATGATATTTCCATGTTCATACAGATAGCGGTGCTGATATTTCCATGTTTATACAGATAGCGGTGTAGATATTTCCATGTTTATTCAGATAGCGTTGTAGATATCCCCATCTTAATACAGATGGCAGTGTAGATATTTATATGTTCATACAGATGGCGGTGCAGATATTTCCATGTTCATACAGATGGTGGTTTAGATATTTCCATGTTCATACAGATAGCGGTGTAGTTATTTCCATGTGTAAAGAGATAGCTGTGTAGATATTTCCATGTATATGCAGATAGCTGTGTAGATATTTCCATTTTCATGCAGACAGTGGTGTGGATATTTCCATGTTCAAACAGATAGCGGTGTAGATATTTCCATGTTCATACAGATAGCGGTGTAGATATTTCCATGTTCATACAGATAGCGGTGTAGATATTTCCATGTTCATACGGATAGCGGTGTAGATATTTCCATGTTCATACAGATAGCGGTGCTGATATTTCCATGTTTATAAAGGTAGCGGTGTAGATATTTCCATGTTTATACAGATAGCGGTGTAGATATTTCCATGTTTATACAGATAGCGGTGTAGATATTTCCATGTTTATACAGATAGCAGTATACATATCTCCATCTTAATACAGATGGCGGTGTAGATATTTATATGTTCATACAGATGGCGGAGCAGATATTTCCATGTCCATACAGACGGCGGTGTAGATATTTCCATGTTCATACAGATAGCGGTGTAGTTATTTCCATGTGTAAAGAGATAGCTGTGTAGATATTTCCATCTATATGCAGATAGCAGTGTAGATATTTCCATTTTCATGCAGATAGCGGTGTAGATATTTCCATGTTGAAACAGATAGCGGTGTAGATATTTCCATGTTCATACAGATAGCCGTGTAGATATTTCCATGTTCATACAGATAGCGGTGTGGATATTTCCATGTTTATACAGATAGCGGTGAAGATCTATGCATTTTTACACAGATAGCGGAGTAGATATTTCCATGTTCATCCAGATGGCTGTGTAGATATTTCCATGTTCATACAGATAGCGGTGTAGCTATTTCCATGTTCATACAGATAGCGGTGTAGCTATTTCCATGTTCATACAGATAGCGGTTTAGATATTTCCATGTTTATACAGATAGCGGTGAAGATGTATGCATGTTTACTCAGATAGCGGTGTTTATATTTGCATGTTCATCCAGAGGGCTGTGTAGATATTTCCATGTTTATACAGATAGCGGTGAAGACGTATGCATGTTTACACAGATAGCGGTGTAGATATTTCCATGTTCATCCAGATGGCTGTGTAGATATATCCATGTTTATCCAGATGGCTGTGTAGATATATCCATGTTCCTACAGATAGCGGTGCTGATATTTCCATGATTATACAGGTTGTGGAGTAGAAATTTCCATGTTTATACAGATAGCGGTGTAGATATTTCCATGTTTATACAGATAGCGGTGTAGATATTTCGAGGTTTATACAGATAGCGGGGTAGATATCTCCATCTTAATACAGATGGCGGTGTAGATATTTATATGTTCATGCAGATGGCGGTGTAGATATTTCCATGTTCATCCAGATGGCTCTGTAGATACATCCATGTTCGTACAGATGGCGGTGAAGATATTTCCATCTTCAAACAGATAGCGGTGTAGATATTTCCATGTTCATACAGATAGCGGTGTAGATATTTCCATGTTTATACAGATAGCGGTGAAGATGTATGCATGTTTACACAGATAGCGGTGTGGATATTTCCATGTTCAACCAGAGGGCTGTGTCGATATATCCATGTTCATCCAGATGGCTGTGTAGATATATCCATGTTCATACAGATGGCGGTGAAGGTATTTCCATGTTCATACAGATAGCGGTGTAGATATCTCCATGTTCATGCAGATAGCGGTGTAGATATTTCCATGTTCATACAGATAGCGGTTTAGATATTTCCATGTTCAAAGAGATAGCGGTGTAGATATTTCCATGTTCATACAGATAGCGGTGTAGATATCTCCATGTTCATACGGATAGCGGTGTAGATATTTCCATGTTCATACAGATAGCGGTTTAGATATCTCCAACTTAATACAGATGGCGGTGTAGATATTTATATGTTCATTCAAATGGCGGTGCAGATATTTCCATGTTCATACAGATGGCGGTGTAGATATTTCCATGTTCATACAGATAGCGGTGTAGATATTTCCATGTTCATACAGATAGCGGTGCTGATATTTCCATGTTTATAGAGGTAGCGGTGTAGATATTTCCATGTTTATACAGATAGCGGTGTAGATATTTCCGTGTTTATACAGATAGCGGTGTAGATATTTCCATGTTTATACAGATAGCGGTGTAGATATCTCCATCTTAATACAGATGGCGGTGTAGATATTTATATGTTCATACAGATGGCGGTGCAGATATTTCCATGTTCATACAGATAGCGGTGTAGATATTTCCATGTTCAAACAGATAGCGGTGTAGATATTTCCATGTTCACACAGATAGCGGTGCAGATATTTCCATGTTCATACAGACAGCGGTGTAGATATTTCCATGTTTATACAGATAGCGGTGAAGATGTATGCATGTTTACACAGATTGCGGTGTAGATATTTCCATGTTAATCCAGATGGCTGTGTAGATATTTCCATGTTCATTCAGATAGCGGTGTACATATTTCCATGTTCATACAGATAGATGTCTAGCTATTTCCATGTTCATACAGATAGCGGTGTAGGTATTTCCATGTTCGTACAGATAGCGGTGTAGATATTTCCATGTTCCTACAGATAGCGGTGCTGATATTTCCATGTTTATACAGGTAGCGGTGTAGAAATTTCCATGTTAATCCTGATAGCGGTTTAGATATTTCCATGTTTAAACAGATAGCGGTGTAGATATTTCCAGGTTTATACAGATAGCGGTGTAGATATCTCCATCTTAATACAGATGGCGGTGTAGATATTTATATGTTCATACAGATGGCGGTGTAGATATTTCCATGTTCATCCAGATGGCTCTGTAGATATATCCATGTTCATACACATAGCAGTGAAGATATTTCCTTGTTCATACAGATAGCGGTGTAGATATTTCCATGTTCGTGCAGATAGCGGTGTAGATATTCCCATGTTCATACAGATAGCGGTGCAGATATTTCCATGTTCCTCCAGATGGCTGTGTAGATATATCCATGTTCATACAGATGGCGGTGTAGATGTCTCCATGTTCATACAGATAGAGGGGATGATATTTCCATGTTCATACAGATAGCGGTGCTGATATTTCCATGTTTATACAGATAGCGGTGTAGATATTTCCATGTTTATTCAGATAGCGTTGTAGATATCCCCATCTTAATACAGATGGCAGTGTAGATATTTATATGTTCATACAGATGGCGGTGCAGATATTTCCATGTTTATACAGATGGCGGTTTAGATATTTCCATGTTCATACAGATAGCGGTGTTGTTATTTCCACGTGTAAAGAGATAGCTGTGTAGATATTTCCATGTATATGCAGATAGCTGTGTAGGTATTTCCATTTTCATGCAGACAGCTGTGTAGATATTTCCATTTTCATGCAGATAGCGGTGTATATATTTCCATCTACAAACAGATAGCGGTGTAGATATTTCCATGTTCATACAGATAGCGGTGTAGATATTTCCATGTTTATATAGATAGCGGTGAAGATGTATGCATGTTTACACAGATAGCGGTGTGGATATTTCCATGTTCATCCAGAGGGCTGTGTCGATATATCCATGTTCATCCAGATGGCTGTGTAGATATATCCATGTTCATACAGATGGCGGTGAAGGTATTTCCATGTTCATACAGATAGCGGTTTAGATATCTCCATGTTCATACAGATAGCGGTGTAGATATTTCCATGTTCATACAGATAGCGTTTTAGATATTTCCATGTTCAAACAGAAAGCGGTGTAGATATTTCCATGTTCATACAGATAGCGGTATAGATATCTCCATGTTCATACAGATAGCGGTGTAGATATTTCCATGTTCATACAGATAGCGGTTTAGATATCTCCAACTTAATACAGATGGCGGTGTAGATATTTATATGTTCATTCAGATGGCGGTGCAGATATTTCCATGTTCATACAGATGGCGGTGTAGATATTTCCATGTTCATACAGATAGCGGTGTAGATATTTCCATGTTCATACAGATAGCGGTCCTGATATTTCCATGTTTATACAGGTAGCGGTGTAGATATTTCCATGTATATACAGATAGCGGTGTAGATATTTCCGTGTTTATACAGATAGCGGTGTAGATATTTCCATGTTTATACAGATAGCGGTGTAGATATCTCCATCTTAATACAGATGGCGGTGTAGATATTTATATGTTCATACAGATGGCGGTGCAGATATTTCCATGTTCATACAGATGGCGGTGTAGATATTTCCATGTTCATACAGATAGCGGTGTAGTTATTTCCATGTGTAAAGAGATAGCTGTGTAGATATTTCCATGTATATGCAGATAGCAGTGTAGATATTTCCATTTTCATGCAGATAGCGGTGTAGATATTTCCATGTTCAAACAGATATCGGTGTAGATATTTCCATGTTCATACAGATAGCGGTGCAGATATTTCCATGTTCATACAGATAGCGGTGTAGATATTTCCATGTTTATACAGATAGCGGTGTAGATGTATGCATGTTTACACAGATAGCGGTGTAGATATTTCCATGTTCATCCAGATGGCAGTGTAGATATATCCATGTTCATTCAGATAGCGGTGTAGATATTTCCATGTTCATACAGATAGAGGAGTAGCTATTTCCATGTTCATACAGAAAGCGGTGTAGGTATTTCCATGTTCGTACAGATACCGGTGTGGATATTTCCATGTTACTACAGATAGCGGTGCTGATATCTCCATGCTTATACAGGTAGCGGTGTAGAAATTTCCATGTTAATCCTGGTAGCGGTTTAGATATTTCCATGTTTAAACAGATAGCGGTGTAGATATTTCCAGGTTTATACAGATAGCGGTTTAGATATCTCCATCTTAATACAGATGGTGGTGTAGATATTTATATGTTCATACAGATGGCGGTGTAGATATTTCCATGTTCATCCAGATGGCTCTGTAGATATATCCATGTTCATACAGATAGCGGTGAAGATATTTCCTTGTTCATACAGATAGCGGTGTAGATATTTCCATGTTCATACAGATAGCGGTGTAGATATTCCCATGTTCATACAGATAGCGGTGTAGATATTTCCATGTTCCTCCAGATGGCTGTGTAGATATATCCATGTTCATACAGATGGCGGTGTAGATATCTCCATGTTCATACAGATAGAGGGGCTGATATTTCCATGTTCATACAGATAGCGGTGCTGATATTTCCATGTTTATACAGGGAGCGGTGTAGATATTTCCATGTTTATACAGATAGCGGTGTAGATATTTCCATGTTTATACAGATAGCGGTGTAGATATTTCCATGTTTATACATATAGCGGTGTAGGTATCTCCTTCTTAATACAGATGGCGGTGTAGATATTTATATGTTCATACAGATGGCGGTGCGGATATTTCCATGTTCATACAGATGGCGGTGTAGATATTTCCGTGTTTACTGAGATAGCGGTGTAGTTATTTCCATGTGTAAAGAGATAGCTGTGTAGATATTTCCATGTATATGCAGATAGCTGTGTAGATATTTCCATTTTCATGCAGACAGCGGTGTAGATATTTCCATGTTCAAACAGATAGCGGTGTAGATATTTCCATGTTCATAGAGATAGCGGTGTAGATATTTCCATGTTCATACAGATAGCGTTGTAGATATTTCCATGTGCATACAGATAGCGGTGTAGATATTTCCATGTTCATACAGATAGCGGTGCTGATATTTCCATGTTTATACAGGCAGCGGTGTAGATATTTCCACGTTTACAGATAGCGGTTGAGATATTTCCTTCCTAATACAGATGGCGGTGTAGATATTTTATGTTCATACAGATGGCGATGTAGATATTTCCATGTTGATACAGATAGCGGTGTAGATATTTCCATGTTCATACAGATAGCGGTGCTGGTATTTCCATGTTTATACAGGCAGCGGTGTAGATATTTCCATGTTTATACAGATAGCGGTTTAGATATTTCCTTCTTAATACAGATGGCGGTGTAGATATTTATTTGTTCATACAGATGGCGGTGCAGATATTTCGTTGTTCATACAGATGGCGGTGTAGATATTTCCATGGTTATAGATATAGCGGTGTAGTTATTTCCATGTGTAAAGAGATTGCTGTGTAGATATTTCCATGTATATGCAGATAGCTTTGTAGATATTTCCATTTTCATGCAGATAGCGGTGTAGATAGTTACATGTTCAAACAGATAGCGGTGTAGATATTTCCATGTTCATTCAGATAGCTTTGTAGATATTTCCATGTTCATACAGATAGCGGTGTAGATATTTCCATGTTCATACAGATAGCGGTGTAGATATTTCCATGTTCATACAGATAGCGGTGCTGATATTTCCATGTTTATACAGGTAGCAGTGTAGATATTTCCATGGTTATACAGATAGCGGTGTAGATATTTCCCTGTTTATGCAGATAGCGGTGTAGATATTTCTATGTTCATACAGATAGCGGTGTAGATATTTCCATGTTCATACAGATAGCGGTGCTGATATTTCCATGTTTATACATGCAGCGGTTTAGATATTTCAATGTTCATACAGATAGCGGTGTACATATTTCAATGTTCATACAGATAGCGGTTTAGATATTTCCTTCTTAATACAGATGGCGGTGTAGATATTTATATGTTGATACAGATGGCGGTGCAGATATTTCCATGTTCATACAGATGGCGGTGTAGATATTTCCATGTTTAAAGAGATAGCGGAGTACTTATTTCCATGTGTTAAGAGATAGCTGTGTAGATATTTCCATGTGTATGCAGATAGCTGTGTATATATTTCCATATTCATGCAGAAAGCGGTGTAGATATTTCCATGTTCAAACAGAGAGCGGTGTAGATATTTCCATGTTCGTACTGATAGCGGTGTAGATATTTCCATGTTCATACAGATAGCGGTGCTGATATTTCCATGTTCATACAGATAGCGGTGTAGATAATTCCATGTTCATACAGATAGCTGTGCTGATATTTCCATGTTTATACAGGTAGTGGTGTAGATATTTCCATGTTTATACAGATAGCGGTGTAGATATTTCCATGTTTATACAGATAGCGGTGTAGATATTTCCATGTTTATACAGATAGCAGTGTAGATATCTCCATCTTAATACAGATGGCGGTGTAGATATTTATATGTTCATACAGATGGCGGTGCACAAATTACCATGTTCATACAGATGGCGGTGTAGATATTTCCATGTTCATACAGATAGCGGTGTAGTTATTTCCATGTGTAAAGAGATAGCTGTGTAGATATTTCCATGTATATGCAGATAGCTGTGTAGATATTTCCATTTTCATGCAGATAGCGGTGTAGATATTTACATGTTCAAACAGATAGCGGTGTAGATATTTCCATGTTTATACAGATAGCGGTGCAGATATTTCCATGTTCATACAGATATCGGTGCAGATATTTCCATGTTTATACAGATAGCAGTGAAGATCTATGCATGTTTACACAGATAGCGGAGTAGATATTTCCATGTTCTTCCAGATGGCTGTGTAGATATTTCCATGTTCATACAGATAGCGGTGTAGCTATTTCCATGTTCATACAGATAGCGGTGTAGATATTTCCGTGTTCATACAGATAGCGGTGTAGATATTTCCATATTCATACAGATAGCGGTGCTGATATTTCCATGTTTATACAGGCAGCGGTGTAGATATTTCAATGTTCATACAGATAGCGGTGTAGTTATTTCAATGTTCATACAGATAGCGGTTTAGATATTTCTTAATACAGATGGCGGTGTTGATATTTATATGTTCATACAGATGGCATTGCAGATATTTCCATGTTCATACAGATGGCGGTGTAGATATTTCCATGTTTATAGATATAGCGGTGAAGTTATTTCCATGTGTAAAGAGATAGCTGTGTAGATATTTCCATGTATATGCAGATAGCTTTGTAGATATTTCCATTTTCATGCAGATAACGGTGTAGATATTTACATGTTCAAACAGATAGCGGTGTAGATATTTCCATGTTCATTCAGATAGCTTTGTAGATATTTCCATGTTCATACAGATAGCGGTGTAGATATTTCTATGTTCATACAGATAGCGGTGCTGATATTTCTATGTTCATACAGATAGCGGTGCTGATATTTCCATGTTTATACAGGTAGCAGTGTAGATATTTCCATGTTTATACAGATAGCGGTGTAGATATTTCCATGTTTATACAGATAGCGGTGTAGATATTTCCATGTTTATACAGATAGCGGTGAAGATGTATGCATGTTTACACAGATAGCGGTGTGGATATTTCCATGTTCATCAAGAGGGCTGTGTAGATATATCCATGTTCATTCAGATAGCGGTGTATATATTTCCATGTTTATACAGATAGCTGTGTAGATATTTCCATGTTCATCCAGATGGCTGTGTAGATATTTCCATGTTCATACAGATAGCGGTGTAGCTATTTCCCTGTTCATACAGATAGCGGTGTAGATATTTCCATGTTCATACAGATAGCGGTGTAGATATTTCCATGCTCATACAGATAGCGGTGCTGACATTTCCATGTTTATACAGGCAGCGGTGTAGATATTTCAATGTTCATACAGATAGCGGTGTAGATATTTCAATGTTCATACAGATAGCGGTTTAGATATTTCTTTCTTAATACAGATGGCGGTGTAGATATTTATATGTTCATACAGATGGCGGTGCAGATATTTCCATGTTCATACAGATGGCGGTGTAGATATTTCCATGTTTATAGAGATAGCGGAGTACTTATTTCCATTCGTTAAGAGATAGCTGTGTAGATATTTCCATGTGTATGCAGATAGCTGTGTAGATATTTCCATTTTCAAGCAGACAGCGTTGTAGATATTTCCATGCTCAAACAGATAGCGGTGTAGATATTTCCATGTTCATACAGATAGCGGTGTAGATATTTCCATGTTCATACCGATAGCGGTGTAGATATTTCCATGTTCATACAGATAGCGGTGTAGATAATTCCATGTTCTTACAGATAGCGGTGATGATATTTCCATGTTTATACAGGTAGTGGTGTAGATATTTCCATGTTTATACAGATAGCGGTGTAGATATCTCCATGGTTATACAGATAGCGGTGTAGAGATTTCCATGTTTATAGATATAGCGGTGTAGTTATTTTCATGTGTAAAGAGATAGCTGTGTAGATATTTCCATGTATATGCAGATAGCTTTGTAGATATTTCCATTTTCATGCAGATAGCGGTGTAGATATTTACATGTTCAAACAGATAGCGGTGTAGATATTTACATGTTCATTCAGATAGGTTTGTAGATATTTCCATGTTCATACAGATAGCGGTGTAGATATTTCCATGTTCATACAGATAGCGGTGCTGATATTTCCATGTTTATACAGGTAGCCGTGTAGATATTTCCATGTTTATACTGATAGCGGTGTAGATATTTCGATGTTTATACAGATAGCGGTGCAGATATTTCCATGTTTATTCAGATAGCGGTGTAGATTTCTCCATCTTAATACAGATGGCGGTGCAGATATTTCCAAGTTCATACAGATGGCGGTGTAGATATTTCCATGTTCATACAGATAGCGGTGTAGTTATTTCCATGTGTAAAGAGATAGCTGTGTAGATATTTCCATGTATATGCAGATAGCTGTGTAGATATTTCCATTTTCATGCAGATAGCGGTGTATATATTTCCATCTTCAAACAGATAGCGGTGTAGATATTTCCATGTTCATACAGATAGCAATGTAGATATTTCCATGTTTATACAGATAGCGGTGAAGATGTATGCATGTTTACACAGATAGCGGTGTGGATATTTCCACCTTCATCCAGAGGGCTGTGTAGATATATCCCTGTTCATACAGATAGCGGTGTAGATATTTCCATGTTCATACTGATAGCGGTGTAGACATTTCCATGTTCATACAGATAGCGGTGTAGATATTTCCATGTTCACACAGATAGCGGTGTAGATATTTCCATGTTCATACAGATAGCGGTGCTGATATTTCCATGCTTATACAGGTAGCGGTGTAGATATTTCCATGTTTATACAGATAGCGGTGAATACATTTCCATGTTTATACAGATAGCGGTGTAGATATTTCCATGTTTATGCAGATAGCGGTGTAGATATCTCCATCTTAATACAGATGGCGGTGCAGATATTTATATGTTCATACAGATGGCGGTGCAGATATTTCCATGTTAATACAGATGGCGGTGTGGATATTTCCATGTTCATACAGATAGCGGTGTAGATATCTCCATCTTAATACAGATGGCGGTGTAGATATTTCCATGTTCATACAGATAGCGGTGTAGTTATTTCCATGTGTAAAGAGATAGCTGTGTAGATATTTCCATGTATGTGCAGATAGCAGTGTAGATATTTCCATTTTCATGCAGATAGCGGTGTACATATTTCCATGTTCAAACAGATAGTGGTGTAGATATTTCCATGTTCATACAGATAGCGGTGTAGATATTTCCATGTACACACAGATAGCGGTGTAGATATTTCCATGTTCATCCAGATGGCTGTGTAGATATATCCATGTTCATACAGATAGCGGTGTAGATATTTCCGTGTTCATACAGATAGTGGTGTAGCTATTTCCATGTTCATACAGATAACGGTGTAGCTATTTCCATGTTCATACAGATAGCAGTGTAGATATTTCCATGTTGATACAGATAGCGGTGTAGATACTTCCATGTTAATACAGATAGCGGTGCTGATATTTCCATGTTTATACAGGCAGCGGTGTAGATATTTCCATGTTTATACAGATAGCGGTTTAGATATTTCCTTCTTAATACAGATGGCGGTGTAGATATTTATATGTTCATACTGATGGCGGTGCAGATAATTCCATGTTCATACAGATGGCGGTGTAGATATTTCCATGTTTATAGATATAGCGGTGTAGTTATTTCCATGTGTAAGGAGATAGCTGTGTAGATATTTCCATGTATATGCAGATAGCTTTGTAGATATTTCCATTTTCATGCAGAAAGCGGTGTAGATATTTACATGTTCAAACAGATAGCGGTGCAGATATTTCCATGTTCATTCAGATAGCTTTGTAGATATTTCCATGTTCATACAGATAGCAGTGTAGATAATTCCATGTTCATACTGATAGCGGTGGTGATATTTCCATGTTTATACAGGTAGTGGTGTAGATATTTCCATGATTATACAGATAGCGGTGTAGATATTTCCATGTTTATACAGATAGCGGTGTAGAGATTTCCATGTTTATAGATATAGCGGTGTAGTTATTTCCATGTGTAAAGAGATAGCTGTGTAGATATTTCCATGTATATGCAGATAGCTTTGTAGATATTTCCATTTTCATGCAGATAGCGGTGTAGATATTTACATGTTCAAACAGATAGCGGTGTAGATATTTCCATGTTCATTCAGATAGCTTTGTAGATATTTCCATGTTCATACAGATAGCGGTGTAGATATTTCCATGTTCATACAGATAGCGGTGTAGATATTTCCATGTTCATACAGATAGCGGTGCTGATATTTCCATGTTTATACAGGTAGCAGTGTAGATATCTCCATCTTAATACAGATGGCGGTGTAGATATTTATAGGTTCATACAGATGGCGGTGCAGATATTTCCATGTTCATACAGATGGCGGTGTAGATATTTCCATGTTCATACAGATAGTGGTGTAGTTATTTCCATGTGTAAAGAGATAGCTGTGTAGATATTTAAATGTATATGCAGATAGCAGTGTAGATATTTCCATTTTCATGCAAATAGCGGTGTAGATATTTACATGTTCAAACAGATAGCGGTGTAGATATTTCCATGTTCATTCAGATAGCTTTGTAGATATTTCCATGTTCATACAGATAGCGGTGTAGATATTTCCATGTTCATACAGATAGCGGTGTAGATATTTCCATGTTCATACAGATAGCGGTGTTGATATTTCCATGTTCATACAGATAGCGGTGCTGTTATTTCCATGTTTATACAGGTAGCGGTGTAGATATTTCCATGTTTATACAGATAGCGGTGTAGATATTTCCATGTTCGTACAGATAGCGGTGTAGATATTTCCATGTTCATAAAGATAGCGGTGTAGATATTTCCATGTTCATACAGATAGCGGTGCTGATATTTCCATGTTTATACAGGTAGCGGTGTAGATATTTCCATGTTTATACAGATAGCGGTGTAGATATTTCCATGTTTATACAGATAGCGGTGTAGATATTTCCATGTTTATACAGATAGCGGTGTAGATATCTCCATCTTAATACAGATGGCGGTGTAGATATTTATATGTTCATACAGATGGCGGTGCAGATATTTCCATGTTCATACAGATGATGGTGTGGATATTTCCATGTTCATACAGATAGCGGTGTAGTTATTTCCATGTGTAAAGTGATAGCTGTGTAGATATTTCCATGTATATGCAGATAGCAGTGTAGATATTTCCATTTTCATGCAGATAGCGGTGTAGATAT
This sequence comes from Gorilla gorilla gorilla, assembly GCF_029281585.2. Taxonomy (NCBI): domain Eukaryota; kingdom Metazoa; phylum Chordata; class Mammalia; order Primates; family Hominidae; genus Gorilla; species Gorilla gorilla. The sequence goes on from NC_073231.2 coordinate 155,258,540, forward strand.
TTCCATGTTCAAACAGATAGCGGTGTAGGTATTTCCATGTTCATACAGATAGCGGTGTAGATATTTCAATGTTCATACAGATAGCGGTGTAGATATTTCCATGTTTATACAGATAGCGGTGAAGATGTATGCATGTTTACACAGATAGCGGTGTAGATATTTCCATGTTCATCCAGATGGCTGTGTAGATATATCCATGTTCATACAGATAGTGGTGTAGATATTTCCATGTTCATACAGATAGTGGTGTAGATATTTGCATGTTCATACAGATAGCGGTGTAGCTATTTCCATGTTCATACAGATAGCGGTGCTGATATTTCCATGTTTATACAGATAGCGGTGAATATGTATGCATATTTACACAGAAAGCAGTGTAGATATTTCCACGTTCATACAGATAATGTTGTAGATATTTCCATGTTCATCCAGATGGCTGTGTAGATATATCCATGTTCATACAGATAGTTGTGTAGATATTTCCATTTTCATACAGATAGCGGTGCTGATATTTCCATGTTTACAGGCAGCGGTGTAGCTATTTCTATGTTCCTACAGATAGCGGTGTAGATATTTCCATGTTCAAACAGATAGCGGTGCTGATATTTCCATGTTTATACAGGCAGCGGTGTAGATATTTCCATGTTTATACAGATAGCGGTTTAGATATTTCCTTCTTAATACAGATGGCGGTGTAGATATTTATGTGTTCATACAGATGGCGGTGTTGATATTTCCATGTTTATACAGATAGCAGTGTAGATATCTCCATCTTAATACAGATGGCGGTGTAGATATTTATAGGTTCATACAGATGGTGGTGCAGATATTTCCATGTTCATACAGATGGCGGTGTAGATATTTCCATGTTCATACAGATAGTGGTGTAGTTATTTCCATGTGTAAAGAGATAGCTGTGTAGATATTTAAATGTATATGCAGATAGCAGTGTAGATATTTCCATTTTCATGCAAATAGCGGTGTAGATATTTACATGTTCAAACAGATAGCGGTGTAGATATTTCCATGTTCATTCAGATAGCTTTGTAGATATTTCCATTTTCATACAGATAGCGGTGTAGATATTTCCATGTTCATACAGATAGCGGTGTAGATATTTCCATGTTCATACAGATAGCGGTGTAGATATTTCCATGTTCATACAGATAGCGGTGCTGATATTTCCATGTTTATACAGGTAGCGGTGTAGATATTTCCATGTTTATACAGATAGCGGTGTAGATATTTCCATGTTCATACAGATAGCGGTGTAGATATTTCCATGTTCCTACAGATAGCGGTGTAGATATTTCCATGTTCATACAGATAGTGGTGCTGATATTTCCATGTTTATACAGGTAGCGGTGTAGATATTTCCATGTTTATACAGATAGCGGTGTAGATATTTCCATGTTTATACAGATAGCGGTGTAGATATTTCCATGTTTATACAGATAGCGGTGTAGATATCTCCATTTTAATACAGATGGCGGTGTAGATATTTATATGTTCATACAGATGGCCGTGTAGATATATCCATGTTCATACAGATAACGGTGTAGATATTTCCATGTTCATACAGATAGCGGTGTAGCTATTTCCATGTTCATACAGATAGCGGTGTAGATATTTCCATGTTTATACTGATAGCGGTGAAGATGTATGCATGTTTACACAGATAGCGGTGTAGATATTTCCATGTTCATACAGATAGTGGTGTAGATATTTCCATGTTCATCCAGATGGCTGTGTAGATATATCCATGTTCATACAGATAGTGGTGTAGATATTTCCATGTTCATACAGATAGTGGTGTAGATATTTGCATGTTCATACAGATAGCGGTGTAGCTATTTCCATGTTCATACAGATAGCGGTTCTGATATTTCCATGTTTATACAGGTAGCGGTGTAGCTATTTCCATGTTCATACAGATAGCGGTGTAGATATTTCCATGTTTATACAGATAGCGGTGAAGATATATGTATGTTTTCACAGATAGCGGTGTAGATATTTCCATGTTCATACAGATAGTGGTGTAGATATTTCCTTGTTCATACAGAGAGCGGTGTAGCTATTTCCATGTTCATAGAGATAGCAGGGTAGATATTTCCATGTTCGTACAGATAGCGGTGTAGATATTTCCGAGTTCATACAGAGAGCGGTGCTGATATTTCCATGTTTATACAGGTAGCAGTGTAGATATTTCCAGGTTTATGCAGATAGCGGTGTAGATATCTCCATCTTAATACAGATGGCGGTGTAGGTATTTATATGTTCATACAGATGGCAATGCAGATATTTTCATGTTCATACAGATGGCGGTGTAGATATTTCCATGTTTATAGGGATAGCGGTGTAGTTATTTCCATGTGTAAAGAGATAGCTTTGAAAATATTTCCATGTATATGCAGATAGCTGTGTAGATATTTCCATTTTTATGCAGAAAGCGGTGTAGATATTTCCATGTTCAAACAGATAGCGGTGTAGATATTTCCATGTTCAGACAGATAGCGGTGTAGATATTTCCATGTTTATACAGATAGCGGTGAAGATGTATGCATGTTTACAGAGATAGCGGTGTATAAATTTCCTTGTTCATACATATAGCTGTGTAGATATTTCCATGTTCATCCAGATGGCTGTGTAGATATATCCATGTTCATACAGATGGCGGTGAAGATATTTCCATTTTCATACAGATAGCGGTGTAGATATTTCCATGTTCATACAGATAGCGATGTAGATATTTCAAAGTTCATACAGCTAGCGGTGTAGCTATTTCCATGTTCATACACATAGCGGTGTAGATATTTCCATGTTCATCCAGATGGCTGTGTAGATATATCCATGTTCATACTGATAGCGGTGAAGATATTTCCATGTTCAAACATATAGCGGTGTAGATATTTCCATGTTCATACAGATAGTGGTGTAGATATTTCCATGTTCATACAGATAGCGTTGTAGCTATTTCCATGTTCATACAGATAGCGGTGTAGATATTTCCATGTTCATCCAGGTGGCTGTGTAGATATATCCATGTTCATACAGATGGAGGTGAAGGTATTTCCATGTTCATACAGATAGCGGTGTAGATATTTCCATGTTCATATTGATAGCGGTGTAGATACTTCCATGTTCTTACAGATAGAGGGGCTGATATTTCCATGTTCATAAAGATAGCGGTGCTGATATTTCCATGTATATACAGATAGTGGTGTAGATATTTCCCTGTTTATACAGATAGCGGTGTAGATATTTCCATGTTTATACAGATAGCGGTGTAGATATCTCCATCTTAATACAGATGGCGGTGTAGATATTTCCATGTTCATACAGATAGCGGTGTAGTTATTTCCATGTGTAAAGAGATAGCTGTGTAGATATTTCCATGTATATGCAGATAGCTGTGTAGATATTTCCATTTTCATGCAGATAGCGGTGTAGATATTTCCATGTTCAAACAGATAGCGGTGTAGATATTTCCATGTTCGTACAGATAGCGGTGTAGATATTTCCATGTTCAAACAGATAGCGGTGTAGATATTTCCATATTCATTCAGATAGCTTTGTAGATATTTCCATGTTCCTACAGATAGCGGTGTAGATATTTCCATGTTCATACAGATAACGGTGTAGATATTTCCATGTTCATACAGATAGCGGTGCTGATATTTCCATGTTTATGCAGGCAGCGGTGTAGATATTTCCGTGGTTATACAGATAGCGGTTTAGATATTTCCTTCTTAATACAGATGGCGGAGTAGATATATGTATGTTCATACAGATGGCGGTGCAGATATTTCCATGTTCATACAGATGGCGGTGTAGATATTTCCATGTTTATAGATATAGCGGTGTAGTTATTTCCATGTGTTAAGAGATAGCTGTCTAGATATTTCCATGTATATGCAGATAGCTTTGTAGATATTTCCATTTTCATGCAGATAGCGGTGTAGATATTTACATGTTCGAACAGATAGCGGTGTAGATATTTCCATGTTCATTCAGATAGCTTTGTAGATATTTCCATGTTCATACAGATAGCGGTGTAGATATTTCCATGTTCATACAGATAGCGGTGTAGATATTTCCATGTTCATGTAGATAGCGGTGTAGATATTTCCATGTTCATACAGATAGCGGTGTAGATATTTCCATGTTCATACAGATAGCGGTGCTGATATTTCCATGTTTATACAGGTAGCGGTGTAGATATTTCCATGTTTATACAGATAGCGGTGTAGATATTTCCATGTTTATACAGATAGCGGTGTAGATATTTCCATGTTCATACAGATAGCGGTGTAGATATTTCCATGTTTATACAGATAGCCGTGAAGATCTATGCATGTTTACACAGATAGCGGAGTAGATATTTCCATGTTCATCCAGATGGCTGTGTAGATATTTCCATGTTCATACAGATAGTGGTGTAGCTATTTCCATGTTCATACAGATAGCGGTGTAGATATTTCCATGTTCATACAGATAGCGGTGTAGATATTTCCATTTTCATATACATAGCGGTGCTGATATTTCCATGTTTATACAGGCAGCGGTGTAGATATTTCAATGTTCATACAGATTGCGGTGTACATATTTCAATGTTCATACAGATAGCGGTTTAGATATTTCCTTCTTAATACAGATTGCGGTGTAGATATTTATATGTTCATTCAGATGGCGGTGCAGATATTTCCAAGTTCATACAGATGGCGGTGTAGATATTTCCATGTTTATAGAGATAGCGGAGTACTTATTTCCATGTGTTAAGAGATAGCTGTGTAGATATTTCCATGTGTATGCAGATAGCTGTGTAGATATTTCCATATTCATGCAGACAGCGGTGTAGATATTTCCATGTTCAAACAGATAGCGGTGTAGATATTTCCAAGTTCATACAGATAGCGGTGTAGGTAATTCCATGTTCATACAGATAGCGGTGCTGATATTTCCATGTTTATACAGGTAGTGGTGTAGATATTTCCATGTTTATACAGATAGCGGTGTAGATATTTCCATGTTTATACAGATAGCGGTGTAGATATTTCCATGTTTATACAGATAGCAGTGTAGATATCTCCATCTTAATACAGATGGCGATGTAGATATTTATATGTTCATACAGATGGAGGTGCACAAATTTCCATGTTCATACAGATAGCGGTGTAGATATTTCCATGTTCATACAGATAGCGGTGTAGTTATTTCCATGTGTAAAGAGATAGCTGTGTAGATATTTCCATGTATATGCAGATAGCAGTGTAGATATTTCCATTTTCATGCAGATAGCGGTGTAGATATTTCCATTTTCATGCAGATAGCGGTGTAGATATTTCCATGTTCAAACAGATAGCGGTGTAGATATTTCCATGTTCATACAGATAGCGGTGTAGATATTTCCATGATCATACAGATAGCGGTGAAGATATTTCCATGTTTATAGAGATAGCGGTGAAGATCTATGCATGTTTACACAGATAACGGAGTAGATATTTCCATGTTCATCCAGATGGCTGTGTAGATATTTCCATGTTCATACAGATAGCGGTGTAGCTATTTCCATGTTCATACAGATAGCGGTGTAGATATTTCCATGTTCATACAGATAGCGGTGTAGATATTTCCAGGTCCATACAGATAGCGGTGCTGATATTTCCATGTTTATACAGGCCACGGTGTAGATATTTCAATGTTCATACAGATAGCGGTGTAGATATTTCAATGTTCATACAGATAGCGGTTTAGATGTTTCTTTCTTAATACAGATGGCGGTGTAGATATTTATTTGTTCATACAGATGGCGGTGCAGATATTTCCATGTTCATACAGATGGCGGTGTAGATATTTCCATGTTCAAACAGATAGCGGTTTAGATATTTCCATGTTCATACAGATAGCGGTGTAGATATTTCCATGTTCATACAGATAGCGGTGTAGATGTTTCCATGTTCATACAGATAGCGGTGTAGATAATTCCATGTTCATACAGATAGCGGTGCTGATATTTCCATGTTTATACAGGTAGTGGTGTAGATATTTCCATGTTTATACAGATAGCGGTGTAGATATTTCCATGTTTATACAGATAGCGGTGTAGAGATTTCCATGTTTATAGATATAGCGGTGTAGTTATTTCCATGTGTAAAGAGATAGCTGTGTAGATATTTCCATGTATATGCAGATAGCTTTGTAGATATTTCCATTTTCATGCAGATAGCGGTGTAGATATTTACATGTTCAAACAGATAGCGGTGTGGATATTTCCATGTTCATTCAGATAGCTTTGTAGATATTTCCATGTTCATACAGATAGCGGTGTAGATATTTCCATGTTCATACAGATAGCGGTGTAGATATTTCCATGTTCATACAGATAGCGGTGTAGATATTTCCATGTTCATACAGATAGCGGTGCTGATATTTCCATGTTTATCTGGTAGCGGTGTAGATATTTCCATGTTTATACAGATAGCGGTGTAGATATTTCCATGTTCATACAGATAGCGGTGTAGATATTTCCATGTTCATAAAGATAGCGGTGTAGATATTTCCATGTTCATACAGATAGCGGTGCTGATATTTCCATGTTTATACAGGTAGCGGTGTAGATATTTCCATGTTTATACAGATAGCGGTGTAGATATTTCCATGTTTATACAGATAGCGGTGTAGATATTTCCATGTTTATACAGATAGCGGTGTAGATATCTCCATCTTAATACAGATGGCGGTGTAGATATTTATATGTTCATACAGATGGCGGTGCAGATATTTCCATGTTCATACAGATGATGGTGTGGATATTTCCATGTTCATACAGATAGCGGTGTAGTTATTTCCATGGGTAAAGTGATAGCTGTGTAGATATTTCCATGTATATGCAGATAGCAGTGTAGATATTTCCATTTTCATGCAGATAGCGGTGTAGATATTTCCATGTTCAAACAGACAGCGGTGTAGGTATTTCCATGTTCATACAGATAGCGGTGTAGATATTTCAATGTTCATACAGATAGCGGTGTAGATATTTCCATGTTTATACAGATAGCGGTGAAGATGTATGCATGTTTACACAGATAGCGGTGTAGATATTTCCATGTTCATCCAGATGGCTGTGTAGATATATCCATGTTCATACAGATAGTGGTGTAGATATTTCCATGTTCATACAGATAGTGGTGTAGATATTTGCATGTTCATACAGATAGCGGTGTAGCTATTTCCATGTTCATACAGATAGCGGTGCTGATATTTCCATGTTTATACAGATAGCGGTGAATATTTATGCATATTTACACAGAAAGCAGTGTAGATATTTCCACGTTCATACAGATAATGGTGTAGATATTTCCATGTTCATCCAGATGGCTGTGTAGATATATCCATGTTCATACAGATAGTTGTGTAAATATTTCCATTTTCATACAGATAGCGGTGCTGATATTTCCATGTTTATACAGGCAGCGGTGTAGCTATTTCTATGTTCCTACAGATAGCGGTGTAGATATTTCCATGTTCAAACAGATAGCGGTGCTGATATTTCCATGTTTATACAGGCAGCGGTGTAGATATTTCCATGTTTATACAGATAGCGGTTTAGATATTTCCTTCTTAATACAGATGGCGGTGTAGATATTTATGTGTTCATACAGATGGCGGTGTTGATATTTCCATGTTTATACAGATAGCAGTGTAGATATCTCCATCTTAATACAGATGGCGGTGTAGATATTTATAGGTTCATACAGATGGCGGTGCAGATATTTCCATGTTCATACAGATGGCGGTGTAGATATTTCCATGTTCATACAGATAGTGGTGTAGTTATTTCCATGTGTAAAGAGATAGCTGTGTAGATATTTAAATGTATATGCAGATAGCAGTGTAGATATTTCCATTTTCATGCAAATAGCGGTGTAGATATTTACATGTTCAAACAGATAGCGGTGTAGATATTTCCATGTTCATTCAGATAGCTTTGTAGATATTTCCATGTTCATACAGATAGCGGTGTAGATATTTCCATGTTCGTACAGATAGCAGTGTAGATATTTCCATGTTCATACAGATAGCGGTGTAGATATTTCCATGTTCATACAGATAGCGGTGCTGATATTTCCATGTTTATACAGGTAGCGGTGTAGATATTTCCATGTTTATACAGATAGCGGTGTAGATATTTCCATGTTCATACAGATAGCGGTGTAGATATTTCCATGTTCATAAAGATAGCGGTGTAGATATTTCCATGTTCATACAGAAAGCGGTGCTGATATTTCCATGTTTATACAGGTAGCGGTGTAGATATTTCCATGTTTATACAGATAGCGGTGTAGATATTTCCATGTTTATACAGATAGCGGTGTAGATATTTCCATGTTTATACAGATTGCGGTGTAGATAACTCCATCTTAATACAGATGGTGGTGTAGATATTTATATGTTCATACAGATGGCGGCGCAGATATTTCCATGTTCATACAGATGGTGGTGTGGATATTTCCATGTTCATACAGATAGCGGTGTAGTTATTTCCATGTGTAAAGTGATAGCTGTGTAGATATTTCCATGTATATGCAGATAGCAGTGTATATATTTCCATTTTCATGCAGATAGCGGTGTAGATATTTCCATGTTCAAACAGATAGCGGTGTAGGTATTTCCATGTTCATACAGATAGCGGTGTAGATATTTCAATGTTCATACAGATAGCGGTGTAGATATTTCCATGTTTATACAGATAGCGGTGAAGATGTATGCATGTTTACACAGATAGCGGTGTAGATATTTCCATGTTCATCCAGATGGCTGTGTAGATATATCCATGTTCATACAGATAACGGTGTAGATATTTCCATGTTCATACAGATAGCGGTGTAGCTATTTCCATGTTCATACAGATAGCGGTGTAGATATTTCCATGTTTATACTGATAGCAGTGAAGATGTATGCATGTTTACACAGATAGCGGTGTAGATATTTCCATGTTCATACAGATAGTGGTGTAGATATTTCCATGTTCATCCAGATGGCTGTGTAGATATATCCATGTTCATACAGATAGTGGTGTAGATATTTCCATGTTCATACAGATAGTGGTGTAGATATTTGCATGTTCATACAGATAGCGGTGTAGCTATTTCCATGTTCATACAGATAGCGGTGCTGATATTTCCATGTTTATACAGGTAGCGGTGTAGCTATTTCCATGTTCATACAGATAGCGGTGTAGATATTTCCATGTTTATACAGATAGCGGTGAAGATATATGTATGTTTTCACAGATAGCGGTGTAGATATTTCCATGTTCATACAGATAGTGGTGTAGATATTTCCTTGTTCATACAGATAGCGGTGTAGCTATTTCCATGTTCATACAGATAGCAGTGTAGATATTTCCATGTTCGTACAGATAGCCGTGTAGATATTTCCGAGTTCATACAGAGAGCGGTGCTGATATTTCCATGTTTATACAGGTAGCAGTGTAGATATTTCCAGGTTTATGCAGATAGCGGTGTAGATATCTCCATCTTAATACAGATGGCGGTGTAGGTATTTATATGTTCATACAGATGGCAATGCAGATATTTCCATGTTCATACAGATGGCGGTGTAGATATTTCCATGTTTATAGGGATAGCGGTGTAGTTATTTCCATGTGTAAAGAGATAGCTTTGAAGATATTTCCATGTATATGCAGATAGCTGTGTAGATATTTCCATTTTTATGTAGAAAGCGGTGTAGATATTTCCATGTTCAAACAGATAGCGGTGTAGATATTTCCATGTTCAGACAGATAGCGGTGTAGATATTTCCATGTTTATACAGATAGCGGTGAAGATGTATGCATGTTTACTGAGAAAGCGGTGTATAAATTTCCTTGTTCATACAGATAGCTGTGTGGATATTTCCATGTTCATCCAGATGGCTGTGTAGATATATCCATGTTCATACAGATGGCGGTGAAGATATTTCCATTTTCATACAGATAGCGGTGTAGATATTTCCATGTTCATACAGATAGCGATGTAGATATTTCCAAGTTCATACAGCTAGCGGTGTAGCTATTTCCATGTTCATACACATAGCGGTGTAGATATTTCCATGTTCATCCAGATGGCTGTGTAGATATATCCATGTTCATACTGATAGCGGTGAAGATATTTCCATGTTCATACAGATAGCGGTGTAGATATTTCCATGTTCATACAGATAGTGGTGTAGCTATTTCCATGTTCATACAGATAGCGGTGTAGCTATTTCCATGTTCATACAGATAGCGGTGTAGATATTTCCATGTTCATCCAGGTGGCTGTGTAGATATATCCATGTTCATACAGATGGCGGTGAAGGTATTTCCATGTTCATACAGATAGCGGTGTAGATATTTCCATGTTCATATTGATAGCGGTGTAGATACTTCCATGTTCTTACAGATAGAGGGGCTGATATTTCCATGTTCATAAAGATAGCGGTGCTGATATTTCCATGTATATACAGATAGTGGTGTAGATATTTCCCTGTTTATACAGATAGCGGTGTAGATATTTCCATGTTTATACAGATAGCGGTGTAGATATCTCCATCTTAATACAGATGGCGGTGTAGATATTTCCATGTTCATACAGATAGCGGTGTAGTTATTTCCATGTGTAAAGAGATAGCTGTGTAGATATTTCCATGTATATGCAGATAGCTGTGTAGATATTTCCATTTTCATGCAGATAGCGGTGTAGATATTTCCATGTTCAAACAGATAGCGGTGTAGATATTTCCATGTTCATACAGATAGCAGTGTAGATATTTCCATGTTCATACAGATAGCGGTGTAGATATTTCCATGTTCATACAGATAGCGGTGCTGATATTTCCATGTTTATACAGGTAGCGGTGTAGATATTTCCATGTTTATACAGATAGCGGTGTAGATATTTCCATGTTCATACAGATAGCGGTGTAGATATTTCCATGTTCATAAAGATAGCGGTGTAGATATTTCCATGTTCATACAGAAAGCGGTGCTGATATTTCCATGTTTATACAGGTAGCGGTGTAGATATTTCCATGTTTATACAGATAGCGGTGTAGATATTTCCATGTTTATACAGATAGCGGTGTAGATATTTCCATGTTTATACAGATTGCGGTGTAGATAACTCCATCTTAATACAGATGGTGGTGTAGATATTTATATGTTCATACAGATGGCGGCGCAGATATTTCCATGTTCATACAGATGGTGGTGTGGATATTTCCATGTTCATACAGATAGCGGTGTAGTTATTTCCATGTGTAAAGTGATAGCTGTGTAGATATTTCCATGTATATGCAGATAGCAGTGTATATATTTCCATTTTCATGCAGATAGCGGTGTAGATATTTCCATGTTCAAACAGATAGCGGTGTAGGTATTTCCATGTTCATACAGATAGCGGTGTAGATATTTCAATGTTCATACAGATAGCGGTGTAGATATTTCCATGTTTATACAGATAGCGGTGAAGATGTATGCATGTTTACACAGATAGCGGTGTAGATATTTCCATGTTCATCCAGATGGCTGTGTAGATATATCCATGTTCATACAGATAACGGTGTAGATATTTCCATGTTCATACAGATAGCGGTGTAGCTATTTCCATGTTCATACAGATAGCGGTGTAGATATTTCCATGTTTATACTGATAGCAGTGAAGATGTATGCATGTTTACACAGATAGCGGTGTAGATATTTCCATGTTCATACAGATAGTGGTGTAGATATTTCCATGTTCATCCAGATGGCTGTGTAGATATATCCATGTTCATACAGATAGTGGTGTAGATATTTCCATGTTCATACAGATAGTGGTGTAGATATTTGCATGTTCATACAGATAGCGGTGTAGCTATTTCCATGTTCATACAGATAGCGGTGCTGATATTTCCATGTTTATACAGGTAGCGGTGTAGCTATTTCCATGTTCATACAGATAGCGGTGTAGATATTTCCATGTTTATACAGATAGCGGTGAAGATATATGTATGTTTTCACAGATAGCGGTGTAGATATTTCCATGTTCATACAGATAGTGGTGTAGATATTTCCTTGTTCATACAGATAGCGGTGTAGCTATTTCCATGTTCATACAGATAGCAGTGTAGATATTTCCATGTTCGTACAGATAGCCGTGTAGATATTTCCGAGTTCATACAGAGAGCGGTGCTGATATTTCCATGTTTATACAGGTAGCAGTGTAGATATTTCCAGGTTTATGCAGATAGCGGTGTAGATATCTCCATCTTAATACAGATGGCGGTGTAGGTATTTATATGTTCATACAGATGGCAATGCAGATATTTCCATGTTCATACAGATGGCGGTGTAGATATTTCCATGTTTATAGGGATAGCGGTGTAGTTATTTCCATGTGTAAAGAGATAGCTTTGAAGATATTTCCATGTATATGCAGATAGCTGTGTAGATATTTCCATTTTTATGTAGAAAGCGGTGTAGATATTTCCATGTTCAAACAGATAGCGGTGTAGATATTTCCATGTTCAGACAGATAGCGGTGTAGATATTTCCATGTTTATACAGATAGCGGTGAAGATGTATGCATGTTTACTGAGAAAGCGGTGTATAAATTTCCTTGTTCATACAGATAGCTGTGTGGATATTTCCATGTTCATCCAGATGGCTGTGTAGATATATCCATGTTCATACAGATGGCGGTGAAGATATTTCCATTTTCATACAGATAGCGGTGTAGATATTTCCATGTTCATACAGATAGCGATGTAGATATTTCCAAGTTCATACAGCTAGCGGTGTAGCTATTTCCATGTTCATACACATAGCGGTGTAGATATTTCCATGTTCATCCAGATGGCTGTGTAGATATATCCATGTTCATACTGATAGCGGTGAAGATATTTCCATGTTCATACAGATAGCGGTGTAGATATTTCCATGTTCATACAGATAGTGGTGTAGCTATTTCCATGTTCATACAGATAGCGGTGTAGCTATTTCCATGTTCATACAGATAGCGGTGTAGATATTTCCATGTTCATCCAGGTGGCTGTGTAGATATATCCATGTTCATACAGATGGCGGTGAAGGTATTTCCATGTTCATACAGATAGCGGTGTAGATATTTCCATGTTCATATTGATAGCGGTGTAGATACTTCCATGTTCTTACAGATAGAGGGGCTGATATTTCCATGTTCATAAAGATAGCGGTGCTGATATTTCCATGTATATACAGATAGTGGTGTAGATATTTCCCTGTTTATACAGATAGCGGTGTAGATATTTCCATGTTTATACAGATAGCGGTGTAGATATCTCCATCTTAATACAGATGGCGGTGTAGATATTTCCATGTTCATACAGATAGCGGTGTAGTTATTTCCATGTGTAAAGAGATAGCTGTGTAGATATTTCCATGTATATGCAGATAGCTGTGTAGATATTTCCATTTTCATGCAGATAGCGGTGTAGATATTTCCATGTTCAAACAGATAGCGGTGTAGATATTTCCATGTTCATACAGATAGCGGTGTAGATATTTCCATGTTCATACAGATAGCGGTGTAGATATTTCCATGTTTTTACAGATAGCGGTGAAGATGTACGCATGTTTACACAGATAGCGGTGTAGATATTTCCATGTTCATCCCGATGGCTGTGTAGATATATCCATGTTCACACAGATACCGGTGTAGATATTTCCATGTTCATACAGATAGCGGTGTAGATATTTCCATGTTTATACAGATAGCGGTGAAGGTCTATGCATGTGTACACAGATAGCGGTGTAGATATTTCCATGTTCATCCAGATGGCTGTGTAGATATATACATGTTCATACAGATAGCGGTGTAGATATTTCCATGTTCATACACATAGCGGTGTAGATATTTCCATGTTCATCCAGATGGTTGTGAAGATATATCCATGTTCATACAGATAGCGGTGTAGATATTTCCATGTTCATACAGATAGTGGTGTAGCTATTTCCATGTTCATACAGATAACGGTGTAGCTATTTCCATGTTCATACAGATAGCAGTGTAGATATTTCCATGTTGATACAGATAGCGGTGTAGATACTTCCATGTTCATACAGATATCGGTGCTGATATTTCCATGTTTATACAGATAGCGGTGTAGATATTTCCATGTTTATACAGATAGCGGTTTAGATATTTCCTTCTTAATACAGATGGCGGTGTAGATATTTATATGTTCATACAGATGGCTGTGAAGATATATCCATGTTCATACAGATAGCGGTGTAGATATTTACATGTTCAAACAGATAGCGGTGTAGATATTTCCATGTTCATTCAGATAGCTTTGTAGATATTTCCATGTTCCTACAGATAGCGGTGTAGATATTTCCATGTTCATACAGATAGCGGTGTAGATATTTCCATGTTCGTACAGATAGCGGTGCTGATATTTCCATGTTTATGCAGGCAGCGGTGTAGATATTTCCGTGGTTATACAGATAGCGGTTTAGATATTTCCTTCTTAATACAGATGGCGGAGTAGATATATATATGTTCATACAGATGGCGGTGCAGATATTTCCATGTTCATACAGATGGCGGTGTAGATATTTCCATGTTTATAGATATAGCGGTGTAGTTATTTCCATGTGTTAAGAGATAGCTGTCTAGATATTTCCATGTATATGCAGATAGCTTTGTAGATATTTCCATTTTCATGCAGATAGCGGTGTAGATATTTACATGTTCGAACAGATAGCGGTGTAGATATTTCCATGTTCATTCAGATAGCTTTGTAGATATTTCCATGTTCATACAGATATCGGTGTAGATATTTCCATGTTCATACAGATAGCGGTGTAGATATTTCCATGTTCATGTAGATAGCGGTGTAGATATTTCCATGTTCATACAGATAGCGGTGTAGATATTTCCATGTTCATACAGATAGCGGTGCTGATATTTCCATGTTTATACAGGTAGCGGTGTAGATATTTCCATGTTTATACAGATAGCGGTGTAGATATTTCCATGTTTATACAGATAGCGGTGTAGATATGTCCATGTTCATACAGATAGCGGTGTAGATATTTCCATGTTTATACAGATAGCCGTGAAGATCTATGCATTTTTACACAGATAGCGGAGTAGATATTTCCATGTTCATCCAGATGGCTGTGTAGATATTTCCATGTTCATACAGATAGTGGTGTAGCTATTTCCATGTTCATACAGATAGCGGTGTAGATATTTCCATGTTCATACAGATAGCGGTGTAGATATTTCCATTTTCATATACATAGCGGTGCTGATATTTCCATGTTTATACAGGCAGCGGTGTAGATATTTCAATGTTCATACAGATTGCAGTGTACATATTTCAATGTTCATACAGATAGCGGTTTAGATATTTCCTTCTTAATACAGATTGCGGTGTAGATATTTATATGTTCATTCAGATGGCGGTGCAGATATTTCCAAGTTCATACAGATGGCGGTGTAGATATTTCCATGTTTATAGAGATAGCGGAGTACTTATTTCCATGTGTTAAGAGATAGCTGTGTAGATATTTCCATGTGTATGCAGATAGCTGTGTAGATATTTCCATATTCATGCAGACAGCGGTGTAGATATTTCCATGTTCAAACAGATAGCGGTGTAGATATTTCCAAGTTCATACAGATAGCGGTGTAGATAATTCCATGTTCATACAGATAGCGGTGCTGATATTTCCATGTTTATACAGGTAGTGGTGTAGATATTTCCATGTTTATACAGATAGCGGTGTAGATATTTCCATGTTTATACAGATAGCGGTGTAGATATTTCCATGTTTATACAGATAGCAGTGTAGATATCTCCATCTTAATACAGATGGCGATGTAGATATTTATATGTTCATACAGATGGAGGTGCACAAATTTCCATGTTCATACAGATAGCGGTGTAGATATTTCCATGTTCATACAGATAGCGGTGTAGTTATTTCCATGTGTAAAGAGATAGCTGTGTAGATATTTCCATGTATATGCAGATAGCAGTGTAGATATTTCCATTTTCATGCAGATAGCGGTGTAGATATTTCCATTTTCATGCAGATAGCGGTGTAGATATTTCCATGTTCAAACAGATAGCGGTGTAGATATTTCCATGTTCATACAGATAGCGGTGTAGATATTTCCATGTTCATACAGATAGCGGTGAAGATATTTCCATGTTTATAGAGATAGCGGTGAAGATCTATGCATGTTTACACAGATAGCGGAGTAGATATTTCCATGTTCATCCAGATGGCTGTGTAGATATTTCCATGTTCATACAGATAGCGGTGTAGCTATTTCCATGTTCATACAGATAGCGGTGTAGATATTTCCATGTTCATACAGATAGCGGTGTAGATATTTCCAGGTTCATACAGATAGCGGTGCTGATATTTCCATGTTTATACAGGCCACGGTGTAGATATTTCAATGTTCATACAGATAGCGGTGTAGATATTTCAATGTTCATACAGATAGCGGTTTAGATGTTTCTTTCTTAATACAGATGGCGGTGTAGATATTTATTTGTTCATACAGATGGCGGTGCAGATATTTCCATGTTCATACAGATGGCGGTGAAGATATTTCCATGTTTATAGAGGTAGCGGAGTACTTATTTCCATGTGTTAAGATATAGCTGTGTAGATATTTCCATGTGTATGCAGATAGCTGTGTAGATATTTCCATTTTCAAGCAGACAGCGTTGTAGATATTTCCATGTTCAAACAGATAGCGGTTTAGATATTTCCATGTTCATACAGATAGCGGTGTAGATATTTCCATGTTCATCCAGATAGCGGTGTAGATGTTTCCATGTTCATACAGATAGCGGTGTAGATAATTCCATGTTCATACAGATAGCGGTGCTGATATTTCCATGTTTATACAGGTAGTGGTGTAGATATTTCCATGTTTATACAGATAGCGGTGTAGATATTTCCATGTTTATACAGATAGCGGTGTAGAGATTTCCATGTTTATAGATATAGCGGTGTAGTTATTTCCATGTGTAAAGAGATAGCTGTGTAGATATTTCCATGTATATGCAGATAGCTTTGTAGATATTTCCATTTTCATGCAGATAGCGGTGTAGATATTTACATGTTCAAACAGATAGCGGTGTAGATATTTCCATGTTCATTCAGATAGCTTTGTAGATATTTCCATGTTCATACAGATAGCGGTGTAGATATTTCCATGTTCATACAGATAGCGGTGTAGATATTTCCATGTTCATACAGATAGCGGTGTAGATATTTCCATGTTCATACAGATAGCGGTGCTGATATTTCCATGTTTATACAGGTAGCGGTGTAGATATTTCCATGTTTATACAGATAGCGGTGTAGATATTTCCATGTTCATACAGATAGCGGTGTAGATATTTCCATGTTCATAAAGATAGCGGTGTAGATATTTCCATGTTCATACAGATAGCGGTGCTGATATTTCCATGTTTATACAGGTAGCGGTGTAGATATTTCCATGTTTATACAGATAGCGGTGTAGATATTTCCATGTTTATACAGATAGCGGTGTAGATATTTCCATGTTTATACAGATAGCGGTGTAGATATCTCCATCTTAATACAGATGGCGGTGTAGATATTTATATGTTCATACAGATGGCGGTGCAGATATTTCCATGTTCATACAGATGATGGTGTGGATATTTCCATGTTCATACAGATAGCGGTGTAGTTATTTCCATGGGTAAAGTGATAGCTGTGTAGATATTTCCATGTATATGCAGATAGCAGTGTAGATATTTCCATTTTCATGCAGATAGCGGTGTAGATATTTCCATGTTCAAACAGACAGCGGTGTAGGTATTTCCATGTTCATACAGATAGCGGTGTAGATATTTCAATGTTCATACAGATAGCGGTGTAGATATTTCCATGTTTATACAGATAGCGGTGAAGATGTATGCATGTTTACACAGATAGCGGTGTAGATATTTCCATGTTCATCCAGATGGCTGTGTAGATATATCCATGTTCATACAGATAGTGGTGTAGATATTTCCATGTTCATACAGATAGTGGTGTAGATATTTGCATGTTCATACAGATAGCGGTGTAGCTATTTCCATGTTCATACAGATAGCGGTGCTGATATTTCCATGTTTATACAGATAGCGGTGAATATGTATGCATATTTACACAGAAAGCAGTGTAGATATTTCCACGTTCATACAGATAATGGTGTAGATATTTCCATGTTCATCCAGATGGCTGTGTAGATATATCCATGTTCATACAGATAGTTGTGTAAATATTTCCATTTTCATACAGATAGCGGTGCTGATATTTCCATGTTTATACAGGCAGCGGTGTAGCTATTTCTATGTTCCTACAGATAGCGGTGTAGATATTTCCATGTTCAAACAGATAGCGGTGCTGATATTTCCATGTTTATACAGGCAGCGCTGTAGATATTTCCATGTTTATACAGATAGCGGTTTAGATATTTCCTTCTTAATACAGATGGCGGTGTAGATATTTATGTGTTCATACAGATGGCGGTGTTGATATTTCCATGTTTATACAGATAGCAGTGTAGATATATCCATCTTAATACAGATGGCGGTGTAGATATTTATAGGTTCATACAGATGGCGGTGCAGATATTTCCATGTTCATACAGATGGCGGTGTAGATATTTCCATGTTCATACAGATAGTGGTGTAGTTATTTCCATGTGTAAAGAGATAGCTGTGTAGATATTTAAATGTATATGCAGATAGCAGTGTAGATATTTCCATTTTCATGCAAATAGCGGTGTAGATATTTACATGTTCAAACAGATAGCGGTGTAGATATTTCCATGTTCATTCAGATAGCTTTGTAGATATTTCCATGTTCATACAGATAGCGGTGTAGATATTTCCATGTTCGTACAGATAGCAGTGTAGATATTTCCATGTTCATACAGATAGCGGTGTAGATATTTCCATGTTCATACAGATAGCGGTGCTGATATTTCCATGTTTATACAGGTAGCGGTGTAGATATTTCCATGTTTATACAGATAGCGGTGTAGATATTTCCATGTTCATACAGATAGCGGTGTAGATATTTCCATGTTCATAAAGATAGCGGTGTAGATATTTCCATGTTCATACAGAAAGCGGTGCTGATATTTCCATGTTTATACAGGTAGCGGTGTAGATATTTCCATGTTTATACAGATAGCGGTGTAGATATTTCCATGTTTATACAGATAGCGGTGTAGATATTTCCATGTTTATACAGATTGCGGTGTAGATAACTCCATCTTAATACAGATGGTGGTGTAGATATTTATATGTTCATACAGATGGCGGCGCAGATATTTCCATGTTCATACAGATGGTGGTGTGGATATTTCCATGTTCATACAGATAGCGGTGTAGTTATTTCCATGTGTAAAGTGATAGCTGTGTAGATATTTCCATGTATATGCAGATAGCAGTGTATATATTTCCATTTTCATGCAGATAGTGGTGTAGATATTTCCATGTTCAAACAGATAGCGGTGTAGGTATTTCCATGTTCATACAGATAGCGGTGTAGATATTTCAATGTTCATACAGATAGCGGTGTAGATATTTCCATGTTTATACAGATAGCGGTGAAGATGTATGCATGTTTACACAGATAGCGGTGTAGATATTTCCATGTTCATCCAGATGGCTGTGTAGATATATCCATGTTCATACAGATAACGGTGTAGATATTTCCATGTTCATACAGATAGCGGTGTAGCTATTTCCATGTTCATACAGATAGCGGTGTAGATATTTCCATGTTTATACTGATAGCAGTGAAGATGTATGCATGTTTACACAGATAGCGGTGTAGATATTTCCATGTTCATACAGATAGTGGTGTAGATATTTCCATGTTCATCCAGATGGCTGTGTAGATATATCCATGTTCATACAGATAGTGGTGTAGATATTTCCATGTTCATACAGATAGTGGTGTAGATATTTGCATGTTCATACAGATAGCGGTGTAGCTATTTCCATGTTCATACAGATAGCGGTGCTGATATTTCCATGTTTATACAGGTAGCGGTGTAGCTATTTCCATGTTCATACAGATAGCGGTGTAGATATTTCCATGTTTATACAGATAGCGGTGAAGATATATGTATGTTTTCACAGATAGCGGTGTAGATATTTCCATGTTCATACAGATAGTGGTGTAGATATTTCCTTGTTCATACAGATAGCGGTGTAGCTATTTCCATGTTCATACAGATAGCAGTGTAGATATTTCCATGTTCGAACAGATAGCCGTGTAGATATTTCCGAGTTCATACAGAGAGCGGTGCTGATATTTCCATGTTTATACAGGTAGCAGTGTAGATATTTCCAGGTTTATGCAGATAGCGGTGTAGATATCTCCATCTTAATACAGATGGCGGTGTAGGTATTTATATGTTCATACAGATGGCAATGCAGATATTTCCATGTTCATACAGATGGCGGTGTAGATATTTCCATGTTTATAGGGATAGCGGTGTAGTTATTTCCATGTGTAAAGAGATAGCTTTGAAGATATTTCCATGTATATGCAGATAGCTGTGTAGATATTTCCATTTTTATGCAGAAAGCGGTGTAGATATTTCCATGTTCAAACAGATAGCGGTGTAGATATTTCCATGTTCAGACAGATAGCGGTGTAGATATTTCCATGTTTATACAGATAGCGGTGAAGATGTATGCATGTTTACAGAGATAGCGGTGTATAAATTTCCTTGTTCATACAGATAGCTGTGTGGATATTTCCATGTTCATCCAGATGGCTGTGTAGATATATCCATGTTCATACAGATGGCGGTGAAGATATTTCCATTTTCATACAGATAGCGGTGTAGATATTTCCATGTTCATACAGATAGCGATGTAGATATTTCCAAGTTCATACAGCTAGCGGTGTAGCTATTTCCATGTTCATACACATAGCGGTGTAGATATTTCCATGTTCATCCAGATGGCTGTGTAGATATATCCATGTTCATACTGATAGCGGTGAAGATATTTCCATGTTCATACAGATAGCGGTGTAGATATTTCCATGTTCATACAGATAGTGGTGTAGATATTTCCATGTTCATACAGATAGCGGTGTAGCTATTTCCATGTTCATACAGATAGCGGTGTAGATATTTCCATGTTCATCCAGGTGGCTGTGTAGATATATCCATGTTCATACAGATGGCGGTGAAGGTATTTCCATGTTCATACAGATAGCGGTGTAGATATTTCCATGTTCATATTGATAGCGGTGTAGATACTTCCATGTTCTTACAGATAGAGGGGCTGATATTTCCATGTTCATAAAGATAGCGGTGCTGATATTTCCATGTATATACAGATAGTGGTGTAGATATTTCCCTGTTTATACAGATAGCGGTGTAGATATTTCCATGTTTATACAGATAGCGGTGTAGATATCTCCATCTTAATACAGATGGCGGTGTAGATATTTCCATGTTCATACAGATAGCGGTGTAGTTATTTCCATGTGTAAAGAGATAGCTGTGTAGATATTTCCATGTATATGCAGATAGCTGTGTAGATATTTCCATTTTCATGCAGATAGCGGTGTAGATATTTCCATGTTCAAACAGATAGCGGTGTAGATATTTCCATGTTCATACAGATAGCGGTGTAGATATTTCCATGTTCATACAGATAGCGGTGTAGATATTTCCATGTTTTTACAGATAGCGGTGAAGATGTACGCATGTTTACACAGATAGCGGTGTAGATATTTCCATGTTCATCCCGATGGCTGTGTAGATATATCCATGTTCACACAGATAGCGGTGTAGATATTTCCATGTTCATACAGATAGCGGTGTAGATATTTCCATGTTCATCCAGATGGCTGTGTAGATATATCCATGTTAATACAGTTAGCGGTGTAGATACTTCCATGTTCATACAGATAGCGGTGTAGCTATTTCCATGTTGATACAGATAACGGTGTAGCTATTTCCATGTTCATACAGATAGCGGTGTAGATATTTCCATGTTCATGCAGATAGCGGTGTAGCTATTTCCATGTTCATACGGAGAACGGTGTAGATATTTCCATGTTCATACAGATGGCAGTGTAGATATTTCCATGTTAATACAGATAGCGGTGTAGATATTTCCATGTTCATACAGATAGCGGTGCTGATACTTCCATGGTTATACATGCAGCGGTGTAGATATTTCCATGTTTATACAGATAGCGGTTTAGATATTTCCTTCTTAATACAGATGGCGGTGTAGATATTTCCAAGTTTATAGATATAGCGGTGTAGTTATTTCCATGTGTAAAGAGATAGCTGTGTAGATATTTCCATGTATATGCAGATAGCTTTGTAGATATTTCCATTTTCATGCAGATAGCGGTGTAGATATTTACATGTTCAAACAGATAGCGGTGTAGATTTTTCCATATTCATTCAGATAGCTTTGTAGATATTTCCATGTTCATCCAGATAGCGGTGTAGATACTTCGATGTTCATAAAGATAGCGGTGTAGATATTTCCATGTTCATACAGATAGCGGTGCTGATATTTCCATGTTTATACAGGTAGCGGTGTAGATATTTCCATGGTTATACAGATAGCAGTGTAGATATTTCCTTGTTTATACAGATAGCGGTGTAGATATTTCCATGTTTATTCAGATAGCGGTGTAGATATCTCCATCTTAATACAGATGGCGGTGAAGATATTTATATGTTCATACAGATGGCGGTGCAGATATTTCCATGTTCATACAGATGGCGGTGTAGATATTTCCATCTTCATAAAGATAGCGGTGTAGTTATTTCCATGTGTAAAGAGATAGCTGTGTAGATATTTCCATGTATATGCTGATAGCTGTGTAGATATTTCCATTTTCATGCAGATAGCGGTGTATATATTTCCATCTTCAAACAGATAGCGGTGTAGATATTTCCATGTTCATACAGATAGCGCTGTAGATATTTCCATGTTTATACAGATAACGGTGAAGATGTATGCATGTTTACACAGATAGCGGTGTGGATATTTCCATGTTCATCCAGAGGGTTGTGTGGATATATCCATGTTCATACAGATAGCGGTGTAGATATTTCCTTGTTCATACTGATAGCGGTGTAGATATTTCCATGTTCATACAGATAGCGGTGTAGATATCTCCATCTTAATACAGATGGCGGTGTAGATATTTATATGTTCATACAGATGGCGGTGCAGATATTTCCATGTTCATACAGATGGCGGTGTGGATATTTCCATGTTCATACAGATAGCGGTGTAGTTATTTCCATGTGTAAAGAGATAGCTGTGTAGATATTTCCATGTATATGCAGATAGCAGTGTAGATATTTCCATTTTCATGCAGATTGCGGTGTAGATATTTCCATGTTCAAACAGATAACGGTGTAGATATTTCCATGTTCATACAGATAGCGGTGTAGATATTTCCGTGTTCATACAGATAGTGGTGCAGTTATTTCCATGTGTAAAGAGATAGCTGTGTAGATATTTCCATGTATATGCAGATAGCTGTGTAGATATTCCCATTTTCATGCAGATAGCGGTGTATATATTTCCATCTTCAAACAGATAGCGTTGTAGATATTTCCATGTTCATAAAGATAGCAATGTAGATATTTCCATGTTTATACAGATAGCGGTGAAGATGTATGCATGTTTACACAGATAGCGGTGTGGATATTTCCATGTTCATCCAGAGGGCTGTGTAGATATATCCATGTTCATACAGATAGCGGAGTAGATATTTCCATGTTCATACTGATAGCGGTGTAGACATTTCCATGTTCATACAGATAGCGGTGTAGATATTTCCATGTTCATACAGATAGCGGTGCTGATATTTCCATGCTTATACAGGTAGCAGTGTAGATACTTCCATGTTTATACAGATAGCGGTGTATACATTTCCATGTTTATACAGATAGCGGTGTAGATATTTCCATGTTTATGCAGATAGCGGTGTAGATATCTCCATCTTAATAAAGATGGCGGTGCTGATATTTATATGTTCATACAGATGGTGGTGCAGATATTTCCATGTTCATACAGATGGCGGTGTGGATATTTCCATGTTCATACAGATAGCGGTGTACTTATTTTCATGTGTAAAGAGATAGCTGTGTAGATATTTCCATGTATATGCTGATAGAAGTGTAGATATTTCCATTTTCATGCAGATAGCGGTGTAGATATTTCCATGTTCAGATAGCGGTGTAGATATTTCCATGTTCATACAGATAGCGGTGTAGATATTTCCATGTTCATACAGATAGCGGTGTAGATATTTCCATGTTTATACAGATAGCGGTGAAGGTCTATGCATGTGTACACAGATAGCGGTGTAGATATTTCCATGTTCATCCAGATGGCTGTGTAGATATATACATGTTCATACAGATAGCGGTGTAGATATTTCCATGTTCATACACATAGCGGTGTAGATATTTCCATGTTCATCCAGATGGCTGTGAGGATATATCCATGTTCATACATATAGCGGTGTAGATATTTCCATGTTCATACAGATAGTGGTGTAGCTATTTCCATGTTGATACAGATAACGGTGTAGCTATTTCCATGTTCATACAGATAGCAGTGTAGATATTTCCATGTTGATACAGATAGCGGTGTAGATACTTCCATGTTCATACAGATATCGGTGCTGATATTTCCATGTTTATACAGATAGCGGTGTAGATATTTCCATGTTTATACAGATAGCGGTTTAGATATTTCCTTCTTAATACAGATGGCGGTGTAGATATTTATATGTTCATACAGATGGCTGTGAAGATATATCCATGTTCATACAGATAGCGGTGTAGATATTTACATGTTCAAACAGATAGCGGTGTAGATATTTCCATGTTCATTCAGATAGCTTTGTAGAAATTTCCATGTTCCTACTGATAGCGGTGTAGATATTTCCATGTTCATACAGATAGCGGTGTAGATATTTCCATGTTCATACAGATAGCGGTGCTGATATTTCCATGTTTATACAGGCAGCGGTGTAGATATTTCCGTGGTTATACAGATAGCGGTTTAGATATTTCCTTCTTAATACAGATGGCGGAGTAGATATATATATGTTCATACAGATGGCGGTGCAGATATTTCCATGTTCATACAGATGGCGGTGTAGATATTTCCATGTTTATAGATATAGCGGTGTAGTTATTTCCATGTGTTAAGAGATAGCTGTCTAGATATTTCCATGTATATGCAGATAGCTTTGTAGATATTTCCATTTTCATGCAGATAGCGGTGTAGATATTTACATGTTCGAACAGATAGCGGTGTAGATATTCCCATGTTCATTCAGATAGCTTTGTAGATATTTCCATGTTCATACAGATAGCGGTGTAGATATTTCCATGTTCATACAGATAGCAGTGTAGATATTTCCATGTTCATGTAGATAGCGGTGTAGATATTTCCATGTTCATACAGATAGCGGTGTAGATATTTCCATGTTCATACAGATAGCGGTGCTGATATTTCCATGTTTATACAGGTAGCAGTGTAGATATTTCCATGTTTATACAGATAGCGGTGTAGATATTTCCATGTTTATACAGATAGCGGTGTAGATATTTACATGTTCATACAGATAGCGGTGTAGATATTTCCATGTTTATACAGATAGCCGTGAAGATCTATGCATGTTTACACAGATAGCGGAGTAGATATTTCCATGTTCATCCAGATGCCTGTGTAGATATTTCCATGTTCATACAGATAGTGGTGTAGCTATTTCCATGTTCTTACAGATAGCGGTGTAGATATTTCCATGTTCATACAGATAGCGGTGTAGATATTTCCATTTTCATATACATAGCGGTGCTGATATTTCCATGTTTATACAGGCAGCGGTGTAGATATTTCAATGTTCCTACAGATTGCGGAGTACATATTTCAATGTTCATACAGATAGCGGATTAGATATTTCCTTCTTAATACATATTGCGGTGTAGATATTTATATGTTCATTCAGATGGCGGTGCAGATATTTCCTTGTTCATACAGATGGCGGTGTAGATATTTCCATGTTTATAGAGATAGCGGAGTACTTATTTCCATGTGTTAAGAGATAGCTGTGTAGATATTTCCATGTGAATGCAGATAGCTGTGTAGATATTTCCATATTCATGCAGACAGCGGTGTAGATATTTCCATGTTCAAACAGATAGCGGTGTAGATATTTCCAAGTTCATACAGATAGCGGTGTAGATAATTCCATGTTCATACAGATAGCGGTGCTGATATTTCCATGTTTATACAGGTAGTGGTGTAGATATTTCCATGTTTATACAGATAGCGGTGTAGATATTTCCATGTTTATACAGATAGCGGTGTAGATATTTCCATGTTTATACAGATAGCAGTGTAGATATCTCCATCTTAATACAGATGGCGATGTAGATATTTATATGTTCATACAGATGGCGGTGCACAAATTTCCATGTTCATACAGATAGCGGTGTAGATATTTCCATGTTCATACAGATAGCGGTGTAGTTATTTCCATGTGTAAAGAGATAGCTGTGTAGATATTTCCATGTATATGCAGATAGCAGTGTAGATATTTCCATTTTCATGCAGATAGCGGTGTAGATATTTCCATTTTCATGCAGATAGCGGTGTTGATATTTCCATGTTCAAACAGATAGCGGTGTAGATATTTCCATGTTCATACAGATGGCGGTGTAGATATTTCCATGTTTATAGAGATAGCGGTGTAGTTATTTCCATGTGTTAAGAGATAGCTGTGTAGATATTTCCATGTATATGCAGATAGCGGTGTAGATATTTCCATGTTCAAACAGATAGCGGTGTAGATATCTCCATGTTCATGTAGATAGCGGTGTAGATATTTCCATGTTCATACAGATAGCTGTGTAGATATTTCCATGTTCATACAGATAGCGGTGCTGATATTTCCATGTTTATACAGGTAGCGGTGTAGATATTTCCATGTTTAAACAGATAGCGGTGTAGATATTTCCATGTTTATACAGATAGCGGTGTAGATATTTCCATGTTCATTCAGAGAGCGGTGTAGATATTTCCATGTTTATACAGATAGCGGTGAAGATCTATGCATGTTTACACAGATAGCGGAGTAGATATTTCCATGTTCATCCAGATGGCTGTGTAGATATTTCCATGTTCATACAGATAGCGGTGTAGATATTTCCATGTTCATACTGATAGTGGTGTAGATATTTCCATGTTCATACAGATAGCGGAGTTGCTATTTCCATGTTCATACAGATAGCAGTGTAGCTATTTCCATGTTCATAGGTATAGCGGAGTAGACATTTCCATGTTCATACAGATAGCGGTGCTGATATTTCCATGTTTATACAGGTAGCGGTGTAGATATTTCCATGTTTATACAGATAGCGGTGTAGGTATTTCCATGTTTATACAGATAGCGGTGTAGATATTTCCATGTTCATACAGGCAGCGGTGTAGCTATTTCTATGTTCCTACAGATAGCGGTGTAGATATTTCCATGTTCAAACAGATAGCGGTGCTGATATTTCCATGTTTATACAGGCAGCGGTGTAGATATTTCAATGTTCATACAGATTGCGGTGTACATATTTCAATGTTCATACAGATAGCGGTTTAGATATTTCCTTCTTAATACAGATTGCGGTGTAGATATTTATATGTTCATTCAGATGGCGGTGCAGATATTTCCATGTTCATACAGATGGCGGTGTAGATATTTCCATGTTTATAGAGATAGCGGAGTACTTATTTCCATGTGTTAAGAGATAGCTGTGTAGATATTTCCATGTGTATGCAGATAGCTGTGTAGATATTTCCATATTCATGCAGACAGCGGTGTAGATATTTCCATGTTCAAACAGATAGCGGTGTAGATATTTCCATGTTCATACAGATAGCGGTGTAGATAATTCCATGTTCATACAGATAGCGGTGCTGATATTTCCATGTTTATACAGGTAGTGGTGTAGATATTTCCATGTTTATACAGATAGCGGTGTAGATATTTCCATGTTTATACAGATAGCGGTGTAGATATTTCCATGTTTATACAGATAGCAGTGTAGATATCTCCATCTTAATACAGATGGCGATGTAGATATTTATATGTTCATACAGATGGCGGTGCACAAATTTCCATGTTCATACAGATGGCGGTGTAGATATTTCCTTGTTCATACATATAGCGGTGTAGTTATTTCCATGTGTAAAGAGATAGCTGTGTAGATAATTCCATGTATATGCAGATAGCAGTGTAGCTATTTCCATTTTCATGCAGATAGCGGTGTAGATATTTCCATTTTCATGCAGATAGCGGTGTAGATATTTCCATGTTCAAACAGATAGCGGTGTAGATATTTCCATGTTCATACAGATAGCGGTGTAGATATTTCCATGTTCATACAGATAGCGGTGAAGATATTTCCATGTTTATACAGATAGCGGTGAAGATCTATGCATGTTTACACTGATAGCGGAGTAGATATTTCCATGTTCATCCAGATGGCTGTGTAGATATTTCCATGTTCATACAGATAGCGGTGTAGCTATTTCCATGTTCATACAGATAGCGGTGTAGATATTTCCAGGTTCATACAGATAGCGGTGCTGATATTTCCATGTTTATACAGGCCGCGGTGTAGATATTTCAATGTTCATACAGATAGCGGTGTAGATATTTCAATGTTCATACAGATAGCGGTTTAGATATTTCTTTCTTAATACAGATGGCGGTGTAGATATTTATTTGTTCATACAGATGGCGGTGCAGATATTTCCATGTTCATACAGATGGCGGTGTAGATATTTCCAGGTTTATAGAGATAGCGGCATACTTATTTCCATGTGTTAAGAGATAGCTGTGTAGATATTTCCATGTGTATGCAGATAGCTGTGTAGATATTTCCATTTTCAAGCAGACAGCGTTGTAGATATTTCCATGTTCAAACAGATAGCGGTGTAGATATTTCCATGTTCATACAGATAGCGGTGTAGATATTTCCATGTTCATACAGATAGCGGTGTAGATATTTCCATGTTCATACAGATAGCGGTGTAGATAATTCCATGTTCATACAGATAGCGGTGCTGATATTTCCATGTTTATACAGGTAGTGGTGTAGATATTTCCATGTTTATACAGATAGCGGTGTAGATATTTCCATGTTTATACAGATAGCGGTGTAGAGATTTCCATGTTTATAGATATAGCGGTGTAGTTATTTCCATGTGTAAAGAGATAGCTGTGTAGATATTTCCATGTATATGCAGATAGCTTTGTAGATATTTCCATTTTCATGCAGATAGCGGTGTAGATATTTACATGTTCAAACAGACAGCGGTGTAGATATTTCCATGTTCATTCAGATAGCTTTGTAGATATTTCCATGTTCATACAGATAGCGGTGTAGATATTTCCATGTTCATACAGATAGCGGTGTAGATATTTCCATGTTCATACAGATAGCGGTGCTGATATTTCCATGTTTACAGGTAGCCGTGTAGATATTTCCATGTTTATACTGATAGCGGTGTAGATATTTCCATGTTTATACAGATAGCGGTTTAGATATTTCCATGTTTATTCAGATAGCGGTGTAGATATCTCCATCTTAATACAGATGGCGGTGTAGATATTTATATGTTCATACAGATGGCGGAGCAGATATTTCCATGTTCATACAGATGGCGGTGTAGATATTTCCATGTTCATACAGATAGCGGTGTAGTTATTTCCATGTGTAAAGAGATAGCTGTGTAGATATTTCCATGTATATGCAGATGGCTGTGTAGATATTTCCATTTTCATGCAGATAGCGGTGTATATATTTCCATCTTCAAACAGATAGCGGTGTAGATATTTCCATGTTCATACAGATAGCAATGTAGATATTTCCATGTTTATACAGATAGCGGTGAAGATGTATGCATGTTTACACAGATAGCGGTGTGGATATTTCCATGTTCATCCAGATGACTGTGTAGATATATCCATGTTCATACAGATAGCGGTGTAGATATTTCCATGTTCATACAGATAGCGGTGTAGACATTTCCATGTTCATACAGATAGCGGTGTAGATATTTCCATGTTCATACAGATAGTGGTGTAGATATTTCCATGTTTATACAGATAGCGGTGTATACATTTCCATGTTCATACAGATAGCGGTGTAGATATTTCCATGTTTATGCAGATAGCGGTGTAGATATCTCCATCTTAATACAGATGGCGGTGCAGATATTTATATGTTCACACAGATGGCGGTGCAGGTATTTCCATGTTCATACAGATGGCGGTGTGGATATTTCCATGTTCATACAGATAGCGGTGTAGTTATTTCCATGTGTAAAGAGATAGCTGTGTAGATATTTCCATGTATATGCTGATAGCAGTGTAGATATTTCCATTTTCATGCAGATAGCGGTGTAGATATTTCCATGTTCAAACAGATAGTGGTGTAGATATTTCCATGTTCATACAGATAGCGGTGTAGATATTTCCATGTTCATACAGATAGCGGTGCTGATATTTCCATGCTTATACAGGTAGCGGTGTAGATATTTCCATGTTTATACACATAGCGGTGTATACATTTCCATGTTTATACAGATAGCGGTGAAGTTATTTCCATGTTTATGCAGATAGCGGTGTAGATATCTCCATCTTAATAAAGATGGCGGTGCAGATATTTATATGTTCATACAGATGGCGGTGCAGATATTTCCATGTTCATACAGATGGCGGTGTGGATATTTCCATGTTCATACAGATAGCGGTGTAGTTATTTCCATGTGTAAAGAGATAGCTGTGTAGATATTTCCATGTATATGCTGATAGCAGTGTAGATATTTCCATTTTCATGCAGATAGCGGTGTAGATATTTCCATGTTCAAACAGATAGCGGTGTAGATATTTCCATGTTCCTACAGATAGCGGTGTAGATATTTCCATTCTCATACAGATAGCGGTGTAGATATTTCCATGTTTATTCAGATAGCGGTGAAGATCTATGCATGTTTATACAGATAGCGGTGTAGATATTTCCATGTTCATCCAGATGGCTGTGTAGATATATCCATGTTCATACAGATAGCGGTGTAGATATTTCCATGTTCATACACATAGCGGTGTAGATATTTCCATGTTCATCCTGATGGCTGTGAAGATATATCCATGTTCATACAGATAGCGGTGAAGATATTTCCATGTTCATGTAGATAGCGGTGTAGATATTTCCATGTTCATACAGATAGCGGTGTAGATATTTCCATGTTCATACAGATAGCGGTGCTGATATTTCCATGTTCATACAGGTAGCGGTGTAGATATTTCCATGTATATACAGATAGCGGTGTAGATATTTCCATGTTTATACAGATAGTGGTGTAGATATTTCCATGTTCATACAGATAGCGGTGTAGATATTTCCATGTTTATACAGATAGCCGTGAAGGTCTATGCATGTTTACACAGATAGCGGAGTAGATATTTCCATGTTCATCCAGATGGCTGTGTAGATATTTCCATGTTCATACAGATATCGGTGCTGATATTTCCATGTTTATACAGATAGCGGTGTAGATATTTCCATGTTTATACAGATAGCGGTTTAGATATTTCCTTCTTAATACAGATGGCGGTGTAGATATTTATATGTTCATACAGATGGCTGTGAAGATATATCCATGTTCATACAGATAGCGGTGTAGATATTTACATGTTCAAACAGATAGCGGTGTAGATATTTCCATGTTCATTCAGATAGCTTTGTAGATATTTCCATGTTCATACAGATAGCGGTGTAGATATTTCCATGTTCATACAGATAGCGGTGTAGATATTTCCATGTTCATACAGATAGCGGTGCTGATATTTCCATGTTTATACAGGCAGCGGTGTAGATATTTCCATGTTTATACAGATAGCGGTTTAGATATTTCCTTCTTAATACAGATGGCGGTGTAGATATGTATATGTTCATACAGATGGCGGTGCAGATATTTCCA
Source organism: Gorilla gorilla gorilla (assembly GCF_029281585.2). Classification (NCBI taxonomy): domain Eukaryota; kingdom Metazoa; phylum Chordata; class Mammalia; order Primates; family Hominidae; genus Gorilla; species Gorilla gorilla. The sequence continues at coordinate 155,290,664 of NC_073231.2, forward strand.
TGTTCATACAGATGGCGGTGTAGATATTTCCATGTTTATAGATATAGCGGTGTAGTTATTTCCATGTGTTAAGAGATAGCTGTGTAGATATTTCCATGTATATGCAGATAGCTTTGTAGATATTTCCATTTTCATGCAGATAGCGGTGTAGATATTTACATGTTCGAACAGATAGCGGTGTAGATATTTCCATGTTCATTCAGATAGCCTTGTAGATATTTCCATGTTCATACAGATAGCGGTGTAGATATTTCCATGTTCATACAGATAGCGGTGTAGATATTTCCATGTTCATGTAGATAGCGGTGTAGATATTTCCATGTTCATACAGATAGCGGTGTAGATATTTCCATGTTCATACAGATAGCGGTGCTGATATTTCCATGTTTATACAGGTAGCGGTGTAGATATTTCCATGTATATACAGATAGCGGTGTAGATATTTCCATGTTTATACAGATAGCGGTGTAGATATTTCCATGTTCATACAGATAGCGGTGTAGATATTTCCATGTTTATACAGATAGCCGTGAAGGTCTATGCATGTTTACACAGATAGCGGAGTAGATATTTCCATGTTCATCCAGATGGCTGTGTAGATATTTCCATGTTCATACAGATAGTGGTGTAGCTATTTCCATGTTCATACAGATAGCGGTGTAGATATTTCCATGTTCATACCGATAGCGGTGTAGATATTTCCATTTTCATATAGATAGCGGTGCTGATATTTCCATGTTTATACAGGCAGCGGTGTAGATATTTCAATGTTCATACAGATTGCGGTGTACATATTTCAATGTTCATACAGATAGCGGTTTAGATATTTCCTTCTTAATACAGATGGCGGTGTAGATATTTATATGTTCATTCAGATGGCGCTGCAGATATTTCCATGTTCATACAGATGGCGGTGTAGATATTTCCATGTTTATAGAGATAGCGGAGTACTTATTTCCATGTGTTAAGAGATAGCTGTGTAGATATTTCCATGTGTATGCAGATAGCTGTGTAGATATTTCCATATTCATGCAGACAGCGGTGTAGATATTTCCATGTTCAGATAGCGGTGTAGATATTTCCATGTTCATACAGATAGCGGTGTAGATAATTCCATGTTCATACAGATAGCGGTGCTGATATTTCCATGTTTATACAGGTAGTGGTGTAGATATTTCCATGTTTATACAGATAGCGGTGTAGATATTTCCATGTTTATACAGATAGCGGTGTAGATATTTCCATGTTCATACAGATAGCGGTGAAGATATTTCCATGTTTATACACATAGCGGTGAAGATCTATGCATGTTTACACAGATAGCGGAGTAGATATTTGCATGTTCATTCAGATGGCTGTGTAGATATTTCCATGTTCATACAGATAGCGGTGTAGCTATTTCCATGTTCATACAGATAGCGGTGTAGATATTTCCATGTTCATACAGATAGCGGTGTAGATATTTCCAGGTTCATACAGATAGCGGTGCTGATATTTCCATGTTTATACAGGCCGCGGTGTAGATATTTCAATGTTCATACAGATAGCGGTGTAGATATTTCAATGTTCATACAGATAGCGGTTTAGGTATTTCTTTCTTAATAGAGATGGCGGTGTAGATATTTATTTGTTCATACAGATGGTGGTGCAGATATTTCCATGTTCATACAGATGGCGGTGTAGATATTTCCATGTTTATAGAGATAGCGGAGTACTTATTTCCATGTGTTAAGAGATAGCTGTGTAGATATTTCCATGTATATGCAGATAGCTTTGTAGATATTTCCATTTTCATGCAGATAGCGGTGTAGATATTTACATGTTCAAACAGATAGCGGTGTAGATATTTCCATGTTCATTCAGATAGCTTTGTAGATATTTCCATGTTCATACAGATAGCGGTGTAGATATTTCCGTGTTCATACAGATAGCGGTGTAGATATTTCCATGTTCATACAGATAGCGGTGTTGATATTTCCATGTTTACAGGTAGCTGTGTAGATATTTCCATGTTTATACAGATAGCGGTGTAGATATTTCCATGTTTATGCAGATAGCGGTGTAGATATCTCCATCTTAATACAGATGGCGGTGCAGATATTTATATGTTCATACAGATGGCGGTGCAGATATTTCCATGTTCATACAGATGGAGGTGTGGATATTTCCATGTTCATACAGATAGCCGTGTAGTTATTTCCATGTGTAAAGAGATAGCTGTGTAGATATTTCCATGTATATGCAGATAGCAGTGTAGATATTTCCATTTTCATGCAGATAGCGGTGTAGATATTTCCATGTTCAAACAGATAGCGGTGTAGATATTTCCATGTTCATACAGATAGCGGTGTAGATATTTCCATGTTCATACAGATAGCGGTGTAGATATTTCCATGTTTATACAGATAGCGGTGAAGATGTATGCATGTTTACACAGATAGCGGTGTAGATATTTCCATGTTCATCCAGATGGCTGTGTAGATATATCCATGTTCATACAGATAGCGGTGTAGATATTTCCATGTTCATACAGATAGTGGTGTAGATATTTCCATGTTCATCCAGATGGCTGTGTAGATATATCCATGTTCATACAGATAGCGGTGTAGATATTTCCATGTTCATACAGATAGTGGTGTAGCTATTTCCATGTTCATACAGGTAACGGTGTAGATATTTCCATGTTCATACAGATAGCAGTGTAGATATTTCCATGTTGATACAGATAGCGGTGTAGATACTTCCATGATCATACAGATAGCGGTGCTGATATTTCCATGTTTATACAGGCAGCGGTGTAGATATTTCCATGTTTATACAGATAGCGGTTTAGATATTTCCTTCTTAATACAGATGGCGGTGTAGATATTTATATGTTCATACAGATGGCGGTGCAGATATTTCCATGTTCATACAGATGGCGGTGTAGATATTTCCATGTTTATAGATATAGCGGTGTAGTTATTTCCATGTGTAAAGAGATAGCTGTGTAGATATTTCCATGTATATGCAGATAGCTTTGTAGATATTTCCATTTTCATGCAGATAGCGGTGTAGATATTTACATGTTCAAACAGATAGCGGTGTAGATATTTCCATGTTCATTCAGATAGCTTTGTAGATATTTCCATGTTCATACAGATAGCGGTGTAGATAATTCCATGTTCATACAGATAGCGGTGCTGATATTTCCATGTTTATACAGGTAGTGGTGTAGATATTTCCATGTTTATACAGATAGCGGTGTAGATATTTCCATGTTTATACAGATAGCGGTGTAGATATTTCCATGTTTATAGATATAGCGGTGTAGTTATTTCCATGTGTAAAGAGATAGCAGTGTAGATATTTCCATGTATATGCAGATAGCTTTGTAGATATTTCCATTTTCATGCAGATTGCGGTGTAGATATTTACATTATCAAACAGATAGCGGTGTAGATATTTCCATGTTCATTCAGATAGCTTTGTAGATATTTCCATGTTCGTACAGATAGCTTTGTAGATATTTCCATGTTCGTACAGATAGCGGTGTAGATATTTCCATGCTCATACAGATAGCCGTGTAGATATTTCCATGTTTATACAGATAGCGGTGTAGATATTTCCATGTTTACAGATAGCGGTGTAGATATTTCCATGTTTATACAGATAGCGGTGTAGATATTTTCATGTTTATACAGATAGCGGTGTAGATATTTCCATGTTTATTCAGATAGCGGTGTAGATATCTCCATCTTAATACAGATGGCGGAGTAGATATTTATATGTTCATACAGATGGCGGTGCAGATATTTCCATGTTCATACAGATGGTGGTGTAGATATTTCCATGTTCATACCGATAGCGGTGTAGTTATTTCCATGTGCAAAGGGATAGCTGTGTAGATATTTCCATGTATTTGCAGATAGCTGTTTAGATATTTCCATTTTCATGCAGATAGCGGTGTATATATTTCCATCTTCAAACAGATAGCGGTGTAGATATTTCCATGTTCATACAGATAGCAATGTAGATATTTCCATGTTTATACAGATAGCGGTGAAGATGTATGCATGTTTACAGAGATAGCGGTGTGGATATTTCCATGTTCATCCGGAGGGCTGTGTAGATATATCCATGTTCATACAGATAGCGGTGTAGATATTTCCATGTTTATGCAGATAGCGGTGTAGACATCTCCATCTTAATAGAGATGGCGGTGCAGATATTTATATGTTCATACAGATGGCGGTGCAGATATTTCCATGTTCATACAGATGGCGGTGTGGATATTTCCATGTTCATACAGATAGCGGTGTAGTTATTTCCATGTGTAAAGAGATAGCTGTGTAGGTATTTCCATGTATATGCAGATAGCAGTGTAGATATTTCCATTTTCGTGCAGATAGTGTTGTAGATATTTCCATCTTCAAACAGATAGTGGTGTAAATATTTCCATGTTCATACAGATAGCGGTGTAGATATTTCCATGTTCATACAGATAGCGGTGTAGATATTTCCATGTTTATACAGATAGCGGTGTAGATATTTCCATGTTCATACAGATAGCGGTGTAGATATTTCCATGTTCATACAGATAGCGGTGTAGATATTTCCAAGTTCATACAGATAGCGGTGCTGATATTTCCATGTTTATACAGGTAGTGGTGTAGATATTTCCATGTTTATACAGATAGCGGTGTAGATATTTCCATGTTTATACAGATAGCGGTGTAGATATTTCCATGTTTATACAGATAGCGGGGTAGATATATCCATCTTAATACAGATGGCGGTGTAGATATTTATATGTTCATGCAGATGGCGGTGCAGATATTTCCATGTTCATACTGATGGCGGTGTGGATATTTCCATGTTCATACAGATAGCGGTGTAGTTATTTCCATGTGTAAAGAGATAGCTGTGTAGATATTTCCATGTATATGCAGATAGCAGTGTAGATATTTCCATTTTCATGCAGATAGCGGTGTAGATATTTCCATGTTCTAACAGATAGCGGTGTAGGTATTTCCATGTTCATACAGATAGCGGTGTAGATATTTCTATGTTCATACAGATAGCAGTGTAGATATTTCCATTTTTATACAGATAGCGGTGAAGATATATCAATGTTTACACAGATAGCGGTGTAGATATTTCCATGTTCATCCAGATGGCTGTGTAGATATATCCATGTTCATACAGATAGCGGTGTAGCTATTTCCATGTTCATACAGATAGCGGTGTAGATATTTCCATGTTTATACTGATAGCGGTGAAGATGTATGCATGTTTACACAGATACCGGTGTAGATATTTCCATGTTCATACAGATAGTGGTGTAGATATTTCCATGTTCATCCAGATGGCTGTGTAGTTATATCCATGTTCATACAGATAGTGGTGTAGATATTTCCATGTTCATACAGATAGTGGTGTAGATATTTGCATGTTCATACAGATAGCGGTGTAGCTATTTCCATGTTCATACAGATAGAGGTGCTGATATTTCCATGTTTATACAGGTAGCGGTGTAGATATTTGCATGTTCATACAGATAGTGGTGTAGATATTTCCATGTTTATATAGATAGCGGTGAAGATGTATGCATGTTTACACAGATAGCGGTGCAGTTATTTCCATGTTCATCCAGATGGCTGTGTAGATATATCCCTGTTCATACAGATAGCGGTGTAGATATTTCCATGTTCATACAGATAGCGGTGTAGCTATTTCCATGTTAATACAGATAGCGGTGTAGATATTTCCATGTTTATACAGATAGCGGTGAAGATATATGCATGTTTTCACAGATAGCGGTGTAGATATTTCCATGTTCATACAGATAGTGGTGTAGATATTTCCTTGTTCATACAGATAGCGGTGTAGCTATTTCCATGTTCATGCAGATAGCAGTGTAGATATTTCCATGTTCGTACTGATAGCGGTGTAGATATTTCCGAGTTCATACAGAGAGCAGTGCTGATATTTCCATGTTTATACAGGTAGCGGTGTAGATATTTCCAGGTTTATACAGATAGCGGTGTAGATATCTCCATCTTAATACAGATGGCGGTGTAGGTATTTATATGTTCATACAGATGGCAATGCAGATATTTCCATGTTCATACAGGTGGCGGTGTAGATATTTCCATGTTTATAGAGATACCGGTGAAGTTATTTCCATGTGTAAAGAGATAGCTTTGAAGATATTTCCATGTATATGCAGATAGCTCTGTAGATATTTCCATTTTTATGCAGAAAGCGTTGTAGATATTTCCATGTTCAAACAGATAGCGGTGTAGATATTTCCATGTTCATACAGATAGCGGTGTAGATATTTCCATGTTTATACAGATAGCGGTGAAGATGTATGCATGTTTACACAGATAGCGGTGTGGATATTTCCATGTTCATCCAGAGGGTTGTGTGCATATATCCATGTTCATACAGACAGCGGTGTAGATATTTCCTTGTTCATACGGATAGCGGTGTAGATATTTCCGTGTTCATACAGATAGCGGTGTAGATATTTCCATGTTCATACAGATAGCGGTGTTGATATTTCCATGTTTACAGGTAGCTGTGTAGATATTTCCATGTTTATACTGATAGCGGTGTAGATATTTCCATGTTTATACAGATAGCGGTGTAGATATTTCCATGTTTATACTGATAGCGGTGAAGGTGTATGCATGTTTACACAGATAGCGGTGTGGATATTTCCATGTTCATCCAGATGGCTGTGTAGATATATCCATGTTCATACAGATAGCGGTGTAGATATTTCCATGTTCATACTGATAGCGGTGTAGACATTTCCATGTTCATACAGATAGCGGTGTAGATATTTCCATGTTCATACAGATAGCGGTGTAGATATTTCCATGTTTATACAGATAGCGGTGTATACATTTCCATGTTTATACAGATAGCGGTGTAGATATTTCCATGTTTATGCAGATAGCGGTGTAGATATCTCCATCTTAATACAGATGGCGGTGCAGATATTTATATGTTCATACAGATGGCGGTGCAGATATTTCCATGTTCATACAGATGGAGGTGTGGATATTTCCATGTTCATACAGATAGCCGTGTAGTTATTTCCATGTGTAAAGAGATAGCTGTGTAGATATTTCCATGTATATGCAGATAGCAGTGTAGATATTTCCATTTTCATGCAGATAGCGGTGTAGATATTTCCATGTTCAAACAGATAGCGGTGTAGATATTTCCATGTTCATACAGATAGCGGTGTAGATATTTCCATGTTCATACAGATAGCGGTGTAGATATTTCCATGTTTATACAGATAGCGGTGAAGATGTATGCATGTTTACACAGATAGCGGTGTAGATATTTCCATGTTCATCCAGATGGCTGTGTAGATATATCCATGTTCATACAGATAGCGGTGTAGATATTTCCATGTTCATACAGATAGTGGTGTAGATATTTCCATGTTCATCCAGATGGCTGTGTAGATATATCCATGTTCATACAGATAGCGGTGTAGATATTTCCATGTTCATACAGATAGTGGTGTAGCTATTTCCATGTTCATACAGGTAACGGTGTAGATATTTCCATGTTCATACAGATAGCAGTGTAGATATTTCCATGTTGATACAGATAGCGGTGTAGATACTTCCATGATCATACAGATAGCGGTGCTGATATTTCCATGTTTATACAGGCAGCGGTGTAGATATTTCCATGTTTATACAGATAGCGGTTTAGATATTTCCTTCTTAATACAGATGGCGGTGTAGATATTTATATGTTCATACAGATGGCGGTGCAGATATTTCCATGTTCATACAGATGGCGGTGTAGATATTTCCATGTTTATAGATATAGCGGTGTAGTTATTTCCATGTGTAAAGAGATAGCTGTGTAGATATTTCCATGTATATGCAGATAGCTTTGTAGATATTTCCATTTTCATGCAGATAGCGGTGTAGATATTTACATGTTCAAACAGATAGCGGTGTAGATATTTCCATGTTCATTCAGATAGCTTTGTAGATATTTCCATGTTCATACAGATAGCGGTGTAGATAATTCCATGTTCATACAGATAGCGGTGCTGATATTTCCATGTTTATACAGGTAGTGGTGTAGATATTTCCATGTTTATACAGATAGCGGTGTAGATATTTCCATGTTTATACAGATAGCGGTGTAGATATTTCCATGTTTATAGATATAGCGGTGTAGTTATTTCCATGTGTAAAGAGATAGCAGTGTAGATATTTCCATGTATATGCAGATAGCTTTGTAGATATTTCCATTTTCATGCAGATTGCGGTGTAGATATTTACATTATCAAACAGATAGCGGTGTAGATATTTCCATGTTCATTCAGATAGCTTTGTAGATATTTCCATGTTCGTACAGATAGCTTTGTAGATATTTCCATGTTCGTACAGATAGCGGTGTAGATATTTCCATGCTCATACAGATAGCCGTGTAGATATTTCCATGTTTATACAGATAGCGGTGTAGATATTTCCATGTTTACAGATAGCGGTGTAGATATTTCCATGTTTATACAGATAGCGGTGTAGATATTTTCATGTTTATACAGATAGCGGTGTAGATATTTCCATGTTTATTCAGATAGCGGTGTAGATATCTCCATCTTAATACAGATGGCGGAGTAGATATTTATATGTTCATACAGATGGCGGTGCAGATATTTCCATGTTCATACAGATGGTGGTGTAGATATTTCCATGTTCATACCGATAGCGGTGTAGTTATTTCCATGTGCAAAGGGATAGCTGTGTAGATATTTCCATGTATTTGCAGATAGCTGTTTAGATATTTCCATTTTCATGCAGATAGCGGTGTATATATTTCCATCTTCAAACAGATAGCGGTGTAGATATTTCCATGTTCATACAGATAGCAATGTAGATATTTCCATGTTTATACAGATAGCGGTGAAGATGTATGCATGTTTACAGAGATAGCGGTGTGGATATTTCCATGTTCATCCGGAGGGCTGTGTAGATATATCCATGTTCATACAGATAGCGGTGTAGATATTTCCATGTTTATGCAGATAGCGGTGTAGACATCTCCATCTTAATAGAGATGGCGGTGCAGATATTTATATGTTCATACAGATGGCGGTGCAGATATTTCCATGTTCATACAGATGGCGGTGTGGATATTTCCATGTTCATACAGATAGCGGTGTAGTTATTTCCATGTGTAAAGAGATAGCTGTGTAGGTATTTCCATGTATATGCAGATAGCAGTGTAGATATTTCCATTTTCGTGCAGATAGTGTTGTAGATATTTCCATCTTCAAACAGATAGTGGTGTAAATATTTCCATGTTCATACAGATAGCGGTGTAGATATTTCCATGTTCATACAGATAGCGGTGTAGATATTTCCATGTTTATACAGATAGCGGTGTAGATATTTCCATGTTCATACAGATAGCGGTGTAGATATTTCCATGTTCATACAGATAGCGGTGTAGATATTTCCAAGTTCATACAGATAGCGGTGCTGATATTTCCATGTTTATACAGGTAGTGGTGTAGATATTTCCATGTTTATACAGATAGCGGTGTAGATATTTCCATGTTTATACAGATAGCGGTGTAGATATTTCCATGTTTATACAGATAGCGGGGTAGATATATCCATCTTAATACAGATGGCGGTGTAGATATTTATATGTTCATGCAGATGGCGGTGCAGATATTTCCATGTTCATACTGATGGCGGTGTGGATATTTCCATGTTCATACAGATAGCGGTGTAGTTATTTCCATGTGTAAAGAGATAGCTGTGTAGATATTTCCATGTATATGCAGATAGCAGTGTAGATATTTCCATTTTCATGCAGATAGCGGTGTAGATATTTCCATGTTCTAACAGATAGCGGTGTAGGTATTTCCATGTTCATACAGATAGCGGTGTAGATATTTCTATGTTCATACAGATAGCAGTGTAGATATTTCCATTTTTATACAGATAGCGGTGAAGATATATCAATGTTTACACAGATAGCGGTGTAGATATTTCCATGTTCATCCAGATGGCTGTGTAGATATATCCATGTTCATACAGATAGCGGTGTAGCTATTTCCATGTTCATACAGATAGCGGTGTAGATATTTCCATGTTTATACTGATAGCGGTGAAGATGTATGCATGTTTACACAGATACCGGTGTAGATATTTCCATGTTCATACAGATAGTGGTGTAGATATTTCCATGTTCATCCAGATGGCTGTGTAGTTATATCCATGTTCATACAGATAGTGGTGTAGATATTTCCATGTTCATACAGATAGTGGTGTAGATATTTGCATGTTCATACAGATAGCGGTGTAGCTATTTCCATGTTCATACAGATAGAGGTGCTGATATTTCCATGTTTATACAGGTAGCGGTGTAGATATTTGCATGTTCATACAGATAGTGGTGTAGATATTTCCATGTTTATATAGATAGCGGTGAAGATGTATGCATGTTTACACAGATAGCGGTGCAGTTATTTCCATGTTCATCCAGATGGCTGTGTAGATATATCCCTGTTCATACAGATAGCGGTGTAGATATTTCCATGTTCATACAGATAGCGGTGTAGCTATTTCCATGTTAATACAGATAGCGGTGTAGATATTTCCATGTTTATACAGATAGCGGTGAAGATATATGCATGTTTTCACAGATAGCGGTGTAGATATTTCCATGTTCATACAGATAGTGGTGTAGATATTTCCTTGTTCATACAGATAGCGGTGTAGCTATTTCCATGTTCATGCAGATAGCAGTGTAGATATTTCCATGTTCGTACTGATAGCGGTGTAGATATTTCCGAGTTCATACAGAGAGCAGTGCTGATATTTCCATGTTTATACAGGTAGCGGTGTAGATATTTCCAGGTTTATACAGATAGCGGTGTAGATATCTCCATCTTAATACAGATGGCGGTGTAGGTATTTATATGTTCATACAGATGGCAATGCAGATATTTCCATGTTCATACAGGTGGCGGTGTAGATATTTCCATGTTTATAGAGATACCGGTGAAGTTATTTCCATGTGTAAAGAGATAGCTTTGAAGATATTTCCATGTATATGCAGATAGCTCTGTAGATATTTCCATTTTTATGCAGAAAGCGTTGTAGATATTTCCATGTTCAAACAGATAGCGGTGTAGATATTTCCATGTTCATACAGATAGCGGTGTAGATATTTCCATGTTTATACAGATAGCGGTGAAGATGTATGCATGTTTACACAGATAGCGGTGTGGATATTTCCATGTTCATCCAGAGGGTTGTGTGCATATATCCATGTTCATACAGACAGCGGTGTAGATATTTCCTTGTTCATACTGATAGCGGTGTAGATATTTCCATGTTCATACAGTTAGCGGTGTAGATATTACCATGTTCATACAGATAGCGGTGTAGATATTTCCATGTTCATACAGATAGCGGTGCTGATATTTCCATGTTTATACTGGTAGCGGTGTAGATATTTCCATGTTTATACAGATAGCGGTGTAGATATTTCCATGTTTATACAGATAGCGGTGTAGATATTTCCATGTTTATACAGATAGCGGTGTAGATATCTCCATCTTAATACAGATGGCGGTGTAGATATTTATATGTTCATACAGATGGCGGTGCAGATATTTCCATGTTCATACAGACGGCGGTGAAGTTATTTCCATGTGTAAAGAGATAGCTGTGTAGATATTTCCATGTATATGCAGATAGCAGTTTAGATATTTCCATTTTCATGCAGACAGCGGTGTAGATATTTCCATGTTCAGATAGCGGTGTAGATATTTCCATGTTCATACAGATAGCGGTGTAGATAATTCCATGTTCATACAGATAGCGGTGCTGATATTTCCATGTTTATACAGGTAGTGGTGTAGATATTTCCATGTTTATACAGATAGCGGTGTAGATATTTCCATGTTTATACAGATAGCGGTGTAGATATTTCCATGTTCATACAGATAGCGGTGAAGATATTTCCATGTTTATACACATAGCGGTGAAGATCTATGCATGTTTACACAGATAGCGGAGTAGATATTTGCATGTTCATCCAGATGGCTGTGTAGATATTTCCATGTTCATACAGATAGCGGTGCTGATATTTCCATGTTTATACAGGCCGCGGTGTAGATATTTCAATGTTCATACAGATAGCGGTGTAGATATTTCAATGTTCATACAGATAGCGGTTTAGATATTTCTTTCTTAATAGAGATGGCGGTGTAGATATTTATTTGTTCATACAGATGGTGGTGCAGATATTTCCATGTTCATACAGATGGCGGTGTAGATATTTCCATGTTTATAGAGATAGCGGAGTACTTATTTCCATGTGTTAAGAGATAGCTGTGTAGATATTTCCATGTATATGCAGATAGCTTTGTAGATATTTCCATTTTCATGCAGATAGCGGTGTAGATATTTACATGTTCAAACAGATAGCGGTGTAGATATTTCCATGTTCATTCAGATAGCTTTGTAGATATTTCCATGTTCATACAGATAGCGGTGTAGATATTTCCGTGTTCATACAGATAGCGGTGTAGATATTTCCATGTTCATACAGATAGCGGTGTTGATATTTCCATGTTTACAGGTAGCTGTGTAGATATTTCCATGTTTATACTGATAGCGGTGTAGATATTTCCATGTTTATACAGATAGCGGTGTAGATATTTCCATGTTTATACTGATAGCGGTGAAGGTGTATGCATGTTTACACAGATAGCGGTGTGGATATTTCCATGTTCATCCAGATGGCTGTGTAGATATATCCATGTTCATACAGATAGCGGTGTAGATATTTCCATGTTCATACTGATAGCGGTGTAGACATTTCCATGTTCATACAGATAGCGGTGTAGATATTTCCATGTTCATACAGATAGCGGTGTAGATATTTCCATGTTTATACAGATAGCGGTGTATACATTTCCATGTTTATACAGATAGCGGTGTAGATATTTCCATGTTTATGCAGATAGCGGTGTAGATATCTCCATCTTAATACAGATGGCGGTGCAGATATTTATATGTTCATACAGATGGCGGTGCAGATATTTCCATGTTCATACAGATGGAGGTGTGGATATTTCCATGTTCATACAGATAGCCGTGTAGTTATTTCCATGTGTAAAGAGATAGCTGTGTAGATATTTCCATGTATATGCAGATAGCAGTGTAGATATTTCCATTTTCATGCAGATAGCGGTGTAGATATTTCCATGTTCAAACAGATAGCGGTGTAGATATTTCCATGTTCATACAGATAGCGGTGTAGATATTTCCATGTTCATACAGATAGCGGTGTAGATATTTCCATGTTTATACAGATAGCGGTGAAGATGTATGCATGTTTACACAGATAGCGGTGTAGATATTTCCATGTTCATCCAGATGGCTGTGTAGATATATCCATGTTCATACAGATAGCGGTGTAGATATTTCCATGTTCATACAGATAGTGGTGTAGATATTTCCATGTTCATCCAGATGGCTGTGTAGATATATCCATGTTCATACAGATAGCGGTGTAGATATTTCCATGTTCATACAGATAGTGGTGTAGCTATTTCCATGTTCATACAGGTAACGGTGTAGATATTTCCATGTTCATACAGATAGCAGTGTAGATATTTCCATGTTGATACAGATAGCGGTGTAGATACTTCCATGATCATACAGATAGCGGTGCTGATATTTCCATGTTTATACAGGCAGCGGTGTAGATATTTCCATGTTTATACAGATAGCGGTTTAGATATTTCCTTCTTAATACAGATGGCGGTGTAGATATTTATATGTTCATACAGATGGCGGTGCAGATATTTCCATGTTCATACAGATGGCGGTGTAGATATTTCCATGTTTATAGATATAGCGGTGTAGTTATTTCCATGTGTAAAGAGATAGCTGTGTAGATATTTCCATGTATATGCAGATAGCTTTGTAGATATTTCCATTTTCATGCAGATAGCGGTGTAGATATTTACATGTTCAAACAGATAGCGGTGTAGATATTTCCATGTTCATTCAGATAGCTTTGTAGATATTTCCATGTTCATACAGATAGCGGTGTAGATAATTCCATGTTCATACAGATAGCGGTGCTGATATTTCCATGTTTATACAGGTAGTGGTGTAGATATTTCCATGTTTATACAGATAGCGGTGTAGATATTTCCATGTTTATACAGATAGCGGTGTAGATATTTCCATGTTTATAGATATAGCGGTGTAGTTATTTCCATGTGTAAAGAGATAGCAGTGTAGATATTTCCATGTATATGCAGATAGCTTTGTAGATATTTCCATTTTCATGCAGATTGCGGTGTAGATATTTACATTATCAAACAGATAGCGGTGTAGATATTTCCATGTTCATTCAGATAGCTTTGTAGATATTTCCATGTTCGTACAGATAGCTTTGTAGATATTTCCATGTTCGTACAGATAGCGGTGTAGATATTTCCATGCTCATACAGATAGCCGTGTAGATATTTCCATGTTTATACAGATAGCGGTGTAGATATTTCCATGTTTACAGATAGCGGTGTAGATATTTCCATGTTTATACAGATAGCGGTGTAGATATTTTCATGTTTATACAGATAGCGGTGTAGATATTTCCATGTTTATTCAGATAGCGGTGTAGATATCTCCATCTTAATACAGATGGCGGTGTAGATATTTATATGTTCATACAGATGGCGGTGCAGATATTTCCATGTTCATACAGATGGTGGTGTAGATATTTCCATGTTCATACCGATAGCGGTGTAGTTATTTCCATGTGCAAAGGGATAGCTGTGTAGATATTTCCATGTATTTGCAGATAGCTGTTTAGATATTTCCATTTTCATGCAGATAGCGGTGTATATATTTCCATCTTCAAACAGATAGCGGTGTAGATATTTCCATGTTCATACAGATAGCAATGTAGATATTTCCATGTTTATACAGATAGCGGTGAAGATGTATGCATGTTTACAGAGATAGCGGTGTGGATATTTCCATGTTCATCCGGAGGGCTGTGTAGATATATCCATGTTCATACAGATAGCGGTGTAGATATTTCCATGTTTATGCAGATAGCGGTGTAGACATCTCCATCTTAATAGAGATGGCGGTGCAGATATTTATATGTTCATACAGATGGCGGTGCAGATATTTCCATGTTCATACAGATGGCGGTGTGGATATTTCCATGTTCATACAGATAGCGGTGTAGTTATTTCCATGTGTAAAGAGATAGCTGTGTAGGTATTTCCATGTATATGCAGATAGCAGTGTAGATATTTCCATTTTCATGCAGATAGTGTTGTAGATATTTCCATGTTCAAACAGATAGTGGTGTAAATATTTCCATGTTCATACAGATAGCGGTGTAGATATTTCCATGTTCATACAGATAGCGGTGTAGATATTTCCATGTTTATACAGATAGCGGTGTAGATATTTCCATGTTCATACAGATAGCGGTGTAGATATTTCCATGTTCATACAGATAGCGGTGTAGATATTTCCAAGTTCATACAGATAGCGGTGCTGATATTTCTATGTTTATACAGGTAGTGGTGTAGATATTTCCATGTTTATACAGATAGCGGTGTAGATATTTCCATGTTTATACAGATAGCGGTGTAGATATTTCCATGTTTATACAGATAGCGGGGTAGATATATCCATCTTAATACAGATGGCGGTGTAGATATTTATATGTTCATGCAGATGGCGGTGCAGATATTTCCATGTTCATACTGATGGCGGTGTGGATATTTCCATGTTCATACAGATAGCGGTGTAGTTATTTCCATGTGTAAAGAGATAGCTGTGTAGATATTTCCATGTATATGCAGATAGCAGTGTAGATATTTCCATTTTCATGCAGATAGCGGTGTAGATATTTCCATGTTCTAACAGATAGCGGTGTAGGTATTTCCATGTTCATACAGATAGCGGTGTAGATATTTCTATGTTCATACAGATAGCAGTGTAGATATTTCCATTTTTATACAGATAGCGGTGAAGATATATCAATGTTTACACAGATAGCGGTGTAGATATTTCCATGTTCATCCAGATGGCTGTGTAGATATATCCATGTTCATACAGATAGCGGTGTAGCTATTTCCATGTTCATACAGATAGCGGTGTAGATATTTCCATGTTTATACTGATAGCGGTGAAGATGTATGCATGTTTACACAGATACCGGTGTAGATATTTCCATGTTCATACAGATAGTGGTGTAGATATTTCCATGTTCATCCAGATGGCTGTGTAGTTATATCCATGTTCATACAGATAGTGGTGTAGATATTTCCATGTTCATACAGATAGTGGTGTAGATATTTGCATGTTCATACAGATAGCGGTGTAGCTATTTCCATGTTCATACAGATAGAGGTGCTGATATTTCCATGTTTATACAGGTAGCGGTGTAGATATTTGCATGTTCATACAGATAGTGGTGTAGATATTTCCATGTTTATATAGATAGCGGTGAAGATGTATGCATGTTTACACAGATAGCGGTGCAGTTATTTCCATGTTCATCCAGATGGCTGTGTAGATATATCCCTGTTCATACAGATAGCGGTGTAGATATTTCCATGTTCATACAGATAGCGGTGTAGCTATTTCCATGTTAATACAGATAGCGGTGTAGATATTTCCATGTTTATACAGATAGCGGTGAAGATATATGCATGTTTTCACAGATAGCGGTGTAGATATTTCCATGTTCATACAGATAGTGGTGTAGATATTTCCTTGTTCATACAGATAGCGGTGTAGCTATTTCCATGTTCATGCAGATAGCAGTGTAGATATTTCCATGTTCGTACTGATAGCGGTGTAGATATTTCCGAGTTCATACAGAGAGCAGTGCTGATATTTCCATGTTTATACAGGTAGCGGTGTAGATATTTCCAGGTTTATACAGATAGCGGTGTAGATATCTCCATCTTAATACAGATGGCGGTGTAGATATTTCCATGTTTATACAGGCAGCAGTGTAGCTATTTCTATGTTCCTACAGATAGCAGTGCTGATATTTCCATGTTTATACAGGCAGCGGTGTAGATATTTCCATGTTTATACAGATAGCGGTTTAGATATTTCCTTCTTAATACAGATGGCGGTGTAGATATTTATGTGTTCATACAGATGGCGGTGTAGATATTTATATGTTCATACAGATGGCGGTGCAGATATTTCCATGTTCATACAGATGGCGGTGTAGATATTTCCATGTTCATACAGATAGTGGTGTAGTTATTTCCATGTGTAAAGAGATAGCTTTGTAGATATATAAATGTATATGCAGATAGCAGTGTAGACATTTCCATTCTCTTGCAGATAGCGGTGTAGACATTTACATGTTCAAACAGATAGCGGTGTAGATATTTCCATGTTCATACAGATAGCGGTGTAGATATTTCCATCTTCATACAGATAGCGGTGCTGATATTTCCATGTTTATACAGGTAGCGGTGTAGATATTTCCATGTTCATACAGATAGCGGTGTAGATATTTCCATGTTCATACAGATAGCGGTGTAGATATTTCCATGTTCATACAGATAGCGGTGCTGATATTTCCATGTTTATACAGGTAGCGGTGTAGATATTTTCATGTTTATACAGATAGCGGTGTAGATATTTCCATGTTCATACAGATAGCGGTGTAGATATTTCCATGTTCATAAAGATAGCGGTGTAGATATTTCCATGTTCATACAGATAGCGGTGCTGATATTTCCTTGTTTATACAGGTAGCGGTGTAGATATTTCCATGTTTATACAGATAGCGGTGTAGATATTTCCATGTTTATACAGATAGCGGTGTAGATATCTCCATCTTAATACAGATGGCGGTGTAGATATTTATATGTTCATACAGATGGTGGTGCAGATGTTTCCATATTCATACAGATGGCGGTGTGGATATTTCCATGTTCATACAGATAGCGGTGTACTTATTTCCATGTGTAAAGAGATAGCTGTGTAGATATTTCCATGTATATGCAGATAGCAGTGTAGATATTACCATTTTCATGCAGATAGCGGTGTAGATATTTCCATGTTCAAACAGATAGCAGTGTAGATATTTCCATGTTCATACAGATAGCGGTGTAGATATTTCAATGTTCATACAGATAGCGGTGTATATATTTCCATGTTTATACAGGTAGCGGTGTAGTTATTTCCATGTTTATACAGATAGCGGTGTAGATATTTCCGTGTTTATACAGATAGCGGTGTAGATAATTCCATGTTTATACAGATAGCGGTGTAGATATTTCCATGTTCATAGTGATAGCGGTGTAGATACTTCCATGTTCATACAGATAGAGGGGCTGATATTTCCATGTTCATACAGAGAGCAGTGCTGATATTTCCATGTTTATACAGATAGCGGTGTAGATATTTCCATGTTTATACAGATAGCGGTGTAGATATCTCCATCTTAATACAGAAGGCGGTGTACATATTTATATGTTCATACAGATGGCTCTGCAGATATTTCCATGTTCATACAGATGGCGGTGTAGATATTTCCATATTCATACAGATAGCGGTGTAGTTATTTCCAT
Source organism: Gorilla gorilla gorilla (assembly GCF_029281585.2). Taxonomy (NCBI): domain Eukaryota; kingdom Metazoa; phylum Chordata; class Mammalia; order Primates; family Hominidae; genus Gorilla; species Gorilla gorilla. Next base: position 155,309,301 of record NC_073231.2, read on the forward strand.
GTGTAAAGAGATAGCTGTGTAGATATTTCCATGTATATGCAGATATCAGTGTAGATATTTCCATTTTCATGCAGATAGCTTTGTAGATATTTCCATGTTCAAACAGATAGCGGTGTAGATATTTCCATGTTCATACAGATAGAGGTGTAGGTATTTCCATGTTCATACAGATAGCGGTGTAGGTATTTCCATGTTCATACAGATAGCGGTGTAGATATTTCCATGTTTATAGACATAGCGGTGAAGATCTATGCATGTTTACACAGATAGCGGTGTAGATATTTCCATGTTCATCCAGATGGCTGTGTAGATATTTCCATGTTCATACAGATAGCGGTGTAGCTATTTCCATGTTCATACAGATAGCGGTGTAGATATTTCCATGTTCATACAGATACCGATGTAGATATTTCCATGTTCATACAGATAGCGGTGCTGATATTTCCATGTTTATACAGGCAGCGGTGTAGATATTTCCATGTTTATACAGATAGCGGTTTAGATATTTCCTTCTTAATACAGATGGCGGTGTAGATATTTATATGTTCGTACAGATGGCGGTGTAGTTATTTCCATGTTTATACAGATAGCAGTGTAGATATCTCCATCTTAATACAGATGGCGGTGTAGATATTTATATGTTCAAACAGATAGCGGTGTAGATATTTCCATGTTCATACAGATAGCGGTGTAGATATTTCCATGTTCAAACAGATAGCGGTGTAGATATTTCCATGTTCATACAGATGGCGTTGTAGAGATTTATATGTTCAAACAGATTGCAGTGTAGGTATTTCCATTTTCATGCAGATAGCGGTGTAGATATTTCCATGTTCAAACACATAGCGGTGTAGATATTTCCATGTTCATACAGATAGAGGTGTAGATATTTCCATGTTCAAACAGATAGCGGTGTAGATATTTCCATGTTCATACAGATAGCGGTGTAGATATTTCCATGTTCATCCATATGGCTGTGTAGATATATCCATGTTCATACAGATAGCGGTGTAGATATTTCCATGTTCATACAGATAGCGGTTTTGCTATTTCCATGTTCATACAGATAACGGTGTAGCTATTTCCATGTTCATACAGATAGCGGTGTAGATATTTCCATGTTGATACAGATAGCGGTGTAGATATTTCCATGTTCATACAGATAGCGGTGCTGATATTTCCATGTTTATACAGGCAGCGGTGTAGATATTTCCATGTTTATACAGATAGCGGTTTAGATATTTCCTTCTTAATACAGATGGCGGAGTAGATATTTATATGTTCATACAGATGGCGGTGCTGATATTTCCATGTTCATACACATGGCGGTGTAGATATTTCCCTGTTTATAAATATAGCGGTGTAGTTATTTCCATGTGTAAAGAGATAGCTGAGTAGATATTTCCATGTATATGCAGATAGCTTTGTAGATATTTCCATTTTCATGCATAGCGGTGTAGATATTTACATGTTCAAACAGATAGCGGTGTAGATATTTCCATGTTCATTCAGATAGCTTTGTAGATATTTCCATGTTCATACAGATAGCGGTGTAGATAATTCCATGTTCATACAGATAGCGGGGTAGATATTTCCATGTTCATACAGATAGCGGTGCTGATATTTCCATGTTTATACTGGTAGCGGTGTAGATATTTCCATGTTTATACAGATAGCGGTGAAGATGTATGCATGTTTACACAGATAGCGGTGTGGGTATTTCCATGTTCATCCAGAGGGCTGTGTAGATATATCCATGTTCATACAGATAGCGGTGTAGATATTTCCATGTTCATCCAGAGGGCTGTGTAGATATATCCATGTTCATACAGATAGTGGTGTAGATATTTCCATGTTTATACAGATTGCGGTGAACATGAATGCATGTTCACACAGATAGCGGTGTAGATATTTCCATGTTCATGCAGATAGCGGTGTGGATATTTCCATGTTCATCCAGAGGGCTGTGTAGATATATCCATGTTCATACAGATAGCGTTGTAGATATTTCCATGTTTATACAGATAGCGGTGAAGATGTATGCATGTTTACACAGATAGCGGTGTAGATATTTCCATGTTCATACAGATAGCGGTGTAGATATTTCAATGTTCATACAGATAGCAGTTTAGATATTTCCTTCTTAATACAGATGGCGGTGTAGATATTTATATGTCCATACAGATGGTGGTGCAGATATTTCCATGTTCATACAGATGGCGGTGTAGACATTTCCATGTTTATAGATATAGCGGAGTTCTTATTTCCATGTGTTAAGAGATAGCTGTGTAGATATTTCCATGTGTATGCAGATAGCTGTGTAGATATTTCCATTTTCATGCAGACAGCGGTGTAGATATTTCCATGTTCAAACAGATAGCGGTGTAGATATTTCCATGTTCATACAGATAGCGGTGTAGATATTTCCATGTTCACACAGATAGCGGTGTAGATATTTCCATGTTCATACAGATAGCGGTGTAGATATTTCCATGTTCATACAGATAGCGGTGCTGATATTTCCATGTTTATACAGGTAGCGGTGTAGATATTTCCATGTTTATACAGATAGCGGTGTAGATATTTCCATGTTTATACAGATAGCGGTGTAGATATTTCCATGTTTATACAGATAGCAGTGAAGAAATCTCCATCTTAATACAGATGGCGATGTAGATATTTATATGTTCATACAGATGGCGGTGCAGACATTTCCATGTTCATACAGATGGCGGTGTACATATTTCCATGTTCATACAGATTGCGGTGTAGTTCTTTCCATGTGTAAAGAGATAGCTGTGTAGATATTTAAATGTATATGCAGATAGCAGTGTAGATATTTCCATTTTCATGCAGATAGCGGTGTAGATATTTCCATGTTCAAACAGATAGCGGTGTAGATATTTCCATGTTCATACAGATAGCGGTGTAGATATTTCCATGTTTATACAGATAGCGGTGAAGATCTATGCATGTTTACACAGATAGCGGTGTAGATATTTCCATCTTCATCCAGATGGCTGTGTAGATATATCCATGTTCACACAGATAGCGGTGTAGCTATTTCCATGTTCATACAGATAGAGGTGTAGATATTTCCATGTTCATACAGATAGCGGTGTAGATATTTCCATGTTCATACATATAGCGGTGCTGATATTTCCATGTTTATACAGGCAGCGGTGTAGATATTTCCATGTTTATACAGATAGCGGTTTAGATATTTCCTTCTTAATACAGATGGCGGTGTAGATATTTATATGTTCATACAGATGGCGGTGTAGATATTTCCATGTTTATACAGATAGCAGTGTAGATATCTCCATCTTAATACAGATGGCGGTGTAGATATTTATATGTTCATACAGATGGCGGTGCAGATATTTCCATGTTCATACAGATGGCGGTGTAGATATTTCCATGTTCATACAGATAGCGGTGTAGTTATTTCCATGTGTAAAGAGATAGCTGTGTAGGTATTTAAATGTATATGCAGATAGCAGTGTGGATGTTTCCATTTTCATGCAGATAGCGGTGTAGATATTTCCATGTTCAAACAGATAGCGGTGTAGATATTTCCATGTTCATACAGATAGCGGTGTAGATATTTCCATGTTCATACAGATAGCGGTGCTGATATTTCCATGTTTATACAGGCAGCGTTGTAGATATTTCCATGTTTATACAGATAGCCGTTTAGATATTTCCTTCTTAATAGACATGGCGGTGTAGATATTTATATGTTCATACAGATGGCGGTATAGATATTTCCATGTTTATACAGATAGCAGTGTAGATATCTCCATCTTAATACAGATGGCGGTGTAGATATTCATATGTTCATACAGATGGTGGTGCAGATATTTCCATGTTCATACAGACGGCGGTGTAGATATTTCCATGTTCATACAGATAGCGGTGTAGTTATTTCCATGTGTAAAGAGATAGCTGTGTAGGTATTTAAATGTATATGCAGATAGCAGTGTAGATATTTCCATTTTCATGCAGATAGCGGTGTAGATATTTCCATGTTCAAACAGATAGCGGTGTAGATATTTCCATGTTCATACAGATAGCGGTGTAGATATTTCCATGTTCATACAGATAGCGGTGTAGATATTTCCATGTTCATACAGATAGCGGTGCTGATATTTCCATGTTTATACAGGCAGCGTTGTAGATATTTCCATGTTTATACAGATAGCGGTTTAGATATTTCCTTCTTAATAGAGATGGCGGTGTAGATATTTATATGTTCATACAGATGGCGGTATAGATATTTGCATGTTTACACAGATAGCAGTGTAGATATCTCCATCTTAATACAGATGGCGGTGTAGATATTCATATGTTCATACAGATGGCGGTGCAGATATTTCCATGTTCATACAGATGGCGGTGTAGATATTTCCATGTTCATAAAGATAGCGGTGTAGTTATTTCCATGTGTAAAGAGATAGCTGTGTAGATATTTAAATGTATATGCAGATAGCAGTGTAGATATTTCCATTTTCATGCAGATAGCGGTGTAGATATTTCCTTGTTCAAACAGATAGCGGTGTAGATATTTCCATGTTCATACAGATAGCGGTGTAGATATTTCCATGTTCATACAGATAGCGGTGTAGATATTTCCATGTTCATCCAGATGGCTGTGTAGATATATCCATGTTCATACAGATAGCGGTGCAGATATTTCCATGTTCATACAGATAGTTGTGTAGCTATTTCCATGTTCATACAGATAACGGAGTAGCTATTTCCATGTTCATACAGATAGCAGTGTAGATATTTCCATGTTCATACAGATAGCGGTGTAGATATTTCCATGTTCATAAAGATAGCGGTGCTGATATTTCCATGTTTATACAGGCAGCGGTGTAGATATTTCCATGTTTATACAGATAGCGGTTTAGATATTTCCTTCTTAATTCAGATGGCGGTGTAGATATTTATATGTTCGTACAGATGGTGGTGCAGATATTTCCATGTACATACAGATGGCGGTGTAGATATTTCCATGTTTATAGATATAGCGGTGTAGTTATTTCCATGTGTAAAGAGATAGCTGTGTAGATATTTCCATGTATATGCAGATAGGTTTGTAGATATTTCCATTTTCATGCAGATAGCGGTGTAGATATTTACATGTTCAAACAAATAGCGGTGTAGATATTTCCATGTTCATTCAGATAGCTTTTTAGATACTTCCATGTTCATACAGATAGCGGTGTAGATATTTCCATGTTCATACAGATAGCGGTGTAGATATTTCCATGTTCATAGAGATAGCGGTGCTGATATTTCCATGTTTATATAGGTAGCGGTGTAGGTATTTCCATGTTCATACAGATGGCGGTGTAGATATTTCCATGTTCATAGGGATGGCGTTGTAGGTATTTCCATCTTTATAGAGATGGCAGTGTAGATATTGCCATCTTAATACAGATAGAGGTGTAGATATTTCCATGTTTTAACAGATGGCGGTGTAGATATTTCCATCTTTATAGAGATTGTGCTGTAGATATTTCCATATTCATACAGATGGCGGTGTAGATATTTCCATGTTTATATAGATGGCGGTGTAGATATTTCCATCTTAATACAGATAGCGGTGTAGATATTTCCATGTTTATGCAGTTGGCGGTGTAGATATTTTCATGTCGATACAGATGGCGGTGTAGGTATTTCCATGTTTATAGAGAAAGCGGTGTAGATATTTCCATGTTGATAGAGATAGCGGTGTAGATATTTCCATGTATATACAGATAGCGGTGTAGATATTTCCATGTTTATACAGATAGCGGTGTAGATATTTCAATGTTCATACAGATGGCATTGTAGATATTTCCATGTTCATACAGTTGGCAGTGTAGATATTTTCACGTTTATAGAGATAGCGGTGTAGTTATTTCCATGTTTATAGAGATAGCGTTGTAGATATTTCCATGTTTATACAAATAGCAGTGCAGGTATTTCAATGTTTATAAAGATTGCAGTGTAGATATTTCAATGTTTATTGAGATAGCGGTGTAGATATTTCCCTGTTTTACAGGTAGCAGTTTAGATATTTCCATGTTTATAGAGATTGCGGTGTAGATATTTCCATGTATATACAGATAGCGGTGTAGATATTTCCATGTTCATACAGATGGCGGTGTAGATATTTCCATCTTTATAGAGATGGCAGCGTAGATATTTCCATCTTAATACAGATAGAGGTGTGGATATTTCCATGTTTAAACAGATTGCGGTGTGGATATTTCCATCTTTATAGAAATTGCACTGTAGATATTTCCATGTTCATACAGATGGCGGTGTAGATATTTCCATGTTTATATAGATGGCGGTGTAGATATTTCCATCTTAATACAGGTAGCAGTTTAGATATTTCCATGTTTATACAGATGGCGGTGTAGATATTTTCATGTCGATACAGATGGCGGTGTAGGTATTTCCATGTTTATAGTGATAGCCGTGTAGATATTTCCATGTTGATAGAGATAGCGGTGTTGATATTTCCATGTATATACAGATAGCGGTGTAGATATTTCCATGTTTATACAGATAGCGGTGAAGATATTTCAATGTTCATACAGATGGCGTTGTAGATAATTCCATGTTCATTCAGATGATGGTGTAGATATTTCCACGTTTATAGAGATAGCGGTGTAGTTATTTCCATGTTTATAGAGATAGCGTTGTAGATATTTCCATGTTTATACAAATAGCAGTGTAGGTATTTCAATGTTTATAAAGATAGCAGTGTAGATGTTTCAATGTTTATAGAGATAGCGGTGTAGATATTTCCCTGTTTTACAGGTAGCGGTTTAGATATTTCGATGTTTATGCAGATAGCAGTGTAGATATTTCCATGTTTATAGAGATAGAGGTGTAGTTATTTCCATGTTTATACAGATAATGGTGTAGATATTTCCATGTTTATAGAGATAGCGGTGTATATATTTCCATGTATATACAGATAGCGGTGTAGTTATTTCCGTGTTTATACAGATGGCCCTGTAGATATATCCATGTTTATAGAGATGGCGGTGTAGTTATTTCCTTGTTTATACAGATAGCGGTGTAGATATTTCCATGTTCATACGGATAGCGCTGTAGATATTTCCATGTTTATAGAGATAGCGGTGTAGATATTTCTATGTTTATACAGATAGCGGTGTAGATATTTCCATGTTTATACAGGTAGCGCTGTAGATATTTCCATATTTGTACAGGTAGCAGTGAAGATATTTCCATATTTATACAGCTAGCGGTGCAGATATGTGAATTCATTAAACCTCTTTTTCTTTATAAATTACCCAATCTTGGGTATGTCTTTATCAGCAGCATGAAAATTGACTAATACACTCACTGTCCATGAATGATACTCTGTTAGCCCATTTGCATTGTTATAAAGAAATACCTGAGGTGGGTAATTAATAAAGAAATGAGGTTTATTTGGCTTCTTGTTCTGAAGGCTGTACGTGAAGCATAGTACTGGCACCTGCTTCCAGGGAGGGCCTCAGGAACCTTCCAATCATGGTGGAAGGTGAAGGGAAACCAGCATATCACATGGTGAGAGAGGAAGCAAGAGAGACAGGGAGGAGGTGTCAGTCTCTTTTAAACAACCAGATATCGCATGAACTCACAGGGTAAGAACTCATTCATTACCAAGAGGACAGCACCAAGCCATTCAGGAGGCATCTCTCTCCAACATTGGGGATCACATTTTAACGTGAGATTTGAAGGGGACAAACATCCAAACTATGTCAGATACCAAAGCTGACAATGCTTGGGATCTTTAGCTGTTCCAGGTTCTGGGAAAAGGGAGAGAGTTAGCTTCCCTCGTCTATGCTGTGCTACTCCATATTATATTAGTAATTATTGTTCTCTAAAGGTTCTTGAAAGCAAATAAACAAATGCAAGGCAAAACATATGAAATGCAAGGCAAAACATATGAAATGCAAGGCAAATGCATTAAAAACTTTTGAGTGTTAATATATAGGTTTTATTTTATCTTTTTAATTTCTTTTGCTTAACCAAATAGATTATGTAGTTTTGATTAACTGGCCATGAAATAGCTCTGCCTACATAGAATTTCCCATGAATAATTGGTTGTGGAGACTTTTGTGTGTGACCCAAATCCTCCCTCAAAACTGAAGTTTGCCCAGCTATTGGGAGTGTTGGCAAATCATGCCTCTCAGCTGATTCTCTCTAGAATTTATTCTCAGGAGATCTAATTAATAACTTGTCAAGCTGATGTCCATCCTTGGGGACAACTCGTATCTGAAGAATGGCCAGTGAAAGGTATTAAAACTCCATACTCCTGCCTCAATTTAGGGCAACTCTGAAGGGTCACCCCTGCTTCTCAGCTCCCCCTTGAGATTAGCTGAGGTATTTGTTGTGACTGCCTCACATCTCAAATCCCTTTGTCCAATTCAGCTTTTTCGCCACAGTTGTTGGCTCCTAGGATTTTACCCAGTTAAATGTTCTCTACACAAATCTCTATCTCAAATCTGCTTTACAGGGAATGTGGCCTCAGACAGGTTTTCATTAGGTTCTGGACATAACTCTCATTAGTCATTGATATGATTCGGCTGTGTCTCCACCCGAATCTCACCTTGATTGTAATTATCCCCGCATGTCAAGGATGGAGTCAGGTGGAGATCATTGAATCATAGGGGCGGGTTCCCCCTACTGTTCTCCTGGTAGCGAATAAGTCTCACGAGATCTGATGCTTTTAAAATGGGAGTTTCCCTACACAAGCTTTCTTCTCTGCTACCATTTAAGATGTGCCTTTGCTTCTTTTTTGCCTTCTGCCGTGACTGTGAGGCCTCCCCAGCCATGTGGAATTGTGAGTTCATTAAACCTCTTTCCTTTCTAAATTACCCGGTCTTGGGTATGACTTTATTAGCAGCATGAGAACAAAATAGTGCAGTCTGTTCTATAAGCCCAAGTCGGATCACAGAGTCCCGCTTTCTGTTTTTTTTTTCTAGCCCATATTTCTACTAAAACTTGACTCATATAGACTTAAAACAAAATAATTAAGCATGGCTAGTATTTATTTAATATTTTATACGTGTCAGGTACTGTATTTTGTAACTTATCTTTTAATAATCTTTCCAAATCTCTAAAAGGATAATTCTGCTCTTTTATAGAGAAAATAAGGATGGCTCAATCTTTTGATTTTTATTACAAGCTTTATTTTGTATAACATATAATAAACTAAAAATATTGAAAGTTTAGAAACCATCAGCACGCAATCGAGGTGATGGAAATATACTTCACCTCCAGTTTCCTGATGCCTCTTTATAATACATTTCTCTGGCCCCTCATTCCTGGCCCTTAAAAACCACCAAACTGCTTTCTGTCACTGGACAGTAATTTATACAGTCAAAAAATGTATATAAATAAAATTTTACACTATGCACTTTTTTGTCTGACATTTTATGTTTTTTTCTCTGCATGTTTTACCTCTAGAGTCTGCCTTGTTTCACTTAGTATAGTTATTTTGAGATTCATTCATGTTATAGTATGTATCCATAATTAATTCGGATAAAGCAAGTTAATTCATTAATGTATTGATTGATATTTAGACTGTTTCTAGTTTGGGCTATTATGAATACATGTGCTATGAACATTTGTGTTGATATCATTATATGAACACCTACTTTTATCTCTCTTGGGTAAATACCCAGGAGTGCAATGGCTGAGTCTTACGGCAGAAGTATGTTTAACTTTTTAAGGGACTCTTAAACTGTTTTTCAAAGGTTACACTTTTTTGTATTCCCATCAGCAGTGTATGAGAGTTTCAGCTTCTCCACATCCAAGCCAGTGCTTGGCTGTTATCAGTCATGCTAATCTTAGCTATTTAAAAATAGATAGTGGCGTCTCATTTTGGTTTTAATTTGCATTGCCCTAAGCATTAATTATGTTGAGCATATGTGCTTATTTACCAAACAAATGTCTACTTTGTAATGTCTGTTCCAGTCTTTCACCCAAGTTTTAAATGGGGTTGTTTGTTTTTCATTATTAAATTTTGAGCTTTTAAAATATATTTTTGATGCAAGCCTTTCATCAGATATATGAATTGCAAATATTTTCTCCCAGCCTGCAGCTTGTCTTTTCAGTCTCTTAATAGATTCTTTTGAAGAGCAGATTCTTTTTTTTAAATTTGATGAGTTCTTCTTATCAATATATTATTATATAAATCATGCTGTGGGGTCATATCAAAGAAAGCTTTGCCTGACTCAAAGTCCCAAATGTTTTCACATCTTCCCTCTCCTCTCCTTTGGGAACTGAGATTACACGTAAATTCAGTTACTTGAAATTTACTGTCTACTATTGCTCTGTTCATGTTTTTTAAAAATTTATTTTCTCTCTCTATTTTATTTTGAGAGGTGTCTATCTTTTCTTCTTTAATGACTAATGTGCTATCAGCCTACCATGTAGCTGGGACTACAGCCGCATGCTACTATGCCCCGCTAATTTTTGTATTTTTAGTAGAGATGGGATTTCACCATATTGGTCAGGCTGGTCCTGAACTCCTGACTTCGTGATCCACCTGCCTCGGCCTCGCAAAATGCTGAGATTACAGGCGTGAGCCACTGCGCCCAGCCTCCTTTAGTGTATCTTGCATGTCTCTATTTTAGAACATATAGAATACTGTTTCAATAAGCATTTGAATGTTCTTAACTGATAACTCTGGCACCTTGATTTACTCTGGATCAGTTCTGACTCAGTGATTTTTCTCCTTATTATGAGCCACGTTCTTCTGTCTTTTGTTGTTACTGTTGTGTCTCTGCTAAACTGTGTCTGGATGTCAGATATGGTGACTTTTATCTTATTGAGTGCTGGAAGTATATATAAATATTCTTGATCTTTGTATTGGTATGTATTTAAGTTTAGTTGGAAAGAGTTTGACTCTTTTTGGTCTTGCTTTAAAAATTCATTAGGTGGGATCAGACCAGTTCTCATTTTAGAGCTAATCACTCCCAACTAGTGAGGCAAGATCCTTCTGGGTATCCCTGGGAATCTTGAGGTGTTTCTGGTTTGGCTGATAAAATAAGCACTATTACTGGACCTTGGTGAGCATGTGTACTGTTACTTTTCATCTTATCTGGGTGTTGTTTCCCCAACCGTAGGTACTTTTCTCTAGGCCTGTCCTAACAATTACTTAGCTATGTACTTTAGGGGGACCCTTTGCAGAGCTCTGGAGTTCTCTTTCTGTGCAGCCCCTTCTTCTCGGAAACCTTGTCCTGAGAGCTCATGTCAACATGGTTTCTGTGGACTCTCAGCTCTGTCCCCTCAGCTCAGGGAGAACAATGGGCTCCTCTTGGGCTTTTCTCCTGGAGTAGTGGGCTGGAAAACTTTCTCCAGGCATAAATTAGGGCCGTTGATAGGCTCACCTTGTTTGAGACTGACTTTACAGGGTCTTGCAAACTTTTGTGGCATACATTTTGGCCATTTTTTGGTTGTTTCAGGAGGGAGAGAAAGTCTAGTTCTTGTTACTCCATCATGGTCATTGCAGAAGTCAAACTAACTGATATTTATCAATACAGTCTGTTGCTACACATTGAACTTGCTTAAGATAATTTTTAGATGGCACAGAACTTTCTGTCCATTGAATGAGACTCTCTGCTTATTTTGCAAGTGCTCATTTGTATGGAGACATTTGTATGGAGAAACTTCAAAAAGTTTGTGGAAAAATGAAGTTAAAAGATAAACATTGAAAATGTGATCTTCGGTTTTCATCCCTAAAGAACTGATGGTCCTGGGAACTTAACAATGTCAATGCAGTCTCTTATACATTATTAACTTAAGAAAAATGGGTGCCCTTTCCACATTTGTTGAGATTGGGAAACAAAAAGAAGTCAGAAGGAGCCAAATCAGAGCTGTAAGGTGGATGCCTGACAATTTCCCATTGAGACTCTCACAAAATTGCCTTTGCTTGATGACAGGAATGAGCAGAAACATTGTGGTGTTAGAGGACTGTCTGCTAAAGCTTTCCCAGGTATTTTGCCCTAAAACTTTGGCTAACTTATTCAAAACACTCTCATGATATGCAGATATTATTGTTCTTTGACCTTCCACAAAGTCAACAAGCAAAATGCCTGGAATGTCCCCAAAAAACTGTTGCCGTGACCTTTGCTCTTGAGTGATCCCCTTTAGCTTTGACTGGACCACTTCCACCTTTGGTAGCCATTGCTTTGATTGTGTTTTGCCCTCAGGATCATACTGGGAAAGCCATGTTTTATCTTCTGTTACAATTCTTCAAAGAAATCCTTCAGGATCTTGACCCTAGTTCTTTAAAATTTCCATTGAGAGCTCTCCTCTTGTCTGCAGCTGATCTGAGCACAACACTTTTGGCACCCATGCAGTGGAAAGTTGGTTCAACTTTAATTTTTTAGTCAGAACTGTGTAAGCTGAACCAATTAAGATGTCTATGATGTTGGCTATTGTTTGTGCTGTTGATTATCAGTCCTCTTCAATTAGGGCACAAACAAGATTAATTTTTTTCCTTGCAAATTGATATGGATGATCTGTCCCTGTGGACTTCATCTTCCACATCATCTCGTTTCTTCTTTAAAAAAGCTGTCCGCTTGTGAACTACTGATTTCTTTGGTGCATTGTCCCCTCAAGCTTCTTGTAAAGCATCAGTGATTTCACCATTCTTTCACTCAAGCTTCATCATAATCTAATGTTTGTTCTTGCTTCAATTTTAGCAGAATTTACATTGCTCTGCTAGGGGCTCTTTTCAAACTAATGTCTACTCCTTCTTACTGTCTCAAACTAGATCCTGTTCAAACATGCTATAATAAATTAGTATGAGTTTATTTTGCTGCCAAAATTGAAACCTTTGCATAGTTTTTTTCATAATATACATTTTCCATGAACTTTTTAAGGCCTCTCATGTATCCACAGGTAGAGTGCCTTACCTATTCTGACTTCAGTCAATTATTCAAGACCTTTCCTTGTCAGTGATACATTAGAAAGGTAGAGTATTGAAAAATAAGAGTAGCTTCTGCTGATTAAGAAATACTATATCTTTTTCTACTTCTTTCTTTTTTTTTTTTCTTTTTTTTTTTTTTTTGAGACAGCATCTTTCTCTGTCACCCAGGCTGGAGTGCAGTGGTGTGATCTCAGCTCACTGCAACCTCTGCCTCCCAGGGTCAAGTGATTCTCCTGCCTCAGCCTCCCGAGTAGCTGGGACTATAGGTGCCTGCCACCACACCCAGCTAATTTTTGTATTTTTAGTGGAGACAAGGTTTCACCATATTGGCCAGGCTGGTCTTGAACTCCTGACCTTGTGATCTGCCTGACTCGGCCTCCCAAAGCGCTGGGATTACAGTCATGAGCCACCGTACCTAGCTTTCTACTTCTTTCTTATTATTTTCCTCCTCTCTCATTCCTATATTCTCTCCTTTCTCCTACTTTCCTCCCCACTCCCTGTTTCCTTCCTTTCATCTTTCCTATTTTCAAGACTTAATATTTCTTGAACCTCCGATGTTATCATAGTATGTTATTTGTTTAATTTTCACATAACAATAATAGTTTAAATACAAATAATATTTATTTTCATCCCCATGTTATCAGTATAACAGTAAAGATGTGGAGAGGCCAGCTGGGCATGGTGGCTCAAGCCTGTAATCCCAGCACATTGGGAGGCCGAGGTGGGTGGATCACGAGGTCAGGAGATCGAGACCATCCTGGCTAACACGGTGAAACCCCATCTCTACTAAAAAATAGAAAAAATTAGCTGGGCGTGGTGGCGCGTGCCTGTAGTCCCAGCTACTCGGGAGGCTGAGGCAGGAGAATAGTGTGAACCCGGGAGGCAGAACTTGCAGTGAGCCAAGATCACGCCACTGCACTCCAGCCTGGGTGACAGAGCGAGACTCTGTCTCAATAAATAAATAAATAAATAAATGAAAATAAAATAAAAAAAATGATGTGGAGAGGCCAAACCAATGGCTCTTATATCCACGTTCTTTCTTCTAAATGATTTCACCTTAGTTTTGGTCTGCATCTCTAACCATAGCTAGTTGCAGCAGGACTTCTATCTGGCCTTGCTGCTCTCATTTTTGGACCTCCTCACTGAAATCAAATTGATCTTTCTAAAATGCAAACCTGGTCTTAGTATTTTATTACTTAAAACCCATTGGTGGCTTTCCATGATTTATGGAATAAAGTCAAAATTCCTGTTTTTGCCCATGTTTCTGTGTGCCTCTCATCCCTACATTTACTGATTCCTGTGTGCCATAAATTGCCAGTTGTCCAGAGTTCATTCTCTTTTTGTACTTGGGAGGACTTCTGCATCCTGCAACTTTTCCCCTGAAACGTGCTTGGAAAATACCTACTCATTTTTTTCAGATTCAGGTTAGCTTTTTACTTCAGTTTCTTTTCCTGAAGCTTATACTGACTGCTCCATATGGCTTTGGGGATTAGCTACTCATTCCTTTGTGCCCTTTGTAGATACACATTTATCATGGAGTCTTTTTTTTTTTTTTTGAGACAGAGTCTCACTCTGTCACCCCGCTGGAGTGCAGTGGTGTGATCTCAGCTCACTGCAACCTTTACCTTCCAGGTTCAACTGATTCTCTTGCCTCAGCCTCCCAAGTAACTACAGGCGTGCACCACCGTGCCCAGCTAATTTTTGTATTTTTAGTAGAGACGGGGTTTCACTATGTTGGCCAGGATGGTCTCGATCTCTTGACCTCGTGATCTGCCCACGTTGGCCTCCCAAAGTGCTGGGATTACAGGCATGAACCACCGCTCCCAATCAGTCATGCAGTCTTTATACTTACTTGTTTACTTGCCTGTGAGCTCACTGAATGCAGGGACTATTTCCTTGTTGCTCTAGCACCTACACCAGTACCTGGTATCCAGAAGCTGTATGCTAAATGTTTGTTGAGTGGCTGTTTGACTGAATGATTGTACTCCTAATTAGTAGATAGAAAGCCATGAACTTCCCAGTTCATCATTCTTTGTGCTCAATTCTGGTTTCTTTATTGTGTTCAAAAGAGTTCCTTAGTGACATAAAACTATGGAGCTAGTATGTCAGCTCATTTAAGCAATGATTGGTTTATGTATATAAGAGGCTTCAATAATTATATATTTTTATTTCAGTTTCAATAAATGATCAATTTATTAATTTTCTCTGTTTTGGCTTATTGTTCACATTTAATATCAAATAAAAGTGTTTTACTTAAAATTATTCATGCCAATTATGACAGTTAGGTGAATATTACTTTGATTTACATTCCAGTAGTAGTTTTGGTTGAACCCTGAATATGCTAAGACGTCCCTTTTCTTTTTTCTTATGAACAGGCTACTGTGTTTACATATATTATTAAAATCTTCTTTGAAAATACGAAGAGTGTTACATTTCTTATATTTAGTTCTCTGTGCTTCAGAATTCCTGTGATACTTGCACTTAAGTCCTTCTGAGCAGTTGATGTTGATATTTATGTGGTTAATTTCATGAAACGTGGTGGTTTTCATTTCTATCATTAATTTATACAGGAGATAGACTGTTTTCCAGGTGTAAGCTCAGTCATATAATTAGAAAATTTATAAGCAGAAAGGAGTTATTTGGTCTAACCCATTTATTCTACAGATAGAGAAATTAGAGTCCAGAAACTCTGTCTTCTTTAAAGTCTTACAGGTATTTAAGAAAAAAGAATAGACTTGAGGTTTCTGTGCTCTGAACCCAGTGATCTTGACACTGTAATGATCTTCATCCATATTATTCACAGAAGTAAATATAATCACATATTAAATAAGAAACAAAAATACTAAGGAGATATTATACTGAAAAATGAAATAATATTATCTTAATTATTTTGATCAGATTCAATCTATAGCAGCTTGAAGGCTAATAATTCCAATGATTCTCTGAATAAACCATTTTTCTAATAAGATTACAGGTTTTAGTAATCTAATTATTTTGACTGATGCAAATGTTACCCCGCCAGTCTGAAAAATGTGTTTATTTATATGTCATAAAGAATAATTTATTCCAAAAAGGCTAATTTTCAAAATATATGTATCTTCTGAAACTGTATCTATTTTTTCCCCACGTTTTCTAAATATATTTTAGAGGGCATTTGTAGATTTTCATGGTGCTGAAAAATTAAGGTATAATGGTCTCATGAAGGAGAATAATGTCATTTAGACATTGTAATTTTGGAGGATCACAATACTTTCTGGAATGTGGTTGTTGCAGCACTGGTCACTTATACTAATTATATAATAACATACTATACTAATGCAATAATATACCATATGAAATTATTCAGTGGTAAATTTGTCTTAAATCCTCTAGAATACTGCAAAGAAATAGTTTATATAAGAAAGAGTACCATAGCAGATGTGAACACAATATTTCCTATTTTTTTCTTCTTTTTTATTTTTTTGAAGACAAGTTCTCACTCTGTTGCCCAGACTGGAGTTCAGTGCCATGTTCATAGTTCACTGCAACCTCAAACTCCCAAGCTCAAGTGATCCTCTTGATTCAGCCTCTGAAGTAGCTGTGCCTATAGGTGTGCACCACCACACCGGCTAAGTTTTAAAATTTTTTATAGATATGTTGCCCAAGCTGGTCTCAAATTCTTGAGCTCAAGAGATCTTCTCACCTTGGCCTCCCAGAGTGTTGGGATTACAGGCATGAGCCACCATACTCAGCCAATATTTCTTTTGTAAAAGACATTTTCTAACATACTTCTCATTTTAACTAACATAATATTCAAAGTGTAGATCTGAGAAAGAGATAGTGCCTGCAGATCTGGGATCCTACATGCTAATATTATGGGATGCATTCAGATTTGATCAGCAGATATTCCATTTATTCTAGAACACCACCAGCAGAAGAATGTAATTACGTCTATCACTAAAACTTTGTGTCAATACAGACTACTGTATTTGTTATCATAGATGGTCCTTGGATGGCAGCCTTAAGCAATTTTAAACCTAGACAGGTGATGTACTTTTTCTTCTTGGATAATTTTCATGGTTTTATCTAATTTGGTTGTAACTAATGTGTTTAATATGGCTTGCTTGTTTTTTAAAAAGTTGTTCAGTATCCTTAGAACTCAGTGCTGATTTCTTTTTCTAGCAGGCCTTTTATATAGGACATCTCACTTTCTCCTGACTCTCTACTACTAGCATGAGGTCTCTGAAAAATCAAGACAGCAAAATAATTTGTTATAGAACAGCCTATGTAGAGGGACAGGGGAGGAGTCATATTCCAAGAGGGAAAGACCTTTGAGCCAGGCTCAATTTGTAGAGGCTGTTGAATGAAAATGAGGGAGAGAGAATGCACACTTTACTGCACTATTAAAGCAAAATTCTGACAATAACTTCTAAAAATGATTCAACTCTTATACACTGAGAATATGACAGACCTTCCAAAAGTATAATTTCTTACATGAACGTCCAGGTATATAAGGAAAAATAACTATTTCATACCAATATCTCC
Organism: Gorilla gorilla gorilla; assembly: GCF_029281585.2. Classification (NCBI taxonomy): domain Eukaryota; kingdom Metazoa; phylum Chordata; class Mammalia; order Primates; family Hominidae; genus Gorilla; species Gorilla gorilla. Next base: position 155,326,780 of record NC_073231.2, read on the forward strand.
AGCCGCCTTTATTGTTGGTTCACCACATAGGTTTTTATCAGAATCGCAGAACATTAATTTTTTAAATTAGCTACCATTACAACTAGCTTGAGAAGAACTTTCTTTTTAATAATTCGACCCAGATGCATTCTAGATACTCCAGTGTTACGAATCAATGGCTTCATGAGGAGCCGCTGTTGACTCATGCTATCTCTGGACACACTGACAGGAAATGTTTTCTTACACCTGTTTTCCTCCTGCTTTTCCTTGGTAGGACTTAGTTCCTTGGCATAGTTCAGTATCAATGGCAGTCATAGAGAAGTGTTACAGAAACCCAGCTTATTCCAACTTGTGAATTATTTGGCACCCAGGAACCAGGTCTTACAATCTTCAACCCACTTTTTCTTAACATGGCCCCTTTTCTGAAATGTTTATTTATATATGATGTAGGCCTGGGGAAAGGACATGGACTTTCAAAGAAAATATTCTCCAATAGATCTCTCAACTCCAGAGAACCTTCTGACTAAATCTGAAAGAATTCCACTGTGCTCTGATAACATCCTTTAATAATGAAGGAAAAGATATTTTTCCCCCAGGAGGATTTTGTAGTGAAAAGATGGCATAATTTTTTTAAAAATGTTGTTTATAATCTCATTTGTTTTTTCATTTGTGGGGTGTGTCTTAAATCCTAAATGGTACATCCTTTTTAAAATACTTCTAGTAATAAAATGTTTGTGAAGTTATGTTGTAAATATCATTGGACTATGTTTAATAATGTTAAGTTGATCCCACTTCCCCTGAAATTATATACATAAATGCTGAAAGTATAAATTTACATATACAACTTCATGGAACATTTTTCTTCCAAGTGTGCATTTGCTAGAATTTGCATTGAAAGGTTTTGGAAGGAGCCTGTTGGTATGAATCCTGTGTGAGCAACACTCAGATTTGTTGCATACTGAACAGCATGCTAAATCTCACTTCACAATCTTAGATTTCTCATCTACCATCTTGAGCTGAATTTAAAATGTAACTGCAGTTTATTATGTCACCTGTTCGTCAAACACTGATGCAAAGCTTAGTTTTCAGTGTGAAGAACCCATGACTAGAGAAGGGAAGAAGAAAGGGTCAAGCAGACCTCATTAAAGAGTGTATGGGCAAGAAAACACATCAGATGTCTTGATAGGTTTTTTAAAGTCCTGTTAGACTTGTCATGATTTCCAAAACACTAAATGCCATCTAGTATTTTGGACCCTCCAAAATTACAGTAGAATATTATTATGGGTCATCTTAATTGGAAATATACAGGAAAATCCTGATGATTAATGTAGACTAGTGATAGCTCTCACACATTTATATAACCTATGTTGAAAAGAAAGAAGAAAGGCAGGAAGGAAAGAAGGAAAAAGAGCGGAGAGAGAGGAACAAGAAAACACGTGGATTTGTGGAAATGAAAATTTTTAAATTACTAATTTGCAAGAATGGGTAAGAAAAATACCGAGTATGAACATAAATGCTTTCAATTCCGTTTGTCTCTTAATCCTTCTCAGTCCGTGGCCAGTTTTGAAACTTGGTGTAACTTCCTTCCTTTATTCCTCCCTCCCTTGCTCCCTCCATCCCTTCTTGCCAGCCTCCTTCCCTTCCTCTCTCCTTGAGTTTCCTTCTTCTTTCTTGTTCCCTCCCTCCCTCCCTCTCTCTTTTTTCCCCTTAGTTTCCCCGGAAGCACATATACCAGCCATTTGAATGCTTTCTGCTCATAGATACTGCCAAGCCCCCTCACCCAGACTGCTGAATAGATTTGGTAGAATGGAATGAGAAACATAGACTTTGTGTCTGTGGCGGCCACCTCTGATGTTGCAGACTTTTGCCGTGATTATGCACTCCAGCCGAGGGACGCTAGAGAGGTTGAAATTTCAACTGTGGGATTTGCCATTTTGGAATTTGCAGAAATGTACTGGATATGCTAACAGCAGCCTGGCTAGCCTCCACTTCACAAGGAAGTATTTAAATATACACGTGTAATATGAAGAAAATTGCATTAGATCATAAGGGATGAATTATTTTGTAAATGACTATACCATCAAATACCATACCTGATATCAATCATCTTCATCAGACAGTATCTGTGTATGTAAGTAGATAAACAAAAAAGCAGGAGTTTATTTCTCTCTAATGTATCCTTGACTCTCTAGCAGTGACCTCTGAAATGTCTCTTCTGATCCAGACTTGTTTGAATCATGTGCAACATTTTAGATTTGTCTTTTCTCTGCAAGTTTTTTTTGTTAAGTACCATAACATATTGAACCAAATAGTTTTGCTTGCTTTCTATTGATGACACATGATTTTGGCTTTTATCTTCAGTGGAAAATCAATGTGTCACATGGAGTTCACTAAGAAAAAGGTATGGGGCCTCTTTGTAATTCTTTGTCAGATGATTGCTTTATCTTGATTTATGCCTTCAAACTTTTTCCCATTCAGCAGAAAATATTGTGTCGCTATCTGTGAGAGCAAAGCGATCTATACCAATTTATGCTCTAAGTGTAGCCTCCTTCCAGAACTGCTTATGGAACATATCAACTCACTATAGATTAGGGACATAATGGATTCTTCTTTCTTAAAAGTGGCAGATTGACAATTTTAGTTCATATACAAGCTTTTATATTAACATTAAAACAATATTTCTATGTAAAGTAAAATATTGTAGTTGATTATTATTCGAGGGCCTCCCAGAATTTCAAGGTCTGAAAATAAATTCAGTGTTCCTGGTGGTAACAAAATTGCCCCTACTTCCTTGTATCAGGACTGCCATTTGGAACTGCTGGGGAAGCTCTTTTCAGAAATTATTTTCAAAACAGCATTGTTGCCTTTTGCCAAACTGAAATCTGGTTGTAAACTTTTGAAAACTAGTTCCTTGGAATGGAATTCAAGTTGTCTTCTAAGCAATTTTTTTTAACTCAAACATACATTCTATCTTGCTTTATTATGTCACTATTTGTGTAGGAAACATATTTCTATTTTTACCATTTTCAATTTATTTACATTTACATTTACATTTGTGTGTATATATATATACACACATACATACACTTTAAGTTCTGGGATACATTTGCAGAACTTGCAGTTTTGTGAAATAGGTATACATGTGCTGTCGTGGTTTGCTGCACCCATCAACTCGTCATCTACATTAAGTATTTCTCCTAATGCTATCCCTCCTCTTTCCTTCCTACCCACTGACAGGCCCCAGTGTGTGATGTTCCCCTCCCTGTGTCTATGTGTTCTCATTGTTCAACTCCCACTTATGAGTGAGAACATGTGGTGTTTGGTTTTCTGTTCTTGTGATAGTTTGCTGAGAATGATGGTTTCCAGCTTCATCCATGTCTCTGCAAAAGACATTAATCCATCCTTTTTTATAGCTGCATGGTATTCCATGGTGTATATGTGCCACATATTCTTTATCCAGTCTATCATTGATGGGCATTTGGGTTGGTTCCTAGTCTTTGCTCTTGTGAATAGTGCTGCAATAAACATATGTGTGAATGTGTCTTTATAGTAGAATGATTTATAATCCTTTGGATGTGTACCTAGTAATGAGACTGTTAGGTCAAATGATATTTCTAGTTCTGGATCCTTGAGGAATTGCTACACTGTCTTCCACAATGGTTGAACTAATTTACACTCCCACCAACAGTGTAAAAGCATTCCTATTTCTCCACATCCTCTCTAGCACCTGTTGTTTCCTGACTTTTTAATGATTGCCATTCTAACTGGCGCGAGATGGTATCTCATTGGACCAGGGGTGATGAGCTTTTTTTTTTTTTTTCTTCGAGACAGCCTCACTCTGTCACCCAGGGTGGAGTGCAGTGGCACAATTTCGGCTCACTGCAACCTCCACCTAATGGGTTCAAGCAATTCTCCTGCCTTAGCCTCTTGAGTAGCTGGGATTACAGATATATACCACCACGCCTGGCTAAAGTTTTTTTGTGTGTTTTTGGTAGAGACAGAGTTTCACCATAGTGGCCAGGCAAGTCTCAAACTCCTGACCTTGTGATCCACTCGCCTTGGCCTCCCAAAGTGATGGGATTACAGGCGTGAGCCACCACGCCCAGCCTATGATGAGCTTTTTCTCATGTGTTTATTGGCCGCATAAATGTCTTCTTTTGAGAAGTGTCTGTTCATATCCTTTTCCCACTTTTTGATGGGGTTGTTTTTTTCTTGTAAATTTGTTTAAGTTCCTTGTAGATTCTGGATATTAGCCCTTTGTTAGATGGATAGATTGCAAAAATTTTCTCCCACTCTGTAGGTTGTGTGTTCACTCCGATGATAGTGTCTTTTGCTGTGCAGAAGCTATCTTTAGTTTAATTAGATCCCATTTCTCAATTTTGGCTTTTGTTGCCACTGCTTTTGGTGTTTTAGTCGTGAAGTCTTTGCCTATGCCTATGTTCTGAATGGTATTGGCTAGGTTGTCTTCTAGAGTTTTTATGGTTTTAGATCTTATGTTTAAGTCTTTAATCCATCTTGAGTTAATTATTTTATAAGGTGTAAGGAAGGGGTCCACTTTCAGCTTTCTTCATATGGCTAGCCAGTTTTCCCATCACCATTTATTAAATAGTCAATCTTTCCCCATTGTTTGTTTTCGTCAGGTGTGTCAGAGATATGTTGTATATTTCATGGTACAATGCCTTCTGTCAATGGGGAAAAATAACAAGCATATATGGGATGAATGAAGTCTGCTATGGTTAAGGTTGAGAATATTTACTGATCCTTGAGTTCAGTCTCCAGGAATGTTGGAAATAGAGAATAGAGATAATGGAGATAAAGAAAAGTTCTGAAAATGACACTTCCCATAGTGTCAAAATTGTGATCTATTGGAGAATTCTGTGATACATCAAAATCTCTGTTTATGCTGAGGTTTGTTATTGTGTATGAGCATATCTTTATCAGGTGTAGGCTATTTCTATACTTTCATGTCTTTAAATCAATGTTTCTATTCACATATGTATATGTGCAAATAGAAGCATGCTAATATTATATATATATTGTCTGTCATTACCATGATTGCTATGATTATCATTAGCATGTATTATTAGTGTGACCGAAGTATCATCAGTATCAGTTTCTTTCTCACTGCAGTGCTCCTGTAATGCTTCATTTCTACAGAGCCAACCTACACCCACCGTTTCCCTGACTATAACTTTACCTAAAGTATAAGCCCTTATAAAGCCATGAAAGCCTACCAAGAATTGTCAAAGAAGCTAGGCAGCAGCCAGGCTCTGCCTTAGGAAAAGATTTTACTTTTTATTATCATGTGCAGTACTTAACTACTTGTTTTGACCTCTAAGATTTTGCTCTCCTATATTTCTATCCCCTGGCTTTCTGATATTTCATGTGATTATATTTGAAATTTTAACCTTGCTTTTCTTTTTGGAATCTCTGATATCTCTGCTGCCACAGGTAATGACAGGTTCCTCTCTAACTGTTGGTGTTATCCCTGGTCAGATTATTACTGATGACAGAAGTAGATGTTTTACGTGGATTCTCTCGATATCAGAAACAAATACAGATATCACAACTCAAAAATGACAGACTGATAACCATTATGAACTTAGATGCAACATTCTTAATACAATATTAGCAAATTGAGTCTAGGAATATTTAAAAATGATAATGTGTTTTAACCAAGTGGGGTTTATCTCAAGTTGGTTTCAACAACTGAAAATCTACCATGCTGACAGAAAAAAGAAAAATCACGTGACACTCTCAATAGATGCAAAAAAGGAATTTACAAAATGTAACACATTTTTTAAATTAAAAACTCCCAGCAAACTGAGGATAGAAAAGTACATTTTCAAACTGATTATGTGTTTACAAAAAATCTATAGCAAACATCTTACTTAAAATGGTGAAAGCCTTAATACTTTCTACATAAGATTATGAAAAATGCAATGATGTCCTCTCTCCCTAGTTCTTTAAAGTATTGCATTCAATATTAAATAAGTGGAAATATATACCAAGTTCATTGATAAATATTTAATACTTATGAGATGATAATTCTCCTGAAATTGATCTCTAGATTCAGTGGAATTCCCATGAAACCTTATAGGTCCTTTTGGATAAATTACAAAACTGATTCTAAAACAGGGAGAAAGAAAGAAGGGAAGGAAGGAGGAATGGACAGAAAGAAGAAAGAAATAAGGAGAAAAGAAAAGAAAATAAGAAATAAGTGACACCCAAGTTGGGAAGAAAGAAAAATACTATTCTCACGTGATGTAAACATATACATAGAAAATCCTTAGGCATCTGCAGAAGTGTGCTAGAGGTATGAAGTGAATTTAACAAAGTTGTAGGATGAAAGATCAATAAATAAAATCAATTGTGTTTCTATACACAATCAACACCAATTAGAAAATAAAATTATGTAAGCAATTTAACTTATAATAGCCTCAAAAATAATAAAATAATTCAGAATAAATTTAATAAAAGGTATGCTGATCCAAAATTTCTAAATCACTAATACGAGAGATTGAATAGGTAGAAATATGTATCAAGTTCATTGGTAAATATACATGTCATACTTATTAGATGATAATTCTTCTGAAACTGATCTCCAGATTTGGCACAATCCCAGTCAAACCTATAGGCCTTTTTGGAGAAATTACAAAGCTGATTCTAATTTTTTTTTTAAATGCAGAAGTCCTAGAATAGCCAGAGCATGTTTTAGAAAGAAGAATAAAGTTGGAAAACTTTCCAAATTTCAAGACATATTGTAAAGCTACACTAAACAGTACAGTAAACTTACTGGCATGAAGAAGACATATATATCAGTGAAACAGAATAAATAATTTAGAAATATATCCTGCCTTACATGGCCAAAGTTGCCAAAATATTTCAATAAGGAAATCAATGTCTTTATAAAGATGGTACTATTAAAATTGGATATTAAATGGAGAATATGAACTTCAGAATTACCTCACACCATATCCTCAAATTAACTCAACATGTATTTTATACATAATGTAAATATAAAATGTATAAAGCTTACTGAATAGGAAAAATTTTTAATAATCTTACTATAGCTAAAAACTTTTTAGATAAGAAAAGGATGGATGAAAATGGAAAAAAATAGTAAGTTGGACTTCATGAAATTAAGACTTTTGCAACTTAAAACATAGCATCAAAAAATGAAAAGGCAAACCACAGATTGGGACAGAATAATTTTAAATATGTCTGATAAAGAACTTTCATCTAGAATGTACACATAACTAAAAAACTAAATAACAAAACACAAATAACTCATTTAACGTAATATTTTGACCTAAATGGGCCAAATATTTGTACAGATATTTTAATTTAAAAAGAGATGATGTCCAATACACAAATGAAAAGATACTTAACATTACCCGTCATCAGGGAAATGCAAGTTAAAACCACATTGAGGTACCACTGTACACCCACTGGAGTGGCTGACACGAGCAGAACTGACCATACCACATGATGTGAAGAATTGCTATTCACACCTGGCTAGTGGGACTTCAAAATGGTACAGACATTTTGGAAAGCAGTTTGGCAGTTTCTTTTAATGTTAAACTTAGTACTGATCATATAGCCAAATAATCCCACTGCGACTCAAAATAAATAAAAACATATCCGTACCAAGCCTCATCCTTGAAGTTCATAGCAGATGTGTCCATCAACTTGTAAATGGATAAACCAGTTGTAGATGGAGTACCACTCAACAATAAAAAGGAGCAAACTGATACAACAGCAATATAAATGAATATCAAAAGCATTATGCTCAGTGAAAGAAGCTAGACATGAAAGACACCAATGTATCATTCCACTAATAGGATACTCTAGAAAATGCAAACTGTAGAAACAGAAGCAGATTAGTGGTTGCCTGTGTTCAGGAATGGAGAAAAGATCAAATGCAAAACAGCAAAAGAAAACGTTTTGTGATGATGCAGATTTTCTGTATCTTGATCATGATTGTGGTCAAATGATGATATTCATCTGCCATAACCCATTAAATTGCACATTGAAAAGGGTGAATTTTACTGTGTGTACATTATACTTAAATGGAGCTGTAAATATGTTTGGAGCTTATCTGTGAACATTAGTTGCAGAGCAGGAGTTACTTTTATAGAGTGGAAATCTGCTGAGTGCCAACTTGAGAAGGGTTGAAAAAAATTAGAACCTTCTTCCAACACATTTCAGTTAGAACACTCTTAGGATGTCGTTACAGCTGCGCTCTATATTGGAGTCTCTGATGAAATCACATGTCTGACGATCTCAGCATGCCTTTAATCAACAGAATATACACGTGTTTTCTTTTATTACTATAAAGGATATACCAAACAACTTTTTCAAGACTTTACTTCAAAAAGGCACGTAGTTTTGCAACATTTTTGGTAAGTCTTTAATTATTTCAAAATGAAAAATTGAAAATAAAATGCAATTATTTACTCAGGCCCCCCAAAAAAAGGTCTGTACGGGGAATGCATGTGGTGTGTGTGTGTGTGTGTGTGTGTGTGTGTGTGTAAGTGTGTGATTTGAAGAATTGAAAAAATTTTAGTGGGGTTTTGTAGCATCACTTTGATAGCATCCTGTAATTTTGTATTGTGTTTGAAATAAAAATAAAGTGAATACACTGATAAAAGAATTTGAAAAGAATTTGCATTATTGCCTAAATTATGTGTGGTTTCCACAGTGGCATGAATCGAGCATCTTTAACCTACATAACAATATATCAGAAGTATTAGGTAAAAAATAAGTAAACTAGTATAACAAAGTTAAATATTTCTAAAGTAAAATTATAGCTTTATTTTTTTTCCTGAAATGTTTTGAGGAGATATTTACACCAAAAGATATTATCACTGATCAATGAAACTTTTTAAGAATTTGCTTGTGTCCCACCAATATTTGATTACATAGTGCTTCTGTGAGTTCCATTTCATTAATTTAGCTTTGACAGGAGAGAAGGCAATGGCTCTGCAGCCTCTCTCGGTGTGGCATGATCCTGGTTCCGCTGGCTGATCTCTATTAGAACCATGGCCTTAATCATGCCTTTCATGCTTCTAACTTGATTTGCATTTGTTGTGTGATCCAAATTTATTCTCTCGTTTAGTCGCTTCCACCCATAGAAAAGCAGGTCTTTTTCATTTCTCCTTCACCATTGCCCCCATTTTTTCTTTTTGTCCTCCCATGATGAAAAACAAGACAGAAAACAAACTATAACAACAACAGACACCTTTTGTCTGTGGTCACCAATGCATTGTAGCACTAAACTTTGTTCAAAATCTCTAGATCTGACCTCTATATCTGCTGTTCCCAGAGTTTTTCAATGTGTTCTCTAGACTGCTGTGACCCACTGACAGAAAGTCTAGCTATATTTAATTGAAAGTTATTACTGTCTGATATGGTTTGGCTGTGTCCCCACTGAAATCTCATCTTGCACTGTAGCTCCCATAATTCACATGTTGTGGGAGGGACCCAGTGAGAGGTAAGTGGATCATGGGGGCAGTTTTCCCCACACTGTTCTAGTGGTAGTGAATAAGTCTCATGAGATCTGATGGTTTTATAAGGGGAAACCCCTTTCGCCTTTCACTTGGTTCTCATTTGCTGTTTGCCTACTGCCACGTAAGATGCGCCTTTCGCCTTCTGCCATAACTGTGAGGCCTCCTCAGCCATGTGGAACTGTGAATTCATTAAACCTCTTTTTCTTTATAAATGACCCAGTCTTGGGTATGTCTTTATCAGCAGCATGAAAATTGACTAATACACTCACTGTCCATGAATGATACTCTGTTAGCCCATTTGCATTGTTATAAAGAAATACCTGAGGCTGGGTAATTTATAAAGAAATGCGGTTTATTTGGCTCCTTGTTGTGAAGGCTGTACATGAAGCATAGTACTGGCACCTGCTTCCAGGGAGGGCCTCATGAACCTTCCAATCATGGTGGAAGGTGAAGGGAAACCAGCATATCACATGGTGAGAGAGGAAGCAAGAGAGACAGGGAGGAGGTGTCAGTCTCTTTTAAACAACCAGATATCGCATGAACTCACAGGGTAAGAACTCATTCATTACCAAGAGGACAGCACCAAGCCATTCAGGAGGCATCTCTCTCCAACATTGGGGATCACATTTTAACGTGAGATTTGAAGGGGACAAACATCCAAACTATGTCAGATACCAAAGCTGACAATGCTTAGGATCTTTAGCTGTTCCAGGTTCTGGGAAAAGGGAGAGAGTTAGCTTCCCTCGTCTATGCTGTGCTACTCCATATTATATTAGTAATTATTGTTCTCTAAAGGTTCTTAAAAGCAAATAAGCAAATGCAAGGCAAAACATATAAAAGGCAAGGCAAAACATACGAAATGCAAGGCAAATGCATTAAAAAACTTTTGAGTGTTAATACATAGATTTTATTTTATCTTTTTAATTTCTTTTGCTTAACCAAATAGATTATGTAGTTTTGATTAACTGGCCATGAAATAGCTCTGCCTACATAGAATTTCCCATGAATAATTGGTTGTGGAGACTTTTGTGTGTGACCCAAATCCTCCCTCAAAACTGAAGTTTGCCCAGCTATTGGGAGTGTTGGCAAATCATGCCTCTCAGCTGATTCTCTCTAGAATTTATTCTCAGGAGATCTAATTAATAACTTGTCAAGCTGATGTCCATCCTTGGGGACAACTCGTATCTGAAGAATGGCCAGTGAAAGGTATTAAAACTCCATACTCCTGCCTCAATTTAGGGCAACTCTGAAGGGTCGCCCCAGCTTCTCAGCTCCCCCTTGAGATTAGCTGAGGTATTTGTTGTGACTGCCTCACATCTCAACTCCCTTTATCCAATTCAGCTTTTTCACCACAGTTGTTGGTTCCTAGGATTTTACCCAGTTAAATATTCTCTACACAAATCTCTATCTCAAATCTGCTTTACAGGGAATGTGGCCTCAGACAGGTTTTCATTAGGTTCTGGACGTAACTCTCATTAGTCATTGATATGATTCGGCTGTGTCTCCATCCGAATCTCACCTTGATTGTAATTATCCCCGCATGTCAAGGATGGAGTCAGGTGGAGATCATTGAATCATAGGGGCGGGTTCCCCCTACTGTTCTCCTGGTAGCGAATAAGTCTCACGAGATCTGATGCTTTTAAAATGGGAGCTTCCCTACACAAGCTTTCTTCTCTGCTACCATTTAAGATGTGCCTTTGCTTCTTTTTTGCCTTCTGCCGTGACTGTGAGGCCTCCCCAGCCATGTGGAATTGTGAGTTCCTTAAACCTCTTTCCTTTCTAAATTACCCGGTCTTGGGTATGACTTTATTAGCAGCATGAGAACAAACTAGTGCAGTCTGTTCTATAAGCCCAAGTCGGATCACAGAGTCCCGCTTTCTGTTTTTTTTTTTCTAGCCCATATTTCTACTAAAACTTGACTCATATAGACTTAAAACAAAATAATTAAGCATGGCTAGTATTTATTTAATATTTTATACGTGTCAGGTACTGTATTTTGTAACTTATCTTTTAATAATCTTTCCAAATCTCTAAAAGGAGAACTCTGCTCTTTTATAGAGAAAATAAGGATGGCTCTGAAAATGTTAGCATTAGGGGAAGTAGGGTGAGGGACATAGGGGGCACTTTGTGTTATTTGTGCATTTTGCTATCAATCTAAAATCAGGTCAAAATAAAAATTAAAAAAATGGGTAGTAGAAGCAGGTTGTTAAGATTTTCAGTGTGACTCTAGAATTTTTTTGTTTGTTGTTTGTTTTGGAGTGTAGTGGTAAGATCTCTGCTCACTGCAACCTCCACTTCCCAGGCTCAAGCAATTCTCCTGCCTCAGTCTCCCAAGTAGCTGGGATTATAGGTGCCCGCCACCACACCCAGCTAAGTTTTCTATTTTTTTTTTTTTTAGTAGAGATGGGGTTTCAGCATGTTGGCCAGTCCAGTCTCCTACTCCTGACTTCAAGTCATCCACCCGCCTCAGCCTCCCGAAGTGCTGGGATTATAGGCATGAGCTCCCACTCCTGGCCCAAAGTTCATATTTTAACTACTAACCTAAATTATTTTAAAAACAAAAGCCTCCTTGGACTCAAACCAGGTCAGAGTGACATGATCATGTGCCTGTTTTGTGCAGGGTGAAGTGAGATTATTATCTAGGAAATAGCTGAAATGTCTTGTTGTGGGCATACATATTTCATATAAATTCTAAGCTTCATATTAGCACTTAGATTATAATTATCTAAAGAATAGAGAACAATTTCATATAATTTTCAGTGTATCAGGCGAATCAAAAGTATACATACAAGCATGCAGATGAATTTCAGTGAATATAGTGGTGACAATGCTCAACAGAATATGTGTCCCCCACCCAACCCTGCTTCTTGCTCTTTCACTGTCCTAAAGATAGAACAAAATGGTTCAGGCATCCAGCTTGTCCCCTCCACACTTCACACTTTTACTTAATAGCAGTTTATCTTTAACACTTTGTCATCTTTAAGATGTTGCTAATTCTTTCTGGTAGATCCCAGGACTGAGGATGAGGAAGAATGATTTTATTTAAATAAAGTTGCTTAATTAAAAAACAATTTTTTTAGTTTTAAAATATTTTCATTATTTTATAAAATTTTTGTGGGTACATAGGAGGTTTATATATTTGTGGGGTACATGAGATGTTTTGATACAGGCATGCAGTGTGAAATAATCACGTCATGAGGAATGGGCTTTCCATCCCCTCAAGCATTTATCCTCTGAGTTAAAAACTATTCAATTGGCTGGGCATGGTGGCTCACGCCTGTAGTCCCAGCTCTTTGGGAGGGCGAGGTTGGCAGATCGCCTGAGGTCAGGAGTTTGAGACCAGCCTGGCCAACATGATGAAACCCCATCTCTACTAAAAATACAAAAATTAGCCGGGTGTGGTGGCGAGTGCCTGTCATCCCAGCTACTCGGGAGGCTGAGACAGGAGAATCATTTGAACCTGGGAGGTGGAGGTTACAGTGAGCCGAGATCATGCCATTGTACTCCAGCCTGAGTGACAAGAGTGAAACTCCATGTCAAAAACAAACAAAAATCAATTACATTCTTTAAGTTATTAAAATTAAACATTGTAAATGATTTTTTTTCCCAAAGCTTTTTCAAAGAAAAAAAAGTAGAAACAAAGACACTTTCTACTGATTTCCAATATGGTGACTCTGTATTTCTAGCATGTGTTAAGGTGAAAAATTGATTTTATGTTTAATACAAAACATAGCATAATGTAATGAAAAGCAAGATTGTAATGATAAAGGAAAATAACACTAGTGCTAATTTTTTTCAATTTGAAGCATTGGATTAAAATGAATTAGGTTATATTCCAACATGTTTATATTGAATTTCTTTTTTCTCCAATTGGTTTCTTTTTATTAATGGGGGAGTGTTGCATTTGTATAAGGTTTCCCTATTATATTCAATTGTTTTGAGATGCTTTTAATTTGAAGTTTTTATGTTTTCTTTTTGATGTATACATGTTATGCTTTTATGCTGAATTTGATAATTGGTGCTGTATATGCAAAGCAAATGTAATTTCCCAGCTTTTATTTTTTAAAGCCCTGGGAAGCAACATAATAAAGTAGAAATAGTATCAAGACAGGAGTTAGAATACCTGGATTCTAAAATTTAAATTAAATTAGGATCTAGTGACATTATAGGTGTTCCTTGATCTTCTGATGACCTGATTCCTCAAAAGAAAAATAAAATAATCTATAAATTGTTTCTAATTCTAAAACTCTATAAATCCTATTTTTAAAATTATAATTAGTTGAACTCTATAAGGTCACAAAAATCCCTATTAAGAAACTAAAATAAAATTTTATCATATCTTAAAAATACTCTGATCTTTTTTTATATGCTGACATGAATTCTAGTTATTTTTGAGCCCCTAAAAAACATTTAAGATCACAGTTTATGTTTTATTATTGACTTTCAGATAATTAACATTTTACTGATAGATATGAACAAATCTACTCTAACAGAGATAGTCATTAGTTTATTTCTCTCTTTTCAGTATCAATAAAAAGTATCGATTTACCAATAACAATGAATTAATTGCCTGAAATAAATGAAACATAAGCAGCAAAAGTGAACTTTTTAGTATAACTCTTCTTGTAAACATTGACTTAGTTCAAAGGGAGCTTATCTTTAAAAAAAAAAGCGCTAATTCATGTCTATTGGTATAGATATAATCTTTTTTTCCTTGAAAATAGATCCTACTATACTCCAGACACTATGCCACTAGGTGCAGATATTAACACAAATAGCAGGTGATCATTGTCCTCATGGAGTTTATTTTAAAGAGAACAAAGTGAGACAAAGGCACACAAGCAAAGAACTACAATACAAAGGGGATGGCATCTGACTCAGCATGGAGGTGTCACGGAAGGTGTTGTTTTGCTTAGGTTTTGAAGTGTGGGTAGGAGATGGCCCATGTTGAGAGTGGGAACTGGGAATTAAAAAGATGAGGAGGTCTCTGCAAATCTACATGGATGGGAAGTAGCATGCTGATGTGGGAAACAACTAAAAAGTTCCAGAATGCATGGTTTATAAAGCGTGAGTCAGAGAGGGCTAGACCAGTAGCCAGATCAAGGATATCTCAGATGTTATAGTCATGAATTAGTGCATTGACCTGCAGGCCATGGGAGTCACTGAAGGTTTCAGTCAGGTAAGTGAGCTGATCAGAACAGTCCTTTAGATAGGCCGCTCTTTTGGCTGTAATGGGGACACGTTTGAAGTAGGGCTATAGCTAAAAATATACAGACACTTCCTCTTGTCTACAGCCCTGCTGGCATCTGTTGTATTTTGACTTTTTAATAATAGCCATTCCAACCGGTATGAAATGGTATCTCATTGTGTTTTGATTTGCATTTTTCTGATGATTAGTGATTCTAAGCATTTTTTTTTCGTGTATTTGTTGGCCATTTGTATGTGTTCTTTTGAGAAGTGTTTGTTCATGTCCTTTGCCCATTTTTTAATTGGGTTATTTTTTTCTAATTGATTTAAGTTCCCTGTAGATTCTGGATACTAAAAAACAAACAAAAACCAGAAGTAAATAAATTCTCAGGACACACACACCCACACCCACACCCACAGAGAGAGAGAGAGAGAGAGAGAGAGAGAGAGAGCGCCTAGGTAAGAGGCCACCAACCACCAGGGTCTAAACTGGGAACACTTTCTAGTACAGAATGAATGGAAAGGATTCATGAAATATCTAGAAAGTAACGTTAATGAGATTTACATGTATGGAGTGAATGAGGGGAAACAGGGATCATTCAGGATTCTGGTGGGAATAACAGGGGGAGCCATTAGTTGAAATTTTGAAGTGGGAGAAGGAGAGGGAGTTTTAGGGAGAAAGATGAGTTGTTTTTTTAGGTATTTCAAACCCTTGAAGCTTCTATGGGACATTGAAGTGGAAATAACAGTCTGTGGGTTGGGACAAGAAAGAAAGAAATTGGTTGAAGACTAGGGGAAGAGTATAGAGCAAAGAAATATTTAAGATAATAAACATATAGAGATAGCTGAAAATGTGGGACTGGATTACAAAGGAAGAATGATTTAGTTATGAAGCCCAAGGGCTGACAGGAATGGGTGACTAGTCGAGGAGTTCATATGCATCTGTTATTGTATGAATAAAAAAAATTATCTGTTCCTTCCTAAAGATATCTTCAACCTGTTTTTGGATACATATGGGCACTGCTTTTCACTCTCTTAGCCCCATTTCTTATTTTAGCCTCTGCTGTAGCGATCAGTTCTGCACAGGCTTTGACCCAGGCTTTGACTAGTTGGTGCAGGTGTGATATGACACTTACCTGGAATGGCCCACAGTTTGTGGCTGCTCTTACTTAAGCAGGGGGGATGCTCATGTAGGTGTAACCTAGCAGCTTGGTAGAGTTTATGCCCATGGGGCAACCTGTGACCACTCAAAAATAAAGCCCTTTCCTCCTCCCAGATTGAGGAGTCTTGCATTATGTAATAAAACTCCTTAGAAGGCCTATTAGGTTCCAATACAGCATTAGGCAACTTGATAAGGTATCCCATCATCAGCCTTCCTTTCTTCCCTCATTCCTCTGCCTCTCACTCTTTCTTCCTAAGTTAACTTCTTAGATAAAATGCCAACATTCTATATTTTGTCTCACATCAGGGAAAATAATTGTATACCCCATTTCAAAAGCACATAAAAAGGTTACTGTATAGAAAATTTGTCTTTAAGAGATTAAGCTGTAATTTTCCAAATACTTTAAAATTTTATTTCAGATACGTTTTTCATTTTTATAAGCTTCATCTAAAAGCAGAGTTCACCTAAGAATATACCTAAGAGCATATTACATAGAATATATTTTATATTTCAGTAGTTTAGCTAGGATTCTTTCAAAATTGAGAGGATCTACAAATATTTCTAACACATTAGTTTTCAGTCTTAAGGCTGAGTCAAGAACAAAGCTCCTAAACTTTGCATTGGTGATTGAGAACATTTTAAAATTGTTATTTAATTCATTAATTTATTTTTAAAAAATTTTCACATTGTAATTATATAGATTTATAGGATACAATTTGATGTTTCAATGAATATGTATGTTGTCTAATGATCCAATAAGGATAGTTAGTGTATTAATTACCTCATGCATTCATCATTTCTTTTTAATAAGAAATTTCAAAATCCTTTCTTCTAGATACTTTGTAATATACAATACTTTACTTTTAACTATAGTCACCCTGCTTTGCAAAGAACACTACAACTTATTCTTCCTATATAATTGTGATTTCATAACTGTTAACCAATCTATCTCCATTTTGCCCTCCCCACTTCTTCCTCACTGTTTGGTAACCACTATTCTACTCTACTTCTCTATTAACATTTTTTTTTTTAAGATTCCACATATGAGCGAGATCATGCGGTATTTGCTTTCTGTGTCTGGCTTATTTCACTTAACATTGTATCCTACAGGGTCATCCATGTTGTTGCAACTGGCAGAATTTCATTCTTTTTTTATGGCTGAATAGTATTTCATTGTGTGTGTGTCCATATATATATATATATATATACATATATAATTTTATGTGTAATTATAATTACACATAAAATTATATATAATTATAATTAATTTTATGCGTAATTATAATTACACATAAAATTATATATAATTATAATTATAATTATATATAATTATATATAATAATATATATATTATATGTAATATATAATATACATAACATACATAATGTATATTATTTATAATATACATAACGTATATTATATACATTATACATTATATATATTATAATACACATAATATATATTATGTATATAATATACATAATATGTATTATATATAAAATATACATAATATATAATGTATATTATACATATAATATATATTATATATTAATAACATATTAATATTAATATTAATTATTATTAATTATTTATAATTATTAATAATTATTAATTAATAATTATTATTTTTATTAATATTATTAATATTAATATATAATACATTAATATTAATAATATATTAATATATAATATATTATATATTATACATAATATATTATATATAATATACATAATATGTATTATATATAATATACATAATATATATTATATATATATAATTCACTTGTTTGTTTTTATACACATAGGTTGATTCCATATCTGATTATTAGAAATAGTGCTACAGTAAACATAAGAGTGCAGATATTTTTCAAACACAATGATTTCATTTCCTATGGATATATACCCAGTAGTGGGATTGCTGGGTTATGTGATCGAATGATTGTTTTTTTTTTTTTATTTTTTATTTTTTAGCGAACTTCCATAAAGTTTTGCTTAATGGTTGTACTAGTTTACAACCCCATCAACAGTGCGTAAGTGTTCCGTTTTCTCCACTTCCTTGCCAACTCTTGTTATCTTTTACCTTTTTGCTAATAGCCATTCTAATGGGTGAACTGGTATCTCATTGCGGTTTTGATTTGCATTTCCCTGATGGTTAGTGATGTTGAACATGATTTTATTATATATTCGTCTTGACAATTTCTATATTTTCTCTTGTGGCATTTCTTTTAGTTTATTTTGTCCTTTTTTTTTTTTTTTTTTTTGCGAAGGAGTCTTGCTCTCTTGCCCAAGCTGGAGTGCAGTGGTGCAATCGGGGCTCACGGCAACCTCCATCTCCCTGGTTCAAGCAATTCGCCTGCCTCAGCCTGCTGAGTAGCTGGGGTTACAGGCACACGCCATCATGTTTGGCTAAATTTTTGTATTTTTAGTAGAGAAATGATTTCACCATATTGGTCAGGCTGGTCTCAAACTCCTGACCTCAGGCAATCCGCCTGCCTCAGCCTCCCAGTTTTGCCCATTTTTAAATAAGTTATTTATGTTTTTGCTGTTGAGTTGTTTAAGTTTGTTATATAATCTGGGCATTAACTCCTTAGCAGATGTATAGTTTGCAAATATTGTATCCCATTCTGTAAGTTGTTTTTTCACTCTGTTAAGTTTCCTTTGCTGTGCAAAAGCATTTTAGTTTGATGAAACCCCATTTATCTATTTTTGCTTTTGTTGCCTGTGCTTTTGACGTCTCATTTAAAAAATCCTTGTAGAACCCAAAGTTATAGAGAATTTCCCACATGTTATCTTCTAGTAGTTTTTCATAGTTTTCAATCTTACCTTTAGGTCTTTAATCGCATTTGAGTTGATTTTTGTATAAGGTAAAAGATAGGGGTCTAATTTCATTATCCCACATGTAGATATCCAATCTTCTCAGTACCATTTAATGAAGAGACTGTCTTTACCCCTGTGTGTGCTCTTGACTCCTTTTTGGAAAATCAGTTGACTTTAGGTATGAGAATTTATTTCTGAGCTGTATATTCTCTTCCATTGGTCTATGTGTTTGCTTTATGGCAGTGCCATGCTGTTTTGCTTACTATGGCTTTGTAGTATATTTTGAAGTCAGGTAGTGTGGTGCCTCCAGCTTTGTTATTTTTGCACAGGATTGCTTTGGTTATTTGGGGTCTTTTCTGGTTTCATACAAATTTTAGGGTATTTTTTTCTATTTCTGTGAAGAATTTCATTGGTATTTTGATAGGGATTGCATAGAATCTGTAGGACATTTTGTTAGTATGGTCATTTCAATAGTATCAGTTCTTCCATTCCATGAGTATATAGTGTCCATTTTTTGTGGATCGTAAATTTTTCCATCAGTGTGTTATAGTTTTCATTGTAGAGATCTTTCACGACCTTGATTAAATTTATCTGCAGATTTCTTGGTAGCTATTGTAAATGGAATTCCTTTCTTGATGACTTTTTCAGATAGTTCACTATTAGTGTATAGAAACACCACTGAATTTTCTGTGTTGATTTTGTATACTACAACTTTACTGAATTTATTTATGATTTCTAGTAGTTTTTGGTCAAGTCTTTAGGGTTCTCACTCTATATAAGTATATATAGAAAGAACCCTAAAGAGAGAGAGATCATATATATCTATATGATCATATATATAGATGTATACATATGTATGTGAGATCACATTTTCTACAAACAGAAACAATCTGACTTCCTTCTTTCCAGTTTGGATCCCTCTTATTTATTTCTTTTGTCTAATTGCTCTGGCTCTGACCTCCAGTACTATGCTAAATAGAAGTGGTAGAAGTTGACATCCTTGTCTTCCTCCACATCAAAGAGGAAAAGCATTTAACTATTCACCATAAATAAGATGTTAGCTGTGGGTTTGTCACCTATGGCCTTTACTGCGTTGAGGTACACTCCTATACCTACTTTCTTGACAGTTTTTATCATAAAGGAATGTTGACTTTTGTCAAGTGTTCTTTTTGCATCTGTTGAAATGATCACATGGTTTTTGTTCTTCTTTCTATTGTGGTGGTGTATCATATTTACTGATTTGTGCATGTTAAGCCATCCTTTCATCCCTGGGATGAACCCCACTTGATTATAGTGAATACTCTTTTTAGTGTGCTGTCGAAGTCAGTTCACTTGTATCTTGTTGAGAATTTTTGTATCTATGTTCTTCAGGAATATTGGCCTGTTATTTTCATTTTGTGCGTGTCTTTGTCTGGTTTTAGAATCAGGATATTGCGAGCCTCATAAGATGAGTATGGAAGTATTCCTTCCTCATTACTTTTGTGGAAAAGTTTGTGGAGAATTGGTAGTTATTCTTTAACTGTTTGGTAGAATTCAGCAGTGAAGACATCAGGTCCTGGGTGTTGGTTGTTGTTGTTGTTGTTTTGATGGAAGATGTTTTATTATTGATTCAATTTCCAAACTCATTATTGATGTGTTCAGATGTTATATTTCCTCACAATTTAATCTGGGTAGTTGTATGTGTGCAGAAATTTATTCATTTTATTCTACACTATCAAATTTATTGGCATATAGTTATGAGTAATGTCTTACAATCCCTTCTATTTCTGTGGTGTATCAGTTGTAATGTCTCCTTTTTCATCTTTTATTTATTTGAATTTTCTCTCCTTTTGTCTTAGTTTAGCTAAAGGTTTGTCAGTTTTACCTTTACACTTTGTCTTATTTATCTTTTGAAATATTTTTTAGTGTCTGTTTCATTTATATCTGCTGTGAGCTTTATTATTTCCTTCCTTCTACCAATTTTGGGTTTAGTTTGTTTTTGATGTTCTAGTTACTTGAAGTGTATAATTTTGCTTTGTGATTTGAAAATCTTTCTTCTTTTTTGGTGTAGGCTTTTATTGCTATAAATTTCCCTCTTAGAACTGCTTTTGCTACGTTCCATAGGTTTGGGTATGTTGGATTTTCATTCTTACTTGTCTCAGTGACTTTTGAAATTTTCCTATTAATGTCTTAATGAGACCTATTGATTTCTTGGGTGCGTGCTATTTAATTTCCATGTTTTTATAAAATTTCCAAGGGCTTTCCTGTTGTTGATTTCTGGCTTTATATCCCTGGAATCAGAAAAGATACTTCATATGATATCTGTCTTCTTAAGTTTGTTAAGACTTATTATGTGTCATAATGTATGATTGGTCCTAGAGAATGTTTGGTGTACAGTTGAGAATAATTTGTATTCTGCAGCTGTTGGATGATGTATTAGTCTGTTTTCATACTGCTGATAAAGACATACCCGAGACTGGGTAATTTACAGAGAAAAAGAGGTTTAGTGAACTCATAGTTCCACGTGGCTGGGGAGGTCTCCCAATCATGATGGAAGGCGAAAGACACATCTTACATGGTAGCAAACAAAATAGAATTGAGAACCAAGTGAAAGGGTTCCCCCTTATAAAACCTCAGATCTTGTTAGACGTATTCACTACCACAAGAACAGTATGGGGGAACCGCCCCCATGATTCAATTATCTCCCACTGGTTCCCTCCCACAACATGTATGAATTATGGGAGCTATAATCAAGATGAGATTTGGGTGGGGATATACAGCCAAACCATATCAGGTGAGATCTTCTTTACCTGCTAGGTCCATTTGGTCTATGGTATAGTTTGAGTCTGTCATTTTTTGGTTGATTTTCTCTTCATAGAATCTGTCCATTTTTAAAGTGGAGTGTTGAAATTTCCTACTAATATTGTATTGCAGTCTATCTCTACCTTTAAATCTAATATTTGCTTTATATATCTGGTTGTTCTGGTGTTGGGTACATATATAGTTACACCTAAGTAATATATATGTTATGTCCTCTTATTGAATTGGGCCTTTTATCATTTCATTATACAGTGACATTCTTTTTTTATATAGTTTTTTTTATTTAAAGCCTTTTAAAATATGACATGACTGTGGCTACTCCTGCTTGCTTTTCATTTGTTTGCATAAAATATATTTTTCCATCTCTTCACTTTCAGTCTATTTGTCTTTAATAGTGAGGTAAGTATCATGTAGGCAGCATATAGGTGGGTTTTGCTATCCGAATCCATTCATCCACTTTATATCTTTTAAGTAGAGTTTAATCCACTTCTATTGAAGTTTATTATTGATAAATTAGGACTTCCTTCTACCATTTCATTAGTTGTTTTTTAGATTACTTGTTCACTTCTTCCTTTCTTATTGTTTATCCCTCTAGTTTGGTGGTTTTCTGTGGTGCTAAGCTTTGTTTCTTTTCCCTTTTTTGGTGTGTGTGTGTGTATCTGCTGTAATTTCTTTCTTTCTGGTTAGTGAAACTAACATACAGAGTCCGGTATTTGTAACAGACTATTTTACACTGATAACAACTTAACTTCTGTCACATAAAAATACTCTTGACTTCTCCTCCCCACACACACAATTTATATTTTTGTTACCTTACATTGCATCTTTATGAATGGTAGACTCCATGGAACATAGGATCTATGTCACAACTAAATCAATTATTTAATGGCAGCATTAAAGCAGCCCAAAGAATGTGAAAAACTGGTGTGGGTGTATTTAACTTTTTAAAAACTATGTTTCATAATGTTTTCATTAAAAAGTCTTTATCAGTTTGCTAATGCCTAATTTTTACAACCAGCCACCATAGATTTTACAGGATAAATATATTATTTCAGTGGTAATTGAAGCAGAATTTTTGTTGCTCTTCTTACCCTTAGAGATTGTGTATTATCCTCAGACGTAATTCTTTGATTTTTTTTTTCTTTTCATGTTGTTACACATAGTTACCAACAATCAACGTGAGAATAACCTTTGAATATTTTCAAGCATTAAGATTTGTTTATACAGCTGCACAATTAGACAACCAACACTCTTGGGTCTTTACCTCTCAGCATACACCTGATTATTAACTTAAAGGTATGATGGGAAAAGTATCAATTTTTGTTGGTCACCTAGATTTGGAAATATGTAATAATTATAAGCTTGGGTCTGCTTCTTCAGAAGC
Organism: Gorilla gorilla gorilla; assembly: GCF_029281585.2. NCBI lineage: Eukaryota > Metazoa > Chordata > Mammalia > Primates > Hominidae > Gorilla > Gorilla gorilla. The sequence continues at coordinate 155,349,620 of NC_073231.2, forward strand.
CTAGGAATTCGAGTGATGGTTCTCTGAAGAGGCTGGAAACAAAGTATGTGTTTCCAGAAGGCTTAATAGAATATGTTGAGACATAGGCCATTAACACAAAAGTGAAAGAAATGCAAAAAAGTATAAAAGTAAGGATTTGAGAAGGGAAATTTTATTTTTAAGTCTAAGATTCCTATGAATTATATGAAAGTAAATGTCCTATCCTTAAAATTAGCCAAAGGAAGCACTTTACTTATCAATATGATATGACGTTTCATACTCTTATCTAAAGATATCCTAAACTAAGATCCAGTTTTCTAAGTAAAGACCTTTTACTCATGCTTTAAAGCATGTTAGATGATTCCTACCACATCACATCATGTTGTTTACATGTATGATTTAAACTGCATTTATTCTTCAACTCACTGGTTCCTTAGGCTTCTTATCTTTCCTTGCACGCTTAGATAATTTTATGTAAAATTGATTTTTAGAAGTTTAGTTGCTGGGCGTAGTGGCTGTCGCCTGTAAACCCAGTACTTTGGGAATTCAAGGCAGGTGTATTGCTTGAGTCTTGGAGTTTGAGGCCTGCCTGGGAAAGATGACAAACCCCATTTGTACAAAAATAAAAATATTAGCTGGATATGGTGGCACATGCCTGTGGTCCCAGCTACTCCAAGGCTGAGGTGGGAGGATGGCTTGAGTCCGAGAGGCAGAGGTGTGAGCCAAGATCATGCCCTGCTCTTCAGCCTGGGCAACCAAGCCAGACCCTGTTTCAAAAAAAAAAATCTAGTGAGATTTGATTTCTATTTCTATGTGATTCAAAAGTAGGAGAGCTTCAAGGCTAATGACTATTAAAAAATGGCCATTGCTACTTGCATTTTCTATGAAGCCAGCATACACAGCAAAGTGCAACCTAAAAACCAAGCTATTTAATATGTAGCTTAGATTTCAGGTTTGATTGTCTTTGAGGTTTGATTATTGCAGAGATCAATTGCCAGACCAAACATAGTCTATTTCTGTATTTGGTCTTTATATCATATGAAACATCCCAGCCTTGGGTATAAATTAAGAGCAAATACAGACATTTATACCGATAGCGGTGTAGATATTTCCATGTTTATACAGTTACCGGTGTAGATACTTCCATGTCTATACAGATAGCGGTGTGGATATTTCCATGTTCATACAGATAGTGGTGTAGATATTTCCATGTTTATAGAGATAGTGGTGTAGATATATCCATGTTTATAGAGATAGCGGTGTAGATATTTCCATGTTTATACAGATAGCGGTGTAGATATTTCCATGTTTATACAGATAGCATTGTAGATATTTCCATGTTTATAGAGACAGAGGTGTATATATTTCTATATTTATAGAGATAGCGGCGCACATATTTCCATGTTTATAGAGACAGCGGTGTAGATATTTCCATGTTTATACAGATAGCGGTGTAGATATTTCCATGTTAATACAGGTAGCGGTGTACATATTGCCATGTTCATACAGATAGCGGTGTAGATATTTCCACATTTATACAGATGGCGGTGTACATATTTCCATGTTCATACAGATGGCGGTGTAGATATTTCTATGTTTATAGAGATGGCGGTGTAGATATTTAAATGTTTATACAGATAGCTGTGTAGATATTTCCATGTTTATAGAGATGGCGGTGTAGATATTTCCATGTTTCTACAGATGGCGGTGTAGATATTTCCATGTTTATACAGATGGAGGTGTAGATATTTCCATGTTTTTACAGATAGCGTTGTAGATATTTCCATGTTCACACAGATAGCGGTGTAGATATTTCCACCTTTATACAGATGGTGGTGTAGATTTTTCCATTTCCATACAGACGGCGGTTTAGATATTTCCATTGTTATAAAGATGGCGGTGCAGATATTTCCACTGTGATACAGATGGCGGTGTAGGCATTTTCATGTTGATACAGATGGTGGTGTACATAGTTCCCTATTCATACAGATGGCGGTGTAGATATTTTCATTTTCCTACCGATGGCGGTGTAGATATTTCCATGTTTATACAGATAGCGGTGTAGATGTATCCATGTTCATACAGATGGCAGTGTAGATAATTCCATGTTCATACAGATGGAGTTGAAGATATTTCCATGTTTATAGATATGGCGGTGTAGATATTTCCATGTTTACACAGAAGGCGGTGTAGATATTTCCATGTTTACACAGATAGTGGTGTAGATATTTCCATGTTTATACAGATAGCGGTGTAGATATTTCAATGTTTATAGAGTGGGCGGTGTAGATATTTTCATGTTCCTACAGTTGATGGTGTAGATATTTCCATGTGTACACAGATAGCGGAGTAGGTATTTCCAAGTTTATGCAGATAGCGGTGTAGATATTTCCACTTTTAGGCAGATAGCGGTGTAGATATTTCAATGTTTAAACAGATAGCGTTGTAGATATTTCCATGTTCCTACAGAGGGCGGTGTAGATATTTACATGTTTATAGAGATGGCGGTTCAGACATTTCCACATTCATACAGATGGCGGTGTAGATATTTCCATGTTTATACAGATAGCGGTGTAGATATTTCCGTCTTTATACACATAATGGTGTAGATCTTTCCATGTTTTTAGAGATAGCGGTGTAGATATTTCCATGTTTACACAGATAGCGGTGTAGATATTTCCATGTTTATACAGATGACTCTGTAGATATTTCCATGTTTACGGAGATAGCGGTGTAGCTATTTCCAAGTTTACAGAGATATCGGTGTAGATATTTCCATGTTTACACAGATAGCGGTGTAGATATTTGCATGTATATAGAGATAGCGGTGAGGATATTTCCATGTTTACGCAGATAGCATTGTAGATATGTCCATGTTTATACAGATAGCGGTGTAGATAATTCCATGTGTACACAGATAACGGTGTAGATATTTCCATGTTTATACAGATGGCGGTGTAGATATTTCCATACCCATACAGATGGCGGTGTAGATATTTCCATGTTTATAGATATAGCGGTGTAGGTATTTCCATGTTTACACAGACAGCGGTGTAGATATTTCCATGTTTACACAGATAGCGGTGTAGATATTTCCATGTTTATAGAGATATCAGGGTAGATATTTCAAGGTTTATACAGAGTGTAGTGTAGATATTTCCATGTTTATATAGATGGCTCTGTGGATATTTCCATGTTTATAGAGATAGCAGTGCAGATATCTCCATGTTTACACAGATAGCGGTGTAGATATTTCCATGTTTACACAGATAGCGGTGTAGATATTTCCATGTTCATACAGATAGCGGTGTAGATAATTCCATGTGTATACAGATAACTGTGTAGATATTTACATGTTCCTACAGATGGCTGCGTAGATATTTCCATTTTTATACAGATAGCAGTGTAGATATTTACGTCTTTATACACATAATGCTGTAGATCTTTACATGTTTTCAGAGATAGCGGTGTAGATCTTTCCATGTTTACACAGATAGCGGTGTAGATATTTCCATATTTATACAGATAGCAGTGTAGATATTTCCATGTTTATAGAGACAGTGGTGTAGATATTTACATGTTCCTACAGATGGCTGTGTAGATATTTCCATGTTTATACAGATAGCGGTGTAGATATTTCCATGTTCATACAGATAGCTGTGTAGATATTTCCATGTTTATACAGATAGCAGTGTAGATATTTACGTCTTTATACACATAATGGTGTAGATCTTTCCATGTTTTCAGAGATAGCGGTGTAGAACTTTCCATGTTTACACAGATAGCGGTGTAGATATTTCCATGTTTATACAGATAGCAGTGTAGATATTTCCATGTTTATAGAGATAGTGGTGTAGATATTTACATGTTCCTACAGATGGCTGTGTAGATATTTCCAAGTTTATACAGATAGCGGTGTAGATATTTCCATGTTTATGGAGATAGTCGTGCAGATATTTCCATGTTCCTACAGTTTTTGGTTTAGATATTTCCATGTTTACACAGACAGCGGTGTAGATATTTCCAAGTTTATGCAGATAGCGGTGTAGATATTTCCACTTTTAGGCAGATAGCGGTGTAGATATTTCAATGTTTAAGCAGATAGCGTTGTAGATATTTCCATGTTCCTACAGAGGGGGGTGTAGATATTTACATGTTTATACAGATGGCGGTTTAGACATTTCCACGTTCATACAGATGGCGGTGTAGATATTTCCATGTTTATACAGATAGCGGTGTAGATATTTCCGTCTTTAGACACATAATGGTGTAGGTCTTTCCATGTTTTTAGAGATAGCGATGTAGATATTTCCATGTTTACACAGATAACGGTGTAGATATTTCTATGTTTACACAGATAACGGTGTAGATATTTCCATGTTTATACAGATGTATACAGATGACTCTGTAGATATTTCCATGTTTACAGAGATAGCGTTGTAGATATTTCCATGTTTACACAGATATCCGTGTAGATATTTCCATGTTTACACAGATAGCGGTGTAGATATTTCCATGTTCATACAGATAGCGGTGTAGATAATTCCATGTGTATACAGAAAACGGTGTAGATACTTATATATTCCTACAGATGGCTGTGTAGATATTTCCATGTTTGTACAGATAGCGGTGTGGATATTTCCATCTTCATACAGATAGCGGTGTAGCTATTTCCATGTTCATGCATATAGCGGTGTAGATATTTCCATGTTCATCCATATGGCTGTGTAGATATATCCATGTTCATACAGATGGCGGTGAAGATATTTCCATGTTCAGACAGGTAGCGGTGTAGATATTTCCATGTTCATACAGATAGCGGTGTAGATATTTCCATGTTCATAGAGATAGCGGTGTAGATACTTCCATGTTCATACAGATAGAGGGGCTGATATTTCCATGTTCATACAGATAGCGGTGCTGATATTTCCATGTTTATACAGATAGCGGTGCTGATATTTCCATCTTTATACAGATACCGGTGTAGATATTTCCATGTTTATACAGATAGCGGTGTAGATATTTCCATGTTTATACAGATAGCGGTGTAGATATCTCCATCTTAATACAGATGGCGGTGCAGATATTTATATGTTCATAGAGATGGCGGTTCAGATATTTCCATGTTCATACAGATGGCGGTGTAGATATTTCCATGTTTATACAGATAGCGGTGTAGTTATTTTCATGTGTAAAGAGATAGCGTTTTAGATATTTCCATGTTCAAACAGATAGCTGTGTAGATATTTCCATTTTCATGCAGATAGCGGTGTAGATACTTCCATGTTCAAACAGATAGCGGTGTAGATATTTCAATGTTCATACAGATTGCGGTGTAGGTATTTCCATGTTTATACAGATAGCGGTGAAGATGTATGCATGTTTACACAGATAGCGGTGTAGATATTTCCATGTTCATACAGATAGCGGTGTAGATATTTCCATGTCCATCCAGATGGCTGTGTAGATAAATCCATGTTCATACAGATGTCGGTGAAGATATTTATATCTTCATACTGATGGCGGTGTAGATATTTCCATGTTTATACAGATAGCGGTGTAGATATCTCCATCTTATTACAGATGACGGTGCAGATATTCCCATGTTCATACAGATGGCGGTGTAGACATTTCCATGTTTATAGAGATATCGGTGTAGATATTTCCATGTGTAAAGAGATAGCTTTGTAGATATTTCCATGTATATGCAGGTAGCTGTGTAGATATTTCCATTTTCATGCAGATAGCTGTGTAGATATTTCCATGCTCAAACAGATAGCGGTGTAGATATTTCCATGTTCATACAGATAGCGGTGTAGATATTTCCATGTTTATACAAATAGCGGTGTAGATATTTCCATGTTTATACAGATAGCTGTGTAGATATTTCCATGTTCATACAGATAGCGGTGTAGATATTTCCATGTTCATATAGATAGTGGTGTAGATATTTCCATGTTCATACAGATAGCGGTGTAGCAATTTCCATGTTCATACAGATAGCGGTGTAGATATTTCCATGTTCATCCAGATGGCTGTGTAGCTATTTCCATGTTCATACAGATAGCGGTGCTGATATTTCCATCTTCATACAGATGGCGGTGTAGATATTTCCATGTTTATAGAGGTATCGGTGTAGTTATTTCCATGTGTAAAGAGATAGCTTTGTAGATATTTCCATGTATATGCAGATAGCTGTGTAGATATTTCCATTTTCATGCAGATAGCGGTGTATATATTTCCATGCTCAAACAGATAGCGGTGTAGTTATTTCCATGTTCATACAGATAGCGGTGTAGATATTTCCATGTTTATACAGATAGCGGTGAAGATGTATGCTTGTTTACACAGATAGCGGTGTAGATATTTCCATGTTCATACAGATAGCGGTGTAGATATTTCCATGTTCATCCAGATGGCTGTGTAGACATGTCCTTGTTCATACAGATAGCGGTGCTGATATTTCCATGTTCATACAGATGGCGGTGTAGATATTTCCATGTTTATAGAGATATCGGTGTAGTTATTTCCATGTGTAAAGAGATAGCTTTGTAGATATTTCCACATATATGCAGATAGCTGTGTAGATATTTCCATTTTTATGCAGATAGCGGTGTAGATATTTCCATGCTCAAACAGATAGCGGTGTAGATATTTCCATGTTCATACAGATAGCGGTGTAGATATTTCCATGTTTATACAGATAGCGGTGAAGATGTATGCTTGTTTACACAGATAGCGGTGTAGATATTTCCATGTTTATACAGACAGCGGTGTAGATATTTCCATGTTCAAACAGATAGCGGTGTAGATATTTCCATGTTCATACAGATAGCGGTGTAGATAATTCCATGTTCATACAGATAGCAGTGCTGATATTTCCATGTTTATACAGGTAGTGGTGTAGATATTTCCATGTTTATTCAGATAGCGGTGTAGATATCTCCATCTTAATACAGATGGCGGTGTAGATATTTATATGTTCATACAGATGGCGGTGCAGATATTTCCATGTTCATACAGATGGCGGTGTAGATATTTCCATGTTCATACCGATCGCGGTGTAGTTATTTCCATGTGTAAAGAGATAGCTGTGTAGATATTTCCATGTATTTGCAGATAGCTGTGTAGATATTTCCATTTTCATGCAGATAGCGGTGTATATATTTCCATCTTCAAACAGATAGCGGTGTAGATATTTCCATGTTCATACAGATAGCAATGTAGATATTTCCATGTTTATACAGATAGCGGTGAAGATGTATGCATGTTTACACAGAAAGCGGTGTGGATATTTCCATGTTCATCCAGAGGGCTGTGTAGATATATCCATGTTCATACAGATAGCGGTGTAGATATTTCCATGTTTATGCAGATAGTGGTGTAGATATCTCCATCTTAATACAGATGGCGGTGCAGATATTTATATGTTCATACAGATGGCGGTGCAGATATTTCCATGTTCATACAGATGGCGGTGTGGATATTTCCATGTTCATACAGATAGCGGTGTAGTTATTTCCATGTGTAAAGAGATAGCTGTGTAGGTATTTCCATGTATATGCAGATAGCAGTGTAGATATTTCCATTTTCATGCAGATAGTGGTGTAGATATTTCCATGTTCGTACAGATAGCGGTGTAGATATTTCCATGTTCATACAGATAGCGGTGTAGATATTTCCATGTTCAAACAGATAGTGGTGTAGATATTTCCATGTTCATACAGATAGCGGTGTAGATATTTCCATGTTTATACAGATAGCGGTGAAGATGTATGCATGTTTACACAGATAGCGGTGTATAAATTTCCATGTTCATACAGACAGTTGTGTAGATATTTCCATGTTCATCAAGATGGCTCTGTAGATATATCCATGTTCATACAGATGGCGGTGAAGATATTTCCATGTTCATACAGATAGTGGTGTAGATATATCCATGTTCATACTGATAGCGGTGAAGGTATTTCCATGTTCATACAGATATCGGTGTAGATATTTCCATGTTCATACTGATAGCGGTGTAGATACTTCCATGTTCATACAGATAGAGGGGCTGATATTTCCATGTTCATAAAGGTAGCGGTGCTGATATTTCCATGTTTATACAGATAGTGCTGTAGATATTTCCATGTTTATACAGATAGCAGTGTAGATATCTCCATCTTATTAGAGATAGCGGTGTAGATATTTATATGTTCATACAGATGGCGGTGCAGATATTTCCATGTTCATACAGATGGCGGTGTGGATATTTCCATGTTCATACAGATAGCGGTGTAGTTATTTCCATGTGTAAAGAGATAGCTGTGTAGATATTTCCATGTATATGCAGATAGCAGTGTAGATATTTCCATTTTCATGCAGATAGCGGTGTAGATATTTCCATGTTCAAACAGATAGCGGTGTAGGTATTTCCATGTTCATACAGATAGCGGTGTAGATATTTCAATGTTCATACAGATAGCGGTGTAGATATTTCCATGTTTATACAGATAGCGGTGAAGATGTATCAATGTTTACACAGATAGCGGTGTAGATATTTCTATGTTCATCCAGATGGCTGTGTAGATATATCCATGTTCATACAGATAGCGGTGTAGATATTTCCATGTTCATACAGATAGCGGTGTAGCTATTTCCATGTTCATACAGATAGCGGTGTAGATATTTCCATGTTTATACTGATAGCGGTGAAGATTTATGCATGTTTACACAGATAGCGGTGTAGATATTTCCATGTTCATACAGATAGTGGTGTAGATATTTCCATGTTCATCCAGATGGCTGTGTAGATATATCCATGTTCATACAGATAGTGGTGTAGATATTTCCATGTTCATACAGATAGTGGTGTAGATATTTGCATGTTCATACAGATAGCGGTGTAGCTATTTCCATGTTCATACAGATAGCGGTGCTGATATTTCCATGTTTATACAGGTAGCGGTGTAGATATTTGCATGTTCATACAGATACTGGTGTAGATATTTCCATGTTTATACAGATAGCGGTGAAGATGTATGCATGTTTACACAGATAGCGGTGCAGATATTTCCATGTTCATCCAGATGGCTGTGTAGATATATCCCTGTTCATACAGATAGCGGTGTAGATTTTTCCATGTTCATACAGATAGCGGTGTAGCTATTTCCATGTTCATACAGATAGCGGTGTAGATATTTCCATGTTTATACAGATAGCGGTGAAGATATATGCATGTTTTCACAGATAGCGGTGTAGATATTTCCTTGTTCATACAGATAGCGGTGTAGCTATTTCCATGTTCATACAGATAGCGGTGTAGATATTTCCATGTTCGTACAGATAGCGGTGTAGATATTTCCATGTTCATCCAGATGGCTGTGTAGATATATCCATGTTCATACTGATAGCGGTGAAGATATTTCCATGTTCATACAGATAGCGGTGTAGATATTTCCATGTTTTTACAGATAGCGGTGAACATGTATACATGTATACACAGGTAGCGGTGTAGATATTTCCATGTTCATCCAGATGGCTGTGTAGATATATCCATGTTCACACAGATAGCGGTGTAGATATTTCCATGTTCATACAGATAGCGGTGTAGATATTTCCATGTTCATCCAGATGGCTGTGTAGATATATCCATGTTAATACAGATAGCGGTGTAGATACTTCCATGTTCATACAGATAGTGGTGTAGCTATTTCCATGTTGATACAGATAACGGTGTAGCTATTTCCATGTTCATACAGATAGCGGTGTAGATATTTCCATGTTCATACAGATAGCGGTGTAGCTATTTCCATGTTCATACAGATAACGGTGTAGCTATTTCCATGTTCATACAGATAGCAGTGTAGATATTTCCATGTTCATACAGATAGCGGTGTAGATATTTCCATTCTCTTACAGAGAGCGGTGCTGATATTTCCATGTTTATACAGGCAGCGGTGTAGATATTTCCATGTTTGAACAGCGGTTTAGATATTTCCTTCTTAATACAGATTGCGGTGTAGATATTTATATGTTCATACAGATGGCGGTGCAGATATTTCCATATTCATACAGATGGCGGTGTACATATTTCCATGTTTATAGATATAGCGGTGTAGTTATTTCCATGTGTAAAGAGATAGCTGTGTGGATATTTCCATGAATATGCTGATAGCTTGTAGATATTTCCATTTTCATGCAGATAGCGGTGTAGATATTTACATGTTCAAACAGATAGCGGTGTAGATATTTCCATGTTCATTCAGATAGCTTTGTAGATATTTCCATTTTCATGCAGATAGCGGTGTAGATATTTCCATGTTCATATGGAGAACGGTGTAGATATATCCATGTTCATACAGATAGCAGTGTAGATATTTCCATGTTAATACAGATAGCGGTGTAGATATTTCCATGTTCATACAGATAGCGCTGCTGATATTTCCATGGTTATACAGGCAGCGGTGTAGATATTTCCATGGTTATACAGATAGCAGTGTAGATATTTCCATGTTTATACAGATAGCGGTGTAGATATTTCCATGTTTATTCAGATAGCGGTGTAGATATCTCCGTCTTAATACAGATGGCGGTGTAGATATTTATATGTTCATACAGATGGCGGTGCAGATATTTCCATGTTCATACAGATGGCGGTGTAGATATTTCCATCTTCATACAGATAGCGGTGTAGTTATTTCCATGTGTAAAGAGATAGCTGTGTAGATATTTCCATGTATATGCTGATAGCTGTGTAGATATTTCCATTTTCATGCAGATAGCGGTGTATATATTTCCATCTTCAAACAGATAGCGGTGTAGATATTTCCATGTTCATACAGATAGCGCTGTAGATATTTCCATGTTTATACAGATAGCGGTGAAGATGTATGCATGTTTACACAGATAGCGGTGTGGATATTTCCATGTTCATCCAGAGGGCTGTGTGGATATATCCATGTTCATACAGATAGCGGTGTAGATATTTCATTGTTCATACTGATAGCGGTGTAGATATTTCCATGTTCATACAGCTAGCGGTGTAGATATCTCCATCTTAATACAGATGGCGGTGTAGATATTTATATGCTCATACAGATGGCGGTGCAGATATTTCCATGTTCATACAGATGGCGGTGTGGATATTTCCATGTTCATACAGATAGCGGTGTAGTTATTTCCATGTGTAAAGAGATAGCTGTGTAGATATTTCCATGTATATGCAGATAGCAGTGTAGATATTTCCATTTTCATGCAGATTGCGGTGTAGTTATTTCCATGTTCAAACAGATAGCGGTGTAGATATTTCCATGTTCATACAGATAGCGGTGTAGATATTTCCATGTTCATACAGATAGCGGTGTAGTTATTTCCATGTGTAAAGAGATAGCTGTGTAGATATTTCCATGTATATGCAGATAGCTGTGTAGATGTTCCCATTTTCATGCAGATAGCGGTGTATATATTTCCATCTTCAAACAGATAGCGGTGTAGATATTTACATGTTCATACAGATAGCAATGTAGATATTTCCATGTTTATACAGATAGCGGTGAAGATGTATGCATGTTTACACATATAGCGGTGTGGATATTTCCATGTTCATCCAGAGGGCTGTGTAGATATATCCATGTTCATACAGATAGCGGAGTAGATATTTCCATGTTCATACTGATAGCGGTGTAGACATTTCCATGTTCATACAGATAGCGGTGTAGATATTTCCATGTTCATACAGATAGCGGTGCTGATATTTCCATGCTTATACAGGTAGCGGTGTACATATTTCCATGTTTATACAGATAGCGGTGTATACATTTCCATGTTTATACAGATAGCGGTGTAGATATTTCCATGTTTATGCAGATAGCGGTGTAGATATCTCCATCTTAATAAAGATGGCGGTGCAGATATTTATATGTTCATACAGATGGCGGTGCAGATATTTCCATGTTCATACAGATGGCGGTGTGGATATTTCCATGTTCATACAGATAGCGGTGTAGTTATTTCCATGTGTAAAGAGATAGCTGTGTAGATATTTCCATGTATATGCTGATAGAAGTGTAGTTATATCCACTTTCATGCAGATAGCGGTGTAGATATTTCCATGTTCAAACAGATAGCGGTGTAGATATTTCCATGTTCATACAGATAGCGGTGTAGATATTTCCATGTTCATACAGATAGTGGTGTAGATATTTCCATGTTTATACAGATAGCGGTGAAGATCTATGCATGTGTACACAGATAGCGGTGTAGATAATTCCATGTTCATCCAGATGGCTGTGTAGATATATACATGTTCATACAGATAGCGGTGTAGATATTTCCATGTTCATACAGATAGCGGTGTAGATATTTCCATGTTCATCCAGATGGCTGTGAAGATATATCCATGTTCATACAGATAGCGGTGTAGATATTTCCATGTTCATACAGATAGTGGTGTAGCTATTTCCATGTTCATACAGATAACGGTGTAGCTATTTCCATGTTCATACAGATAGCAGTGTAGATATTTCCATGTTTATACAGATAGCGGTGTAGATATTTCCATGTTTATTCAGATAGCGGTTTAGATATTTCCTTCTTAATACAGATGGCGGTGCAGATATTTAAATGTTCATACAGATGGCTGTGAAGATATATCCATGTTCATACAGATAGCGGTGTAGATATTTACATGTTCAAACAGATAGCGGTGTAGATATTTCCATGTTCATTCAGAGAGCTTTGTAGATATTTCCATGTTCATACAGATAGCGGTGTAGATATTTCCATGTTCATACAGATAGCGGTGTAGATATTTCCATGTTCATACAGATAGCGGTGCTGATATTTCCATGTTTATACAGGCAGCGGTGTAGATATTTCCATGTTTATACAGATAGCGGTTTAGATATTTCCTTCTTAATACAGATGGCGGTGTAGATATATATATGTTCATACAGATGGCGGTGCAGATATTTCCATGTTCATACAGATGGCGGTGTAGATATTTCCATGTTTATAGATAAAGCGGTGTAGTTATTTCCATGTGTTAAGAGATAGCTGTGTAGATATTTCCATGTATATGCAGATAGCTTTGTAGATATTTCCATTTTCATGCAGATAGCGGTGTAGATATTTACATGTTCGAACAGATAGCGGTGTAGATATTTCCATGTTCATTCAGATAGCTTTGTAGATATTTCCATGTTCATACAGATAGCGGTGTAGATATTTCCATGTTCATACAGATAGCGGTGTAGATATTTCCATGTTCATGTATATAGCGGTGTAGATATTTCCATGTTCATACAGATAGCGGTGTAGATATTTCCATGTTCATACAGATAGCGGTGCTGATATTTCCATGTTTATACAGGTAGTGGTGTAGATATTTCCATGTTTATACAGATAGCGGTGTAGATATTTCCATGTTCATACAGATAGCGGTGTAGATATTTCCATGTTCATACAGATAGCGGTGTAGATATTTCCATGTTTATACAGATAGCCGTGAAGATCTATGCATGTTTACACAGATAGCGGAGTAGATATTTCCATGTTCATCCAGGTGGCTGTGTAGATATTTCCATGTTCATAAAGATAGTGGTGTAGCTATTTCCATGTTCATACAGATAGCGGTGTAGATATTTCCATGTTCATACAGATAGCGGTGTAGATATTTCCATTTTCATATAGATAGCGGTGATGATATTGACATGTTTATACAGGCAGCAGTGTAGATATTTCAATGTTCATACAGATTGCGGTGTACATATTTCAATGTTCATACAGATAGCGGTTTAGATATTTCCTTCTTAATACAGATTGCGGTGTAGATATTTATATGTTCATTCAGATGGCGGTGCAGATATTTCCATGTTCATACAGATGGCGGTGTAGATATTTCCATGTTTATAGAGATAGCGGAGTACTTATTTCCATGTGTTAAGAGATAGCTGTGTAGATATTTCCATGTGTATGCAGATAGCTGTGTAGATATTTCCATATTCATGCAGACAGCGGTGTAGATATTTCCATGTTCAAACAGATAGCGGTGTAGATATTTCCATGTTCATACAGATAGCGGTGTAGATAATTCCATGTTCATACAGATAGCGGTGCTGATATTTCCATGTTTATACAGGTAGTGGTGTAGATATTTCCATGTTTATACAGATAGCGGTGTAGATATTTCCATGTTTATACAGATAGCGGTGTAGATATTTCCATGTTTATACAGATAGCAGTGTAGATATCTCCATCTTAATACAGATGGCGATGTAGATATTTATATGTTCATACAGATGGCGGTGCACAAATTTCCATGTTCATACAGATGGCGGTGTAGATATTTCCTTGTTCATACATATAGCGGTGTAGTTATTTCCATGTGTAAAGAGATAGCTGTGTAGATATTTCCATGTATATGCAGATAGCAGTGTAGCTATTTCCATTTTCATGCAGATAGCGGTGTAGATATTTCCATTTTCATGCAGATAGCGGTGTGGATATTTCCATGTTCAAACAGATAGCGGTGTAGATATTTCCATGTTCATACAGATAGCGGTGTAGATATTTCCATGTTCATACAGATAGCGGTGAAGATATTTCCATGTTTATACAGATAGCGGTGAAGATCTATGCATGTTTACACAGATAGCGGAGTAGATATTTCCATGTTCATCCAGATGGCTGTGTAGATATTTCCATGTTCATACAGATAGCGGTGTAGCTATTTCCATGTTCATACAGATAGCGGTGTAGATATTTCCAGGTTCATACAGATAGCGGTGCTGATATTTCCATGTTTATACAGGCCGCGGTGTAGATATTTCAATGTTCATACAGATAGCGGTGTAGATATTTCAATGTTCATACAGATAGCGGTTTAGATATTTCTTTCTTAATAGAGATGGTGGTGTAGATATTTATTTGTTCATACAGATGGCGGTGCAGATATTTCCATGTTCATACAGATGGCGGTGTAGATATTTCCAGGTTTATAGAGATAGCGGCGTACTTATTTCCATGTGTTAAGAGATAGCTGTGTAGATATTTCCATGTGTATGCAGATAGCTGTGTAGATATTTCCATTTTCAAGCAGACAGCGTTGTAGATATTTCCATGTTCAAACAGATAGCGGTGTAGATATTTCCATGTTCATACAGATAGCGGTGTAGATATTTCCATGTTCATACAGATAGCGGTGTAGATATTTCCATGTTCATACAGATAGCGGTGTAGATAATTCCATGTTCATACAGATAGCGGTGCTGATATTTCCATGTTTATACAGGTAGTGGTGTAGATATTTCCATGTTTATACAGATAGCGGTGTAGATATTTCCATGTTTATACAGATAGCGGTGTAGAGATTTCCATGTTTATAGATATAGCGGTGTAGTTATTTCCATGTGTAAAGAGATAGCTGTGTAGATATTTCCATGTATATGCAGATAGCTTTGTAGATATTTCCATTTTCATGCAGATAGCGGTGTAGATATTTACATGTTCAAACAGACAGCGGTGTAGATATTTCCATGTTCATTCAGATAGCTTTGTAGATATTTCCATGTTCATACAGATAGCGGTGTAGATATTTCCATGTTCATACAGATAGCGGTGTAGATATTTCCATGTTCATACAGATAGCGGTGCTGATATTTCCATGTTTACAGGTAGCCGTGTAGATATTTCCATGTTTATACTGATAGCGGTGTAGATATTTCCATGTTTATACAGATAGCGGTTTAGATATTTCCATGTTTATTCAGATAGCGGTGTAGATATCTACATCTTAATACAGATGGCGGTGTAGATATTTATATGTTCATACAGATGGCGGAGCAGATATTTCCATGTTCATACAGATGGCGGTGTAGATATTTCCATGTTCATACAGATAGCGGTGTAGTTATTTCCATGTGTAAAGAGATAGCTGTGTAGATATTTCCATGTATATGCAGATGGCTGTGTAGATATTTCCATTTTCATGCAGATAGCGGTGTATATATTTCCATCTTCAAACAGATAGCGGTGTAGATATTTCCATGTTCATCCAGATGGCTGTGTAGATATATCCATGTTCATACTGATAGCGGTGAAGATATTTCCATGTTCATACAGATAGCGGTGTAGATATTTCCATGTTTTTACAGATAGCGGTGAACATGTATACATGTATACACAGGTAGCGGTGTAGATATTTCCATGTTCATCCAGATGGCTGTGTAGATATATCCATGTTCACACAGATAGCGGTGTAGATATTTCCATGTTCATACAGATAGCGGTGTAGATATTTCCATGTTCATCCAGATGGCTGTGTAGATATATCCATGTTAATACAGATAGCGGTGTAGATACTTCCATGTTCATACAGATAGTGGTGTAGCTATTTCCATGTTGATACAGATAACGGTGTAGCTATTTCCATGTTCATACAGATAGCGGTGTAGATATTTCCATGTTCATACAGATAGCGGTGTAGCTATTTCCATGTTCATACAGATAACGGTGTAGCTATTTCCATGTTCATACAGATAGCAGTGTAGATATTTCCATGTTCATACAGATAGCGGTGTAGATATTTCCATTCTCTTACAGAGAGCGGTGCTGATATTTCCATGTTTATACAGGCAGCGGTGTAGATATTTCCATGTTTGAACAGCGGTTTAGATATTTCCTTCTTAATACAGATTGCGGTGTAGATATTTATATGTTCATACAGATGGCGGTGCAGATATTTCCATATTCATACAGATGGCGGTGTACATATTTCCATGTTTATAGATATAGCGGTGTAGTTATTTCCATGTGTAAAGAGATAGCTGTGTGGATATTTCCATGAATATGCTGATAGCTTGTAGATATTTCCATTTTCATGCAGATAGCGGTGTAGATATTTACATGTTCAAACAGATAGCGGTGTAGATATTTCCATGTTCATTCAGATAGCTTTGTAGATATTTCCATTTTCATGCAGATAGCGGTATAGATATTTCCATGTTCATATGGAGAACGGTGTAGATATATCCATGTTCATACAGATAGCAGTGTAGATATTTCCATGTTAATACAGATAGCGGTGTAGATATTTCCATGTTCATACAGATAGCGCTGCTGATATTTCCATGGTTATACAGGCAGCGGTGTAGATATTTCCATGGTTATACAGATAGCAGTGTAGATATTTCCATGTTTATACAGATAGCGGTGTAGATATTTCCATGTTTATTCAGATAGCGGTGTAGATATCTCCGTCTTAATACAGATGGCGGTGTAGATATTTATATGTTCATACAGATGGCGGTGCAGATATTTCCATGTTCATACAGATGGCGGTGTAGATATTTCCATCTTCATACAGATAGCGGTGTAGTTATTTCCATGTGTAAAGAGATAGCTGTGTAGATATTTCCATGTATATGCTGATAGCTGTGTAGATATTTCCATTTTCATGCAGATAGCGGTGTATATATTTCCATCTTCAAACAGATAGCGGTGTAGATATTTCCATGTTCATACAGATAGCGCTGTAGATATTTCCATGTTTATACAGATAGCGGTGAAGATGTATGCATGTTTACACAGATAGCGGTGTGGATATTTCCATGTTCATCCAGAGGGCTGTGTGGATATATCCATGTTCATACAGATAGCGGTGTAGATATTTCATTGTTCATACTGATAGCGGTGTAGATATTTCCATGTTCATACAGCTAGCGGTGTAGATATCTCCATCTTAATACAGATGGCGGTGTAGATATTTATATGCTCATACAGATGGCGGTGCAGATATTTCCATGTTCATACAGATGGCGGTGTGGATATTTCCATGTTCATACAGATAGCGGTGTAGTTATTTCCATGTGTAAAGAGATAGCTGTGTAGATATTTCCATGTATATGCAGATAGCAGTGTAGATATTTCCATTTTCATGCAGATTGCGGTGTAGTTATTTCCATGTTCAAACAGATAGCGGTGTAGATATTTCCATGTTCATACAGATAGCGGTGTAGATATTTCCATGTTCATACAGATAGCGGTGTAGTTATTTCCATGTGTAAAGAGATAGCTGTGTAGATATTTCCATGTATGTGCAGATAGCTGTGTAGATATTCCCATTTTCATGCAGATAGCGGTGTATATATTTCCATCTTCAAACAGATAGCGGTGTAGATATTTACATGTTCATACAGATAGCAATGTAGATATTTCCATGTTTATACAGATAGCGGTGAAGATGTATGCATGTTTACACATATAGCGGTGTGGATATTTCCATGTTCATCCAGAGGGCTGTGTAGATATATCCATGTTCATACAGATAGCGGAGTAGATATTTCCATGTTCATACTGATAGCGGTGTAGACATTTCCATGTTTATACAGATAGCGGTGTAGATATTTCCATGTTCATACAGATAGCGGTGCTGATATTTCCATGCTTATACAGGTAGCGGTGTACATATTTCCATGTTTATACAGATAGCGGTGTATACATTTCCATGTTTATACAGATAGCGGTGTAGATATTTCCATGTTTATGCAGATAGCGGTGTAGATATCTCCATCTTAATAAAGATGGCGGTGCAGATATTTATATGTTCATACAGATGGCGGTGCAGATATTTCCATGTTCATACAGATGGCGGTGTGGATATTTCCATGTTCATACAGATAGCGGTGTAGTTATTTCCATGTGTAAAGAGATAGCTGTGTAGATATTTCCATGTATATGCTGATAGAAGTGTAGTTATATCCACTTTCATGCAGATAGCGGTGTAGATATTTCCATGTTCAAACAGATAGCGGTGTAGATATTTCCATGTTCATACAGATAGCGGTGTAGATATTTCCATGTTCATACAGATAGCGGTGTAGATATTTCCATGTTTATACAGATAGCGGTGAAGATCTATGCATGTGTACACAGATAGCGGTGTAGATAATTCCATGTTCATCCAGATGGCTGTGTAGATATATACATGTTCATACAGATAGCGGTGTAGATATTTCCATGTTCATACAGATAGCGGTGTAGATATTTCCATGTTCATCCAGATGGCTGTGAAGATATATCCATGTTCATACAGATAGCGGTGTAGATATTTCCATGTTCATACAGATAGTGGTGTAGCTATTTCCATGTTCATACAGATAACGGTGTAGCTATTTCCATGTTCATACAGATAGCAGTGTAGATATTTCCATGTTTATACAGATAGCGGTGTAGATATTTCCATGTTTATTCAGATAGCGGTTTAGATATTTCCTTCTTAATACAGATGGCGGTGTAGATATTTATATGTTCATACAGATGGCTGTGAAGATATATCCATGTTCATACAGATAGCGGTGTAGATATTTACATGTTCAAACAGATAGCGGTGTAGATATTTCCATGTTCATTCAGAGAGCTTTGTAGATATTTCCATGTTCATACATATAGCGGTGTAGATATTTCCATGTTCATACAGATAGCGGTGTAGATATTTCCATGTTCATACAGATAGCGGTGCTGATATTTCCATGTTTATACAGGCAGCGGTGTAGATATTTCCATGTTTATACAGATAGCGGTTTAGATATTTCCTTCTTAATACAGATGGCGGTGTAGATATATATATGTTCATACAGATGGCGGTGCAGATATTTCCATGTTCATACAGATGGCGGTGTAGATATTTCCATGTTTATAGATAAAGCGGTGTAGTTATTTCCATGTGTTAAGAGATAGCTGTGTAGATATTTCCATGTATATGCAGATAGCTTTGTAGATATTTCCATTTTCATGCAGATAGCGGTGTAGATATTTACATGTTCGAACAGATAGCGGTGTAGATATTTCCATGTTCATTCAGATAGCTTTGTAGATATTTCCATGTTCATACAGATAGCGGTGTAGATATTTCCATGTTCATACAGATAGCGGTGTAGATATTTCCATGTTCATGTATATAGCGGTGTAGATATTTCCATGTTCATACAGATAGCGGTGTAGATATTTCCATGTTCATACAGATAGCGGTGCTGATATTTCCATGTTTATACAGGTAGTGGTGTAGATATTTCCATGTTTATACAGATAGCGGTGTAGATATTTCCATGTTCATACAGATAGCGGTGTAGATATTTCCATGTTCATACAGATAGCGGTGTAGATATTTCCATGTTTATACAGATAGCCGTGAAGATCTATGCATGTTTACACAGATAGCGGAGTAGATATTTCCATGTTCATCCAGGTGGCTGTGTAGATATTTCCATGTTCATAAAGATAGTGGTGTAGCTATTTCCATGTTCATACAGATAGCGGTGTAGATATTTCCATGTTCATACAGATAGCGGTGTAGATATTTCCATTTTCATATAGATAGCGGTGATGATATTGACATGTTTATACAGGCAGCAGTGTAGATATTTCAATGTTCATACAGATTGCGGTGTACATATTTCAATGTTCATACAGATAGCGGTTTAGATATTTCCTTCTTAATACAGATTGCGGTGTAGATATTTATATGTTCATTCAGATGGCGGTGCAGATATTTCCATGTTCATACAGATGGCGGTGTAGATATTTCCATGTTTATAGAGATAGCGGAGTACTTATTTCCATGTGTTAAGAGATAGCTGTGTAGATATTTCCATGTGTATGCAGATAGCTGTGTAGATATTTCCATATTCATGCAGACAGCGGTGTAGATATTTCCATGTTCAAACAGATAGCGGTGTAGATATTTCCATGTTCATACAGATAGCGGTGTAGATAATTCCATGTTCATACAGATAGCGGTGCTGATATTTCCATGTTTATACAGGTAGTGGTGTAGATATTTCCATGTTTATACAGATAGCGGTGTAGATATTTCCATGTTTATACAGATAGCGGTGTAGATATTTCCATGTTTATACCGATAGCAGTGTAGATATCTCCATCTTAATACAGATGGCGATGTAGATATTTATATGTTCATACAGATGGCGGTGCACAAATTTCCATGTTGATACAGATGGCGGTGTAGATATTTCCTTGTTCATACATATAGCGGTGTAGTTATTTCCATGTGTAAAGAGATAGCTGTGTAGATATTTCCATGTATATGCAGATAGCAGTGTAGCTATTTCCATTTTCATGCAGATAGCGGTGTAGATATTTCCATTTTCATGCAGATAGCGGTGTAGATATTTCCATGTTCAAACAGATAGCGGTGTAGATATTTCCATGTTCATACAGATAGCGGTGTAGATATTTCCATGTTCATACAGATAGCGGTGAAGATATTTCCATGTTTATACAGATAGCGGTGAAGATCTATGCATGTTTACACAGATAGCGGAGTAGATATTTCCATGTTCATCCAGATGGCTGTGTAGATATTTCCATGTTCATACAGATAGCGGTGTAGCTATTTCCATGTTCATACAGATAGCGGTGTAGATATTTCCAGGTTCATACAGATAGCGGTGCTGATATTTCCATGTTTATACAGGCCGCGGTGTAGATATTTCAATGTTCATACAGATAGCGGTGTAGATATTTCAATGTTCATACAGATAGCGGTTTAGATATTTCTTTCTTAATACAGATGGCGGTGTAGATATTTATTTGTTCATACAGATGGCGGTGCAGATATTTCCATGTTCATACAGATGGCGGTGTAGATATTTCCAGGTTTATAGAGATAGCGGCGTACTTATTTCCATGTGTTAAGAGATAGCTGTGTAGATATTTCCATGTGTATGCAGATAGCTGTGTAGATATTTCCATTTTCAAGCAGACAGCGTTGTAGATATTTCCATGTTCAAACAGATAGCGGTGTAGATATTTCCATGTTCATACAGATAGCGGTGTAGATATTTCCATGTTCATACAGATAGCGGTGTAGATATTTCCATGTTCATACAGATAGCGGTGTAGATAATTCCATGTTCATACAGATAGCGGTGCTGATATTTCCATGTTTATACAGGTAGTGGTGTAGATATTTCCATGTTTATACAGATAGCGGTGTAGATATTTCCATGTTTATACAGATAGCGGTGTAGAGATTTCCATGTTTATAGATATAGCGGTGTAGTTATTTCCATGTGTAAAGAGATAGCTGTGTAGATATTTCCATGTATATGCAGATAGCTTTGTAGATATTTCCATTTTCATGCAGATAGCGGTGTAGATATTTACATGTTCAAACAGACAGCGGTGTAGATATTTCCATGTTCATTCAGATAGCTTTGTAGATATTTCCATGTTCATACAGATAGCGGTGTAGATATTTCCATGTTCATACAGATAGCGGTGTAGATATTTCCATGTTCATACAGATAGCGGTGCTGATATTTCCATGTTTACAGGTAGCCGTGTAGATATTTCCATGTTTATACTGATAGCGGTGTAGATATTTCCATGTTTATACAGATAGCGGTTTAGATATTTCCATGTTTATTCAGATAGCGGTGTAGATATCTCCATCTTAATACAGATGGCGGTGTAGATATTTATATGTTCATACAGATGGCGGAGCAGATATTTCCATGTTCATACAGATGGCGGTGTAGATATTTCCATGTTCATACAGATAGCGGTGTAGTTATTTCCATGTGTAAAGAGATAGCTGTGTAGATATTTCCATGTATATGCAGATGGCTGTGTAGATATTTCCATTTTCATGCAGATAGCGGTGTATATATTTCCATCTTCAAACAGATAGCGGTGTAGATATTTCCATGTTCATACAGATAGCAATGTAGATATTTCCATGTTTATACAGATAGCGGTGAAGATGTATGCATGTTTACACAGATAGCGGTGTGGATATTTCCATGTTCATCCAGATGACTGTGTAGATATATCCATGTTCATACAGATAGCGGTGTAGATATTTCCATGTTCATACAGATAGCGGTGTAGACATTTCCATGTTCATACAGATAGCGGTGTAGATATTTCCATGTTCATACAGATAGTGGTGTAGATATTTCCATGTTTATACAGATAGCGGTGTATACATTTCCATGTTCATACAGATAGCGGTGTAGATATTTCCATGTTTATGCAGATAGCGGTGTAGATATCTCCATCTTAATACAGATGGCGGTGCAGATATTTATATGTTCACACAGATGGCGGTGCAGGTATTTCCATGTTCATACAGATGGCGGTGTGGATATTTCCATGTTCATACAGATAGCGGTGTAGTTATTTCCATGTGTAAAGAGATAGCTGTGTAGATATTTCCATGTATATGCTGATAGCAGTGTAGATATTTCCATTTTCATGCAGATAGCGGTGTAGATATTTCCATGTTCAAACAGATAGTGGTGTAGATATTTCCATGTTCATACAGATAGCGGTGTAGATATTTCCATGTTCATACAGATAGCGGTGCTGATATTTCCATGCTTATACAGGTAGCGGTGTAGATATTTCCATGTTTATACACATAGCGGTGTATACATTTCCATGTTTATACAGATAGCGGTGAAGTTATTTCCATGTTTATGCAGATAGCGGTGTAGATATCTCCATCTTAATAAAGATGGCGGTGCAGATATTTATATGTTCATACAGATGGCGGTGCAGATATTTCCATGTTCATACAGATGGCGGTGTGGATATTTCCATGTTCATACAGATAGCGGTGTAGTTATTTCCATGTGTAAAGAGATAGCTGTGTAGATATTTCCATGTATATGCTGATAGCAGTGTAGATATTTCCATTTTCATGCAGATAGCGGTGTAGATATTTCCATGTTCAAACAGATAGCGGTGTAGATATTTCCATGTTCCTACAGATAGCGGTGTAGATATTTCCATTTTCATACAGATAGCGGTGTAGATATTTCCATGTTTATTCAGATAGCGGTGAAGATCTATGCATGTTTATACAGATAGCGGTGTAGATATTTCCATGTTCATCCAGATGGCTGTGTAGATATATCCATGTTCATACAGATAGCGGTGTAGATATTTCCATGTTCATACACATAGCGGTGTAGATATTTCCATGTTCATCCTGATGGCTGTGAAGATATATCCATGTTCATACAGATAGCGGTGTAGATATTTCCATGTTCATACAGATAGCGGTGTAGCTATTTCCATGTTCATACAGATAACGGTGTAGCTATTTCCATGTTCATACAGATAGCGGTGTCATATTTCCATGTTGATACAGATAGCGGTGTAGATACTTCCATGTTCATACAGATATCGGTGCTGATATTTCCATGTTTATACAGATAGCGGTGTAGATATTTCCATGTTTATACAGATAGCGGTTTAGATATTTCCTTCTTAATACAGATGGCGGTGTAGATATTTATATGTTCATACAGATGGCTGTGAAGATATATCCATGTTCATACAGATAGCGGTGTAGATATTTACATGTTCAAACAGATAGCGGTGTAGATATTTCCATGTTCATTCAGATAGCTTTGTAGATATTTCCATGTTCATACAGATAGCGGTGTAGATATTTCCATGTTCATACAGATAGCGGTGTAGATATTTCCATGTTCATACAGATACCGGTGCTGATATTTCCATGTTTATACAGGCAGCGGTGTAGATATTTCCATGTTTATACAGATAGCGGTTTAGATATTTCCTTCTTAATACAGATGGCGGTGTAGATATATATATGTTCATACAGATGGCGGTGCAGATATTTCCATGTTCATACAGATGGCGGTGTAGATATTTCCATGTTTATAGATATAGCGGTGTAGTTATTTCCATGTGTTAAGAGATAGCTGTGTAGATATTTCCATGTATATGCAGATAGCTTTGTAGATATTTCCATTTTCATGCAGATAGCGGTGTAGATATTTACATGTTCGAACAGATAGCGGTGTAGATATTTCCATGTTCATTCAGATAGCCTTGTAGATATTTCCATGTTCATACAGATAGCGGTGTAGATATTTCCATGTTCATACAGATAGCGGTGTAGATATTTCCATGTTCATGTAGATAGCGGTGTAGATATTTCCATGTTCATACAGATAGCGGTGTAGATATTTCCATGTTCATACAGATAGCGGTGCTGATATTTCCATGTTTATACAGGTAGCGGTGTAGATATTTCCATGTATATACAGATAGTGGTGTAGATATTTCCATGTTTATACAGATAGCGGTGTAGATATTTCCATGTTCATACAGATAGCGGTGTAGATATTTCCATGTTTATACAGATAGCCGTGAAGGTCTATGCATGTTTACACAGATAGCGGAGTAGATATTTCCATGTTCATCCAGATGGCTGTGTAGATATTTCCATGTTCATACAGATATCGGTGCTGATATTTCCATGTTTATACAGATAGCGGTGTAGATATTTCCATGTTTATACAGATAGCGGTTTAGGTATTTCCTTCTTAATACAGATGGCGGTGTAGATATTTATATGTTCATACAGATGGCTGTGAAGATATATCCATGTTCATACAGATAGCGGTGTAGATATTTACATGTTCAAACAGATAGCGGTGTAGATATTTCCATGTTCATTCAGATAGCTTTGTAGATATTTCCATGTTCATACAGATAGCGGTGTAGATATTTCCATGTTCATACAGATAGCGGTGTAGATATTTCCATGTTCATACAGATAGCGGTGCTGATATTTCCATGTTTATACAGGCAGCGGTGTAGATATTTCCATGTTTATACAGATAGCGGTTTAGATATTTCCTTCTTAATACAGATGGCGGTGTAGATATATATATGTTCATACAGATGGCGGTGCAGATATTTCCATGTTCATACAGATGGCGGTGTAGATATTTCCATGTTTATAGATATAGCGGTGTAGTTATTTCCATGTGTTAAGAGATAGCTGTGTAGATATTTCCATGTATATGCAGATAGCTTTGTAGATATTTCCATTTTCATGCAGATAGCGGTGTAGATATTTACATGTTCGAACAGATAGCGGTGTAGATATTTCCATGTTCATTCAGATAGCCTTGTAGATATTTCCATGTTCATACAGATAGCGGTGTAGATATTTCCATGTTCATACAGATAGCGGTGTAGATATTTCCATGTTCATGTAGATAGCGGTGTAGATATTTCCATGTTCATACAGATAGCGGTGTAGATATTTCCATGTTCATACAGATAGCGGTGCTGATATTTCCATGTTTATACAGGTAGCGGTGTAGATATTTCCATGTATATACAGATAGCGGTGTAGATATTTCCATGTTTATACAGATAGCGGTGTAGATATTTCCATGTTCATACAGATAGCGGTGTAGATATTTCCATGTTTATACAGATAGCCGTGAAGGTCTATGCATGTTTACACAGATAGCGGAGTAGATATTTCCATGTTCATCCAGATGGCTGTGTAGATATTTCCATGTTCATACAGATAGTGGTGTATCTATTTCCATGTTCATACAGATAGCGGTGTAGATATTTCCATGTTCATACCGATAGCGGTGTAGATATTTCCATTTTCATATAGATAGCGGTGCTGATATTTCCATGTTTATACAGGCAGCGGTGTAGATATTTCAATGTTCATACAGATTGCGGAGTACATATTTCAATGTTCATACAGATAGCGGTTTAGATATTTCCTTCTTAATACAGATGGCGGTGTAGATATTTATATGTTCATTCAGATGGCGGTGCAGATATTTCCATGTTCATACAGATGGCGGTGTAGATATTTCCATGTTTATAGAGATAGCGGAGTACTTATTTCCATGTGTTAAGAGATAGCTGTGTAGATATTTCCATGTGTATGCAGATAGCTGTGTAGATATTTCCATATTCATGCAGACAGCGGTGTAGATATTTCCATGTTCAAACAGATAGCGGTGTAGATATTTCCATGTTCATACAGATAGCGGTGTAGATAATTCCATGTTCATACAGATAGCGGTGCTGATATTTCCATGTTTATACAGGTAGTGGTGTAGATATTTCCATGTTTATACAGATAGCGGTGTAGATATTTCCATGTTTATACAGATAGCGGTGTAGATATTTCCATGTTCATACAGATAGCGGTGAAGATATTTCCATGTTTATACACATAGCGGTGAAGATCTATGCATGTTTACACAGATAGCGGAGTAGATATTTGCATGTTCATCCAGATGGCTGTGTAGATATTTCCATGTTCATACAGATAGCGGTGTAGCTATTTCCATGTTCATACAGATAGCGGAGTAGATATTTCCATGTTCATACAGATAGCGGTGTAGATATTTCCAGGTTCATACAGATAGCGGTGCTGATATTTCCATGTTTATACAGGCCGCGGTGTAGATATTTCAATGTTCATACAGATAGCGGTGTAGATATTTCAATGTTCATACAGATAGCGGTTTAGATATTTCTTAATACAGATGGCGGTGTAGATATTTATTTGTTCATACAGATGGTGGTGCAGATATTTCCATGTTCATACAGATGGCGGTGTAGATATTTCCATGTTTATAGAGATAGCGGAGTACTTATTTCCATGTGTTAAGAGATAGCTGTGTAGATATTTCCATGTATATGCAGATAGCTTTGTAGATATTTCCATTTTCATGCAGATAGCGGTGTAGATATTTACATGTTCAAACAGATAGCGGTGTAGATATTTCCATGTTCATTCAGATAGCTTTGTAGATATTTCCATGTTCATACAGATAGCGGTGTAGATATTTCCGTGTTCATACAGATAGCGGTGTAGATATTTCCATGTTCATACAGATAGCGGTGTTGATATTTCCATGTTTACAGGTAGCTTTGTAGATATTTCCATGTTTATACTGATAGCGGTGTAGATATTTCCATGTTTATACAGATAGCGGTGTAGATATTTCCATGTTTATACTGATAGCGGTGAAGATGTATGCATGTTTACACAGATAGCGGTGTGGATATTTCCATGTTCATCCAGATGGCTGTGTAGATATATCCATGTTCATACAGATAGCGGTGTAGATATTTCCATGTTCATACTGATAGCGGTGTAGACATTTCCATGTTCATACAGATAGCGGTGTAGATATTTCCATGTTCATACAGATAGCGGTGTAGATATTTCCATGTTTATACAGATAGCGGTGTATACATTTCCATGTTTATACAGATAGCGGTGTAGATATTTCCATGTTTATGCAGATAGCGGTGTAGATAACTCCATCTTAATACAGATGGCGGTGCAGATATTTATATGTTCATACAGATGGCGGTGCAGATATTTCCATGTTCATACAGATGGAGGTGTGGATATTTCCATGTTCATACAGATAGCCGTGTAGTTATTTCCATGTGTAAAGAGATAGCTGTGTGGATATTTCCATGTATATGCAGATAGCAGTGTAGATATTTCCATTTTCATGCAGATAGCGGTGTAGATATTTCCATGTTCAAACAGATAGCGGTGTAGATATTTCCATGTTCATACAGATAGCGGTGTAGATATTTCCATGTTCATACAGATAGCGGTGTAGATATTTCCATGTTTATACAGATAGCGGTGAAGATGTATGCATGTTTACACAGATAGCGGTGTAGATATTTCCATGTTCATCCAGATGGCTGTGTAGATATATCCATGTTCATACAGATAGCGGTGTAGATATTTCCATGTTCATACAGATAGTGGTGTAGCTATTTCCATGTTCATACAGGTAACGGTGTAGATATTTCCATGTTCATACAGATAGCAGTGTAGATATTTCCATGTTGATACAGATAGCGGTGTAGATACTTCCATGATCGTACAGATAGCGGTGCTGATATTTCCATGTTTATACAGGCAGCGGTGTAGATATTTCCATGTTTATACAGATAGCGGTTTAGATATTTCCTTCTTAATACAGATGGCGGTGTAGATATTTATATGTTCATACAGATGGCGGTGCAGATATTTCCATGTTCATACAGATGGCGGTGTAGATATTTCCATGTTTATAGATATAGCGGTGTAGTTATTTCCATGTGTAAAGAGATAGCTGTGTAGATATTTCCATGTATATGCAGATAGCTTTGTAGATATTTCCATTTTCATGCAGATAGCGGTGTAGATATTTACATGTTCAAACAGATAGCGGTGTAGATATTTCCATGTTCATTCAGATAGCTTTGTAGATATTTCCATGTTCATACAGATAGCGGTGTAGATAATTCCATGTTCATACAGATAGCGGTGCTGATATTTCCATGTTTATACAGGTAGTGGTGTAGATATTTCCATGTTTATACAGATAGCGGTGTAGATATTTCCATGTTTATACAGATAGCGGTGTAGATATTTCCATGTTTATAGATATAGCGGTGTAGTTATTTCCATGTGTAAAGAGATAGCAGTGTAGATATTTCCATGTATATGCAGATAGCTTTGTAGATATTTCCATTTTCATGCAGATTGCGGTGTAGATATTTACATTATCAAACAGATAGCGGTGTAGATATTTCCATGTTCATTCAGATAGCTTTGTAGATATTTCCATGTTCGTACAGATAGCGGTGTAGATATTTCCATGCTCATACAGATAGCCGTGTAGATATTTCCATGTTTATACAGATAGCGGTGTAGATATTTCCATGTTTACAGATAGCGGTGTAGATATTTCCATGTTTATACAGATAGCGGTGTAGATATTTCCATGTTTATACAGATAGCGGTGTAGATATTTCCATGTTTATTCAGATAGCGGTGTAGATATCTCCATCTTAATACAGATGGCGGTGTAGATATTTATATGTTCATACAGATGGCGGTGCAGATATTTCCATGTTCATACAGATGGCGGTGTAGATATTTCCATGTTCATACCGATAGCGGTGTAGTTATTTCCATGTGCAAAGGGATAGCTGTGTAGATATTTCCATGTATTTGCAGATAGCTGTTTAGATATTTCCATTTTCATGCAGATAGCGGTGTATATATTTCCATCTTCAAACAGATAGCGGTGTAGATATTTCCATGTTCATACAGATAGCAATGTAGATATTTCCATGTTTATACAGATAGCGGTGAAGATGTATGCATGTTTACAGAGATAGCGGTGTGGATATTTCCATGTTCATCCGGAGGGCTGTGTAGATATATCCATGTTCATACAGATAGCGGTGTAGATATTTCCATGTTTATGCAGATAGCGGTGTAGACATCTCCATCTTAATACAGATGGCGGTGCAGATATTTATATGTTCATACAGATGGCGGTGCAGATATTTCCATGTTCATACAGATGGCGGTGTGGATATTTCCATGTTCATACAGATAGCGGTGTAGTTATTTCCATGTGTAAAGAGATAGCTGTGTAGGTATTTCCATGTATATGCAGATAGCAGTGTAGATATTTCCATTTTCATGCAGATAGTGTTGTAGATATTTCCATGTTCAAACAGATAGTGGTGTAAATATTTCCATGTTCATACAGATAGCGGTGTAGATATTTCCATGTTCATACAGATAGCGGTGTAGATATTTCCATGTTTATACAGATAGCGGTGTAGATATTTCCATGTTCATACAGATAGCGGTGTAGATATTTCCATGTTCATACAGATAGCGGTGTAGATATTTCCAAGTTCATACAGATAGCGGTGCTGATATTTCCATGTTTATACAGGTAGTGGTGTAGATATTTCCATGTTTATACAGATAGCGGTGTAGATATTTCCATGTTTATACAGATAGCGGTGTAGATATTTCCATGTTTATACAGATAGCGGGGTAGATATCTCAATCTTAATACAGATGGCGGTGTAGATATTTATATGTTCATGCAGATGGCGGTGCAGATATTTCCATGTTCATACTGATGGCGGTGTGGATATTTCCATGTTCATACAGATAGCGGTGTAGTTATTTCCATGTGTAAAGAGATAGCTGTGTAGATATTTCCATGTATATGCAGATAGCAGTGTAGATATTTCCATTTTCATGCAGATAGCGGTGTACATATTTCCATGTTCAAACAGATAGCGGTGTAGGTATTTCCATGTTCATACAGATAGCGGTGTAGATATTTCTATGTTCATACAGATAGCAGTGTAGATATTTCCATTTTTATACAGATAGCGGTGAAGATATATCAATGTTTACACAGATAGCGGTGTAGATATTTCCATGTTCATCCAGATGGCTGTGTAGATATATCCATGTTCATACAGATAGCGGTGTAGCTATTTCCATGTTCATACAGATAGCGGTGTAGATATTTCCATGTTTATACTGATAGCGGTGAAGATGTATGCATGTTTACACAGATACCGGTGTAGATATTTCCATGTTCATACAGATAGTGGTGTAGATATTTCCATGTTCATCCAGATGGCTGTGTAGTTATATCCATGTTCATACAGATAATGGTGTAGATATTTCCATGTTCATACAGATAGTGGTGTAGATATTTGCATGTTCATACAGATAGCGGTGTAGCTATTTCCATGTTCATACAGATAGCGGTGCTGATATTTCCATGTTTATACAGGTAGCGGTGTAGATATTTGCATGTTCATACAGATAGTGGTGTAGATATTTCCATGTTTATATAGATAGCGGTGAAGATGTATGCATGTTTACACAGATAGCGGTGCAGTTATTTCCATGTTCATCCAGATGGCTGTGTAGATATATCCCTGTTCATACAGATAGCGGTGTAGATATTTCCATGTTCATACAGATAGCGGTGTAGCTATTTCCATGTTAATACAGATAGCGGTGTAGATATTTCCATGTTTATACAGATAGCGGTGAAGATATATGCATGTTTTCACAGATAGCGTTGTAGATATTTCCAAGTTCATACAGATAGTGGTGTAGATATTTCCTTGTACATACAGATAGCGGTGTAGTTATTTCCATGTTCATGCAGATAGCAGTGTAGATATTTCCATGTTCGTACTGATAGCGGTGTAGATATTTCCGAGTTCATACAGAGAGCGGTGCTGATATTTCCATGTTTATACAGGTAGCGGTGTAGATATTTCCAGGTTTATACAGATAGCGGTGTAGATATCTCCATCTTAATACAGATGGCGGTGTAGGTATTTATATGTTCATACAGATGGCAATGCAGATATTTCCATGTTCATACAGGTTGTGGTGTAGATATTTCCATGTTTATAGAGATACCGGTGTAGTTATTTCCATGTGTAAAGAGATAGCTTTTAAGATATTTCCATGTATATGCAGATAGCTCTGTAGATATTTCCATTTTTATGCAGAAAGCGTTGTAGATATTTCCATGTTCAAACAGATAGCGGTGTAGATATTTCCATGTTCATACAGATAGCGGTGTAGATATTTCCATGTTTATACAGATAGCGGTGAAGATGTATGCATGTTTACACAGATAGCGGTGTGGATATTTCCATGTTCATCCAGAGGGTTGTGTGGATATATCCATGTTCATACAGACAGCGGTGTAGATATTTCCTTGTTCATACTGATAGCGGTGTAGATATTTCCATGTTCATACAGTTAGCGGTGTAGATATTACCATGTTCATACAGATAGCGGTGTAGATATTTCCATGTTCATACAGATAGCGGTGCTGATATTTCCATGTTTATACTGGTAGCGGTGTAGATATTTCCATGTTTATACAGATAGCGGTGTAGATATTTCCATGTTTATACAGATAGCGGTGTAGATATTTCCATGTTTATACAGATAGCGGTGTAGATATCTCCATCTTAATACAGATGGCGGTGTAGATATTTATATGTTCATACAGATGGCGGTGCAGATATTTCCATGTTCATACAGACGGCGGTGTAGTTATTTCCATGTGTAAAGAGATAGCTGTGTAGATATTTCCATGTATATGCAGATAGCAGTTTAGATATTTCCATTTTCATGCAGATAGCGGTGTAGATATTTCCATGTTCAAACAGATAGCGGTGTAGATATTTCCATGTTCATACAGATAGCGGTGTAGATATTTCCATGTTCATACAGATAGCGGTGTAGATATTTCCATGTTTATACAGATAGCGGTGAAGATGTATGCATGTTTACACAGATAGCGGTGTAGATATTTCCATGTTTATACAGGCAGCAGTGTAGCTATTTCTATGTTCCTACAGATAGCAGTGCTGATATTTCCATGTTTATACAGGCAGCGGTGTAGATATTTCCATGTTTATACAGATAGCGGTTTAGATATTTCCTTCTTAATACAGATGGCGGTGTATATATTTATGTGTTCATACAGATGGCGGTGTAGATATTTATATGTTCATACAGATGGCGGTGCAGATATTTCCATGTTCATACAGATGGCGGTGTAGATATTTCCATGTTCATACAGATAGTGGTGTAGTTATTTCCATGTGTAAAGAGATAGCTTTGTAGATATATAAATGTATATGCAGATAGCAGTGTAGACATTTCCATTCTCTTGCAGATAGCGGTGTAGACATTTACATGTTCAAACAGATAGCGGTGTAGATATTTCCATGTTCATACAGATAGCGGTGTAGATATTTCCATCTTCATACAGATAGCGGTGCTGATATTTCCATGTTTATACAGGTAGCGGTGTAGATATTTCCATGTTCATACAGATAGCGGTGTAGATATTTCCATGTTCATACAGATAGCGGTGTAGATATTTCCATGTTCATACAGATAGCGGTGCTGATATTTCCATGTTTATACAGGTAGCGGTGTAGATATTTTCATGTTTATACAGATAGCGGTGTAGATATTTCCATGTTCATACAGATAGCGGTGTAGATATTTCCATGTTCATAAAGATAGCGGTGTAGATATTTCCATGTTCATACAGATAGCGGTGCTGATATTTCCTTGTTTATACAGGTAGCGGTGTAGATATTTCCATGTTTATACAGATAGCGGTGTAGATATTTCCATGTTTATACAGATAGCGGTGTAGATATCTCCATCTTAATACAGATGGCGGTGTAGATATTTATATGTTCATACAGATGGCGGTGCAGATGTTTCCATATTCATACAGATGGCGGTGTGGATATTTCCATGTTCATACAGATAGCGGTGTACTTATTTCCATGTGTAAAGAGATAGCTGTGTAGATATTTCCATGTATATGCAGATAGCAGTGTAGATATTACCATTTTCATGCAGATAGCGGTGTAAATATTTCCATGTTCAAACAGATAGCAGTGTAGATATTTCCATGTTCATACAGATAGCGGTGTAGATATTTCAATGTTCATACAGATAGCGGTGTATATATTTCCATGTTTATACAGGTAGCGGTGTAGTTATTTCCATGTTTATACAGATAGCGGTGTAGATATTTCCGTGTTTATACAGATAGCGGTGTAGATAATTCCATGTTTATACAGATAGCGGTGTAGATATTTCCATGTTCATAGTGATAGCGGTGTAGATACTTCCATGTTCATACAGATAGAGGGGCTGATATTTCCATGTTCATACAGAGAGCAGTGCTGATATTTCCATGTTTATACAGATAGCGGTGTAGATATTTCCATGTTTATACAGATAGCGGTGTAGATATCTCCATCTTAATACAGAAGGCGGTGTACATATTTATATGTTCATACAGATGGCTCTGCAGATATTTCCATGTTCATACAGATGGCGGTGTAGATATTTCCATATTCATACAGATAGCGGTGTAGTTATTTCCATGTGTAAAGAGATAGCTGTGTAGATATTTCCATGTATATGCAGATATCAGTGTAGATATTTCCATTTTCATGCAGATAGCTTTGTAGATATTTCCATGTTCAAACAGATAGCGGTGTAGATATTTCCATGTTCATACAGATAGAGGTGTAGGTATTTCCATGTTCATACAGATAGCGGTGTAGGTATTTCCATGTTCATACAGATAGCGGTGTAGATATTTCCATGTTTATAGAGATAGCGGTGAAGATCTATGCATGTTTACACAGATAGCGGTGTAGATATTTCCATGTTCATCCAGATGGCTGTGTAGATATTTCCATGTTCATACAGATAGCGGTGTAGCTATTTCCATGTTCATACAGATAGCGGTGTAGATATTTCCATGTTCATACAGATACCGATGTAGATATTTCCATGTTCATACAGATAGCGGTGCTGATATTTCCATGTTTATACAGGCAGCGGTGTAGATATTTCCATGTTTATACAGATAGCGGTTTAGATATTTCCTTCTTAATACAGATGGCGGTGTAGATATTTATATGTTCGTACAGATGGCGGTGTAGTTATTTCCATGTTTATACAGATAGTAGTGTAGATATCTCCATCTTAATACAGATGGCGGTGTAGGTATTTATATGTTCAAACAGATAGCGGTGTAGATATTTCCATGTTCATACAGATAGCGGTGTAGATATTTCCATGTTCAAACAGATAGCGGTGTAGATATTTCCATGTTCATACAGATGGCGTTGTAGAGATTTATATGTTCAAACAGATTGCAGTGTAGGTATTTCCATTTTCATGCAGATAGCGGTGTAGATATTTCCATGTTCAAACACATAGCGGTGTAGATATTTCCATGTTCATACAGATAGATGTGTAGATATTTCCATGTTCAAACAGATAGCGGTGTAGATATTTCCATGTTCATACAGATAGCGGTGTAGATATTTCCATGTTCATCCATATGGTGTGTAGATATATCCATGTTCATACAGATAGCGGTGTAGATATTTCCATGTTCATACAGATAGCGGTGTTGCTATTTCCATGTTCATACAGATAACGGTGTAGCTATTTCCATGTTCATACAGATAGCGGTGTAGATATTTCCATGTTGATACAGATAGCGGTGTAGATATTTCCATGTTCATACAGATAGCGGTGCTGATATTTCCAAGTTAATACAGGCAGCGGTGTAGATATTTCCATGTTTATACAGATAGCGGTTTAGATATTTCCTTCTTAATACAGATGGCGGAGTAGATATTTATATGTTCATACAGATGGCGGTGCTGATATTTCCATGTTCATACACATGGCGGTGTAGATATTTCCCTGTTTATAGATATAGCGGTGTAGTTATTTCCATGTGTAAAGAGATAGCTGAGTAGATATTTCCATGTATATGCAGATAGCTTTGTAGATATTTCCATTTTCATGCATAGCGGTGTAGATATTTACATGTTCAAACAGATAGCGGTGTAGATATTTCCATGTTCATTCAGATAGCTTTGTAGATATTTCCATGTTCATACAGATAGCGGTGTAGATAATTCCATGTTCATACAGATAGTGGGGTAGATATTTCCATGTTCATACAGATAGCGGTGCTGATATTTCCATGTTTATACTGGTAGCGGTGTAGATATTTCCATGTTTATACAGATAGCGGTGAAGATGTATGCATGTTTACACAGATAGCGGTGTGGATATTTCCATGTTCATCCAGAGGGCTGTGTAGATATATCCATGTTCATACAGATAGCGGTGTAGATATTTCCATGTTCATCCAGAGGGCTGTGTAGATATATCCATGTTCATACAGATAGCGGTGTAGATATTTCCATGTTTATACAGATTGCGGTGAACATGAATGCATGTTCACACAGATAGCGGTGTAGATATTTCCATGTTCATGCAGATAGCGGTGTGGATATTTCCATGTTCATCCAGAGGGCTGTGTAGATATATCCATGTTCATACAGATAGCGTTGTAGATATTTCCATGTTTATACAGATAGCGGTGAAGATGTATGCATGTTTACACAGATAGCGGTGTAGATATTTCCATGTTCATACAGATAGCGGTGTAGATATTTCAATGTTCATACAGATAGCAGTTTAGATATTTCCTTCTTAATACAGATGGCGGTGTAGATATTTATATGTCCATACAGATGGTGGTGCAGATATTTCCATGTTCATACAGATGGCGGTGTAGACATTTCCATGTTTATAGATATAGCGGAGTTCTTATTTCCATGTGTTAAGAGATAGCTGTGTAGATATTTCCATGTGTATGCAGATAGCTGTGTAGATATTTCCATTTTCATGCAGACAGCGGTGTAGATATTTCCATGTTCAAACAGATAGCGGTGTAGATATTTCCATGTTCATACAGATAGCGGTGTAGATATTTCCATGTTCATACAGATAGCGGTGTAGATATTTCCATGTTCATACAGATAGCGGTGTAGATATTTCCATGTTCATACAGATAGCGGTGCTGATATTTCCATGTTTATACAGGTAGCGGTGTAGATATTTCCATGTTTATACAGATACCGGTGTAGATATTTCCATGTTTATACAGATAGCGGTGTAGATATTTCCATGTTTATACAGATAGCAGTGAAGAAATCTCCATCTTAATACAGATGGCGATGTAGATATTTATATGTTCATACAGATGGCGGTGCAGACATTTCCATGTTCATACAGATGGCGGTGTACATATTTCCATGTTCATACAGATTGCGGTGTAGTTCTTTCAATGTGTAAAGAGATAGCTGTGTAGATATTTAAATGTATATGCAGATAGCAGTGTAGATATTTCCATTTTCATGCAGATAGCGGTGTAGATATTTCCATGTTCAAACAGATAGCGGTGTAGATATTTCCATGTTCATACAGATAGCGGTGTAGATATTTCCATGTTTATACAGATAGCGGTGAAGATCTATGCATGTTTACACAGATAGCGGTGTAGATATTTCCATGTTCATCCAGATGGCTGTGTAGATATATCCATGTTCACACAGATAGCGGTGTAGCTATTTCCATGTTCATACAGATAGAGGTGTAGATATTTCCATGTTCATACAGATAGCGGTGTAGATATTTCCATGTTCATACATATAGCGGTGCTGATATTTCCATGTTTATACAGGCAGCGGTGTAGATATTTCCATGTTTATACAGATAGCGGTTTAGATATTTCCTTCTTAATACAGATGGCGGTGTAGATATTTATATGTTCATACAGATGGCGGTGTAGATATTTCCATGTTTATACAGATAGCAGTGTAGATATCTCCATCTTAATACAGATGGCGGTGTAGATATTTATATGTTCATACAGATGGCGGTGCAGATATTTCCATGTTCATACAGATGGCGGTGTAGATATTTCCATGTTCATACAGATAGCGGTGTAGTTATTTCCATGTGTAAAGAGATAGCTGTGTAGGTATTTAAATGTATATGCAGATAGCAGTGTGGATGTTTCCATTTTCATGCAGATAGCGGTGTAGATATTTCCATGTTCAAACAGATAGCGGTGTAGATATTTCCATGTTCATACAGATAGCGGTGTAGATATTTCCATGTTCATACAGATAGCGGTGCTGATATTTCCATGTTTATACAGGCAGCGTTGTAGATATTTCCATGTTTATACAGATAGCCGTTTAGATATTTCCTTCTTAATAGAGATGGCGGTGTAGATATTTATATGTTCATACAGATGGCGGTATAGATATTTCCATGTTTATACAGATAGCAGTGTAGATATCTCCATCTTAATACAGATGGCGGTGTAGATATTCATATGTTCATACAGATGGTGGTGCAGATATTTCCATGTTCATACAGACGGCGGTGTAGATATTTCCATGTTCATACAGATAGCGGTGTAGTTATTTCCATGTGTAAAGAGATAGCTGTGTAGGTATTTAAATGTATATGCAGATAGCAGTGTAGATATTTCCATTTTCATGCAGATAGCGGTGTAGATATTTCCATGTTCAAACAGATAGCGGTGTAGATATTTCCATGTTCATACAGATAGCGGTGTAGATATTTCCATGTTCATACAGATAGCGGTGTAGATATTTCCATGTTCATACAGATA
Source organism: Gorilla gorilla gorilla (assembly GCF_029281585.2). NCBI lineage: Eukaryota > Metazoa > Chordata > Mammalia > Primates > Hominidae > Gorilla > Gorilla gorilla. The sequence goes on from NC_073231.2 coordinate 155,388,343, forward strand.
GCGGTGCTGATATTTCCATGTTTATACAGGCAGCGTTGTAGATATTTCCATGTTTATACAGATAGCGGTTTAGATATTTCCTTCTTAATAGAGATGGCGGTGTAGATATTTATATGTTCATACAGATGGCGGTATAGATATTTGCATGTTTACACAGATAGCAGTGTAGATATCTCCATCTTAATACAGATGGCGGTGTAGATATTCATATGTTCATACAGATGGCGGTGCAGATATTTCCATGTTCATACAGATGGCGGTGTAGATATTTCCATGTTCATAAAGATAGCGGTGTAGTTATTTCCATGTGTAAAGAGATAGCTGTGTAGATATTTAAATGTATATGCAGATAGCAGTGTAGATATTTCCATTTTCATGCAGATAGCGGTGTAGATATTTCCTTGTTCAAACAGATAGCAGTGTAGATATTTCCATGTTCATACAGATAGCGGTGTAGATATTTCCATGTTCATACAGATAGCGGTGTAGATATTTCCATGTTTATACAGATAGCGGTGAAGATCTATGCATGTTTACACAGATAGCGGTGTAGATATTTCCATGTTCATCCAGATGGCTGTGTAGATATATCCATGTTCATACAGATAGCGGTGTAGATATTTCCATGTTCATACAGATAGCGGTGTAGATATTTCCATGTTCATCCAGATGGCTGTGTAGATATATCCATGTTCATACAGATAGCGGTGCAGATATTTCCATGTTCATACAGATAGTTGTGTAGCTATTTCCATGTTCATACAGATAACGGAGTAGCTATTTCAATGTTCTTACAGATAGCAGTGTAGATATTTCCATGTTCATACAGATAACGGTGTAGATATTTCCATGTTCATAAAGATAGCGGTGCTGATATTTCCATGTTTATACAGGCAGCGGTGTAGATATTTCCATGTTTATACAGATAGCGGTTTAGACATTTCCTTCTTAATTCAGATGGCGGTGTAGATATTTATATGTTCGTACAGATGGCGGTGCAGATATTTCCATGTACATACAGATGGCGGTGTAGATATTTCCATGTTTATAGATATAGCGGTGTAGTTATTTCCATGTGTAAAGAGATAGCTGTGTAGATATTTCCATGTATATGCAGATAGCTTTGTAGATATTTCCATTTTCATGCAGATAGCGGTGTAGATATTTACATGTTCAAACAAATAGCGGTGTAGATATTTCCATGTTCATTCAGATAGCTTTTTAGATACTTCCATGTTCATACAGATAGCGGTGTAGATATTTCCATGTTCATACAGATAGCGGTGTAGATATTTCCATGTTCATAGAGATAGCGGTGCTGATATTTCCATGTTTATATAGGTAGCGGTGTAGGTATTTCCATGTTCATACAGATGGCGGTGTAGATATTTCCATGTTCATAGGGATGGCGTTGTAGGTATTTCCATCTTTATAGAGATGGCAGTGTAGATATTTCCATCTTAATACAGATAGAGGTGTAGATATTTCCATGTTTTAACAGATGGCGGTGTAGATATTTCCATCTTTATAGAGATTGTGCTGTAGATATTTCCATATTCATACAGATGGCGGTGTAGATATTTCCATGTTTATATAGATGGCGGTGTAGATATTTCCATCTTAATACAGATAGCGGTGTAGATATTTCCATGTTTATGCAGTTGGCGGTGTAGATATTTTCATGTCGATACAGATGGCGGTGTAGGTATTTCCATGTTTATAGAGAAAGCGGTGTAGATATTTCCATGTTGATAGAGATAGCGGTGTAGATATTTCCATGTATATACAGATAGCGGTGTAGATATTTCCATGTTTATACAGATAGCGGTGTAGATATTTCAATGTTCATACAGATGGCATTGTAGATATTTCCATGTTCATACAGTTGGCAGTGTAGATATTTTCACGTTTATAGAGATAGCGGTGTAGTTATTTCCATGTTTGTAGAGATAGCGTTGTAGATATTTCCATGTTTATACAAATAGCAGTGCAGGTATTTCAATGTTTATAAAGATTGCAGTGTAGATATTTCAATGTTTATTGAGATAGCGGTGTAGATATTTCCCTGTTTTACAGGTAGCAGTTTAGATATTTCCATGTTTATAGAGATTGCGGTGTAGATATTTCCATGTATATACAGATAGCGGTGTAGATATTTCCATGTTCATACAGATGGCGGTGTAGATATTTCCATCTTTATAGAGATGGCAGCGTAGATATTTCCATCTTAATACAGATAGAGGTGTGGATATTTCCATGTTTAAACAGATTGCGGTGTGGATATTTCCATCTTTATAGAAATTGCACTGTAGATATTTCCATGTTCATACAGATGGCGGTGTAGATATTTCCATGTTTATATAGATGGCGGTGTAGATATTTCCATCTTAATACAGGTAGCAGTTTAGATATTTCCATGTTTATACAGATGGCGGTGTAGATATTTTCATGTCGATACAGATGGCGGTGTAGGTATTTCCATGTTTATAGTGATAGCCGTGTAGATATTTCCATGTTGATAGAGATAGCGGTGTTGATATTTCCATGTATATACAGATAGCGGTGTAGATATTTCCATGTTTATACAGATAGCGGTGAAGATATTTCAATGTTCATACAGATGGCGTTGTAGATAATTCCATGTTCATTCAGATGATGGTGTAGATATTTCCACGTTTATAGAGATAGCGGTGTAGTTATTTCCATGTTTATAGAGATAGCGTTGTAGATATTTCCATGTTTATACAAATAGCAGTGTAGGTATTTCAATGTTTATAAAGATAGCAGTGTAGATGTTTCAATGTTTATAGAGATAGCGGTGTAGATATTTCCCTGTTTTACAGGTAGCGGTTTAGATATTTCGATGTTTATGCAGATAGCAGTGTAGATATTTCCATGTTTATAGAGATAGAGGTGTAGTTATTTCCATGTTTATACAGATAATGGTGTAGATATTTCCATGTTTATAGAGATAGCGGTGTATATATTTCCATGTATATACAGATAGCGGTGTAGTTATTTCCGTGTTTATACAGATGGCCCTGTAGATATATCCATGTTTATAGAGATGGCGGTGTAGTTATTTCCTTGTTTATACAGATAGCGGTGTAGATATTTCCATGTTCATACGGATAGCGCTGTAGATATTTCCATGTTTATAGAGATAGCGGTGTAGATATTTCTATGTTTATACAGATAGCGGTGTAGATATTTCCATGTTTATACAGGTAGCGCTGTAGATATTTCCATATTTGTACAGGTAGCAGTGAAGATATTTCCATATTTATACAGCTAGCGGTGCAGATATGTGAATTCATTAAACCTCTTTTTCTTTATAAATTACCCAATCTTGGGTATGTCTTTATCAGCAGCATGAAAATTGACTAATACACTCACTGTCCATGAATGATACTCTGTTAGCCCATTTGCATTGTTATAAAGAAATACCTGAGGTGGGTAATTAATAAAGAAATGAGGTTTATTTGGCTTCTTGTTCTGAAGGCTGTACGTGAAGCATAGTACTGGCACCTGCTTCCAGGGAGGGCCTCAGGAACCTTCCAATCATGGTGGAAGGTGAAGGGAAACCAGCATATCACATGGTGAGAGAGGAAGCAAGAGAGACAGGGAGGAGGTGTCAGTCTCTTTTAAACAACCAGATATCGCATGAACTCACAGGGTAAGAACTCATTCATTACCAAGAGGACAGCACCAAGCCATTCAGGAGGCATCTCTCTCCAACATTGGGGATCACATTTTAACGTGAGATTTGAAGGGGACAAACATCCAAACTATGTCAGATACCAAAGCTGACAATGCTTGGGATCTTTAGCTGTTCCAGGTTCTGGGAAAAGGGAGAGAGTTAGCTTCCCTCGTCTATGCTGTGCTACTCCATATTATATTAGTAATTATTGTTCTCTAAAGGTTCTTGAAAGCAAATAAACAAATGCAAGGCAAAACATATGAAATGCAAGGCAAAACATATGAAATGCAAGGCAAATGCATTAAAAACTTTTGAGTGTTAATATATAGGTTTTATTTTATCTTTTTAATTTCTTTTGCTTAACCAAATAGATTATGTAGTTTTGATTAACTGGCCATGAAATAGCTCTGCCTACATAGAATTTCCCATGAATAATTGGTTGTGGAGACTTTTGTGTGTGACCCAAATCCTCCCTCAAAACTGAAGTTTGCCCAGCTATTGGGAGTGTTGGCAAATCATGCCTCTCAGCTGATTCTCTCTAGAATTTATTCTCAGGAGATCTAATTAATAACTTGTCAAGCTGATGTCCATCCTTGGGGACAACTCGTATCTGAAGAATGGCCAGTGAAAGGTATTAAAACTCCATACTCCTGCCTCAATTTAGGGCAACTCTGAAGGGTCACCCCTGCTTCTCAGCTCCCCCTTGAGATTAGCTGAGGTATTTGTTGTGACTGCCTCACATCTCAAATCCCTTTGTCCAATTCAGCTTTTTCGCCACAGTTGTTGGCTCCTAGGATTTTACCCAGTTAAATGTTCTCTACACAAATCTCTATCTCAAATCTGCTTTACAGGGAATGTGGCCTCAGACAGGTTTTCATTAGGTTCTGGACATAACTCTCATTAGTCATTGATATGATTCGGCTGTGTCTCCACCCGAATCTCACCTTGATTGTAATTATCCCCGCATGTCAAGGATGGAGTCAGGTGGAGATCATTGAATCATAGGGGCGGGTTCCCCCTACTGTTCTCCTGGTAGCGAATAAGTCTCACGAGATCTGATGCTTTTAAAATGGGAGTTTCCCTACACAAGCTTTCTTCTCTGCTACCATTTAAGATGTGCCTTTGCTTCTTTTTTGCCTTCTGCCGTGACTGTGAGGCCTCCCCAGCCATGTGGAATTGTGAGTTCATTAAACCTCTTTCCTTTCTAAATTACCCGGTCTTGGGTATGACTTTATTAGCAGCATGAGAACAAAATAGTGCAGTCTGTTCTATAAGCCCAAGTCGGATCACAGAGTCCCGCTTTCTGTTTTTTTTTTCTAGCCCATATTTCTACTAAAACTTGACTCATATAGACTTAAAACAAAATAATTAAGCATGGCTAGTATTTATTTAATATTTTATACGTGTCAGGTACTGTATTTTGTAACTTATCTTTTAATAATCTTTCCAAATCTCTAAAAGGATAATTCTGCTCTTTTATAGAGAAAATAAGGATGGCTCAATCTTTTGATTTTTATTACAAGCTTTATTTTGTATAACATATAATAAACTAAAAATATTGAAAGTTTAGAAACCATCAGCACGCAATCGAGGTGATGGAAATATACTTCACCTCCAGTTTCCTGATGCCTCTTTATAATACATTTCTCTGGCCCCTCATTCCTGGCCCTTAAAAACCACCAAACTGCTTTCTGTCACTGGACAGTAATTTATACAGTCAAAAAATGTATATAAATAAAATTTTACACTATGCACTTTTTTGTCTGACATTTTATGTTTTTTTCTCTGCATGTTTTACCTCTAGAGTCTGCCTTGTTTCACTTAGTATAGTTATTTTGAGATTCATTCATGTTATAGTATGTATCCATAATTAATTCGGATAAAGCAAGTTAATTCATTAATGTATTGATTGATATTTAGACTGTTTCTAGTTTGGGCTATTATGAATACATGTGCTATGAACATTTGTGTTGATATCATTATATGAACACCTACTTTTATCTCTCTTGGGTAAATACCCAGGAGTGCAATGGCTGAGTCTTACGGCAGAAGTATGTTTAACTTTTTAAGGGACTCTTAAACTGTTTTTCAAAGGTTACACTTTTTTGTATTCCCATCAGCAGTGTATGAGAGTTTCAGCTTCTCCACATCCAAGCCAGTGCTTGGCTGTTATCAGTCATGCTAATCTTAGCTATTTAAAAATAGATAGTGGCGTCTCATTTTGGTTTTAATTTGCATTGCCCTAAGCATTAATTATGTTGAGCATATGTGCTTATTTACCAAACAAATGTCTACTTTGTAATGTCTGTTCCAGTCTTTCACCCAAGTTTTAAATGGGGTTGTTTGTTTTTCATTATTAAATTTTGAGCTTTTAAAATATATTTTTGATGCAAGCCTTTCATCAGATATATGAATTGCAAATATTTTCTCCCAGCCTGCAGCTTGTCTTTTCAGTCTCTTAATAGATTCTTTTGAAGAGCAGATTCTTTTTTTTAAATTTGATGAGTTCTTCTTATCAATATATTATTATATAAATCATGCTGTGGGGTCATATCAAAGAAAGCTTTGCCTGACTCAAAGTCCCAAATGTTTTCACATCTTCCCTCTCCTCTCCTTTGGGAACTGAGATTACACGTAAATTCAGTTACTTGAAATTTACTGTCTACTATTGCTCTGTTCATGTTTTTTAAAAATTTATTTTCTCTCTCTATTTTATTTTGAGAGGTGTCTATCTTTTCTTCTTTAATGACTAATGTGCTATCAGCCTACCATGTAGCTGGGACTACAGCCGCATGCTACTATGCCCCGCTAATTTTTGTATTTTTAGTAGAGATGGGATTTCACCATATTGGTCAGGCTGGTCCTGAACTCCTGACTTCGTGATCCACCTGCCTCGGCCTCGCAAAATGCTGAGATTACAGGCGTGAGCCACTGCGCCCAGCCTCCTTTAGTGTATCTTGCATGTCTCTATTTTAGAACATATAGAATACTGTTTCAATAAGCATTTGAATGTTCTTAACTGATAACTCTGGCACCTTGATTTACTCTGGATCAGTTCTGACTCAGTGATTTTTCTCCTTATTATGAGCCACGTTCTTCTGTCTTTTGTTGTTACTGTTGTGTCTCTGCTAAACTGTGTCTGGATGTCAGATATGGTGACTTTTATCTTATTGAGTGCTGGAAGTATATATAAATATTCTTGATCTTTGTATTGGTATGTATTTAAGTTTAGTTGGAAAGAGTTTGACTCTTTTTGGTCTTGCTTTAAAAATTCATTAGGTGGGATCAGACCAGTTCTCATTTTAGAGCTAATCACTCCCAACTAGTGAGGCAAGATCCTTCTGGGTATCCCTGGGAATCTTGAGGTGTTTCTGGTTTGGCTGATAAAATAAGCACTATTACTGGACCTTGGTGAGCATGTGTACTGTTACTTTTCATCTTATCTGGGTGTTGTTTCCCCAACCGTAGGTACTTTTCTCTAGGCCTGTCCTAACAATTACTTAGCTATGTACTTTAGGGGGACCCTTTGCAGAGCTCTGGAGTTCTCTTTCTGTGCAGCCCCTTCTTCTCGGAAACCTTGTCCTGAGAGCTCATGTCAACATGGTTTCTGTGGACTCTCAGCTCTGTCCCCTCAGCTCAGGGAGAACAATGGGCTCCTCTTGGGCTTTTCTCCTGGAGTAGTGGGCTGGAAAACTTTCTCCAGGCATAAATTAGGGCCGTTGATAGGCTCACCTTGTTTGAGACTGACTTTACAGGGTCTTGCAAACTTTTGTGGCATACATTTTGGCCATTTTTTGGTTGTTTCAGGAGGGAGAGAAAGTCTAGTTCTTGTTACTCCATCATGGTCATTGCAGAAGTCAAACTAACTGATATTTATCAATACAGTCTGTTGCTACACATTGAACTTGCTTAAGATAATTTTTAGATGGCACAGAACTTTCTGTCCATTGAATGAGACTCTCTGCTTATTTTGCAAGTGCTCATTTGTATGGAGACATTTGTATGGAGAAACTTCAAAAAGTTTGTGGAAAAATGAAGTTAAAAGATAAACATTGAAAATGTGATCTTCGGTTTTCATCCCTAAAGAACTGATGGTCCTGGGAACTTAACAATGTCAATGCAGTCTCTTATACATTATTAACTTAAGAAAAATGGGTGCCCTTTCCACATTTGTTGAGATTGGGAAACAAAAAGAAGTCAGAAGGAGCCAAATCAGAGCTGTAAGGTGGATGCCTGACAATTTCCCATTGAGACTCTCACAAAATTGCCTTTGCTTGATGACAGGAATGAGCAGAAACATTGTGGTGTTAGAGGACTGTCTGCTAAAGCTTTCCCAGGTATTTTGCCCTAAAACTTTGGCTAACTTATTCAAAACACTCTCATGATATGCAGATATTATTGTTCTTTGACCTTCCACAAAGTCAACAAGCAAAATGCCTGGAATGTCCCCAAAAAACTGTTGCCGTGACCTTTGCTCTTGAGTGATCCCCTTTAGCTTTGACTGGACCACTTCCACCTTTGGTAGCCATTGCTTTGATTGTGTTTTGCCCTCAGGATCATACTGGGAAAGCCATGTTTTATCTTCTGTTACAATTCTTCAAAGAAATCCTTCAGGATCTTGACCCTAGTTCTTTAAAATTTCCATTGAGAGCTCTCCTCTTGTCTGCAGCTGATCTGAGCACAACACTTTTGGCACCCATGCAGTGGAAAGTTGGTTCAACTTTAATTTTTTAGTCAGAACTGTGTAAGCTGAACCAATTAAGATGTCTATGATGTTGGCTATTGTTTGTGCTGTTGATTATCAGTCCTCTTCAATTAGGGCACAAACAAGATTAATTTTTTTCCTTGCAAATTGATATGGATGATCTGTCCCTGTGGACTTCATCTTCCACATCATCTCGTTTCTTCTTTAAAAAAGCTGTCCGCTTGTGAACTACTGATTTCTTTGGTGCATTGTCCCCTCAAGCTTCTTGTAAAGCATCAGTGATTTCACCATTCTTTCACTCAAGCTTCATCATAATCTAATGTTTGTTCTTGCTTCAATTTTAGCAGAATTTACATTGCTCTGCTAGGGGCTCTTTTCAAACTAATGTCTACTCCTTCTTACTGTCTCAAACTAGATCCTGTTCAAACATGCTATAATAAATTAGTATGAGTTTATTTTGCTGCCAAAATTGAAACCTTTGCATAGTTTTTTTCATAATATACATTTTCCATGAACTTTTTAAGGCCTCTCATGTATCCACAGGTAGAGTGCCTTACCTATTCTGACTTCAGTCAATTATTCAAGACCTTTCCTTGTCAGTGATACATTAGAAAGGTAGAGTATTGAAAAATAAGAGTAGCTTCTGCTGATTAAGAAATACTATATCTTTTTCTACTTCTTTCTTTTTTTTTTTTCTTTTTTTTTTTTTTTTGAGACAGCATCTTTCTCTGTCACCCAGGCTGGAGTGCAGTGGTGTGATCTCAGCTCACTGCAACCTCTGCCTCCCAGGGTCAAGTGATTCTCCTGCCTCAGCCTCCCGAGTAGCTGGGACTATAGGTGCCTGCCACCACACCCAGCTAATTTTTGTATTTTTAGTGGAGACAAGGTTTCACCATATTGGCCAGGCTGGTCTTGAACTCCTGACCTTGTGATCTGCCTGACTCGGCCTCCCAAAGCGCTGGGATTACAGTCATGAGCCACCGTACCTAGCTTTCTACTTCTTTCTTATTATTTTCCTCCTCTCTCATTCCTATATTCTCTCCTTTCTCCTACTTTCCTCCCCACTCCCTGTTTCCTTCCTTTCATCTTTCCTATTTTCAAGACTTAATATTTCTTGAACCTCCGATGTTATCATAGTATGTTATTTGTTTAATTTTCACATAACAATAATAGTTTAAATACAAATAATATTTATTTTCATCCCCATGTTATCAGTATAACAGTAAAGATGTGGAGAGGCCAGCTGGGCATGGTGGCTCAAGCCTGTAATCCCAGCACATTGGGAGGCCGAGGTGGGTGGATCACGAGGTCAGGAGATCGAGACCATCCTGGCTAACACGGTGAAACCCCATCTCTACTAAAAAATAGAAAAAATTAGCTGGGCGTGGTGGCGCGTGCCTGTAGTCCCAGCTACTCGGGAGGCTGAGGCAGGAGAATAGTGTGAACCCGGGAGGCAGAACTTGCAGTGAGCCAAGATCACGCCACTGCACTCCAGCCTGGGTGACAGAGCGAGACTCTGTCTCAATAAATAAATAAATAAATAAATGAAAATAAAATAAAAAAAATGATGTGGAGAGGCCAAACCAATGGCTCTTATATCCACGTTCTTTCTTCTAAATGATTTCACCTTAGTTTTGGTCTGCATCTCTAACCATAGCTAGTTGCAGCAGGACTTCTATCTGGCCTTGCTGCTCTCATTTTTGGACCTCCTCACTGAAATCAAATTGATCTTTCTAAAATGCAAACCTGGTCTTAGTATTTTATTACTTAAAACCCATTGGTGGCTTTCCATGATTTATGGAATAAAGTCAAAATTCCTGTTTTTGCCCATGTTTCTGTGTGCCTCTCATCCCTACATTTACTGATTCCTGTGTGCCATAAATTGCCAGTTGTCCAGAGTTCATTCTCTTTTTGTACTTGGGAGGACTTCTGCATCCTGCAACTTTTCCCCTGAAACGTGCTTGGAAAATACCTACTCATTTTTTTCAGATTCAGGTTAGCTTTTTACTTCAGTTTCTTTTCCTGAAGCTTATACTGACTGCTCCATATGGCTTTGGGGATTAGCTACTCATTCCTTTGTGCCCTTTGTAGATACACATTTATCATGGAGTCTTTTTTTTTTTTTTTGAGACAGAGTCTCACTCTGTCACCCCGCTGGAGTGCAGTGGTGTGATCTCAGCTCACTGCAACCTTTACCTTCCAGGTTCAACTGATTCTCTTGCCTCAGCCTCCCAAGTAACTGCAGGCGTGCACCACCGTGCCCAGCTAATTTTTGTATTTTTAGTAGAGACGGGGTTTCACTATGTTGGCCAGGATGGTCTCGATCTCTTGACCTCGTGATCTGCCCACGTTGGCCTCCCAAAGTGCTGGGATTACAGGCATGAACCACCGCTCCCAATCAGTCATGCAGTCTTTATACTTACTTGTTTACTTGCCTGTGAGCTCACTGAATGCAGGGACTATTTCCTTGTTGCTCTAGCACCTACACCAGTACCTGGTATCCAGAAGCTGTATGCTAAATGTTTGTTGAGTGGCTGTTTGACTGAATGATTGTACTCCTAATTAGTAGATAGAAAGCCATGAACTTCCCAGTTCATCATTCTTTGTGCTCAATTCTGGTTTCTTTATTGTGTTCAAAAGAGTTCCTTAGTGACATAAAACTATGGAGCTAGTATGTCAGCTCATTTAAGCAATGATTGGTTTATGTATATAAGAGGCTTCAATAATTATATATTTTTATTTCAGTTTCAATAAATGATCAATTTATTAATTTTCTCTGTTTTGGCTTATTGTTCACATTTAATATCAAATAAAAGTGTTTTACTTAAAATTATTCATGCCAATTATGACAGTTAGGTGAATATTACTTTGATTTACATTCCAGTAGTAGTTTTGGTTGAACCCTGAATATGCTAAGACGTCCCTTTTCTTTTTTCTTATGAACAGGCTACTGTGTTTACATATATTATTAAAATCTTCTTTGAAAATACGAAGAGTGTTACATTTCTTATATTTAGTTCTCTGTGCTTCAGAATTCCTGTGATACTTGCACTTAAGTCCTTCTGAGCAGTTGATGTTGATATTTATGTGGTTAATTTCATGAAACGTGGTGGTTTTCATTTCTATCATTAATTTATACAGGAGATAGACTGTTTTCCAGGTGTAAGCTCAGTCATATAATTAGAAAATTTATAAGCAGAAAGGAGTTATTTGGTCTAACCCATTTATTCTACAGATAGAGAAATTAGAGTCCAGAAACTCTGTCTTCTTTAAAGTCTTACAGGTATTTAAGAAAAAAGAATAGACTTGAGGTTTCTGTGCTCTGAACCCAGTGATCTTGACACTGTAATGATCTTCATCCATATTATTCACAGAAGTAAATATAATCACATATTAAATAAGAAACAAAAATACTAAGGAGATATTATACTGAAAAATGAAATAATATTATCTTAATTATTTTGATCAGATTCAATCTATAGCAGCTTGAAGGCTAATAATTCCAATGATTCTCTGAATAAACCATTTTTCTAATAAGATTACAGGTTTTAGTAATCTAATTATTTTGACTGATGCAAATGTTACCCCGCCAGTCTGAAAAATGTGTTTATTTATATGTCATAAAGAATAATTTATTCCAAAAAGGCTAATTTTCAAAATATATGTATCTTCTGAAACTGTATCTATTTTTTCCCCACGTTTTCTAAATATATTTTAGAGGGCATTTGTAGATTTTCATGGTGCTGAAAAATTAAGGTATAATGGTCTCATGAAGGAGAATAATGTCATTTAGACATTGTAATTTTGGAGGATCACAATACTTTCTGGAATGTGGTTGTTGCAGCACTGGTCACTTATACTAATTATATAATAACATACTATACTAATGCAATAATATACCATATGAAATTATTCAGTGGTAAATTTGTCTTAAATCCTCTAGAATACTGCAAAGAAATAGTTTATATAAGAAAGAGTACCATAGCAGATGTGAACACAATATTTCCTATTTTTTTCTTCTTTTTTATTTTTTTGAAGACAAGTTCTCACTCTGTTGCCCAGACTGGAGTTCAGTGCCATGTTCATAGTTCACTGCAACCTCAAACTCCCAAGCTCAAGTGATCCTCTTGATTCAGCCTCTGAAGTAGCTGTGCCTATAGGTGTGCACCACCACACCGGCTAAGTTTTAAAATTTTTTATAGATATGTTGCCCAAGCTGGTCTCAAATTCTTGAGCTCAAGAGATCTTCTCACCTTGGCCTCCCAGAGTGTTGGGATTACAGGCATGAGCCACCATACTCAGCCAATATTTCTTTTGTAAAAGACATTTTCTAACATACTTCTCATTTTAACTAACATAATATTCAAAGTGTAGATCTGAGAAAGAGATAGTGCCTGCAGATCTGGGATCCTACATGCTAATATTATGGGATGCATTCAGATTTGATCAGCAGATATTCCATTTATTCTAGAACACCACCAGCAGAAGAATGTAATTACGTCTATCACTAAAACTTTGTGTCAATACAGACTACTGTATTTGTTATCATAGATGGTCCTTGGATGGCAGCCTTAAGCAATTTTAAACCTAGACAGGTGATGTACTTTTTCTTCTTGGATAATTTTCATGGTTTTATCTAATTTGGTTGTAACTAATGTGTTTAATATGGCTTGCTTGTTTTTTAAAAAGTTGTTCAGTATCCTTAGAACTCAGTGCTGATTTCTTTTTCTAGCAGGCCTTTTATATAGGACATCTCACTTTCTCCTGACTCTCTACTACTAGCATGAGGTCTCTGAAAAATCAAGACAGCAAAATAATTTGTTATAGAACAGCCTATGTAGAGGGACAGGGGAGGAGTCATATTCCAAGAGGGAAAGACCTTTGAGCCAGGCTCAATTTGTAGAGGCTGTTGAATGAAAATGAGGGAGAGAGAATGCACACTTTACTGCACTATTAAAGCAAAATTCTGACAATAACTTCTAAAAATGATTCAACTCTTATACACTGAGAATATGACAGACCTTCCAAAAGTATAATTTCTTACATGAACGTCCAGGTATATAAGGAAAAATAACTATTTCATACCAATATCTCCAGCCGCCTTTATTGTTGGTTCACCACATAGGTTTTTATCAGAATCGCAGAACATTAATTTTTTAAATTAGCTACCATTACAACTAGCTTGAGAAGAACTTTCTTTTTAATAATTCGACCCAGATGCATTCTAGATACTCCAGTGTTACGAATCGATGGCTTCATGAGGAGCCGCTGTTGACTCATGCTATCTCTGGACACACTGACAGGAAATGTTTTCTTACACCTGTTTTCCTCCTGCTTTTCCTTGGTAGGACTTAGTTCCTTGGCATAGTTCAGTATCAATGGCAGTCATAGAGAAGTGTTACAGAAACCCAGCTTATTCCAACTTGTGAATTATTTGGCACCCAGGAACCAGGTCTTACAATCTTCAACCCACTTTTTCTTAACATGGCCCCTTTTCTGAAATGTTTATTTATATATGATGTAGGCCTGGGGAAAGGACATGGACTTTCAAAGAAAATATTCTCCAATAGATCTCTCAACTCCAGAGAACCTTCTGACTAAATCTGAAAGAATTCCACTGTGCTCTGATAACATCCTTTAATAATGAAGGAAAAGATATTTTTCCCCCAGGAGGATTTTGTAGTGAAAAGATGGCATAATTTTTTTAAAAATGTTGTTTATAATCTCATTTGTTTTTTCATTTGTGGGGTGTGTCTTAAATCCTAAATGGTACATCCTTTTTAAAATACTTCTAGTAATAAAATGTTTGTGAAGTTATGTTGTAAATATCATTGGACTATGTTTAATAATGTTAAGTTGATCCCACTTCCCCTGAAATTATATACATAAATGCTGAAAGTATAAATTTACATATACAACTTCATGGAACATTTTTCTTCCAAGTGTGCATTTGCTAGAATTTGCATTGAAAGGTTTTGGAAGGAGCCTGTTGGTATGAATCCTGTGTGAGCAACACTCAGATTTGTTGCATACTGAACAGCATGCTAAATCTCACTTCACAATCTTAGATTTCTCATCTACCATCTTGAGCTGAATTTAAAATGTAACTGCAGTTTATTATGTCACCTGTTCGTCAAACACTGATGCAAAGCTTAGTTTTCAGTGTGAAGAACCCATGACTAGAGAAGGGAAGAAGAAAGGGTCAAGCAGACCTCATTAAAGAGTGTATGGGCAAGAAAACACATCAGATGTCTTGATAGGTTTTTTAAAGTCCTGTTAGACTTGTCATGATTTCCAAAACACTAAATGCCATCTAGTATTTTGGACCCTCCAAAATTACAGTAGAATATTATTATGGGTCATCTTAATTGGAAATATACAGGAAAATCCTGATGATTAATGTAGACTAGTGATAGCTCTCACACATTTATATAACCTATGTTGAAAAGAAAGAAGAAAGGCAGGAAGGAAAGAAGGAAAAAGAGCGGAGAGAGAGGAACAAGAAAACACGTGGATTTGTGGAAATGAAAATTTTTAAATTACTAATTTGCAAGAATGGGTAAGAAAAATACCGAGTATGAACATAAATGCTTTCAATTCCGTTTGTCTCTTAATCCTTCTCAGTCCGTGGCCAGTTTTGAAACTTGGTGTAACTTCCTTCCTTTATTCCTCCCTCCCTTGCTCCCTCCATCCCTTCTTGCCAGCCTCCTTCCCTTCCTCTCTCCTTGAGTTTCCTTCTTCTTTCTTGTTCCCTCCCTCCCTCCCTCTCTCTTTTTTCCCCTTAGTTTCCCCGGAAGCACATATACCAGCCATTTGAATGCTTTCTGCTCATAGATACTGCCAAGCCCCCTCACCCAGACTGCTGAATAGATTTGGTAGAATGGAATGAGAAACATAGACTTTGTGTCTGTGGCGGCCACCTCTGATGTTGCAGACTTTTGCCGTGATTATGCACTCCAGCCGAGGGACGCTAGAGAGGTTGAAATTTCAACTGTGGGATTTGCCATTTTGGAATTTGCAGAAATGTACTGGATATGCTAACAGCAGCCTGGCTAGCCTCCACTTCACAAGGAAGTATTTAAATATACACGTGTAATATGAAGAAAATTGCATTAGATCATAAGGGATGAATTATTTTGTAAATGACTATACCATCAAATACCATACCTGATATCAATCATCTTCATCAGACAGTATCTGTGTATGTAAGTAGATAAACAAAAAAGCAGGAGTTTATTTCTCTCTAGTGTATCCTTGACTCTCTAGCAGTGACCTCTGAAATGTCTCTTCTGATCCAGACTTGTTTGAATCATGTGCAACATTTTAGATTTGTCTTTTCTCTGCAAGTTTTTTTTGTTAAGTACCATAACATATTGAACCAAATAGTTTTGCTTGCTTTCTATTGATGACACATGATTTTGGCTTTTATCTTCAGTGGAAAATCAATGTGTCACATGGAGTTCACTAAGAAAAAGGTATGGGGCCTCTTTGTAATTCTTTGTCAGATGATTGCTTTATCTTGATTTATGCCTTCAAACTTTTTCCCATTCAGCAGAAAATATTGTGTCGCTATCTGTGAGAGCAAAGCGATCTATACCAATTTATGCTCTAAGTGTAGCCTCCTTCCAGAACTGCTTATGGAACATATCAACTCACTATAGATTAGGGACATAATGGATTCTTCTTTCTTAAAAGTGGCAGATTGACAATTTTAGTTCATATACAAGCTTTTATATTAACATTAAAACAATATTTCTATGTAAAGTAAAATATTGTAGTTGATTATTATTCGAGGGCCTCCCAGAATTTCAAGGTCTGAAAATAAATTCAGTGTTCCTGGTGGTAACAAAATTGCCCCTACTTCCTTGTATCAGGACTGCCATTTGGAACTGCTGGGGAAGCTCTTTTCAGAAATTATTTTCAAAACAGCATTGTTGCCTTTTGCCAAACTGAAATCTGGTTGTAAACTTTTGAAAACTAGTTCCTTGGAATGGAATTCAAGTTGTCTTCTAAGCAATTTTTTTTAACTCAAACATACATTCTATCTTGCTTTATTATGTCACTATTTGTGTAGGAAACATATTTCTATTTTTACCATTTTCAATTTATTTACATTTACATTTACATTTGTGTGTATATATATATACACACATACATACACTTTAAGTTCTGGGATACATTTGCAGAACTTGCAGTTTTGTGAAATAGGTATACATGTGCTGTCGTGGTTTGCTGCACCCATCAACTCGTCATCTACATTAAGTATTTCTCCTAATGCTATCCCTCCTCTTTCCTTCCTACCCACTGACAGGCCCCAGTGTGTGATGTTCCCCTCCCTGTGTCTATGTGTTCTCATTGTTCAACTCCCACTTATGAGTGAGAACATGTGGTGTTTGGTTTTCTGTTCTTGTGATAGTTTGCTGAGAATGATGGTTTCCAGCTTCATCCATGTCTCTGCAAAAGACATTAATCCATCCTTTTTTATAGCTGCATGGTATTCCATGGTGTATATGTGCCACATATTCTTTATCCAGTCTATCATTGATGGGCATTTGGGTTGGTTCCTAGTCTTTGCTATTGTGAATAGTGCTGCAATAAACATATGTGTGAATGTGTCTTTATAGTAGAATGATTTATAATCCTTTGGATGTGTACCTAGTAATGAGACTGTTAGGTCAAATGATATTTCTAGTTCTGGATCCTTGAGGAATTGCTACACTGTCTTCCACAATGGTTGAACTAATTTACACTCCCACCAACAGTGTAAAAGCATTCCTATTTCTCCACATCCTCTCTAGCACCTGTTGTTTCCTGACTTTTTAATGATTGCCATTCTAACTGGCGCGAGATGGTATCTCATTGGACCAGGGGTGATGAGCTTTTTTTTTTTTTTTCTTCGAGACAGCCTCACTCTGTCACCCAGGGTGGAGTGCAGTGGCACAATTTCGGCTCACTGCAACCTCCACCTAATGGGTTCAAGCAATTCTCCTGCCTTAGCCTCTTGAGTAGCTGGGATTACAGATATATACCACCACGCCTGGCTAAAGTTTTTTTGTGTGTTTTTGGTAGAGACAGAGTTTCACCATAGTGGCCAGGCAAGTCTCAAACTCCTGACCTTGTGATCCACTCGCCTTGGCCTCCCAAAGTGATGGGATTACAGGCGTGAGCCACCACGCCCAGCCTATGATGAGCTTTTTCTCATGTGTTTATTGGCCGCATAAATGTCTTCTTTTGAGAAGTGTCTGTTCATATCCTTTTCCCACTTTTTGATGGGGTTGTTTTTTTCTTGTAAATTTGTTTAAGTTCCTTGTAGATTCTGGATATTAGCCCTTTGTTAGATGGATAGATTGCAAAAATTTTCTCCCACTCTGTAGGTTGTGTGTTCACTCCGATGATAGTGTCTTTTGCTGTGCAGAAGCTATCTTTAGTTTAATTAGATCCCATTTCTCAATTTTGGCTTTTGTTGCCACTGCTTTTGGTGTTTTAGTCGTGAAGTCTTTGCCTATGCCTATGTTCTGAATGGTATTGGCTAGGTTGTCTTCTAGAGTTTTTATGGTTTTAGATCTTATGTTTAAGTCTTTAATCCATCTTGAGTTAATTATTTTATAAGGTGTAAGGAAGGGGTCCACTTTCAGCTTTCTTCATATGGCTAGCCAGTTTTCCCATCACCATTTATTAAATAGTCAATCTTTCCCCATTGTTTGTTTTCGTCAGGTGTGTCAGAGATATGTTGTATATTTCATGGTACAATGCCTTCTGTCAATGGGGAAAAATAACAAGCATATATGGGATGAATGAAGTCTGCTATGGTTAAGGTTGAGAATATTTACTGATCCTTGAGTTCAGTCTCCAGGAATGTTGGAAATAGAGAATAGAGATAATGGAGATAAAGAAAAGTTCTGAAAATGACACTTCCCATAGTGTCAAAATTGTGATCTATTGGAGAATTCTGTGATACATCAAAATCTCTGTTTATGCTGAGGTTTGTTATTGTGTATGAGCATATCTTTATCAGGTGTAGGCTATTTCTATACTTTCATGTCTTTAAATCAATGTTTCTATTCACATATGTATATGTGCAAATAGAAGCATGCTAATATTATATATATATTGTCTGTCATTACCATGATTGCTATGATTATCATTAGCATGTATTATTAGTGTGACCGAAGTATCATCAGTATCAGTTTCTTTCTCACTGCAGTGCTCCTGTAATGCTTCATTTCTACAGAGCCAACCTACACCCACCGTTTCCCTGACTATAACTTTACCTAAAGTATAAGCCCTTATAAAGCCATGAAAGCCTACCAAGAATTGTCAAAGAAGCTAGGCAGCAGCCAGGCTCTGCCTTAGGAAAAGATTTTACTTTTTATTATCATGTGCAGTACTTAACTACTTGTTTTGACCTCTAAGATTTTGCTCTCCTATATTTCTATCCCCTGGCTTTCTGATATTTCATGTGATTATATTTGAAATTTTAACCTTGCTTTTCTTTTTGGAATCTCTGATATCTCTGCTGCCACAGGTAATGACAGGTTCCTCTCTAACTGTTGGTGTTATCCCTGGTCAGATTATTACTGATGACAGAAGTAGATGTTTTACGTGGATTCTCTCGATATCAGAAACAAATACAGATATCACAACTCAAAAATGACAGACTGATAACCATTATGAACTTAGATGCAACATTCTTAATACAATATTAGCAAATTGAGTCTAGGAATATTTAAAAATGATAATGTGTTTTAACCAAGTGGGGTTTATCTCAAGTTGGTTTCAACAACTGAAAATCTACCATGCTGACAGAAAAAAGAAAAATCACGTGACACTCTCAATAGATGCAAAAAAGGAATTTACAAAATGTAACACATTTTTTAAATTAAAAACTCCCAGCAAACTGAGGATAGAAAAGTACATTTTCAAACTGATTATGTGTTTACAAAAAATCTATAGCAAACATCTTACTTAAAATGGTGAAAGCCTTAATACTTTCTACATAAGATTATGAAAAATGCAATGATGTCCTCTCTCCCTAGTTCTTTAAAGTATTGCATTCAATATTAAATAAGTGGAAATATATACCAAGTTCATTGATAAATATTTAATACTTATGAGATGATAATTCTCCTGAAATTGATCTCTAGATTCAGTGGAATTCCCATGAAACCTTATAGGTCCTTTTGGATAAATTACAAAACTGATTCTAAAACAGGGAGAAAGAAAGAAGGGAAGGAAGGAGGAATGGACAGAAAGAAGAAAGAAATAAGGAGAAAAGAAAAGAAAATAAGAAATAAGTGACACCCAAGTTGGGAAGAAAGAAAAATACTATTCTCACGTGATGTAAACATATACATAGAAAATCCTTAGGCATCTGCAGAAGTGTGCTAGAGGTATGAAGTGAATTTAACAAAGTTGTAGGATGAAAGATCAATAAATAAAATCAATTGTGTTTCTATACACAATCAACACCAATTAGAAAATAAAATTATGTAAGCAATTTAACTTATAATAGCCTCAAAAATAATAAAATAATTCAGAATAAATTTAATAAAAGGTATGCTGATCCAAAATTTCTAAATCACTAATACGAGAGATTGAATAGGTAGAAATATGTATCAAGTTCATTGGTAAATATACATGTCATACTTATTAGATGATAATTCTTCTGAAACTGATCTCCAGATTTGGCACAATCCCAGTCAAACCTATAGGCCTTTTTGGAGAAATTACAAAGCTGATTCTAATTTTTTTTTTAAATGCAGAAGTCCTAGAATAGCCAGAGCATGTTTTAGAAAGAAGAATAAAGTTGGAAAACTTTCCAAATTTCAAGACATATTGTAAAGCTACACTAAACAGTACAGTAAACTTACTGGCATGAAGAAGACATATATATCAGTGAAACAGAATAAATAATTTAGAAATATATCCTGCCTTACATGGCCAAAGTTGCCAAAATATTTCAATAAGGAAATCAATGTCTTTATAAAGATGGTACTATTAAAATTGGATATTAAATGGAGAATATGAACTTCAGAATTACCTCACACCATATCCTCAAATTAACTCAACATGTATTTTATACATAATGTAAATATAAAATGTATAAAGCTTACTGAATAGGAAAAATTTTTAATAATCTTACTATAGCTAAAAACTTTTTAGATAAGAAAAGGATGGATGAAAATGGAAAAAAATAGTAAGTTGGACTTCATGAAATTAAGACTTTTGCAACTTAAAACATAGCATCAAAAAATGAAAAGGCAAACCACAGATTGGGACAGAATAATTTTAAATATGTCTGATAAAGAACTTTCATCTAGAATGTACACATAACTAAAAAACTAAATAACAAAACACAAATAACTCATTTAACGTAATATTTTGACCTAAATGGGCCAAATATTTGTACAGATATTTTAATTTAAAAAGAGATGATGTCCAATACACAAATGAAAAGATACTTAACATTACCCGTCATCAGGGAAATGCAAGTTAAAACCACATTGAGGTACCACTGTACACCCACTGGAGTGGCTGACACGAGCAGAACTGACCATACCACATGATGTGAAGAATTGCTATTCACACCTGGCTAGTGGGACTTCAAAATGGTACAGACATTTTGGAAAGCAGTTTGGCAGTTTCTTTTAATGTTAAACTTAGTACTGATCATATAGCCAAATAATCCCACTGCGACTCAAAATAAATAAAAACATATCCGTACCAAGCCTCATCCTTGAAGTTCATAGCAGATGTGTCCATCAACTTGTAAATGGATAAACCAGTTGTAGATGGAGTACCACTCAACAATAAAAAGGAGCAAACTGATACAACAGCAATATAAATGAATATCAAAAGCATTATGCTCAGTGAAAGAAGCTAGACATGAAAGACACCAATGTATCATTCCACTAATAGGATACTCTAGAAAATGCAAACTGTAGAAACAGAAGCAGATTAGTGGTTGCCTGTGTTCAGGAATGGAGAAAAGATCAAATGCAAAACAGCAAAAGAAAACGTTTTGTGATGATGCAGATTTTCTGTATCTTGATCATGATTGTGGTCAAATGATGATATTCATCTGCCATAACCCATTAAATTGCACATTGAAAAGGGTGAATTTTACTGTGTGTACATTATACTTAAATGGAGCTGTAAATATGTTTGGAGCTTATCTGTGAACATTAGTTGCAGAGCAGGAGTTACTTTTATAGAGTGGAAATCTGCTGAGTGCCAACTTGAGAAGGGTTGAAAAAAATTAGAACCTTCTTCCAACACATTTCAGTTAGAACACTCTTAGGATGTCGTTACAGCTGCGCTCTATATTGGAGTCTCTGATGAAATCACATGTCTGACGATCTCAGCATGCCTTTAATCAACAGAATATACACGTGTTTTCTTTTATTACTATAAAGGATATACCAAACAACTTTTTCAAGACTTTACTTCAAAAAGGCACGTAGTTTTGCAACATTTTTGGTAAGTCTTTAATTATTTCAAAATGAAAAATTGAAAATAAAATGCAATTATTTACTCAGGCCCCCCAAAAAAAGGTCTGTACGGGGAATGCATGTGGTGTGTGTGTGTGTGTGTGTGTGTGTGTGTGTGTGTAAGTGTGTGATTTGAAGAATTGAAAAAATTTTAGTGGGGTTTTGTAGCATCACTTTGATAGCATCCTGTAATTTTGTATTGTGTTTGAAATAAAAATAAAGTGAATACACTGATAAAAGAATTTGAAAAGAATTTGCATTATTGCCTAAATTATGTGTGGTTTCCACAGTGGCATGAATCGAGCATCTTTAACCTACATAACAATATATCAGAAGTATTAGGTAAAAAATAAGTAAACTAGTATAACAAAGTTAAATATTTCTAAAGTAAAATTATAGCTTTATTTTTTTTCCTGAAATGTTTTGAGGAGATATTTACACCAAAAGATATTATCACTGATCAATGAAACTTTTTAAGAATTTGCTTGTGTCCCACCAATATTTGATTACATAGTGCTTCTGTGAGTTCCATTTCATTAATTTAGCTTTGACAGGAGAGAAGGCAATGGCTCTGCAGCCTCTCTCGGTGTGGCATGATCCTGGTTCCGCTGGCTGATCTCTATTAGAACCATGGCCTTAATCATGCCTTTCATGCTTCTAACTTGATTTGCATTTGTTGTGTGATCCAAATTTATTCTCTCGTTTAGTCGCTTCCACCCATAGAAAAGCAGGTCTTTTTCATTTCTCCTTCACCATTGCCCCCATTTTTTCTTTTTGTCCTCCCATGATGAAAAACAAGACAGAAAACAAACTATAACAACAACAGACACCTTTTGTCTGTGGTCACCAATGCATTGTAGCACTAAACTTTGTTCAAAATCTCTAGATCTGACCTCTATATCTGCTGTTCCCAGAGTTTTTCAATGTGTTCTCTAGACTGCTGTGACCCACTGACAGAAAGTCTAGCTATATTTAATTGAAAGTTATTACTGTCTGATATGGTTTGGCTGTGTCCCCACTGAAATCTCATCTTGCACTGTAGCTCCCATAATTCACATGTTGTGGGAGGGACCCAGTGAGAGGTAAGTGGATCATGGGGGCAGTTTTCCCCACACTGTTCTAGTGGTAGTGAATAAGTCTCATGAGATCTGATGGTTTTATAAGGGGAAACCCCTTTCGCCTTTCACTTGGTTCTCATTTGCTGTTTGCCTACTGCCACGTAAGATGCGCCTTTCGCCTTCTGCCATAACTGTGAGGCCTCCTCAGCCATGTGGAACTGTGAATTCATTAAACCTCTTTTTCTTTATAAATGACCCAGTCTTGGGTATGTCTTTATCAGCAGCATGAAAATTGACTAATACACTCACTGTCCATGAATGATACTCTGTTAGCCCATTTGCATTGTTATAAAGAAATACCTGAGGCTGGGTAATTTATAAAGAAATGCGGTTTATTTGGCTCCTTGTTGTGAAGGCTGTACATGAAGCATAGTACTGGCACCTGCTTCCAGGGAGGGCCTCATGAACCTTCCAATCATGGTGGAAGGTGAAGGGAAACCAGCATATCACATGGTGAGAGAGGAAGCAAGAGAGACAGGGAGGAGGTGTCAGTCTCTTTTAAACAACCAGATATCGCATGAACTCACAGGGTAAGAACTCATTCATTACCAAGAGGACAGCACCAAGCCATTCAGGAGGCATCTCTCTCCAACATTGGGGATCACATTTTAACGTGAGATTTGAAGGGGACAAACATCCAAACTATGTCAGATACCAAAGCTGACAATGCTTAGGATCTTTAGCTGTTCCAGGTTCTGGGAAAAGGGAGAGAGTTAGCTTCCCTCGTCTATGCTGTGCTACTCCATATTATATTAGTAATTATTGTTCTCTAAAGGTTCTTAAAAGCAAATAAGCAAATGCAAGGCAAAACATATAAAAGGCAAGGCAAAACATACGAAATGCAAGGCAAATGCATTAAAAAACTTTTGAGTGTTAATACATAGATTTTATTTTATCTTTTTAATTTCTTTTGCTTAACCAAATAGATTATGTAGTTTTGATTAACTGGCCATGAAATAGCTCTGCCTACATAGAATTTCCCATGAATAATTGGTTGTGGAGACTTTTGTGTGTGACCCAAATCCTCCCTCAAAACTGAAGTTTGCCCAGCTATTGGGAGTGTTGGCAAATCATGCCTCTCAGCTGATTCTCTCTAGAATTTATTCTCAGGAGATCTAATTAATAACTTGTCAAGCTGATGTCCATCCTTGGGGACAACTCGTATCTGAAGAATGGCCAGTGAAAGGTATTAAAACTCCATACTCCTGCCTCAATTTAGGGCAACTCTGAAGGGTCGCCCCAGCTTCTCAGCTCCCCCTTGAGATTAGCTGAGGTATTTGTTGTGACTGCCTCACATCTCAACTCCCTTTATCCAATTCAGCTTTTTCACCACAGTTGTTGGTTCCTAGGATTTTACCCAGTTAAATATTCTCTACACAAATCTCTATCTCAAATCTGCTTTACAGGGAATGTGGCCTCAGACAGGTTTTCATTAGGTTCTGGACGTAACTCTCATTAGTCATTGATATGATTCGGCTGTGTCTCCATCCGAATCTCACCTTGATTGTAATTATCCCCGCATGTCAAGGATGGAGTCAGGTGGAGATCATTGAATCATAGGGGCGGGTTCCCCCTACTGTTCTCCTGGTAGCGAATAAGTCTCACGAGATCTGATGCTTTTAAAATGGGAGCTTCCCTACACAAGCTTTCTTCTCTGCTACCATTTAAGATGTGCCTTTGCTTCTTTTTTGCCTTCTGCCGTGACTGTGAGGCCTCCCCAGCCATGTGGAATTGTGAGTTCCTTAAACCTCTTTCCTTTCTAAATTACCCGGTCTTGGGTATGACTTTATTAGCAGCATGAGAACAAACTAGTGCAGTCTGTTCTATAAGCCCAAGTCGGATCACAGAGTCCCGCTTTCTGTTTTTTTTTTTTCTAGCCCATATTTCTACTAAAACTTGACTCATATAGACTTAAAACAAAATAATTAAGCATGGCTAGTATTTATTTAATATTTTATACGTGTCAGGTACTGTATTTTGTAACTTATCTTTTAATAATCTTTCCAAATCTCTAAAAGGAGAACTCTGCTCTTTTATAGAGAAAATAAGGATGGCTCTGAAAATGTTAGCATTAGGGGAAGTAGGGTGAGGGACATAGGGGGCACTTTGTGTTATTTGTGCATTTTGCTATCAATCTAAAATCAGGTCAAAATAAAAATTAAAAAAATGGGTAGTAGAAGCAGGTTGTTAAGATTTTCAGTGTGACTCTAGAATTTTTTTGTTTGTTGTTTGTTTTGGAGTGTAGTGGTAAGATCTCTGCTCACTGCAACCTCCACTTCCCAGGCTCAAGCAATTCTCCTGCCTCAGTCTCCCAAGTAGCTGGGATTATAGGTGCCCGCCACCACACCCAGCTAAGTTTTCTATTTTTTTTTTTTTTAGTAGAGATGGGGTTTCAGCATGTTGGCCAGTCCAGTCTCCTACTCCTGACTTCAAGTCATCCGCCCGCCTCAGCCTCCCGAAGTGCTGGGATTATAGGCATGAGCTCCCACTCCTGGCCCAAAGTTCATATTTTAACTACTAACCTAAATTATTTTAAAAACAAAAGCCTCCTTGGACTCAAACCAGGTCAGAGTGACATGATCATGTGCCTGTTTTGTGCAGGGTGAAGTGAGATTATTATCTAGGAAATAGCTGAAATGTCTTGTTGTGGGCATACATATTTCATATAAATTCTAAGCTTCATATTAGCACTTAGATTATAATTATCTAAAGAATAGAGAACAATTTCATATAATTTTCAGTGTATCAGGCGAATCAAAAGTATACATACAAGCATGCAGATGAATTTCAGTGAATATAGTGGTGACAATGCTCAACAGAATATGTGTCCCCCACCCAACCCTGCTTCTTGCTCTTTCACTGTCCTAAAGATAGAACAAAATGGTTCAGGCATCCAGCTTGTCCCCTCCACACTTCACACTTTTACTTAATAGCAGTTTATCTTTAACACTTTGTCATCTTTAAGATGTTGCTAATTCTTTCTGGTAGATCCCAGGACTGAGGATGAGGAAGAATGATTTTATTTAAATAAAGTTGCTTAATTAAAAAACAATTTTTTTAGTTTTAAAATATTTTCATTATTTTATAAAATTTTTGTGGGTACATAGGAGGTTTATATATTTGTGGGGTACATGAGATGTTTTGATACAGGCATGCAGTGTGAAATAATCACGTCATGAGGAATGGGCTTTCCATCCCCTCAAGCATTTATCCTCTGAGTTAAAAACTATTCAATTGGCTGGGCATGGTGGCTCACGCCTGTAGTCCCAGCTCTTTGGGAGGGCGAGGTTGGCAGATCGCCTGAGGTCAGGAGTTTGAGACCAGCCTGGCCAACATGATGAAACCCCATCTCTACTAAAAATACAAAAATTAGCCGGGTGTGGTGGCGAGTGCCTGTCATCCCAGCTACTCGGGAGGCTGAGACAGGAGAATCATTTGAACCTGGGAGGTGGAGGTTACAGTGAGCCGAGATCATGCCATTGTACTCCAGCCTGAGTGACAAGAGTGAAACTCCATGTCAAAAACAAACAAAAATCAATTACATTCTTTAAGTTATTAAAATTAAACATTGTAAATGATTTTTTTTCCCAAAGCTTTTTCAAAGAAAAAAAAGTAGAAACAAAGACACTTTCTACTGATTTCCAATATGGTGACTCTGTATTTCTAGCATGTGTTAAGGTGAAAAATTGATTTTATGTTTAATACAAAACATAGCATAATGTAATGAAAAGCAAGATTGTAATGATAAAGGAAAATAACACTAGTGCTAATTTTTTTCAATTTGAAGCATTGGATTAAAATGAATTAGGTTATATTCCAACATGTTTATATTGAATTTCTTTTTTCTCCAATTGGTTTCTTTTTATTAATGGGGGAGTGTTGCATTTGTATAAGGTTTCCCTATTATATTCAATTGTTTTGAGATGCTTTTAATTTGAAGTTTTTATGTTTTCTTTTTGATGTATACATGTTATGCTTTTATGCTGAATTTGATAATTGGTGCTGTATATGCAAAGCAAATGTAATTTCCCAGCTTTTATTTTTTAAAGCCCTGGGAAGCAACATAATAAAGTAGAAATAGTATCAAGACAGGAGTTAGAATACCTGGATTCTAAAATTTAAAT
Source organism: Gorilla gorilla gorilla (assembly GCF_029281585.2). Taxonomy (NCBI): domain Eukaryota; kingdom Metazoa; phylum Chordata; class Mammalia; order Primates; family Hominidae; genus Gorilla; species Gorilla gorilla. Next base: position 155,415,480 of record NC_073231.2, read on the forward strand.
TAAATTAGGATCTAGTGACATTATAGGTGTTCCTTGATCTTCTGATGACCTGATTCCTCAAAAGAAAAATAAAATAATCTATAAATTGTTTCTAATTCTAAAACTCTATAAATCCTATTTTTAAAATTATAATTAGTTGAACTCTATAAGGTCACAAAAATCCCTATTAAGAAACTAAAATAAAATTTTATCATATCTTAAAAATACTCTGATCTTTTTTTATATGCTGACATGAATTCTAGTTATTTTTGAGCCCCTAAAAAACATTTAAGATCACAGTTTATGTTTTATTATTGACTTTCAGATAATTAACATTTTACTGATAGATATGAACAAATCTACTCTAACAGAGATAGTCATTAGTTTATTTCTCTCTTTTCAGTATCAATAAAAAGTATCGATTTACCAATAACAATGAATTAATTGCCTGAAATAAATGAAACATAAGCAGCAAAAGTGAACTTTTTAGTATAACTCTTCTTGTAAACATTGACTTAGTTCAAAGGGAGCTTATCTTTAAAAAAAAAAGCGCTAATTCATGTCTATTGGTATAGATATAATCTTTTTTTCCTTGAAAATAGATCCTACTATACTCCAGACACTATGCCACTAGGTGCAGATATTAACACAAATAGCAGGTGATCATTGTCCTCATGGAGTTTATTTTAAAGAGAACAAAGTGAGACAAAGGCACACAAGCAAAGAACTACAATACAAAGGGGATGGCATCTGACTCAGCATGGAGGTGTCACGGAAGGTGTTGTTTTGCTTAGGTTTTGAAGTGTGGGTAGGAGATGGCCCATGTTGAGAGTGGGAACTGGGAATTAAAAAGATGAGGAGGTCTCTGCAAATCTACATGGATGGGAAGTAGCATGCTGATGTGGGAAACAACTAAAAAGTTCCAGAATGCATGGTTTATAAAGCGTGAGTCAGAGAGGGCTAGACCAGTAGCCAGATCAAGGATATCTCAGATGTTATAGTCATGAATTAGTGCATTGACCTGCAGGCCATGGGAGTCACTGAAGGTTTCAGTCAGGTAAGTGAGCTGATCAGAACAGTCCTTTAGATAGGCCGCTCTTTTGGCTGTAATGGGGACACGTTTGAAGTAGGGCTATAGCTAAAAATATACAGACACTTCCTCTTGTCTACAGCCCTGCTGGCATCTGTTGTATTTTGACTTTTTAATAATAGCCATTCCAACCGGTATGAAATGGTATCTCATTGTGTTTTGATTTGCATTTTTCTGATGATTAGTGATTCTAAGCATTTTTTTTTCGTGTATTTGTTGGCCATTTGTATGTGTTCTTTTGAGAAGTGTTTGTTCATGTCCTTTGCCCATTTTTTAATTGGGTTATTTTTTTCTAATTGATTTAAGTTCCCTGTAGATTCTGGATACTAAAAAACAAACAAAAACCAGAAGTAAATAAATTCTCAGGACACACACACCCACACCCACACCCACAGAGAGAGAGAGAGAGAGAGAGAGAGAGAGAGAGCGCCTAGGTAAGAGGCCACCAACCACCAGGGTCTAAACTGGGAACACTTTCTAGTACAGAATGAATGGAAAGGATTCATGAAATATCTAGAAAGTAACGTTAATGAGATTTACATGTATGGAGTGAATGAGGGGAAACAGGGATCATTCAGGATTCTGGTGGGAATAACAGGGGGAGCCATTAGTTGAAATTTTGAAGTGGGAGAAGGAGAGGGAGTTTTAGGGAGAAAGATGAGTTGTTTTTTTAGGTATTTCAAACCCTTGAAGCTTCTATGGGACATTGAAGTGGAAATAACAGTCTGTGGGTTGGGACAAGAAAGAAAGAAATTGGTTGAAGACTAGGGGAAGAGTATAGAGCAAAGAAATATTTAAGATAATAAACATATAGAGATAGCTGAAAATGTGGGACTGGATTACAAAGGAAGAATGATTTAGTTATGAAGCCCAAGGGCTGACAGGAATGGGTGACTAGTCGAGGAGTTCATATGCATCTGTTATTGTATGAATAAAAAAAATTATCTGTTCCTTCCTAAAGATATCTTCAACCTGTTTTTGGATACATATGGGCACTGCTTTTCACTCTCTTAGCCCCATTTCTTATTTTAGCCTCTGCTGTAGCGATCAGTTCTGCACAGGCTTTGACCCAGGCTTTGACTAGTTGGTGCAGGTGTGATATGACACTTACCTGGAATGGCCCACAGTTTGTGGCTGCTCTTACTTAAGCAGGGGGGATGCTCATGTAGGTGTAACCTAGCAGCTTGGTAGAGTTTATGCCCATGGGGCAACCTGTGACCACTCAAAAATAAAGCCCTTTCCTCCTCCCAGATTGAGGAGTCTTGCATTATGTAATAAAACTCCTTAGAAGGCCTATTAGGTTCCAATACAGCATTAGGCAACTTGATAAGGTATCCCATCATCAGCCTTCCTTTCTTCCCTCATTCCTCTGCCTCTCACTCTTTCTTCCTAAGTTAACTTCTTAGATAAAATGCCAACATTCTATATTTTGTCTCACATCAGGGAAAATAATTGTATACCCCATTTCAAAAGCACATAAAAAGGTTACTGTATAGAAAATTTGTCTTTAAGAGATTAAGCTGTAATTTTCCAAATACTTTAAAATTTTATTTCAGATACGTTTTTCATTTTTATAAGCTTCATCTAAAAGCAGAGTTCACCTAAGAATATACCTAAGAGCATATTACATAGAATATATTTTATATTTCAGTAGTTTAGCTAGGATTCTTTCAAAATTGAGAGGATCTACAAATATTTCTAACACATTAGTTTTCAGTCTTAAGGCTGAGTCAAGAACAAAGCTCCTAAACTTTGCATTGGTGATTGAGAACATTTTAAAATTGTTATTTAATTCATTAATTTATTTTTAAAAAATTTTCACATTGTAATTATATAGATTTATAGGATACAATTTGATGTTTCAATGAATATGTATGTTGTCTAATGATCCAATAAGGATAGTTAGTGTATTAATTACCTCATGCATTCATCATTTCTTTTTAATAAGAAATTTCAAAATCCTTTCTTCTAGATACTTTGTAATATACAATACTTTACTTTTAACTATAGTCACCCTGCTTTGCAAAGAACACTACAACTTATTCTTCCTATATAATTGTGATTTCATAACTGTTAACCAATCTATCTCCATTTTGCCCTCCCCACTTCTTCCTCACTGTTTGGTAACCACTATTCTACTCTACTTCTCTATTAACATTTTTTTTTTTAAGATTCCACATATGAGCGAGATCATGCGGTATTTGCTTTCTGTGTCTGGCTTATTTCACTTAACATTGTATCCTACAGGGTCATCCATGTTGTTGCAACTGGCAGAATTTCATTCTTTTTTTATGGCTGAATAGTATTTCATTGTGTGTGTGTCCATATATATATATATATATACATATATAATTTTATGTGTAATTATAATTACACATAAAATTATATATAATTATAATTAATTTTATGCGTAATTATAATTACACATAAAATTATATATAATTATAATTATAATTATATATAATTATATATAATAATATATATATTATATGTAATATATAATATACATAACATACATAATGTATATTATATATAATATACATAACGTATATTATATACATTATACATTATATATATTATAATACACATAATATATATTATGTATATAATATACATAATATGTATTATATATAAAATATACATAATATATAATGTATATTATACATATAATATATATTATATATTAATAACATATTAATATTAATATTAATTATTATTAATTATTTATAATTATTAATAATTATTAATTAATAATTATTATTTTTTATTAATATTATTAATATTAATATATAATACATTAATATTAATAATATATTAATATATAATATATTATATATTATACATAATATATTATATATAATATACATAATATGTATTATATATAATATACATAATATATATTATATATATATAATTCACTTGTTTGTTTTTATACACATAGGTTGATTCCATATCTGATTATTAGAAATAGTGCTACAGTAAACATAAGAGTGCAGATATTTTTCAAACACAATGATTTCATTTCCTATGGATATATACCCAGTAGTGGGATTGCTGGGTTATGTGATCGAATGATTGTTTTTTTTTTTTTATTTTTTATTTTTTAGCGAACTTCCATAAAGTTTTGCTTAATGGTTGTACTAGTTTACAACCCCATCAACAGTGCGTAAGTGTTCCGTTTTCTCCACTTCCTTGCCAACTCTTGTTATCTTTTACCTTTTTGCTAATAGCCATTCTAATGGGTGAACTGGTATCTCATTGCGGTTTTGATTTGCATTTCCCTGATGGTTAGTGATGTTGAACATGATTTTATTATATATTCGTCTTGACAATTTCTATATTTTCTCTTGTGGCATTTCTTTTAGTTTATTTTGTCCTTTTTTTTTTTTTTTTTTTTGCGAAGGAGTCTTGCTCTCTTGCCCAAGCTGGAGTGCAGTGGTGCAATCGGGGCTCACGGCAACCTCCATCTCCCTGGTTCAAGCAATTCGCCTGCCTCAGCCTGCTGAGTAGCTGGGGTTACAGGCACACGCCATCATGTTTGGCTAAATTTTTGTATTTTTAGTAGAGAAATGATTTCACCATATTGGTCAGGCTGGTCTCAAACTCCTGACCTCAGGCAATCCGCCTGCCTCAGCCTCCCAGTTTTGCCCATTTTTAAATAAGTTATTTATGTTTTTGCTGTTGAGTTGTTTAAGTTTGTTATATAATCTGGGCATTAACTCCTTAGCAGATGTATAGTTTGCAAATATTGTATCCCATTCTGTAAGTTGTTTTTTCACTCTGTTAAGTTTCCTTTGCTGTGCAAAAGCATTTTAGTTTGATGAAACCCCATTTATCTATTTTTGCTTTTGTTGCCTGTGCTTTTGACGTCTCATTTAAAAAATCCTTGTAGAACCCAAAGTTATAGAGAATTTCCCACATGTTATCTTCTAGTAGTTTTTCATAGTTTTCAATCTTACCTTTAGGTCTTTAATCGCATTTGAGTTGATTTTTGTATAAGGTAAAAGATAGGGGTCTAATTTCATTATCCCACATGTAGATATCCAATCTTCTCAGTACCATTTAATGAAGAGACTGTCTTTACCCCTGTGTGTGCTCTTGACTCCTTTTTGGAAAATCAGTTGACTTTAGGTATGAGAATTTATTTCTGAGCTGTATATTCTCTTCCATTGGTCTATGTGTTTGCTTTATGGCAGTGCCATGCTGTTTTGCTTACTATGGCTTTGTAGTATATTTTGAAGTCAGGTAGTGTGGTGCCTCCAGCTTTGTTATTTTTGCACAGGATTGCTTTGGTTATTTGGGGTCTTTTCTGGTTTCATACAAATTTTAGGGTATTTTTTTCTATTTCTGTGAAGAATTTCATTGGTATTTTGATAGGGATTGCATTGAATCTGTAGGACATTTTGTTAGTATGGTCATTTCAATAGTATCAGTTCTTCCATTCCATGAGTATATAGTGTCCATTTTTTGTGGATCGTAAATTTTTCCATCAGTGTGTTATAGTTTTCATTGTAGAGATCTTTCACGACCTTGATTAAATTTATCTGCAGATTTCTTGGTAGCTATTGTAAATGGAATTCCTTTCTTGATGACTTTTTCAGATAGTTCACTATTAGTGTATAGAAACACCACTGAATTTTCTGTGTTGATTTTGTATACTACAACTTTACTGAATTTATTTATGATTTCTAGTAGTTTTTGGTCAAGTCTTTAGGGTTCTCACTCTATATAAGTATATATAGAAAGAACCCTAAAGAGAGAGAGATCATATATATCTATATGATCATATATATAGATGTATACATATGTATGTGAGATCACATTTTCTACAAACAGAAACAATCTGACTTCCTTCTTTCCAGTTTGGATCCCTCTTATTTATTTCTTTTGTCTAATTGCTCTGGCTCTGACCTCCAGTACTATGCTAAATAGAAGTGGTAGAAGTTGACATCCTTGTCTTCCTCCACATCAAAGAGGAAAAGCATTTAACTATTCACCATAAATAAGATGTTAGCTGTGGGTTTGTCACCTATGGCCTTTACTGCGTTGAGGTACACTCCTATACCTACTTTCTTGACAGTTTTTATCATAAAGGAATGTTGACTTTTGTCAAGTGTTCTTTTTGCATCTGTTGAAATGATCACATGGTTTTTGTTCTTCTTTCTATTGTGGTGGTGTATCATATTTACTGATTTGTGCATGTTAAGCCATCCTTTCATCCCTGGGATGAACCCCACTTGATTATAGTGAATACTCTTTTTAGTGTGCTGTCGAAGTCAGTTCACTTGTATCTTGTTGAGAATTTTTGTATCTATGTTCTTCAGGAATATTGGCCTGTTATTTTCATTTTGTGCGTGTCTTTGTCTGGTTTTAGAATCAGGATATTGCGAGCCTCATAAGATGAGTATGGAAGTATTCCTTCCTCATTACTTTTGTGGAAAAGTTTGTGGAGAATTGGTAGTTATTCTTTAACTGTTTGGTAGAATTCAGCAGTGAAGACATCAGGTCCTGGGTGTTGGTTGTTGTTGTTGTTGTTTTGATGGAAGATGTTTTATTATTGATTCAATTTCCAAACTCATTATTGATGTGTTCAGATGTTATATTTCCTCACAATTTAATCTGGGTAGTTGTATGTGTGCAGAAATTTATTCATTTTATTCTACACTATCAAATTTATTGGCATATAGTTATGAGTAATGTCTTACAATCCCTTCTATTTCTGTGGTGTATCAGTTGTAATGTCTCCTTTTTCATCTTTTATTTATTTGAATTTTCTCTCCTTTTGTCTTAGTTTAGCTAAAGGTTTGTCAGTTTTACCTTTACACTTTGTCTTATTTATCTTTTGAAATATTTTTTAGTGTCTGTTTCATTTATATCTGCTGTGAGCTTTATTATTTCCTTCCTTCTACCAATTTTGGGTTTAGTTTGTTTTTGATGTTCTAGTTACTTGAAGTGTATAATTTTGCTTTGTGATTTGAAAATCTTTCTTCTTTTTTGGTGTAGGCTTTTATTGCTATAAATTTCCCTCTTAGAACTGCTTTTGCTACGTTCCATAGGTTTGGGTATGTTGGATTTTCATTCTTACTTGTCTCAGTGACTTTTGAAATTTTCCTATTAATGTCTTAATGAGACCTATTGATTTCTTGGGTGCGTGCTATTTAATTTCCATGTTTTTATAAAATTTCCAAGGGCTTTCCTGTTGTTGATTTCTGGCTTTATATCCCTGGAATCAGAAAAGATACTTCATATGATATCTGTCTTCTTAAGTTTGTTAAGACTTATTATGTGTCATAATGTATGATTGGTCCTAGAGAATGTTTGGTGTACAGTTGAGAATAATTTGTATTCTGCAGCTGTTGGATGATGTATTAGTCTGTTTTCATACTGCTGATAAAGACATACCCGAGACTGGGTAATTTACAGAGAAAAAGAGGTTTAGTGAACTCATAGTTCCACGTGGCTGGGGAGGTCTCCCAATCATGATGGAAGGCGAAAGACACATCTTACATGGTAGCAAACAAAATAGAATTGAGAACCAAGTGAAAGGGTTCCCCCTTATAAAACCTCAGATCTTGTTAGACGTATTCACTACCACAAGAACAGTATGGGGGAACCGCCCCCATGATTCAATTATCTCCCACTGGTTCCCTCCCACAACATGTATGAATTATGGGAGCTATAATCAAGATGAGATTTGGGTGGGGATATACAGCCAAACCATATCAGGTGAGATCTTCTTTACCTGCTAGGTCCATTTGGTCTATGGTATAGTTTGAGTCTGTCATTTTTTGGTTGATTTTCTCTTCATAGAATCTGTCCATTTTTAAAGTGGAGTGTTGAAATTTCCTACTAATATTGTATTGCAGTCTATCTCTACCTTTAAATCTAATATTTGCTTTATATATCTGGTTGTTCTGGTGTTGGGTACATATATAGTTACACCTAAGTAATATATATGTTATGTCCTCTTATTGAATTGGGCCTTTTATCATTTCATTATACAGTGACATTCTTTTTTTATATAGTTTTTTTTATTTAAAGCCTTTTAAAATATGACATGACTGTGGCTACTCCTGCTTGCTTTTCATTTGTTTGCATAAAATATATTTTTCCATCTCTTCACTTTCAGTCTATTTGTCTTTAATAGTGAGGTAAGTATCATGTAGGCAGCATATAGGTGGGTTTTGCTATCCGAATCCATTCATCCACTTTATATCTTTTAAGTAGAGTTTAATCCACTTCTATTGAAGTTTATTATTGATAAATTAGGACTTCCTTCTACCATTTCATTAGTTGTTTTTTAAATTACTTGTTCACTTCTTCCTTTCTTATTGTTTATCCCTCTAGTTTGGTGGTTTTCTGTGGTGCTAAGCTTTGTTTCTTTTCCCTTTTTTGGTGTGTGTGTGTGTATCTGCTGTAATTTCTTTCTTTCTGGTTAGTGAAACTAACATACAGAGTCCGGTATTTGTAACAGACTATTTTACACTGATAACAACTTAACTTCTGTCACATAAAAATACTCTTGACTTCTCCTCCCCACACACACAATTTATATTTTTGTTACCTTACATTGCATCTTTATGAATGGTAGACTCCATGGAACATAGGATCTATGTCACAACTAAATCAATTATTTAATGGCAGCATTAAAGCAGCCCAAAGAATGTGAAAAACTGGTGTGGGTGTATTTAACTTTTTAAAAACTATGTTTCATAATGTTTTCATTAAAAAGTCTTTATCAGTTTGCTAATGCCTAATTTTTACAACCAGCCACCATAGATTTTACAGGATAAATATATTATTTCAGTGGTAATTGAAGCAGAATTTTTGTTGCTCTTCTTACCCTTAGAGATTGTGTATTATCCTCAGACGTAATTCTTTGATTTTTTTTTTCTTTTCATGTTGTTACACATAGTTACCAACAATCAACGTGAGAATAACCTTTGAATATTTTCAAGCATTAAGATTTGTTTATACAGCTGCACAATTAGACAACCAACACTCTTGGGTCTTTACCTCTCAGCATACACCTGATTATTAACTTAAAGGTATGATGGGAAAAGTATCAATTTTTGTTGGTCACCTAGATTTGGAAATATGTAATAATTATAAGCTTGGGTCTGCTTCTTCAGAAGCCTAGGAATTCGAGTGATGGTTCTCTGAAGAGGCTGGAAACAAAGTATGTGTTTCCAGAAGGCTTAATAGAATATGTTGAGACATAGGCCATTAACACAAAAGTGAAAGAAATGCAAAAAAGTATAAAAGTAAGGATTTGAGAAGGGAAATTTTATTTTTAAGTCTAAGATTCCTATGAATTATATGAAAGTAAATGTCCTATCCTTAAAATTAGCCAAAGGAAGCACTTTACTTATCAATATGATATGACGTTTCATACTCTTATCTAAAGATATCCTAAACTAAGATCCAGTTTTCTAAGTAAAGACCTTTTACTCATGCTTTAAAGCATGTTAGATGATTCCTACCACATCACATCATGTTGTTTACATGTATGATTTAAACTGCATTTATTCTTAAACTCACTGGTTCCTTAGGCTTCTTATCTTTCCTTGCACGCTTAGATAATTTTATGTAAAATTGATTTTTAGAAGTTTAGTTGCTGGGCGTAGTGGCTGTCGCCTGTAAACCCAGTACTTTGGGAATTCAAGGCAGGTGTATTGCTTGAGTCTTGGAGTTTGAGGCCTGCCTGGGAAAGATGACAAACCCCATTTGTACAAAAATAAAAATATTAGCTGGATATGGTGGCACATGCCTGTGGTCCCAGCTACTCCAAGGCTGAGGTGGGAGGATGGCTTGAGTCCGAGAGGCAGAGGTGTGAGCCAAGATCATGCCCTGCTCTTCAGCCTGGGCAACCAAGCCAGACCCTGTTTCAAAAAAAAAAATCTAGTGAGATTTGATTTCTATTTCTATGTGATTCAAAAGTAGGAGAGCTTCAAGGCTAATGACTATTAAAAAATGGCCATTGCTACTTGCATTTTCTATGAAGCAAGCATACACAGCAAAGTGCAACCTAAAAACCAAGCTATTTAATATGTAGCTTAGATTTCAGGTTTGATTGTCTTTGAGGTTTGATTATTGCAGAGATCAATTGCCAGACCAAACATAGTCTATTTCTGTATTTGGTCTTTATATCATATGAAACATCCCAGCCTTGGGTATAAATTAAGAGCAAATACAGACATTTATACCGATAGCGGTGTAGATATTTCCATGTTTATACAGTTACCGGTGTAGATACTTCCATGTCTATACAGATAGCGGTGTGGATATTTCCATGTTCATACAGATAGTGGTGTAGATATTTCCATGTTTATAGAGATAGTGGTGTAGATATATCCATGTTTATAGAGATAGCGGTGTAGATATTTCCATGTTTATACAGATAGCGGTGTAGATATTTCCATGTTTATACAGATAGCATTGTAGATATTTCCATGTTTATAGAGACAGAGGTGTATATATTTCTATATTTATAGAGATAGCGGCGCACATATTTCCATGTTTATAGAGACAGCGGTGTAGATATTTCCATGTTTATACAGATAGCGGTGTAGATATTTCCATGTTAATACAGGTAGCGGTGTACATATTGCCATGTTCATACAGATAGCGGTGTAGATATTTCCACATTTATACAGATGGCGGTGTACATATTTCCATGTTCATACAGATGGCGGTGTAGATATTTCTATGTTTATAGAGATGGCGGTGTAGATATTTAAATGTTTATACAGATAGCTGTGTAGATATTTCCATGTTTATAGAGATGGCGGTGTAGATATTTCCATGTTTCTACAGATGGCGGTGTAGATATTTCCATGTTTATACAGATGGAGGTGTAGATATTTCCATGTTTTTACAGATAGCGTTGTAGATATTTCCATGTTCACACAGATAGCGGTGTAGATATTTCCACCTTTATACAGATGGTGGTGTAGATTTTTCCATTTCCATACAGACGGCGGTTTAGATATTTCCATTGTTATAAAGATGGCGGTGCAGATATTTCCAATGTGATACAGATGGCAGTGTAGGCATTTTCATGTTGATACAGATGGTGGTGTACATAGTTCCCTATTCATACAGATGGCGGTGTAGATATTTTCATTTTCCTACCGATGGCGGTGTAGATATTTCCATGTTTATACAGATAGCGGTGTAGATGTATCCATGTTCATACAGATGGCAGTGTAGATAATTCCATGTTCATACAGATGGAGTTGAAGATATTTCCATGTTTATAGATATGGCGGTGTAGATATTTCCATGTTTACACAGAAGGCGGTGTAGATATTTCCATGTTTACACAGATAGTGGTGTAGATATTTCCATGTTTATACAGATAGCGGTGTAGATATTTCAATGTTTATAGAGTGGGCGGTGTAGATATTTTCATGTTCCTACAGTTGATGGTGTAGATATTTCCATGTGTACACAGATAGCGGAGTAGGTATTTCCAAGTTTATGCAGATAGCGGTGTAGATATTTCCACTTTTAGGCAGATAGCGGTGTAGATATTTCAATGTTTAAACAGATAGCGTTGTAGATATTTCCATGTTCCTACAGAGGGCGGTGTAGATATTTACATGTTTATAGAGATGGCGGTTCAGACATTTCCACATTCATACAGATGGCGGTGTAGATATTTCCATGTTTATACAGATAGCGGTGTAGATATTTCCGTCTTTATACACATAATGGTGTAGATCTTTCCATGTTTTTAGAGATAGCGGTGTAGATATTTCCATGTTTACACAGATAGCGGTGTAGATATTTCCATGTTTATACAGATGACTCTGTAGATATTTCCATGTTTACGGAGATAGCGGTGTAGCTATTTCCAAGTTTACAGAGATATCGGTGTAGATATTTCCATGTTTACACAGATAGCGGTGTAGATATTTGCATGTATATAGAGATAGCGGTAAGGATATTTCCATGTTTACGCAGATAGCATTGTAGATATGTCCATGTTTATACAGATAGCGGTGTAGATAATTCCATGTGTACACAGATAACGGTGTAGATATTTCCATGTTTATACAGATGGCGGTGTAGATATTTCCATACCCATACAGATGGCGGTGTAGATATTTCCATGTTTATAGATATAGCGGTGTAGGTATTTCCATGTTTACACAGACAGCGGTGTAGATATTTCCATGTTTACACAGATAGCGGTGTAGATATTTCCATGTTTATAGAGATATCAGGGTAGATATTTCAAGGTTTATACAGAGTGTAGTGTAGATATTTCCATGTTTATATAGATGGCTCTGTGGATATTTCCATGTTTATAGAGATAGCGGTGCAGATATCTCCATGTTTACACAGATAGCGGTGTAGATATTTCCATGTTTACACAGATAGCGGTGTAGATATTTCCATGTTCATACAGATAGCGGTGTAGATAATTCCATGTGTATACAGATAACTGTGTAGATATTTACATGTTCCTACAGATGGCTGCGTAGATATTTCCATTTTTATACAGATAGCAGTGTAGATATTTACGTCTTTATACACATAATGCTGTAGATCTTTACATGTTTTCAGAGATAGCGGTGTAGATCTTTCCATGTTTACACAGATAGCGGTGTAGATATTTCCATATTTATACAGATAGCAGTGTAGATATTTCCATGTTTATAGAGACAGTGGTGTAGATATTTACATGTTCCTACAGATGGCTGTGTAGATATTTCCATGTTTATACAGATAGCGGTGTAGATATTTCCATGTTCATACAGATAGCTGTGTAGATATTTCCATGTTTATACAGATAGCAGTGTAGATATTTACGTCTTTATACACATAATGGTGTAGATCTTTCCATGTTTTCAGAGATAGCGGTGTAGAACTTTCCATGTTTACACAGATAGCGGTGTAGATATTTCCATGTTTATACAGATAGCAGTGTAGATATTTCCATGTTTATAGAGATAGTGGTGTAGATATTTACATGTTCCTACAGATGGCTGTGTAGATATTTCCAAGTTTATACAGATAGCGGTGTAGATATTTCCAAGTCTATGGAGATAGTCGTGCAGATATTTCCATGTTCCTACAGTTTTTGGTTTAGATATTTCCATGTTTACACAGACAGCGGTGTAGATATTTCCAAGTTTATGCAGATAGCGGTGTAGATATTTCCACTTTTAGGCAGATAGCGGTGTAGATATTTCAATGTTTAAGCAGATAGCGTTGTAGATATTTCCATGTTCCTACAGAGGGGGGTGTAGATATTTACATGTTTATACAGATGGCGGTTTAGACATTTCCACGTTCATACAGATGGCGGTGTAGATATTTCCATGTTTATACAGATAGCGGTGTAGATATTTCCGTCTTTAGACACATAATGGTGTAGGTCTTTCCATGTTTTTAGAGATAGCGATGTAGATATTTCCATGTTTACACAGATAACGGTGTAGATATTTCTATGTTTACACAGATAACGGTGTAGATATTTCCATGTTTATACAGATGTATACAGATGACTCTGTAGATATTTCCATGTTTACAGAGATAGCGGTGTAGATATTTCCATGTTTACACAGATATCCGTGTAGATATTTCCATGTTTACACAGATAGCGGTGTAGATATTTCCATGTTCACACAGATAGCGGTGTAGATAATTCCATGTGTATACAGAAAACGGTGTAGATACTTATATATTCCTACAGATGGCTGTGTAGATATTTCCATGTTTGTACAGATAGCGGTGTGGATATTTCCATCTTCATACAGATAGCGGTGTAGCTATTTCCATGTTCATGCATATAGCGGTGTAGATATTTCCATGTTCATCCATATGGCTGTGTAGATATATCCATGTTCATACAGATGGCGGTGAAGATATTTCCATGTTCAGACAGGTAGCGGTGTAGATATTTCCATGTTCATACAGATAGCGGTGTAGATATTTCCATGTTCATAGAGATAGCGGTGTAGATACTTCCATGTTCATACAGATAGAGGGGCTGATATTTCCATGTTCATACAGATAGCGGTGCTGATATTTCCATGTTTATACAGATAGCGGTGTAGATATTTCCATGTTTATACAGATAGCGGTGTAAATATTTCCATGTTTATACAGATAGCGGTGTTGATATCTCCATCTTAATACAGTTGGCGGTGTAGATATTTATATGTTCATACAGATGGCGGTGCAGATATTTCCATGTTCATACAGATGGCGGAGTAGATATTTCCATGTTTATAGAGATAGCGGTGTAGTTATTTCCATGTGTAAAGAGATAGCTGTGTAGATATTTCCATGTATATGCAGATAGCTGTGTAGATATTTCCATTTTCATGCTCATAGCGGTTTAGATATTTCCATGTTCAAACAGATAGCGGTGTAGATATTTCCACGTTCATACAGAAAGCGGTGTTGATATTTCCATTCTTATACAGATTGCGGTGAAGACGTATGCTTCTTTACACAGATAGCGGTGTAGATATTTCCATGTTCATGCAGATTGCGGTGTAGATATTTCCATTTTCATCCAGATGGCTGTGTAGATATATCCATGTTCATACAGAGAGCGGTGTAGATATTTCCATGTTCCTACAGATAGTGGTGTAGATATTTCCATGTTCATACACATAGCGGTGTAGATATTTCCATGTTCATACAGATAGCAGTGTAGGAATTTCCATCTTCATACAGATAGTGATGCTGATATTTCCATGTTTATACAGATACCGGTGTAGATATTTCCATGTTTATACAGATAGCGGTGTAGATATCTCCATCTTAATACAGATGGCGGTGCAGATATTTATATGTTCATAGAGATGGCGCTTCAGATATTTCCATGTTCATACAGATGGCGGTGTAGATATTTCCATGTTTATACAGATAGCGGTGTAGTTATTTTCATGTGTAAAGAGATAGCGTTTTAGATATTTCCATGTTCAAACAGATAGCTGTGTAGATATTTCCATTTTCATGCAGATAGCGGTGTAGATACTTCCATGTTCAAACAGATAGCGGTGTAGATATTTCAATGTTCATACAGATTGCGGTGTAGGTATTTCCATGTTTATACAGATAGCGGTGAAGATGTATGCATGTTTACACAGATAGCGGTGTAGATATTTCCATGTTCATACAGATAGCGGTGTAGATATTTCCATGTCCATCCAGATGGCTGTGTAGATAAATCCATGTTCTTACAGATGTCGGTGAAGATATTTATATCTTCATACTGATGGCGGTGTAGATATTTCCATGTTTATACAGATAGCGGTGTAGATATCTCCATCTTATTACAGATGACGGTGCAGATATTCCCATGTTCATACAGATGGCGGTGTAGACATTTCCATGTTTATAGAGATATCGGTGTAGATATTTCCATGTGTAAAGAGATAGCTTTGTAGATATTTCCATGTATATGCAGATAGCTGTGTAGATATTTCCATTTTCATGCAGATAGCTGTGTTGATATTTCCATGCTCAAACAGATAGCGGTGTAGATATTTCCATGTTCATACAGATAGCGGTGTAGATATTTCCATGTTTATACAAATAGCGGTGTAGATATTTCCATGTTTATACAGATAGCTGTGTAGATATTTCCATGTTCATACAGATAGCGGTGTAGATATTTCCATGTTCATATAGATAGTGGTGTAGATATTTCCATGTTCATACAGATAGCGGTGTAGCAATTTCCATGTTCATACAGATAGCGGTGTAGATATTTCCATGTTCATCCAGATGGCTGTGTAGCTATTTCCATGTTCATACAGATAACGGTGCTGATATTTCCATCTTCATACAGATGGCGGTGTAGATATTTCCATGTTTATAGAGGTATCGGTGTAGTTATTTCCATGTGTAAAGAGATAGCTTTGTAGATATTTCCATGTATATGCAGATAGCTGTGTAGATATTTCCATTTTCATGCAGATAGCGGTGTATATATTTCCATGCTCAAACAGATAGCGGTGTAGTTATTTCCATGTTCATACAGATAGCGGTGTAGATATTTCCATGTTTATACAGATAGCGGTGAAGATGTATGCTTGTTTACACAGATAGCGGTGTAGATATTTCCATGTTCATACAGATAGCGGTGTAGATATTTCCATGTTCATCCAGATGGCTGTGTAGACATGTCCTTGTTCATACAGATAGCGGTGCTGATATTTCCATGTTCATACAGATGGCGGTGTAGATATTTCCATGTTTATTGAGATATCGGTGTAGTTATTTCCATGTGTAAAGAGATAGCTTTGTAGATATTTCCACATATATGCAGATAGCTGTGTAGATATTTCCATTTTTATGCAGATAGCGGGGTAGATATTTCCATGCTCAAACAGATAGCGGTGTAGATATTTCCATGTTCATACAGATAGCGGTGTAGATATTTCCATGTTTATACAGATAGCGGTGAAGATGTATGCTTGTTTACACAGATAGCGGTGTAGATATTTCCATGTTCATACAGATAGCGGTGTAGATATTTCCATGTTCATCCAGATGGCTGTGTAGACATATCCATGTTCATACAGATAGCGGTGCTGATATTTCCATATTCATCCAGATGGCTGTGTAGATATTTCCATGTTCATACAGATAGCGGTGCTGATATTTCCATGTTTATACAGGTAGTGGTGTACATATTTCCATGCTTATACAGATAGCGGTGTAGATATTTCCATGTTTTTACAGATAGCAGTGAAGATGTATGCATGTTTACACAGATAGCGGTGTAGATATTTCCATGTTCATAAAGATAGCGGTGTAGATATTTCCATGTTCATACAGATAGCGGTGCTGATATTTCCATGTTTATACAGATAGCGGTGTAGATATTTCCATGTTTATACAGGTAGCGGTGTAGATATTTCCATGTTCATCCAGATGGCTGTGTAGATATATCCATGTTCATTCAGATAGCTTTGTAGATATTTCCATGTTCATACAGATAGCGGTGTAGCTATTTCCATGTTCATACAGATAGCGGTGTAGATATTTCCATATTCATCCAGATGGCTGTGTAGATATTTCCATGTTCATATAGATAGCGGTGCTGATATTTCCATGTTTATACAGGTAGCGGTGTAGATATTTCCATGTTTATACAGGTAGCGGTGTAGATATTTCCATGTTCATACAGATAGCGGTGTAGATATTTCCATGTTTATACAGATACCGGTGGAGATATCTCTATCTTAATACAGATGGCCGTGTAGATATTTATATGTTCATACAGATGGTGGTGCAGATATTTCCGTGTTCATACAGATTGCGGTGTAGATATTTCCATGTTCATACAGATAGCGGTGTAGTTATTTCCATGTGTAAAGAGATAGCTGTGTAGATATTTCCATGTATATGCAGATAGCTGTGTAGATATTTCCATTTTCATGCAGATAGCGGTGTAGATATTTCCATGTTCAGATAGCGGTGTAGATATTTCCATGTTCATACAGATAGCGGTGTAGATATTTCCATGTTTATACAGATAGCGGTGAAGATGTATGCATGTTTACACAGATAGCAGTGTAGATATTTCCATGTTCATACGGATAGCGGTGTAGATATTTCCGTGTTCATCCACATGGCTGTGTAGATATATCCATGTTCATACAGATAGCGGTGTAGATATTTCCCTGTTCATACAGGTAGTGGTGTAGATATTTCCATGTTCATACAGATAGCGGTGCAGCTATTTCCATGTTCATATAGATAGTGGTGTAGAAATTTCCATGTTCATAGAGATAGCGGTGTAGATATTTCCATGCTCATACAGATAGCGGTGTAGATATTTCCATGTTTATACAGATAGCGGTCAAGATGTATGCATGTTTACACAGATAGCGGTGTAGATATTTCCATGTTCATACAGATAGCGGTGTAGATATTTCCATGTTCATCCAGATGGCTGTGTAGATATATCCATGTCCATACAGATGTCGGTGAAAATATTTATATCTTCATACAGATGGCGGTGTAGATATTTCCATGCTCATACAGATAGCGGTGTAGATATTTCCATGTTTATACAGATAGCGGTGTAGATATCTCCATCTTAATATAGATGTCGGTGCAGATATTTATATGTTCATACAGATGGCGGTGCAGATATTTCCATGTTCATACAGATGGCGGTGTAGATATTTCCATGTTTATAGAGATATCGGTGTAGTTATTTCCATCTGTAAAGAGATAGCTTTGTAGATATTTCCATGTATATGCAGATAGCTGTGTAGATATTTCCATTTTCATGCAGATAGCTGTGTAGATATTTCAATGCTCAAACAGATAGTGGTGTAGATATTTCCATGTTCATACAGATAGCGGTGTAGATATTTCCATGTTTATACAGATAGCGGTGTAGATATTTCCATGTTTATACAGATAGCGGTGTAGCTATTTCCATGTTCATACAGATAGCGGTGTAGCTATTTCCATGTTCATACAGATAGCGGTGTAGATATTTCCATGTTAATCCAGATGGCTGTGTAGATATTTCCATGTTCATACAGATAGCGGTGCTGATATTTCCATGTTCATACAGATGGCGGTGTAGATATTTCCATGTTTATAGAGATATCGGTGTAGTTATTTCCATGTGTAAAGAGATAGCTTTGTAGATATTTCCATGTATATGCATATAGCTGTGTAGATATTTCCATTTTCATGCAGATAGCGGTGTAGATATTTCCATGCTCAAATAGATAGCGGTGTAGATATTTCCATGTTCATACAGATAGCGGTGTAGATATTTCCATGTTTATACAGATAGCGGTGAAGATGTATGCTTGTTTACACAGATAGCGGTGTAGATATTTCCATGTTCATACAGATAGCGGTTTAGATATTTCCATGTTCATCCAGATGGCTGTGTAGACATATCCTTGTTCATACAGATAGCGGTGCTGATATTTCCATGTTCATACAGATGGCGGTGTAGAAATTTCCATGTTCGTCCAGATGGCTGTGTAGACATATCCATGTTCATACAGATAGCGGTGCTGATATTTCCATATTCATCCAGATGGCTGTGTAGCTATTTCCATGTTCATACAGATAGCGGTGCTGATATTTCCATGTTTATACAGGAAGTGGTGTACATATTTCCATGCTTATACATATAGCGGTGTAGATATTTCCATGTTTTTACAGATAGCAGTGAAGATGTGTGCATGTTTACACAGATAGCGGTGTAGATATTTCCATGTTCATACAGATAGTGGTGTAGATATTTCCATGTTCATCCAGATGGCTGTGTAGATATATCCATGTTCGTACAGATGGCGGTGAAGATATTTCCATGTTCATACAGATATCAGTGTAGATATTTCCATGTTTATAAAGATAGCGGTGTAGATATTTCCATGTTCATGCAGATAGCGGTGCTGATATTTCCATGTTTATACAGATAGCGGTGTAGATATTTCCATGTTTATACAGGTAGCGGTGTAGATATTTCCATGTTCATACAGATAGTGGTGCTGATATTTCCATATTTATACAGATAGCGGTGTAGATATTTCCATGTTTATACAGATAGCGGTGTAGATATCTCCATTTTAGTACAGATGGCGGTGCAGATATTTATATGTTCATAGAGATGGCGGTTCAGATATTTCCATGTTCATACAGATGGCGGTGTAGATATTTCCATGATTATAGAGATAGTGGTGTAGTTATTTCCATGTGTAAAGAGATAGCTTTGTAGATATTTCCATGTATATGCAGATAGCTGTGTAGATATTTCCATTTTCATGCAGATAGCGGTGTAGATACTTCCATGTTCAAACAGATAGCGGTGTAGATATTTTAATGTTCATACAGATAGCGGTGTAGATATTTCCATGTTCATACAGATAGCGGTGTAGATATTTCCATGTTTATAGAGATAGCGGTGTAGTTATTTCCATGTGTAAAGAGATAGCTTTGTAGATAATTCCATGTATATGCAGATAGCTGTGTAGATATTTCCATTTTCATGCAGACAGCGGTGTAGATATTTCCATGCTGAAACAGATAGCGGTGTAGATATTTCCATGTTCATACAGATAGCGGTGTAGATATTTCCATGTTTATACAGACAGCGGTGAAGATGTATGCATGTTTACACAGATAGCGGTGTAGATATTTCAATTTTCATACAGATAGCGGTGTAGATATTTCCATGTTCATCCAGATGGCTGTGTAGACATACCCATGTTCGTACAGATGGCGGTGAAGATATTTCCATGTTCATAGAGATAGCGGTGTAGATATTTCCATGTTCATACAGATAGCGGTGTAGCTATTTCCATGTTCATACAGATAGCGGTGTATGTATTTCCATGTTCATACATATAGCGGTGTAGATATTTCCATGTTCATCCAGATGGCTGTGTAGATATATCCATGTTCATACAGATGGCGGTGAAGATATTTCCATGTTCATACAGATAGTGGTGTAGATATTTCCATGTTCATACAGATAGCGGTGTAGCTATTTCCATGTTCATACAGATAGCGGTGTAGATATTTCCATATTCATCCAGATGGCTGTGTAGATATTTCCATGTTCATATAGATAGCGGTGCTGATATTTCCATGTTTATACAGGTAGCGGTGTAGATATTTCCATGTTTATACAGGTAGCGGTGTAGATATTTCCATTTTCATACAGATAGCGGTGTAGATATTTCCATGTTTATACAGATACCGGTGTAGATATCTCTATCTTAATACAGATGGCCGTGTAGATATTTATATGTTCATACAGATGGCGGTGCAGATATTTCCGTGTTCATACAGATGGCGGTGTAGATATTTCCATGTTCATACAGATAGCGGTTTAGTTATTTCCATGTGTAAAGAGATAGCTGTGTAGATATTTCCATTTTCATGCAGATAGCGGTGTAGTTATTTCCATGTTCAGATAGCGGTGTAGATATTTCCATGTTCATACAGATAGCGGTGTAGATATTTCCATGTTTATACAGATTGCGGTGAAGATGTATGCATATTTACACAGATAGCAGTGTCGATATTTCCATGTTCATACGGATAGCGGTGTAGATATTTCCGTGTTCATCCAGATGGCTGTGTAGATATATCCATGTTCATACAGATAGCGGTGTAGATATTTCCATGTTCATACAGGTAGTGGTGTAGATATTTCCATGTTCATACAGATAGCGGTGCAGCTATTTCCATGTTCATATAGATAGTGG
Source organism: Gorilla gorilla gorilla (assembly GCF_029281585.2). Taxonomy (NCBI): domain Eukaryota; kingdom Metazoa; phylum Chordata; class Mammalia; order Primates; family Hominidae; genus Gorilla; species Gorilla gorilla. The sequence goes on from NC_073231.2 coordinate 155,436,774, forward strand.
TGTAGAAATTTCCATGTTCATAGAGATAGCGGTGTAGATATTTCCATGCTCATACAGATAGCCGTGTGGATATTTCCATGTTTATACAGATAGCGGTCAAGATGTATGCATGTTTACACAGATAGCGGTGTAGATATTTCCATGTTCATACATATAGCGGTGTAGATATTTCCATGTTCATCCAGATGGCTGTGTAGATATATCCATGTTCATACAGATGTCGGTGAAGATATTTATATCTTCATACAGATGGCGGTGTAGATATTTCCATGCTCATACAGATAGCGGTGTAGATATTTCCATGTTTATACAGATAGCGGTGTAGATATCTCCATCTTAATACAGATGGCGGTGCAGATATTTATATGTTCATACAGATGGCGGTGCAGATATTTCCATGTTCATACAGATGGCGGTGTAGATACTTCCATGTTTATAGAGATATCGGTGTAGTTATTTCCATCTGTAAAGGGATAGCTTTGTAGATATTTCCATGTATATGCAGATAGCTGTGTAGATATTTCCATTTTCATGCAGATAGCTGTGTAGATATTTCAATGCTCAAACAGATAGCGGTGTAGATATTTCCATGTTCATACAGATAGCGGTGTAGATATTTCCATGTTTATACAGATAGCGGTGTAGATATTTCCATGTTTATACAGATAGCGGTGTAGCTATTTCCATGTTCATACAGATAGCGGTGTAGCTATTTCCATGTTCATACAGATAGCGGTGTAGATATTTCCATGTTCATCCAGATGGCTGTGTAGATATTTCCATGTTCATACAGATAGCGGTGCTGATATTTCCATCTTCATACAGATGGCGGTGTAGATATTTCCATGTTTATAGAGATATCGGTGTAGTTATTTCCATCTGTAAAGAGATAGCTTTGTAGATATTTCCATGTATATTCAGATAGCTGTGTAGATATTTCCATTTTCATGCAGATAGCGGTGTAGATATTTCCATGCTCAAATAGATAGTGGTGTAGATATTTCCATGTTCATACAGATAGCGGTGTAGATATTTCCATGTTTATACAGATAGCGGTGAAGATGTATGCTTGTTTACACAGATAGCGGTGTAGATATTTCCATGTTCATACAGATAGCGGTGTAGATATTTCCATGTTCATCCAGATGGCTGTGTAGACATATCCTTGTTCATACAGATAGCGGTGCTGATATTTCCATGTTCATACAGATGGCGGTGTAGATATTTCCATGTTTATAGAGATATCGGTGTAGTTATTTAAAAGTGTAAAGAGATAGCTTTGTAGATATTTCCATGTATATGCAGATAGCTGTGTAGATATTTCCATTTTCATGCAGATAGCGGTGTAGATATTTCCATGCTCAAACCGATAGCGGTGTAGATATTTCCATGTTCATACAGATAGCGGTGTAGATATTTCCATGTTTATACAGATAGCGGTGAAGATGTATGCTTGTTTACACGGATAGCGGTGTAGATATTTCCATGTTCATACAGATAGCGGTGTAGATATTTCCATGTTCATCCAGATGGCTGTGTAGACATATCCATGTACATACAGATAGCGGTGCTGATATTTCCATATTCATCCAGATGGCTGTGTTGATATTTCCTTGTTCATACAGATAGCGGTGCTGATATTTCCATGTTTATACAGGTAGTAGTGTACATATTTCCATGCTTATTCAGATTGAGGTGTAGTTATTTCCATGTTTATACAGATAGCGGTGAAGATGTATGCATGTTTACACAGATAGTGGTGTAGATATTTCCATGTTCATACAGATAGTGGTGTAGATATTTCCATGTTCATCCAGATGGCTGTGTAGATATATCCATGTTCATACAGATGGCGGTGAAGATATTTCCATGTTCATACAGATGGCGGTGTAGATATTTCCATGCTCATACAGATAGCAGTGTAGATATTTCCGTGTTTATACAGATAGCGGTGTAGATATCTCCATCTTAATACAGATGGCGGTGCAGACATTCCCATGTTCATACAGATGGCGGTGTAGACATTTCCATGTTCATAGAGATATCAGTGTTGTTATTTCCATGTGTAAAGAGATAGCTTTGTAGATATTTCCATGTATATGCAGATAGCTGTGTAGATATTTCCATTTTCATGCAGATAGCTGTGTAGATATTTCCATGCTCAGATAGCGGTGTAGATATTTCCATGTTCATACAGATAGCGGTGTAGATATTTCCATGTTTATACAGATAGCGGTGAAGATGTATGCTTGTTTACACAGATAGCGGTGTAGATATTTCCATGTTCATACAGATAGCGGTGTAGATATTTCCATGTTCATCCAGATGGCTGTGTAGACATGTCCTTGTTCATACAGATAGCGGTGCTGATATTTCCATGTTCATACAGATGGCGGTGTAGATATTTCCATGTTTATAGAGATATCGGTGTAGTTATTTCCATGTTTAAAGAGATAGCTTTGTAGATATTTCCACATATATGCAGATAGCTGTGTAGATATTTCCATTTTCATGCAGATAGCGGTGTAGATATTTCCATGCTCAGATAGCGGTGTAGATATTTCCATGTTCATACAGATGGCGGTGTAGATATTTCCATGTTTATAGAGATAGCGGTGTAGTTATTTCCATGTGTAAAGAGATAGCTTTGTAGATATTTCCATGTATATGCAGATAGTTGTGTAGATATTTCCATTTTCATGCAGATAGCGGTGTAGATACTTCCATGTTCAAACAGACAGCGGTGTAGATATTTTAATGTTCATACAGATAGCGGTGTAGATATTTCCATGTTCATACAGATAGCGGTGTAGATATTTCCTTGTTCATACAGATAGCGGTGTAGATATTTCCATGTTCATACAGATAGCGGTGTAGATATTTCCATGTTCATACAGATTGCGGTGCTGATATTTCCATGTTTATACAGGTAGCGGTGTAGATATTTCCATGTTTATACAGATAGCGGTGTAGATATTTCCATGTTTATACAGATGGCGGTGTAGATATTTCCATGTTTATACAGATAGCGGTGTAGATATCTCCATCTTAATACAGCTGGCGGTGCAGATATTTATATGTTCATAGAGATGGCGGTTCAGATATTTCCATGTTCATACAAGTGGCGGTGTAGATATTTCCATGTTTATAGATATAGCTGTGTAGTTATTTCCATGTGTAAAGAGATAGCTTTGTAGATAATTCCATGTATATGCAGATATCTGTGTAGATATTTCCATTTTCATGCAGATAGCGGTGTAGATACTTCCATGTTCAAACAGATAGCGGTGTAGATATTTCAATGTTCATACAGATAGCGGTGCAGATATTTCCATGTTTATACAGATAGCGGTGAAGATGTATGCATGTTTACACAGATAGCGGTGTAGATATTTCCATGTTCATACAGATAGCGGTGTAGATATTTCCATGTTCATCCAGATGGCTGTGTAGATATATCCATGTTCATACAGATGGCGGTGAAGATATTTCCATGTTCATACAGATATCGGTGTAGATATTTCCATGTTCATATAGATAGAGGTGTAGATATTTCCATGTTCATACAGATAGCGGTGCTGATATTTCCATGTTTATACAGATAGCGGTGTAGATATTTCCATGTTTATACAGATAGCGGTGTAGATATTTCCATGTTCATACAGATACTGGTGCTGATATTTCCATGTTTATACAGATAGCGGTGTAGATATTTCCATGTTTATACAGATAGCGGTGTAGATATCTCCATCTTAATACAGATGGCGGTGCAGATATTTATATGTTCATAGAGATGGCGGTTCAGATATTTCCATGTTCATACAGATGGCGGTGTAGATATTTCCATGTTTATAGATATAGCTGTGTAGTTATTTCCATGTGTAAAGAGATAGCTTTGTAGATATTTCCATGTGTATGCAGATATCTGTGTAGATATTTCCATTTTCATGCATTTAGCGGTGTAGATATTTCCATGTTCAAACAGATAGCGGTGTAGATATTTCAATGTTCATACAGATAGCGGTGCAGGTATTTCCATGTTTATACAGATAGCGGTGAAGATGTATGCATGTTTACACAGATAGCGGTGTAGATATTTCCATGTTCATACAGATAGCGGTGTAGATATTTCCATGTTCATCCAGATGGCTGTGTAGATATATCCATGTTCATACAGATGTCGGTGAAGATATTTATATCTTCATACAGATGGCGGTGTAGATATTTCCATGCTCATACAGATAGCAGTGTAGATATCTCCATCTTAACACAGATTGCGGTGCAGATATTTATATGTTCATACAGATGGCGGTGCAGATATTTCCATGTTCATACAGATGGCGGTGTAGATATTTCCATGTTTATAGAGATATCGGTGTAGTTATTTCCATGTGTAAAGAGATAGGTTTGTAGATATTTCCATGTATATGCAGATAGCTGTGTAGGTATTTCCATTTTCATGCAGATAGCTGAGTAGATATTTCCATGCTCAAACAGATAGCGGTGTAGATATTTCCATGTGCATACAGATAGCGGTGCTGATATTTCCATGTTTATATAGGTAGTGGAGTACATATTTCCATGCTTATACAGATAGCGGTGTAGATATTTCCATGTTTATAAAGATAGCGATGAAGTTGTATGCATGTTTACACAGATAGCGGTGTAGATATTTCCATGTTCATACAGATATTGGTGTAGATATTTCCATGTTCATCCAGATGGCTGTGCAGATATATCCAGGTTCATACAGATGGCGGTGAAGATATTTCCATGTTCATACAGATAACTGTGTAGATATTTCCATGTTCATAAAGATAGCGGTGTAGATATTTCCATGTTCATACAGATAGCGGTGTAGATATTTCCATGTTCATACAAATAGCGGTGCAGATATTTCCATGTTCATACAGATAGCGGTGTAGATATTTCCATGTTCATCCAGATGGCTGTGTAGATATTTCCATGTTCATACAGATAGCGGTGCTGATATTTCCATGTTTATTCAGATAGCGGTGAAGATGTATGCATGTTTACACAGATAGCGGTGTAGATATTTCCATTTTCATACAGATAGCGGTGTAGATATTTCCATGTTCATCCAGATGGCTGTGTAGACATACCCATGTTCGTACAGATGGCGGTGAAGATATTTCCATGTTCATACAGATAGCGGTGTAGATATTTCCATGTTCATACAGATAGCGGTGTAGCTATTTCCATGTTCGTACAGATAGCGGTGTAGCTATTTCCATGTTCATACATATAGCGGTGTAGATGTTTCCATGTTCTTCCAGATGGCTGCGTAGATATATCCATGTTCATACAGATGGCAGTGAAGATATTTCCATGTTCATACAGATAGTGGTGTAGATATTTCCATGTTCATACAGATAGCGGTGTAGCTATTTCCATGTTCATATAGATAGCGGTGTAGATATTTCCATATTCATCCAGATGGCTGTGTAGATATTTCCATGTTCATACAGACAGCGGTGCTGATATTTCCATGTTTATACAGGTAGCGGTGTAGATATTTCCATGTTTATACAGGTAGCGGTGTAGATATTTCCATGTTTATACAGATAGCGGTGTAGATATTTCCATGTTTATACAGATAGCGGTGTAGATATTACCATGTTTATACAGATACCGGTGTAGATATCTCCATCTTAATACAGGTGGCCGTGTAGTTATTTGTATGTTCATACAGATGGCGGTGCAGATATTTCCATGTTCATACAGATGGCGGTGTAGATATTTCCATGTTCATACAGATAGCGGTGTAGTTATTTCCATGTGTAAAGAGATAGCTGTGTAGATATTTCCATGTATATGCAGATAGCTGTGTAGATATTTCCATTTTCATGCAGATAGCGGTGTAGATATTTCCATGTTCAGATAGCGGTGTAGATATTTCCATGTTCATACAGATAGCGGTGTAGATATTTCCATGTTTATACATATAGCGGTGTAGATATCTCCATCTTAATACAGATGGCGGTGCAGATATTTATATGTTCAAACAGATGGCGGTGCAGATATTTCCATGTTCATACAGATGGCGGTGTAGATATTTCGATGTTTATAGAGATATCGGTGTAGTTATTTCCATGTGTAAAGAGATAGCTTTGTAGATATTTCCATGTATATGCAGATAGCTGTGTAGATATTTCCATTTTCATGCAGATAGCGGTGCAGATATTTCCATGCTCAGACAGCGGTGTAGATATTTCCATGTTCATACAGATAGCGGTGTAGATATTTCCATGTTTATACAGATAGCGGTGTAGATATTTCCATGTTCATACAGATAGCGGTGTAGATATTTCCATGTTCATACAGATAGCAGTGTAGATATTTCCATGTTCATACAGATAGTGGTGTAGATATTTCCATGTTCATACAGATAGCGGTGTAGCTATTTCCATGTTCATACAGATAGCGGTGTAGATATTTCCATGTTCATACAGATAGCGGTGTAGATATTTCCATGTTCATCCAGATGGCTGTGTAGACATATCCATGTTTCTACAGATAGCGGTGCTGATATTTCCATGTTCGTACAGATGGCGGTGTAGATATTTCCATGTTTATAGAGATATCGGTGTAGTTATTTCCATGTGTAAAGAGATAGCTTTGTAGATATTTCCATGTATATGTACATAGCTTTGTAGATATTTCCGTTTTCATTCAGATAGCGCTGTAGATATTTCCATTGTCAAACAGATAGCGGTGTAGATATTTCCATGTTCATACAGATAGCGGTGTAGATATTTCCATGTTTATACAGATAGCGGTGAAGATGTATGCATGTTTACACAGATACCGGTGTAGATATTTCCATGTTCATACAGATAGTGGTGTAGATATTTCCATGTTCATCCAGATGGCTGTGTAGATATATCCATGTTCATACAGATGGCGGTGAAGATATTTCCATGTTCATACAGATATCGGTGTAGATATTTCCATGTTCATACAGATAGCGGTGTAGATATTTCCATGTTCATACAGATAGCGGTGCTGATATTTCCATGTTTATAAAGATAGCGGTGTAGATATTTCCATGTTTATACAGATAGCGGTGTAGATATTTCCATGTTTATACAGATAGCGGTGTAGATATTTCCATGTTCATACAGATAGCGGTGTAGATATTTCCATGTTCATACAGATAGCAGTGTAGGAATTTCCATCTTCATACAGATAGCGATGCTGATATTTCCATGTTTATACAGATACCGTTGTAGATATTTCCATGTTTATACAGATAGCGGTGTAGATATTTCCATGTTTATACAGATAGCGGTGTAGATATCTCCATCTTAATACAGATGGCGGTGCAGATATTTATATGTTCATAGAGATGGCGGTTCAGATATTTCCATGTTCATACAGACGGCGGTGTAGATATTTCCATGTTCATACAGATAGCGGTGTAGTTATTTTCATGTGTAAAGAGATAGCTTTGTAGATATTTCCATGTATATGCAGATAGCTGTGTAGATATTTCCATTTTCATGCAGATAGCGGTGTAGATACTTCCATGTTCAAACAGATAGCGGTGTAGATATTTCAATGTTCATACAGATTGCGGTGTAGGTATTTCCATGTTTATACAGATAGCGGTGAAGATGTATGCATGTTTACACAGATAGCGGTGTAGATATTTCCATGTTCATACAGATAGCGGTGTAGATATTTCCATGTCCATCCAAATGGCTGTGTAGATAAATCCATGTTCATACAGATGTCGGTGAAGATATTTATATCTTCATACTGATGGCGGTGTAGATATTTCCATGTTTATACAGATAGCGGTGTAGATATCTCCATCTTATTACAGATGACGGTGCAGATATTCCCATGTTCATACAGATGGCGGTGTAGACATTTCCATGTTTATAGAGATATCGGTGTAGACATTTCCATGTGTAAAGAGATAGCTTTGTAGATATTTCCATGTATATGCAGATAGCTGTGTAGATATTTCCATTTTCATGCAGATAGCTGTGTAGATATTTCCATGCTCAAACAGATAGCGGTGTAGATATTTCCATGTTCATACAGATAGCGGTGTAGATATTTCCATGTTTATACAAATAGCGGTGTAGATATTTCCATGTTTATACAGATAGCTGTGTAGATATTTGCATGTTCATACAGATAGCGGTGTAGATATTTCCATGTTCATATAGATAGTGGTGTAGATATTTCCATGTTCATACAGATAGCGGTGTAGCAATTTCCATGTTCATACAGATAGCGGTGTAGATATTTCCATGTTCATCCAGATGGCTGTGTAGCTATTTCCATGTTCATACAGATAGCGGTGCTGATATTTCCATCTTCATACAGATGGCGGTGTAGATATTTCCATGTTTATAGAGGTATAGGTGTAGTTATTTCCATGTGTAAAGAGATAGCTTTGTAGATATTTCCATGTATATGCAGATAGCTGTGTAGATATTTCCATTTTCATGCAGATAGCGGTGTATATATTTCCATGCTCAAACAGATAGCGGTGTAGTTATTTCCATGTTCATACAGATAGCGGTGTAGATATTTCCATGTTTATACAGATAGCGGAGAAGATGTATGCTTGTTTACACAGATAGCGGTGTAGATATTTCCATGTTCATACAGATAGCGGTGTAGATATTTCCATGTTCATCCAGATGGCTGTGTAGACATGTCCTTGTTCATACAGATAGCGGTGCTGATATTTCCATGTTCATACAGATGGCGGTGTAGATATTTCCATGTTTATAGAGATATCGGTGTAGTTATTTCCATGTGTAAAGAGATAGCTTTGTAGATATTTCCACATATATGCAGATAGCTGTGTAGATATTTCCATTTTTATGCAGATAGCGGTGTAGATATTTCCATGCTCAAACAGATAGCGGTGTAGATATTTCCATGTTCATACAGATAGCGGTGTAGATATTTCCAAGTTTATACAGATAGCGGTGAAGATGTATGCTTGTTTACACAGATAGCGGTGTAGATATTTCCATGTTCATACAGATAGCGGTGTAGATATTTCCATGTTCATCCAGATGGCTGTGTAGACATATCCATGTTCATACAGATAGCGGTGCTGATATTTCCATATTCATCCAGATGGCTGTGTAGATATTTCCATGTTCATACAGATAGCGGTGCTGATATTTCCATGTTTATACAGGTAGTGGTGTACATATTTCCATGCTTATACAGATAGCGGTGTAGATATTTCCATGTTTTTACAGATAGCAGTGAAGATGTATGCATGTTTACACAGATAGCAGTGTAGATATTTCCATGTTCATACAGATAGTGGTGTAGATATTTCCATGTTCATCCAGATGGCTGTGTAGATATTTCCATGTTCATACAGATAGCGGTGTAGCTATTTCCATGTTCATACAGATAGCGGTGTAGATATTTCCATATTCATCCAGATGGCTGTGTAGATATTTCCATGTTCATATAGATAGCGGTGCTGATATTTCCATGTTTATACAGGTAGCGGTGTAGATATTTCCATGTTTATACAGGTAGCGGTGTAGATATTTCCATGTTCATACAGATAGCGGTGTAGATATTTCCATGTTTATACAGATACCGGTGGAGATATCTCTATCTTAATACAGATGGCCCTGTAGATATTTATATGTTCATACAGATGGCGGTGCAGATATTTCCGTGTTCATACAGATTGCGGTGTAGATATTTCCATGTTCATACAGATAGCGGTGTAGTTATTTCCATGTGTAAAGAGATAGCTGTGTAGATATTTCCATGTATATGCAGATAGCTGTGTAGATATTTCCATTTTCATGCAGATAGCGGTGTAGATATTTCCATGTTCAGATAGCGGTGTAGATATTTCCATGTTCATACAGATAGCGGTGTAGATATTTCCATGTTTATACAGATTGCGGTGAAGATGTATGCATGTTTACACAGATAGCAGTGTAGATATTTCCATGTTCATACGGATAGCGGTGTAGATATTTCCGTGTTCATCCACATGGCTGTGTAGATATATCCATGTTCATACAGATAGCGGTGTAGATATTTCCATGTTCATACAGGTAGTGGTGTAGATATTCCCATGTTCATACAGATAGCGGTGCAGCTATTTCCATGTTCATATAGATAGTGGTGTAGAAATTTCCATGTTCATAGAGATAGCGGTGTAGATATTTCCATGCTCATACAGATAGCGGTGTAGATATTTCCATGTTTATACAGATAGCGGTCAAGATGTATGCATGTTTACACAGATAGCGGTGTAGGTATTTCCATGTTCATACAGATAGCGGTGTAGATATTTCCATGTTCATCCAGATGGCTGTGTAGATATATCCATGTTCATACAGATGTCGGTGAAAATATTTATATCTTCATACAGATGGCGGTGTAGATATTTCCATGCTCATACAGATAGCGGTGTAGATATTTCCATGTTTATACAGATAGCGGTGTAGATATCTCCATCTTAATATAGATGTCGGTGCAGATATTTATATGTTCATACAGATGGCGGTGCAGATATTTCCATGTTCATACAGATGGCGGTGTAGATATTTCCATGTTTATAGAGATATCGGTGTAGTTATTTCCATCTGTAAAGAGATAGCTTTGTAGATATTTCCATGTATATGCAGATAGCTGTGTAGATATTTCCATTTTCATGCAGATAGCTGTGTAGATATTTCAATGCTCAAACAGATAGTGGTGTAGATATTTCCATGTTCATACAGATAGCGGTGTAGATATTTCCATGTTTATACAGATAGCGGTGTAGATATTTCCATGTTTATACAGATAGCGGTGTAGCTATTTCCATGTTCATACAGATAGCGGTGTAGCTATTTCCATGTTCATACAGATAGCGGTGTAGATATTTCCATGTTAATCCAGATGGCTGTGTAGATATTTCCATGTTCATACAGATAGCGGTGCTGATATTTCCATGTTCATACAGATGGCGGTGTAGATATTTCCATGTTTATAGAGATAACGGTGTCGTTATTTCCATGTGTAAAGAGATAGCTTTGTAGATATTTCCATGTATATGCAGATAGCTGTGTAGATATTTCCATTTTCATGCAGATAGCGGTGTAGATATTTCCATGCTCAAATAGATAGCAGTGTAGATATTTCCATGTTCATACAGATAGCGGTGTAGATATTTCCATGTTTATACAGATAGCGGTGAAGATGTATGCTTGTTTACACAGATAGCGGTGTAGATATTTCCATGTTCATACAGATAGCGGTGTAGATATTTCCATGTTCATCCAGATGGCTGTGTAGACATATCCTTGTTCATACAGATAGCGGTGCTGATATTTCCATGTTCATACAGATGGCGGTGTAGATATTCCATGTTCGTCCAGATGGCTGTGTAGACATATCCATGTTCATACAGATAGCGGTGCTGATATTTCCATATTCATCCAGATGGCTGTGTTGCTATTTCCATGTTCATACAGATAGCGGTGCTGATATTTCCATGTTTATACAGGAAGTGGTGTACATATTTCCATGCTTATACAGATAGCGGTGTAGATATTTCCATGTTTTTACAGATAGCAGTGAAGATGTGTGCATGTTTACACAGATAGCGGTGTAGATATTTCCATGTTCATACAGATAGTGGTGTAGATATTTCCATGTTCATCCAGATGGCTGTGTAGATATATCCATGTTCGTACAGATGGTGGTGAAGATATTTCCATGTTCATACAGATATCAGTGTAGATATTTCCATGTTCATAAAGATAGCGGTGTAGATATTTCCATGTTCATGCAGATAGCGGTGCTGATATTTCCATGTTTATACAGATAGCGGTGTAGATATTTCCATGTTTATACAGGTAGCGGTGTAGATATTTCCATGTTCATACAGATAGCGGTGCTGATATTTCCATATTTATACAGATAGCGGTGTAGATATTTCCATGTTTATACAGATAGCGGTGTAGATATCTCCATTTCAGTACAGATGGCGGTGCAGATATTTATATGATCATAGAGATGGCGGTTCAGATATTTCCATGTTCATACAGATGGCGGTGTAGATATTTCCATGATTATAGAGATAGCGGTGTAGTTATTTCCATGTGTAAAGAGATAGCTTTGTAGATATTTCCATGTATATGCAGATAGCTGTGTAGATATTTCCATTTTCATGCAGATAGCGGTGTAGATACTTCCATGTTCAAACAGATAGCGGTGTAGATATTTTAATGTTCATACAGATAGCGGTGTAGATATTTCCATGTTCATACAGATAGCGGTGTAGATATTTCCATGTTTATAGAGATAGCGGTGTAGTTATTTCCATGTGTAAAGAGATAGCTTTGTAGATAATTCCATGTATATGCAGATAGCTGTGTAGATATTTCCATTTTCATGCAGACAGCGGTGTAGATATTTCCATGCTGAAACAGATAGCGGTGTAGATATTTCCATGTTCATACAGATAGCGGTGTAGATATTTCCATGTTTATACAGACAGCGGTGAAGATGTATGCATGTTTACACAGATAGCGGTGTAGATATTTCAATTTTCATACAGATAGCGGTGTAGATATTTCCATGTTCATCCAGATGGCTGTGTAGACATACCCATGTTCGTACAGATGGCGGTGAAGATATTTCCATGTTCATAGAGATAGCGGTGTAGATATTTCCATGTTCATACAGATAGCGGTGTAGCTATTTCCATGTTCATACAGATAGCGGTGTATGTATTTCCATGTTCATACATATAGCGGTGTAGATATTTCCATGTTCATCCAGATGGCTGTGTAGATATATCCATGTTCATACAGATGTCGGTGAAGATATTTCCATGTTCATACAGATAGTGGTGTAGATATTTCCATGTTCATACAGATAGCGGTGTAGCTATTTCCATGTTCATACAGATAGCGGTGTAGATATTTCCATATTCATCCAGATGGCTGTGTAGATATTTCCATGTTCATATAGATAACGGTGCTGATATTTCCATGTTTATACAGGTAGCGGTGTAGATATTTCCATGTTTATACAGGTAGCGGTGTAGATATTTCCATTTTCATACAGATAGCGGTGTAGATATTTCCATGTTTATACAGATACCGGTGTAGATATCTCTATCTTAATACAGATGGCCGTGTAGATATTTATATGTTCATACAGATGGCGGTGCAGATATTTCCGTGTTCATACAGATGGCGGTGTAGATATTTCCATGTTCATACAGATAGCGGTGTAGTTATTTCCATGTGTAAAGAGATAGCTGTGTAGATATTTCCATGTATATGCAGATAGCTGTGTAGATATTTCCATTTTCATGCAGATAGCGGTGTAGTTATTTCCATGTTCAGATAGCGGTGTAGATATTTCCATGTTCATACAGATAGCGGTGTAGATATTTCCATGTTTATACAGATTGCGGTGAAGATGTATGCATATTTACACAGATAGCAGTGTCGATATTTCCATGTTCATACGGATAGCGGTGTAGATATTTCCGTGTTCATCCAGATGGCTGTGTAGATATATCCATGTTCATACAGATAGCGGTGTAGATATTTCCATGTTCATACAGGTAGTGGTGTAGATATTTCCATGTTCATACAGATAGCGGTGCAGCTATTTCCATGTTCATATAGATAGTGGTGTAGAAATTTCCATGTTCATAGAGATAGCGGTGTAGATATTTCCATGCTCATACAGATAGCCGTGTAGATATTTCCATGTTTATACAGATAGCGGTCAAGATGTATGCATGTTTACACAGATAGCGGTGTAGATATTTCCATGTTCATACATATAGCGGTGTAGATATTTCCATGTTCATCCAGATGGCTGTGTAGATATATCCATGTTCATACAGATGTCGGTGAAGATATTTATATCTTCATACAGATGGCGGTGTAGATATTTCCATGCTCATACAGATAGCGGTGTAGATATTTCCATGTTTATACAGATAGCGGTGTAGATATCTCCATCTTAATACAGATGGCGGTGCAGATATTTATATGTTCATACAGATGGCGGTGCAGATATTTCCATGTTCATACAGATGGCGGTGTAGATACTTCCATGTTTATAGAGATATCGGTGTAGTTATTTCCATCTCTAAAGGGTTAGCTTTGTAGATATTTCCATGTATTTGCAGATAGCTGTGTAGATATTTCCATTTTCATGCAGATAGCTGTGTAGATATTTCAATGCTCAAACAGATAGCGGTGTAGATATTTCCATGTTCATACAGATAGCGGTGTAGATATTTCCATGTTTATACAGATAGCGGTGTAGATATTTCCATGTTTATACAGATAGCGGTGTAGCTATTTCCATGTTCATACAGATAGCGGTGTAGCTATTTCCATGTTCATACAGATAGCGGTGTAGATATTTCCATGTTCATCCAGATGGCTGTGTAGATATTTCCATGTTCATAAAGATAGCGGTGCTGATATTTCCATGTTCATACAGATGGCGGTGTAGATATTTCCATGTTTATAGAGATATCGGTGTAGTTATTTCCATCTGTAAAGAGATAGCTTTGTAGATATTTCCATGTATATTCAGATAGCTGTGTAGATATTTCCATTTTCATGCAGATAGCGGTGTAGATATTTCCATGCTCAAATAGATAGCGGTGTAGATATTTCCATGTTCATACAGATAGCGGTGTAGACATTTCCATGTTTATACAGATAGCGGTGAAGATGTATGCTTGTTTACACAGATAGCGGTGTAGATATTTCCATGTTCATACAGATAGCGGTGTAGATATTTCCATGTTCATCCAGATGGCTGTGTAGACATATCCTTGTTCATACAGATAGCGGTGCTGATATTTCCATGTTCATACAGATGGCGGTGTAGATATTTCCATGTTTATAGAGATATCGGTGTAGTTATTTAAAAGTGTAAGGAGATAGCTTTGTAGATATTTCCATGTATATGCAGATAGCTGTGTAGATATTTCCATTTTCATGCAGATAGCGGTGTACATATTTCCATGCTCAAACCGATAGCGGTGTAGATATTTCCATGTTCATACAGATAGCGGTGTAGATATTTCCATGTTTATACAGATAGCGGTGAAGATGTATGCCTGTTTACACGGATAGCGGTGTAGATATTTCCATGTTCATACAGATAGCGGTGTAGATATTTCCATGTTCATCCAGATGGCTGTGTAGACATATCCATGTACATACACATAGCGGTGCTGATATTTCCATATTCATCCAGATGGCTGTGTTGATATTTCCTTGTTCATACAGATAGCGGTGCTGATATTTCCATGTTTATACAGGTAGTAGTGTACATATTTCCATGCTTATTCAGATTGCGGTGTAGTTATTTCCATGTTTATACAGATAGCGGTGAAGATGTATGCATGTTTACACAGATAGTGGTGTAGATATTTCCATGTTCATACAGATAGTGGTGTAGATATTTCCATGTTCATCCAGATGGCTGTGTAGATATATCCATGTTCATACAGATGGCGGTGAAGATATTTCCATGTTCATACAGATGGCGGTGTAGATATTTCCATGCTCATACAGATAGCAGTGTAGATATTTCCGTGTTTATACAGATAGCGGTGTAGATATCTCCATCTTAATACAGATGGCGGTGCTGACATTCCCATGTTCATACAGATGGCGGTGTAGACATTTCCATGTTTATAGAGATATCGGTGTTGTTATTTCCATGTGTAAAGAGATAGCTTTGTAGATATTTCCATGTATATGCAGATAGCTGTGTAGATATTTCCATTTTCATGCAGATAGCTGTGTAGATATTTCCATGCTCAGATAGCGGTGTAGATATTTCCATGTTCATACAGATAGCGGTGTAGATATTTCCATGTTCATACAGATAGTTGTGTAGATATTTCCATGTTCATACAGATAGCGGTGTAGCTATTTCCATGTTCATACAGATAGCGGTGTAGATACTTCCATGTTCATCCAGATGGCTGTGTAGCTATTTCCATGTTCATACAGATAGCGGTGCTGATATTTCCATGTTCATATAGATGGCGGTGTAGATATTTCCATGTTTATAGAGATATCGGTGTAGTTATTTCCATGTGTAAAGAGATAGCTTTGTAGATATTTCCATGTATATGCAGATAGCTGTGTAGATATTTCCATTTTCATGCAGATAGCGGTGTAGATATTTCCATGCTCAGATAGCGGTGTAGATATTTCCATGTTCATACAGATAGCGGTGTAGATATTTCCATGTTTATACAGATAGCGGTGAAGATGTATGCTTGTTTACACAGATAGCAGTGTAGATATTTCCATGTTCAAACAGATCTCGGTGTAGATATTTCCATGTTCATCCAGATGGCTGTGTAGCCATATCCATTTTCATACAGATGGCGGTGAAGATTTTTCCATGTTCGTACTGATAGCGGTGAAGATATTTCCATGTTCATACAGATAGCGGTGTAGATATTTCCATGCTCATCCAGATGGCTGTGTAGCCATATCCATTTTCATACAGATGGCGGTAAAGATATTTCCATGTTCATACAGATAGCGGTGTAGATATATCCATGTTCATACAGATAGCGGTGTAGATATTTCCAAGTTCATACCGATAGCGGTGCTGATATTTCCATGTTTATAGAGGTAGCGGTGTAGATATTTCCATGTTTATACTGATAGCGGTGTAGATATTTCCATGTTTATACAGATAGCGGTGTAGATATTTCCATCTTTATACAGATAGCGGTGTAGATATCTCCTTAATACAGATGGCGGAGTAGATATTTATATGTTCATACAGATGGCGGTGCAGATATTTCCATGTTCATACAGATGGCGGTGTAGATATTTCCATGTTTATAGAGATAGCGGTGTAGTTATTTCCATGTGTAAAGAGATAGCTGTGTAGATATTTCCATGTATATGCATATAGCTGTGTAGATATTTCCATTTTCATGCAGACAGCGGTGTAGATATTTCCATGTTCAGATAGTGGTGAAGATATGTCCATGTTCATACAGATAGCGGTGTAGATATTTCCATGTTCATACAGATAGCGGTGTAGATATTTCCATGTTCATACAGATAGCGGTGTAGGTATTTCCATGTTCATATAGATAGCGGTGCTGATATTTCCATGTTTATACAGGTAGTGGTGTAGATATTTCCATGTTTATACAGATAGCGGTGTAGATATTTCAATGTTTATACAGATAGCGGTGTAGATATTTCTATGTTTATACAGATAGCAGTGGAGATATCTCTATCTAAATACAGATGTCGGTGTAGATATTTATATTTTCCTACAGATGGCGGTGTAGATATTTATATGTTCGTACAGATGGCGGTGTAGTTATTTCCATGTTTATACAGATAGCAGTGTAGATATCTCCATCTTAATACAGATGGCGGTGAAGATATTTATATGTTCATACAGATGGCGGTGTAGATATTTCCATGTTCATACAGATAGCGGTGTAGTTATTTCCATGTGTAAAGAGATAGCTGTGTAGATATTTAAATGTATATGCAGATAGCAGTGTAGATATTTCCATTTTCATGCAGATAGCGGTGTAGATATTTCCATGTTCAAACAGATAGCGGTGTAGATATTTCCATGTTCATACAGATACCGGTGTAGATATTCCCATTTTCATGCAGATAGAGGTGTAGATATTTCCATGTTCAAACAGATAGCGGTGAAGATCTATGCATGTTTACAGAGATAGCAGTGTAGATATTTCCATGTTCATCCAGATGGCTGTGTAGAAATATCCATGTTCATACAGATAGCGGTGTAGATATTTCCATGTTCATACAGGTAGCGGTGTAGATATTTCCATGTTCATACAGATAGCGGTGTAGATATTTCCATGTTCATACAGATAGCGGTGCTGATATTTCCTTGTTTATACAGGCAGCGGTGTAGATATTTCCATGTTTATAAAGATAGCGGTTTAGATATTTCCTTCTTAATACAGATGGCGGCGTATATATTTATATGTTCCTACAGATGGCGGTGTAGATATTTCCATGTTTATACAGATAGCAGTGTAGATATCTCCATCTTAATACAGATGGCGGTGTAGATATTTATATGTTCATACAGATGGCGGTGCAGATATTTCCATGTTCATACAGATGGCGGTGTAGATATTTCCATGTTTATAGAGATAGCGGTGTAGATATTTCCATGTTTATGCAGATAGCAGTGGAGATATCTCTATCTAAATACAGATGGCGGTGTAGATATTTGTATTTTCATACAGATGGAGGTGTAGATATTTATATGTTCGTACAGATGGCGGTGTAGATATTTCTATGTTTATACAGATAGCAGTGCAGATATCTCCATCTTAATACAGATGGCGGTGTAGATATTTATATGTTCATACAGATGGCGGTGCAGATATTTCCATGTTCATACAGATGGCGGTGTAGATATTTCCAGGTTCATACAGATAGCGGTGTA
This sequence comes from Gorilla gorilla gorilla, assembly GCF_029281585.2. Classification (NCBI taxonomy): domain Eukaryota; kingdom Metazoa; phylum Chordata; class Mammalia; order Primates; family Hominidae; genus Gorilla; species Gorilla gorilla. The sequence goes on from NC_073231.2 coordinate 155,455,266, forward strand.
GTTATTTCCATGTGTAAAGAGATAGCTGTGTAGATATTTAAATGTATATGCAGATAGCAGTGTAGATATTTCCATTTTCATGCAGATAGCGGTGTAGATATTTCCATGTTCAAACAGATAGCGGTGTAGATATTTCCATGTTCATACAGATACCGGTGTAGATATTTCCATGTTCATAGAGACAGCGGTGTAGATATTTCCATGTTTATACAGATAGAGGTGCTGATATTTCCATGTTTGTGCAGGTAGCGGTGTAGATATTTCCATGTTTATACAGAATGCGGTGTAGATATTTCCATGTTTATACAGATAGCGGTGTAGATATTTCCATGTTTATACAGATAGAGTTGTAGATATCTCCATCTTAATATAGATGGCGGTGTAGATATTTAAATGTTCATACAGATGGCGGTGCAGATATTTCCATGTTCATACAGATGGCGGTGTAGCTATTTCCATGTTTATAGAGATAGCGCTGTACTTATTTCCATGTGTAAAGAGAGAGCTTTGTAGATATTTCCATGTATATGCAGATCGCTTTGTAGATATTTCCATTTTCATGCAGATAGCCGTGTAGATATTTCCATGTTCAAACAGAGAGCGGTGTAGATATTTCCATGTTCATACAGATAGCAGTGTAGATATTTCCATGTTTTTACAGATAGCGGTGAAGATGTATGCATGTTTACACAGATAGCAGTGTAGATATTTCCATGTTCGTACAGATAGCGGTGTAGCTATTTCCATGTTCATACATATAGCGGTGTAGATGTTTCCATGTTCATACAGGTGGCTGTGTAGATATATCCATGTTCATACAGATGGCGGTGAAGATATTTCCATGTTCATACAGATAGTGGTGTAGATATTTCCATGTTCATACAGATAGCGGTGTAGCTATTTCCATGTTCATACAGATAGCGGTGTAGATATTTCCATATTCATCCAGATGGCTGTGTAGATATTTCCATGTTCATACAGATAGCGGTGCTGATATTTCCATGTTTATACAGGTAGCGGTGTAGATATTTCCATGTTTATACAGGTAGCGGTGTAGATATTTCCATGTTTATACAGATAGCGGTGTAGATATTTCCATGTTTATACAGATACCGGAGTAGATATCTCCATCTTAATACAGATGGCCGTGTAGTTATTTGTATGTTCATACAGATGGCGGTGCAGATATTTCCGTGTTCATACAGACGGCGGTGTAGATATTTCCATGTTCATACAGATAGCGGTGTAGTTATTTCCATGTGTAAAGAGATAGCTGTGTAGATATTTCCATGTATATGCAGATAGCTGTGTAGATATTTCCATTTTCATGCAGATAGCGGTGTAGATATTTCCATGTTCAGATATCGGTGTAGATATTTCCATGTTCATTCAGATAGCGGTGTAGAAATTTCCATGTTTATACAGATTGCGGTGAAGATGTATGCATATTTACACAGATAGCAGTGTTGATATTTCCATGTTCATACGGATAGCGGTGTAGATATTTCCGTGTTAATCCAGATGGCTGTGTAGATATATCCATGTTCATACAGATAGCGGTGTAGATATTTCCATGTTCATACAGGTAGTGGTGTAGATATTTCCATGTTCATACAGATAGCGGTGCAGCTATTTCCATGTTCATATAGATAGTGGTGTAGAAATTTCCATGTTCAAAGAGATAGCGGTGTAGATATTTCCATGTTCATACAGATAGCGGTGCTGATATTTCCATGTTTATACAGGTAGTAGTGTAGATATTTCCAAGTTTATACAGATAGCGGTGTAGATATCTCCATCTTAATATAGATGGCGGTGTAGATATTTATATGTTCATACAGATGGCGGTGCAGATATTTCCATGTTCATACAGATGGCGGTGTAGGTATTTGTATGTTTATAGAGATAGCGCTGTAGTTATTTCCATGTGTAAAGAGATAGCTTTGTAGATATTTCCATGTATATGCAGATCGCTTTGTAGATATTTCCATTTTCATGCAGATAGCCGTGTAGATATTTCCATGTTCAGACAGCGGTGTTGATACTTCCATGTTTATACAGATAGCGGTTTAGATATTTCCTTCTTAATACAGATGGCGGCGTATATATTTATATGTTCCTACAGATGGCTGTGTAGATATTTCCATGTTTATACAGATAGCAGTGTAGATATCTCCATCTTAATACAGATGGCGGTGTAGATAGTTATATGTTCATACAGATAGCGGTGCAGATATTTCCGTGTTCATACAGATGGCGGTGTAGATATTTCCATGTTTATAGAGATAGCGGTGTAGATATTTCCATGTTTAAACAGATAGCAGTGGAGATATCTCTATATAAATACAGATGGCAGTGTAGATATTTATATTTTCATACAGATGGTGGTGTAGATATTTATATGTTCGTACAGATGGCGGTGTAGATATTTCTATGTTTATACAGATAGCAGTGTAGATATCTCCATCTTAATACAGATGGCGGTGTAGATATTTATATGTTCATACAGATGGCGGTGCAGATATTTCCATGTTCATACAGATAGCAGTGTAGATATTTCCATGTTCATACATATAGCGGTGTAGATATTTCCATGGTTATACAGATAGCGTTGTAGATATTTCCATGTTTATACAGATAGCGATGTAGATATTTCCATGTTTATTCAGATAGCGGTGTAGATATCTCCATCTTAATACAGATGGCGGTGTAGATATTTATATGTTCATACAGATGGCGGTGCAGATATTTCCATGTTCATACAGATGGCGGTGTAGATATTTCCATGTTCATACATAAAGCGGTGTAGTTATTTCCATGTGTAAAGAGATAGCTGTGTAGATATTTCCATGTATATGCAGATAGCTGTGTAGATATTTCCATTTTCATGCAGATTGCGGTGTATGTATTTCCATCTTCAAACAGATAGCGGTGTAGATATTTCCATTTTCATACAGATAGCGGTGTAGATATTTCCATGTTTATACAGATAGCGGTGAAGATGTATGCATGTTTACACAGATAGCGGTGTGGATATTTCCATGTTCATCCAGAGGGCTGTTTAGATATTTCCGTGTTCATACAGATAGCGGTGAAGATATTTCCATGTTCATACAGATAGCGGTGTAGATATTTCCATGTTCATACAGATAGCGGTGTAGATATTTCCATGTTCATCCAGATGGCTGTGTAGACATATCCATGTACATACACATAGCGGTGCTGATATTTCCATATTCATCCAGATGGCTGTGTTGATATTTCCTTGTTCATACAGATAGCGGTGCTGATATTTCCATGTTTATACAGGTAGTAGTGTACATATTTCCATGCTTATTCAGATTGCGGTGTAGTTATTTCCATGTTTATACAGATAGCGGTGAAGATGTATGCATGTTTACACAGATAGTGGTGTAGATATTTCCATGTTCATACAGATAGTGGTGTAGATATTTCCATGTTCATCCAGATGGCTGTGTAGATATATCCATGTTCATACAGATGGCGGTGAAGATATTTCCATGTTCATACAGATAGCAGTGTAGATATTTCCGTGTTTATACAGATAGCGGTGTAGATATCTCCATCTTAATACAGATGGCGGTGCTGACATTCCCATGTTCATACAGATGGCGGTGTAGACATTTCCATGTTTATAGAGATATCGGTGTTGTTATTTCCATGTGTAAAGAGATAGCTTTGTAGATATTTCCATGTATATGCAGATAGCTGTGTAGATATTTCCATTTTCATGCAGATAGCTGTGTAGATATTTCCATGCTCAGATAGCGGTGTAGATATTTCCATGTTCATACAGATAGCGGTGTAGATATTTCCATGTTCATACAGATAGTTGTGTAGATATTTCCATGTTCATACAGATAGCGGTGTAGCTATTTCCATGTTCATACAGATAGCGGTGTAGATACTTCCATGTTCATCCAGATGGCTGTGTAGCTATTTCCATGTTCATACAGATAGCGGTGCTGATATTTCCATGTTCATATAGATGGCGGTGTAGATATTTCCATGTTTATAGAGATATCGGTGTAGTTATTTCCATGTGTAAAGAGATAGCTTTGTAGATATTTCCATGTATATGCAGATAGCTGTGTAGATATTTCCATTTTCATGCAGATAGCGGTGTAGATATTTCCATGCTCAGATAGCGGTGTAGATATTTCCATGTTCATACAGATAGCGGTGTAGATATTTCCATGTTTATACAGATAGCGGTGAAGATGTATGCTTGTTTACACAGATAGCAGTGTAGATATTTCCATGTTCAAACAGATCTCGGTGTAGATATTTCCATGTTCATCCAGATGGCTGTGTAGCCATATCCATTTTCATACAGATGGCGGTGAAGATTTTTCCATGTTCGTACTGATAGCGGTGAAGATATTTCCATGTTCATACAGATAGCGGTGTAGATATTTCCATGCTCATCCAGATGGCTGTGTAGCCATATCCATTTTCATACAGATGGCGGTAAAGATATTTCCATGTTCATACAGATAGCGGTGTAGATATATCCATGTTCATACAGATAGCGGTGTAGATATTTCCAAGTTCATACCGATAGCGGTGCTGATATTTCCATGTTTATAGAGGTAGCGGTGTAGATATTTCCATGTTTATACTGATAGCGGTGTAGATATTTCCATGTTTATACAGATAGCGGTGTAGATATTTCCATCTTTATACAGATAGCGGTGTAGATATCTCCTTAATACAGATGGCGGAGTAGATATTTATATGTTCATACAGATGGCGGTGCAGATATTTCCATGTTCATACAGATGGCGGTGTAGATATTTCCATGTTTATAGAGATAGCGGTGTAGTTATTTCCATGTGTAAAGAGATAGCTGTGTAGATATTTCCATGTATATGCATATAGCTGTGTAGATATTTCCATTTTCATGCAGACAGCGGTGTAGATATTTCCATGTTCAGATAGTGGTGAAGATATGTCCATGTTCATACAGATAGCGGTGTAGATATTTCCATGTTCATACAGATAGCGGTGTAGATATTTCCATGTTCATACAGATAGCGGTGTAGGTATTTCCATGTTCATATAGATAGCGGTGCTGATATTTCCATGTTTATACAGGTAGTGGTGTAGATATTTCCATGTTTATACAGATAGCGGTGTAGATATTTCAATGTTTATACAGATAGCGGTGTAGATATTTCTATGTTTATACAGATAGCAGTGGAGATATCTCTATCTAAATACAGATGTCGGTGTAGATATTTATATTTTCCTACAGATGGCGGTGTAGATATTTATATGTTCGTACAGATGGCGGTGTAGTTATTTCCATGTTTATACAGATAGCAGTGTAGATATCTCCATCTTAATACAGATGGCGGTGAAGATATTTATATGTTCATACAGATGGCGGTGTAGATATTTCCATGTTCATACAGATAGCGGTGTAGTTATTTCCATGTGTAAAGAGATAGCTGTGTAGATATTTAAATGTATATGCAGATAGCAGTGTAGATATTTCCATTTTCATGCAGATAGCGGTGTAGATATTTCCATGTTCAAACAGATAGCGGTGTAGATATTTCCATGTTCATACAGATACCGGTGTAGATATTCCCATTTTCATGCAGATAGAGGTGTAGATATTTCCATGTTCAAACAGATAGCGGTGAAGATCTATGCATGTTTACAGAGATAGCAGTGTAGATATTTCCATGTTCATCCAGATGGCTGTGTAGAAATATCCATGTTCATACAGATAGCGGTGTAGATATTTCCATGTTCATACAGGTAGCGGTGTAGATATTTCCATGTTCATACAGATAGCGGTGTAGATATTTCCATGTTCATACAGATAGCGGTGCTGATATTTCCTTGTTTATACAGGCAGCGGTGTAGATATTTCCATGTTTATAAAGATAGCGGTTTAGATATTTCCTTCTTAATACAGATGGCGGCGTATATATTTATATGTTCCTACAGATGGCGGTGTAGATATTTCCATGTTTATACAGATAGCAGTGTAGATATCTCCATCTTAATACAGATGGCGGTGTAGATATTTATATGTTCATACAGATGGCGGTGCAGATATTTCCATGTTCATACAGATGGCGGTGTAGATATTTCCATGTTTATAGAGATAGCGGTGTAGATATTTCCATGTTTATGCAGATAGCAGTGGAGATATCTCTATCTAAATACAGATGGCGGTGTAGATATTTGTATTTTCATACAGATGGAGGTGTAGATATTTATATGTTCGTACAGATGGCGGTGTAGATATTTCTATGTTTATACAGATAGCAGTGCAGATATCTCCATCTTAATACAGATGGCGGTGTAGATATTTATATGTTCATACAGATGGCGGTGCAGATATTTCCATGTTCATACAGATGGCGGTGTAGATATTTCCAGGTTCATACAGATAGCGGTGTAGTTATTTCCATGTGTAAAGAGATAGCTGTGTAGATATTTAAATGTATATGCAGATAGCAGTGTAGATATTTCCATTTTCATGCAGATAGCGGTGTAGATATTTCCATGTTCAAACAGATAGCGGTGTAGATATTTCCATGTTCATACAGATACCGGTGTAGATATTTCCATGTTCATAGAGACAGCGGTGTAGATATTTCCATGTTTATACAGATAGAGGTGCTGATATTTCCATGTTTGTGCAGGTAGCGGTGTAGATATTTCCATGTTTATACAGAATGCGGTGTAGATATTTCCATGTTTATACAGATAGCGGTGTAGATATTTCCATGTTTATACAGATAGAGTTGTAGATATCTCCATCTTAATATAGATGGCGGTGTAGATATTTAAATGTTCATACAGATGGCGGTGCAGATATTTCCATGTTCATACAGATGGCGGTGTAGCTATTTCCATGTTTATAGAGATAGCGCTGTACTTATTTCCATGTGTAAAGAGAGAGCTTTGTAGATATTTCCATGTATATGCAGATCGCTTTGTAGATATTTCCATTTTCATGCAGATAGCCGTGTAGATATTTCCATGTTCAAACAGAGAGCGGTGTAGATATTTCCATGTTCATACAGATAGCAGTGTAGATATTTCCATGTTTTTACAGATAGCGGTGAAGATGTATGCATGTTTACACAGATAGCAGTGTAGATATTTCCATGTTCGTACAGATAGCGGTGTAGCTATTTCCATGTTCATACATATAGCGGTGTAGATGTTTCCATGTTCATACAGGTGGCTGTGTAGATATATCCATGTTCATACAGATGGCGGTGAAGATATTTCCATGTTCATACAGATAGTGGTGTAGATATTTCCATGTTCATACAGATAGCGGTGTAGCTATTTCCATGTTCATACAGATAGCGGTGTAGATATTTCCATATTCATCCAGATGGCTGTGTAGATATTTCCATGTTCATACAGATAGCGGTGCTGATATTTCCATGTTTATACAGGTAGCGGTGTAGATATTTCCATGTTTATACAGGTAGCGGTGTAGATATTTCCATGTTTATACAGATAGCGGTGTAGATATTTCCATGTTTATACAGATACCGGAGTAGATATCTCCATCTTAATACAGATGGCCGTGTAGTTATTTGTATGTTCATACAGATGGCGGTGCAGATATTTCCGTGTTCATACAGACGGCGGTGTAGATATTTCCATGTTCATACAGATAGCGGTGTAGTTATTTCCATGTGTAAAGAGATAGCTGTGTAGATATTTCCATGTATATGCAGATAGCTGTGTAGATATTTCCATTTTCATGCAGATAGCGGTGTAGATATTTCCATGTTCAGATATCGGTGTAGATATTTCCATGTTCATTCAGATAGCGGTGTAGAAATTTCCATGTTTATACAGATTGCGGTGAAGATGTATGCATATTTACACAGATAGCAGTGTTGATATTTCCATGTTCATACGGATAGCGGTGTAGATATTTCCGTGTTAATCCAGATGGCTGTGTAGATATATCCATGTTCATACAGATAGCGGTGTAGATATTTCCATGTTCATACAGGTAGTGGTGTAGATATTTCCATGTTCATACAGATAGCGGTGCAGCTATTTCCATGTTCATATAGATAGTGGTGTAGAAATTTCCATGTTCAAAGAGATAGCGGTGTAGATATTTCCATGTTCATACAGATAGCGGTGCTGATATTTCCATGTTTATACAGGTAGTAGTGTAGATATTTCCAAGTTTATACAGATAGCGGTGTAGATATCTCCATCTTAATATAGATGGCGGTGTAGATATTTATATGTTCATACAGATGGCGGTGCAGATATTTCCATGTTCATACAGATGGCGGTGTAGGTATTTGTATGTTTATAGAGATAGCGCTGTAGTTATTTCCATGTGTAAAGAGATAGCTTTGTAGATATTTCCATGTATATGCAGATCGCTTTGTAGATATTTCCATTTTCATGCAGATAGCCGTGTAGATATTTCCATGTTCAGACAGCGGTGTTGATACTTCCATGTTTATACAGATAGCGGTTTAGATATTTCCTTCTTAATACAGATGGCGGCGTATATATTTATATGTTCCTACAGATGGCTGTGTAGATATTTCCATGTTTATACAGATAGCAGTGTAGATATCTCCATCTTAATACAGATGGCGGTGTAGATAGTTATATGTTCATACAGATAGCGGTGCAGATATTTCCGTGTTCATACAGATGGCGGTGTAGATATTTCCATGTTTATAGAGATAGCGGTGTAGATATTTCCATGTTTAAACAGATAGCAGTGGAGATATCTCTATATAAATACAGATGGCAGTGTAGATATTTATATTTTCATACAGATGGTGGTGTAGATATTTATATGTTCGTACAGATGGCGGTGTAGATATTTCTATGTTTATACAGATAGCAGTGTAGATATCTCCATCTTAATACAGATGGCGGTGTAGATATTTATATGTTCATACAGATGGCGGTGCAGATATTTCCATGTTCATACAGATAGCAGTGTAGATATTTCCATGTTCATACATATAGCGGTGTAGATATTTCCATGGTTATACAGATAGCGTTGTAGATATTTCCATGTTTATACAGATAGCGATGTAGATATTTCCATGTTTATTCAGATAGCGGTGTAGATATCTCCATCTTAATACAGATGGCGGTGTAGATATTTATATGTTCATACAGATGGCGGTGCAGATATTTCCATGTTCATACAGATGGCGGTGTAGGTATTTCCATGTTCATACATAAAGCGGTGTAGTTATTTCCATGTGTAAAGAGATAGCTGTGTAGATATTTCCATGTATATGCAGATAGCTGTGTAGATATTTCCATTTTCATGCAGATTGCGGTGTATGTATTTCCATCTTCAAACAGATAGCGGTGTAGATATTTCCATTTTCATACAGATAGCGGTGTAGATATTTCCATGTTTATACAGATAGCGGTGAAGATGTATGCATGTTTACACAGATAGCGGTGTGGATATTTCCATGTTCATCCAGAGGGCTGTTTAGATATTTCCGTGTTCATACAGATAGCGGTGAAGATATTTCCATGTTCATACAGATAGCGGTGTAGATATTTCCATGTTCATACAGATAGCGGTGTAGATATTTCCATGTTCATACAGATAGCGGTGCTGATATTTCCATGTTTATACAGGTAGCGGTGTAGATATTTCCATGTTTATACAGATAGCGGTGTAGATATTTCCATTTTCATACAGATAGCGGTGTAGATATTTCCATGTTCATCCAGATGGCTGTGTAGATATATCCATGTTCATACAGATAGCGGTGTAGCTATTTCCATTTTCATACACATAACGGTGTAGCTATTTCCAAGTTCATACAGATAGCATTGAAGTTATTTCCATGTTCATACAGATAGCGGTGCTGATATTTCCATGTTTATACAGGTTGCGGTGTAGATATTTCCATGTTTATACAGATAGCGGTGTAGATATTTCCATGTTCATACAGATAGCGGTGCTGATATTTCCATGTTTATACAGATAGCGGTTTAGATATTTCCTTCTTAATACATATGGCGGTGTAGATATTTATATGTTCAAACAGATGGCGGTGCAGATATTTCCACGTTCATACAGATGGTGGTGTAGATATTTCCATGTTTATAGATATAGCGGTGCAGTTATTTCCATGTGTAAAGAGATAGCTGTGTAGATATTCCCATGTATATGCAGATAGTTGTGTAGATATTTCCATTTTCTTGCAGATAGCGGTGTAGATATTTACATGTTCAAACAGATATCGGTGTAGATATTTCCATGTTCATTCAGATAGCTTTGTAGCTATTTCCATGTTCATACAGATAGCGGTGTAGATATTTCCATGTTCATACAGATAGCGGTGTAGATATTTCCAGGTTCATACAGATAGCGGTCCTGATATTTCCATGTTTATACAGGTAGCGGTGTAGTTATTTCCATGTTTATACAGATAGCGGTGTAGATATTTCCATGTTTATACAGATAGCAGTGTAGATATTTCCATGTTTATTCAGATAGCGGTGTAGATATCTCCATCTTAATAGAGATGGCGGTGTAGATATTTATATGTTCATACAGATGGCGGTGCAGATATTTCCATGTTCAAACAGATAGCGGAGTAGATATTTCCATGTTCATACAGATAGCGGTGTAGATATTTCCATGTTCATACAGATCGCGGTGTAGATATTTCCATGTTTATACAGATAGCTGTGAAGATGTATGCATGTTTACACAGATAGCGGTGTAGATATTTCCATGTTCATAGAGAAAGCGGTGCTGATATTTCCATGTTTATACAGGCAGCGGTGTAGCTATTTCCATGTTCCTACAGATAGCGGTGTAGATATTTCCATGTTCATACAGATAGCGGTGCTGATATTTCCATGTTTATACAGGCAGCGGTGTAGATATTTCCATGTTTATACAGATAGCGGTTTAGATATTTCCTTCTTAAAATAGATGGCGGTGTATTTATATGTTCATACAGATTGCGGTGTAGATATTTCCATGTTTATATAGATAGCAGTGTAGATATCTCCTTCTTAATACAGATGGCGGTGTAGATATTTATATGCTCATACAGATGGCGGTGCAGATATTTCCATGTTCATACAGATGGCGGTGTAGTTATTTCCATGTTCATACAGATAGTGGTGTAGTTATTTCCATGTGTAAAGAGATAGCTGTGTAGATATTTAAATGTATATGCAGAGAGCAGTGTAGATATTTCAATGTTTATACAGATAGCGGTGTAGATATTTCCATGTTTATACAGGTAGCGGTGTAGATATTTCCATGTTTATACAGATAGCCGTGTAGATATTTCCATGTTCATACCGATAGCGGTGCAGATATTTCCATGTTAATACAGATAGTGGTGAAGATGTATGCATGTTTACACAGATAGCGGTGTAGATATTTCCATGTTCATCCAGATGGCTGTGTAGATATATCCATGTTCATACAGATAGCGGTGTAGATATTTCCATGTTCATACAGATAGCGGTGTAGATATTTCCATGTTCATCCAGATGGCTGTGTAGATATATCCATGTTCATACAGATAGCGGTGTAGCTATTTCCATTTTCATACACATAACGGTGTAGCTATTTCCAAGTTCATACAGATAGCAGTATAGATATTTCCATGTTCATACAGATAGAGGTGTAGATATTTCCATTTTCATACAGAGAGTGGTGCTGATATTTCCATGTTTATACAGATAGCGGTTTAGATATTTCCTTCTTAATACAGATGGCGGTGCAGATATTTATATGTTCAAACAGATGGCGGTGCAGATATTTCCATGTTCATACAGATGGTGGTGTAGATATTTCCATGTTTATAGATATAGCGGTGTAGTTATTTCCATGTGTAAAGAGATAGCTGTGTAGATATTCCCATGTATATGCAGATAGCTGTGTAGATATTTCCATTTTCTTGCAGATAGCGGTGTAGATATTTACATGTTCAAACAGATAGCGGTGTAGATATTTCCATGTTTATTCAGATAGCGGTGTAGATATCTCCATCTTAATAGAGATGGCGGTGTAGATATTTATATGTTCATACAGATGGCGGTGCAGATATTTCCATGTTCAAACAGATTGCGGAGTAGATATTTCCATGTTCATACAGATAGCGGTGTAGATATTTCCATGTTCATACAGATCGCGGTGTAGATATTTCCATGTTTATACAGATAGCGGTGAAGATGTATGCATGTTTACACAGATAGCGGTGTAGATATTTCCATGTTCATACAGAAAGCGGTGCTGATATTTCCATGTTTATACAGGCAGCGGTGTAGCTATTTCCATGTTCCTACAGATAGCGGTGTAGATATTTCCATGTTCATACAGATAGCGGTGTTGATATTTCCATGTTTATACAGGCAGCGGTGTAGATATTTCCATGTTTATACAGATAGCGGTTTAGATATTTCCTTCTTAAAATAGATGGCGGTGTATTTATATGTTCATACAGATTGCGGTGTAGATATTTCCATGTTTATATAGATAGCAGTGTAGATATCTCCATCTTAATACAGATGGCGGTGTAGATATTTATATGCTCATACAGATGGCGGTGCAGATATTTCCATGTTCATACAGATGGCGGTGTAGTTATTTCCATGTTCATACAGATAGTGGTGTAGTTATTACCATGTGTAAAGAGATAGCTGTGTAGATATTTAAATGTATATGCAGAGAGCAGTGTAGATATTTCAATGTTTATACAGATAGCGGTGTAGTTATTTCCATGTTTATACAGGTAGCGGTGTAGATATTTCCATGTTTATACAGATAGCCGTGTAGATATTTCCATGTTCATACCGATAGCGGTGCAGATATTTCCATGTTAATACAGATAGTGGTGAAGATGTATGCATGTTTACACAGATAGCGGTGTAGATATTTCCATGTTCATCCAGATGGCTGTGTAGATAAATCCATGTTCATACAGATAGCGGTGTAGATATTTCCATGTTCATACAGATAGCGGTGTAGATATTTCCATGTTCATCCAGATGGCTGTGTAGATATATCCATGTTCATACAGATAGCGGTGTAGCTATTTCCATTTTCATACACATAACGGTGTAGCTATTTCCAAGTTCATACAGATAGCAGTATAGATATTTCCATGTTCATACAGATAGAGGTGTAGATATTTCCATTTTCATACAGAGAGTGGTGCTGATATTACCATGTTTATACAGATAGCGGTTTAGATATTTCCTTCTTAATACAGATGGCGGTGCAGATATTTATATGTTCAAACAGATGGCGGTGCAGATATTTCCATGTTCATACAGATGGTGGTGTAGATATTTCCATGTTTATAGATATAGCGGTGTAGTTATTTCCATGTGTAAAGAGATAGCTGTGTAGATATTCCCATGTATATGCAGATAGCTGTGTAGATATTTCCATTTTCTTGCATATAGCGGTGTAGATATTTACATGTTCAAACAGATAGCGGTGTAGATATTTCCATGTTCATTCAGATAGCTTTGTAGATATTTCCATGTTCATACAGATAGCGGTGTAGATATTTCCATGTTCATACAGATAGCGGTGTAGATATTTCCAGGTTCATACAGATAGCGGTCCTGATAATTCCATGTTTATACAGGTAGCGGTGTAGATATTTCCATGTTTATACAGATAGCGGTGTAGATATTTCCATGTTTGTACAAATAGCAGTGTAGATATTTCCATGTTTATTCAGATAGCGGTGTAGATATCTCCATCTTAATAGAGATGGCGGTGCAGATATTTATATGTTCATACAGATGGCGGTGCAGATATTTCCATGTTCATACAGATGGCGGTGTAGATATTTCCATGTTCATTCAGAAAGCGGTGTAGTTATTTCCATGTGTAAAGAGATAGCTGTGTAGATATTTCCATGTATATGCAGATAGCTGTGTAGATATTTCCATTTTCATGCAGATTGCGGTGTATATATTTCCATCTTCAAACAGATAGCGTTGTAGATATTTCCATGTTCATACAGATAGCGGTGTAGATATTTCCATGTTTATACAGATAGCGGTGAAGATGTATGCATGTTTACGCAGATAGCGGTGTGGTTATTTCCATGTTCATCCAGAGGGCTGTGTAGATATATCCATGTTCATACAGATAGCGGTGTAGATATTTCCATGTTCATACAGATAGCGGTGTAGATATTTCCATGTTCAAACAGATAGCGGTGTAGATATTTCCATGTTCATACAGATAGCGGTGCTGATATTTCCATGTTTACACAGGTAGCGGTGTAGATATTTCCATGTTTATACAGATAGCGGTGTAGATATATCCATGTTTATACAGATAGCGGTGTAGATATTTCCATGTTTATACAGATAGCGGTGTAGATATCTCCATCTTAATACAGATTGCGGTGTAGATATTTCCATGTTCATACAGATTGCGGTGTAGATATCTCCATGTTCATACAGATAGCGGAGTAGTTATTTCCATGTGTAAAGAGATAGCTGTGTAGATATTTCCATGTATATGCAGATAGCTGTGTAGATATTTCCATTTTCATGCAGATTGCGGTGTATGTATTTCCATCTTCAAACAGATAGCGGTGTAGATATTTCCATGTTCATACAGATAGCGGTGTAGATATTTCCATGTTTATACAGATAGCGGTGAAGATATATGCATCTTTACACAGATAGCGGTGTGGATATTTCCATGTTCATCCAGAGGGCTGTGTAGATATATCCATGTTCATACAGATAGCGGTGTAGATATTTCCATGTTCATACAGATAGCGGTGTAGATATTTCCATGTTCATACAGATAGCGGTGCTGATATTTCCATGTTTATACAGGTAGCGGTGTAGATATTTCCATGTTTATACAGATAGCGGTGTAGATATTTCCATGTTTATACAGATAGCGGTGTAGATATTTCCATGTTTATACAGATAGCGGTGTAGATATCTCCATCTTAATACAGATTGCGGTTAAGATATTTATATGTTCATACAGATGGCGGTGCAGATATTTCCATGTTCATGCAGATGGCGGTGTGGATATTTCCATGTTCATACAGATAGCGGTGTAGTTATTTCCATGTGTAAAGATATAGCTGTGTAGATATTTCCATGTATATGCAGATAGCAGTGTAGATATTTCCATGTTCATACAGATCGCGGTGTAGATATTTCCATGTTCATCCAGATGGCTGTGCAGATATATCCATGTTCATACAGATGGCGGTGAAGATATTTCCATGTTCATACAGATAGCGGTGTAGTTATTTCCACACGTAAAGAGTTAGCTGTGTAGATATTTCCATGTATATGCAGATAGCTGTGTAGATATTTCCATTTTCATGCAGATAGCGGTTTAGATATTTCCATGTTCAAACAGATAGCGGTGTAGATATTTCCGTGTTTATACAGATAGTGGTGTAGATATTTCCATGTTTATACAGACAGCGGTGTAGATATTTCCATCTTTATACAGATAGCGGTGTAGATATCTCCTTCTTAATACAGATGGCGGAGTAGATATTTATATGTTCATACAGATGGTGGTGCAGATATTTCCATGTTCATACAGATGGCGGTGTAGATATTTCCATGTTTATAGAGATAGCGGTGTAGTTATTTCCATGTGTAAAGAGATAGCTGTGTAGATATTTCCATGTATATGCAGATAGCTGTGTACATATTTCCATTTTCATGCAGACAGCGGTGTAGATATTTCCATGTTCAAACAGATAGTGGTGAAGATATTTCCATGTTCATACAGATAGCGGTGTAGATATTTCCATGTTCATACAGATAGCGGTGTAGGTATTTCCATGTTTATACAGATAGCGGTGTAGATATTTCCATGTTTATACAGATAGCAGTGGAGATATCTCTATCTAAATACAGACGGCGGTGTAGATATTTATATTTTCATACAGATGGCGGTGTAGATATTTATATGTTCGTACAGATGGCGGTGTAGATATTTCCATGTTTATACAGATAGCAGTGTAGATATCTCCATCTTAATACAGACGGCGGTGAAGATATTTATATGTTCATACAGATGACGGTGCAGATATTTCCATGTTCATACAGATAGCGGTGTAGATATTTCCATGTTCATACAGATAGCGGTGTAGTTATTTCCATGTGTAAAGAGATAGCTGTGTAGATATTTAAATGTATATGCAGATAGCAGTGTAGATATTTCCATTTTCATGCAGATAGCGGTGAAGATATTTCCATGTTCAAACAGATAGCGGTGTAGATATTTCCATGTTCATACAGATACCGGTGTAGATATTTCCATTTTCATGCAGATAGCGGTGTAGATATTTCCATGTTCAAACAGATAGCGGTGTAGATATTTCCATGTTCATACAGATACCGGTGTAGATATTTCCATGTTCATGGAGATAGCGGTGTAGTTATTTCCAGGTTTATACAGATAGCGGTGTAGATATCTCCATCTTAATACAGATGGCGGTGTAGATATTTCCATGTTTATACAGATAGCGGTGTAGATATCTCCATCTTAATACAGATTGCGGTTTAGATATTTATATGTTCATACAGATGGCGGTGTGGATATTTCCATGTTCCTACAGATAGCGGTGTAGTTATTTCCATGTGTAAAGATATAGCTGTGTAGATATTTCCATGTATATGGAGATAGCAGTGTAGATATTTACATTTTCATGCAGATAGCAGTGTAGATATTTACATTTTCATGCAGATAGCGGTGTAGATATTTCCATGTTCAACCAGATAGCGGAGTAGATATTTCCATGTTCATACAGATAGCGGTGTAGATATTTCCGTGTTCATACAGATAGCGGTGTAGATATTTCCATGTTTATACAGATAGCGGTGAAGATGTATGCATGTTTACACAGATAGCGGTGTAGATATTTCCATGTTCATACAGATAGTGGTGTAGATATTTCCATGTTCATCCAGATGGCTGTGTAGATATATCCATGTTCATACAGATAGTGGTGTAGATATTTCCATGTTCATACAGATAGCAGTGCTGATATTTCCATGTTTATACAGGCAGCGGTGTAGCTATTTCCATGTTCCTACAGATAGCGGTGTAGATATTTCCATTTTCATACAGATAGCGGTGCTTTTATTTCCATGTTTATACAGGCAGCGGTGTAGATATTTCCATGTTTATACAGATAGCGGTTTAGATATTTCCTTCTTAAAACAGGTGGCGGTGTATTTATATGTTCATACAGATGGCGGTGTAGATATTTCCATGTTTATACAGATAGCAGTGTAGATATCTCCATCTTAATACAGATGGCGGTGTAGATATTTATATGTTCATACAGATGGCGGTGCAGTTATTTCCATGTTCATGCAGATGGCGGTGTAGTTATTTCCATGTTCATACAGATAGTGGTGTAGTTACTTCCATATGTAAAGAGATAGCTGTGTAGATATTTAAATGTATATGCAGAGAGCAGTGTAGATATTTCCATGTTTATACAGATAGCGGTGTAGATATTTCCATGTTTATACAGGTAGCGGTGTAGATATTTCCATGTTTATACAGATAGCCGTGTATATATTTCCATGTTCATACCGATAGCGGTGCAGATATTTCCATGTTTATACAAATAGTGGTGAAGGTGTATGCATGTTTACACAGAGAGCGGTGTAGATATTTCCATGTTCATCCAGATGGCTGTGAAGATATATCCATGTTCATTACAGATAGCGGTGTAGATATTTCCATGTTCATACAGATAGCGGTGTAGATATTTCCATGTTCATCCAGATGGCTGTGTAGATATATCCATGTTCATACAGATAGCGGTGTAGCTATTTCCATTTTCATACACATAACGGTGTAGCTATTTCCAAGTTCATACAGATAGCAGTGAAGTTATTTCCATGTTCATACAGATAGAGGTGTAGATATTTCCATTTTCATACAGAGAGTGGTGCTGTTATTTCCATGTTTATACAGATAGCGGTTTAGATATTTCCTTCTTAATACATATGGCGGTGTAGATATTTATATGTTCAAACAGATGGCGGTGCAGATATTTCCATGTTCATACAGATGGCGGTGTAGATATTTCCATGTTTATAGATATAGCGGTGTAGTTATTTCCATGTGTAAAGAGATAGCTGTGTAGATATTCCCATGTATATGCAGATAGCTGTGTAGATATTTCCATTTTCTTGCAGATAGCGGTGTAGATATTTACATGATCAAACAGATAGCGGTGTAGATATTTCGATGTTCATTCAGATAGCTTTGTAGCTACTTCCATGTTCATACAGATACCGGTGTAGATATATCCATGTTCATACAGATAGCGGTGTAGATATTTCCAGGTTCATACAGATAGCGGTCCTGATATTTCCATGTTTATACAGGTGGCGGTGTAGTTATTTCCATGTTTATACAGATAGCGGTGTAGATATTTCCATGTTTATACAAATAGCAGTGTAGATATTTCCATGTTTATTCAGATAGCGGTGTAGATATCTCCATCTTAATAGAGATGGCGGTGTAGATATTTATATGTTCATACAGATGGCGGTGCAGATATTTCCATGTTCATACAGACGGTGGTGTAGATATTTCCATGTTCATACAGATAGCGGTGTAGTTATTTCCATGTGTAAAGAGATAGCTGTGTAGATATTTCCATCTATATGCAGATAGCTGTGTAGATATTTCCATTTTCATGCAGATAGCGGTGTATATATTTCCATCTTCAAACAGATAGCAGTGTAGATATTTCCATGTTCATAGAGATAGCAGTGTAGATATTTCCATGTTTATACAGATAGCGGTGAAGATGTATGCATGTTTACACAGATAGCGGTGTGGATATTTCCATGTTCATCCAGAGGGCTGTGTAGATATATCCATGTTCATTCAGATAGCGGTGTAGATATTTCCATGTTCATACAGATAGCAGTGTAGATATTTCCATGTTCATACAGATAGAGGTGCTGATATTTCCATGTTTATACAGGTAGCGGTGTAGATATTTCCATGTTTATACAGATAGCGGTGTAGATATTTCCATGTTTATACAGATAGCGGTGTAGATATTTCTATGTTTATACAGATAGCGGTGTAGATATCTCCATCTTAATACTGATGGCGGTGTAGATATTTATATGTTCATACAGATGGCGGTGCAGATATTTCAATCTTCATACAGATGGCGGTGTAGATATTTCCATGTTCATACAGATAGCGGTGTAGTTATTTCCATGTGTAAAGAGATAGCTGTGTAGATATTTCCATGTATATGCAGATAGCTGTGTAGATATTTCCATTTTCATGCAGATTGCGGTGTATGTATTTCCATCTTCAAACAGATAGCGGTGTAGATATTTCCATGTTCATACAGATAGCGGTGTAGATACTTCCATGTTTATACAGATAGCGGTGAAGATGTATGCATGTTTACGCAGATAGCGGTGTGGTTATTTCCATGTTCATCCAGAGGGCTGTGTAGATATATCCATGTTCATACAGATAGCGGTGTAGATATTTCCATGTTCATACAGATAGCGGTGTAGATATTTCCATGTTCAAACAGATAGCGGTGTAGATATTTCCATGTTCATACAGATAGCGGTGCTATTTCCATGTTTACACAGGTAGAGGTGTAGATATTTCCATGTTTATACAGATAGCGGTGTAGATATTTCCATGTTTATACAGATAGCGGTGTAGATATTTCCATGTTTATACAGATAGCGGTGTAGATATCTCCATCTTAATACAGATTGCGGTGTAGATATTTATATGTTCATACAGATGGCGGAGCAGATATTTCCATGTTCATACAAATGGCGGTGTGGATATTTCCATGTTCATACAGATAGCGGTGTAGTTATTTCCATGTGTAAAGATATAGCTGTGTAGATATTTCCATGTATAAGCAGATAGCAGTGTAGATATTTCCATTTTCATGCAGATAGCGGTGTAGATATTTCCATGTTCAAACAGATAGCGGAGTAGATATTTCCATGTTCATACAGATAGCGGTGTAGATATTTCCATGTTCATACAGATCGCGGTGTAGATATTTCCATGTTTATACAGATAGCGGTGAAGATGTATGCATGTTTACACAGATAGCGGTGTAGATATTTCCATGTTCATACAGATAGTGGTGTAGATATTTCCATGTTCATTCAGTTGGCTGTGTAGATATTTCCATGTTCATAAAGATAGAGGTGCTGATATTTCCATGTTTATACAGGTAGCGGTGTAGATATTTCCATGTTTATACAGATAGCGGTGTAGATATTTCCATGTTTATACAGATAGCGGTGTAGATATTTCCATGTTTATACAGATAGCGGTGTAGATATCTCCATCTTAATACTGATGGCGGTGTAGATATTTATATGTTCATATAGATGGCGGTACAGATATTTCCATGTTCATACAGATTGCGGTGTAGATATCTCCATGTTCATACAGATAGCGGAGTAGTTATTTCCATGTGTAAAGAGATAGCTGTGTAGATATTTCCATGTATATGCAGATAGCTGTGTAGATATTTCCATTTTCATGCAGATTGCGGTGTATATATTTCCATCTTCAAACAGATAGCGGTGTAGATATTTCCATGTTCATACAGATAGCGGTGTAGATATTTCCATGTTTATACAGATAGCGGTGAAGATATATGCATGTTTACACAGATAGCGGTGTGGATATTTCCATGTTCATCCAGAGGGCTGTGTAGATATATCCATGTTCATACAGATAGCGGTGTAGATATTTCCATGTTCATACATATAGCGGTGTAGATATTTTCATGTTCATACAGATAGCGGTGTAGATATTTCCATGTTCATACAGATAGCGGTGCTGATATTTCCATGTTTATACAGGTAGCGGTGTAGATATTTCCATGTTTATACAGATAGCGGTGTAGATATTTCCATGTTTATACAGATAGCGGTGTAGATATTTCCATGTTTATACAGATAGCGGTGTAGATATCTCCATCTTAATACAGATTGCGGTTAAGATATTTATATGTTCATACAGATGGCGGTGCAGATATTTCCATGTTCATGCAGATGGCGGTGTGGATATTTCCATGTTCATACAGATAGCGCTGTAGATATTTCCATGTTTATACAGATAGCGGTGAAGATGTATGCATGTTTACACAGATAGCGGTGTAGATATTTCCATGTTCATACAGATAGTGGTGTAGATATTTCCATGTTCATCCAGTTGGCTGTGTAGATATATCCATGTTCATACAGATAGTGGTGTAGATATTTTCATGTTCATACAGATAGTGGTGCTGATATTTCCATGTTTATACAGGCAGCGGTGCAGATATTTCCATGTTCATACAGATAGCAGTGTAGATATTTCCATGTTTATACAGATAGCGGTGAAGATGTATGCATGTTTACACAGATAGCGGTGTAGATATTTCCATGTTCATCCAGGTGGCTGTGTATTTATCCAAGTTCATACGGATAGCGGTGTAGATATTTCCATGATCATACAGATAGCGGTGTAGATATTTCCATGTTCATCCAGATGGCTGTGTAGATATATCCATGTTCATACAGATAGCGGTGTAGATATTTCAATGTTCATACAGATAGCGGTGTAGCTATTTCCATGTTCATACAGATAACGGTGTAGCTATTTCCATGTTCATACAGATAGCAGTGTAGATATTTACATGTTCATACAGATATCGGTGTAGATATCTCCATGTTCATACTGAGAGCTGTGCTGATATTTCCATGTTTATACAGGCAGCGGTGTAGATATTTCCATGTTTATACAGATAGCGGCTAGATATTTCCTTCTTAATACAGATGGCGGTTTAAATATTTATATGTTCATACAGATGGCGGTGCAGATATTTCCATGTTCATACAGATGGCGGTGTAGATATTTCCATGTTTATAGAGATAGCGGTGTAGTTATTTCCATGTGTAAAGAGATAGCTGTGTAGATATTTCCATGTATATGCAGATAGCTTTGTAGATATTTCCATTTTCATGCAGATAGCGGTGTAGATATTTACATGTTTATACAGACAGCGGTGTAGATATTTCCATCTTTATACGGATAGCGGTGTAGATATCTCCTTCTTAATACAGATGGCGGAGTAGATATTTATATGTTCATACAGATGGTGGTGCAGATATTTCCATGTTCATACAGATGGCGGTGTAGATATTTCCATGTTTATAGAGATAGCGGTGTAGTTATTTCCATGTGTAAAGAGATAGCTGTGTAGATATTTCCATGTATATGCAGATAGCTGTGTACATATTTCCATTTTCATGCAGACAGCGGTGTAGATATTTCCATGTTCAAACAGATAGTGGTGAAGATTTTTCCATGTTCATACAGATAGCGGTGTAGATATTTCCATGTTCATACAGATAGCGGTGTAGGTATTTCCATGTTTATACAGATAGCGGTGTAGATATTTCCATGTTTATACAGATAGCAGTGGAGATATCTCTATCTAAATACAGATGGCGGTGTAGATATTTATATTTTCATACAGATGGCGGTGTAGATATTTATATGTTCGTACAGATGGCGGTGTAGATATTTCCATGTTTATACAGATAGCAGTGTAGATATCTCCATCTTAATACAGACGGCGGTGAAGATATTTATATGTTCATACAGATGACGGTGCAGATATTTCCATGTTCATACAGATAGCGGTGTAGATATTTCCATGTTCATACAGATAGCGGTGTAGTTATTTCCATGTGTAAAGAGATAGCTGTGTAGATATTTAAATGTATATGCAGATAGCAGTGTAGATATTTCCATTTTCATGCAGATAGCGGTGAAGATATTTCCATGTTCAAACAGATAGCGGTGTAGATATTTCCATGTTCATACAGATACCGGTGTAGATATTTCCATTTTCATGCAGATAGCGGTGTAGATATTTCCATGTTCAAACAGATAGCGGTGTAGATATTTCCATGTTCATACAGATACCGGTGTAGATATTTCCATGTTCATGGAGATAGCGGTGTAGTTATTTCCAGGTTTATACAGATAGCGGTGTAGATATCTCCATCTTAATACAGATGGCGGTGTAGATATTTCCATGTTTATACAGATAGCGGTGTAGATATCTCCATCTTAATACAGATTGCGGTTTAGATATTTATATGTTCATACAGATGGCGGTGTGGATATTTCCATGTTCCTACAGATAGCGGTTTAGTTATTTCCATGTGTAAAGATATAGCTGTGTAGATATTTCCATGTATATGGAGATAGCAGTGTAGATATTTACATTTTCATGCAGATAGCAGTGTAGATATTTACATTTTCATGCAGATAGCGGTGTAGATATTTCCATGTTCAACCAGATAGCGGAGTAGATATTTCCATGTTCATACAGATAGCGGTGTAGATATTTCCGTGTTCATACAGATAGCGGTGTAGATATTTCCATGTTTATACAGATAGCGGTGAAGATGTATGCATGTTTACACAGATAGCGGTGTAGATATTTCCATGTTCATACAGATAGTGGTGTAGATATTTCCATGTTCATCCAGATGGCTGTGTAGTTATATCCATGTTCATACAGATAGTGGTGTAGATATTTCCATGTTCATACAGATAGCGGTGCTGATATTTCCATGTTTATACAGGCAGCGGTGTAGCTATTTCCATGTTCCTACAGATAGCGGTGTAGATATTTCCATTTTCATACAGATAGCGGTGCTTTTATTTCCATGTTTATACAGGCAGCGGTGTAGATATTTCCATGTTTATACAGATGGCGGTTTAGATATTTCCTTCTTAAAACAGGTGGCGGTGTATTTATATGTTCATACAGATGGCGGTGTAGATATTTCCATGTTTATACAGATAGCAGTGTAGATATCTCCATCTTAATACAGATGGCGGTGTAGATATTTATATGTTCATACAGATGGCGGTGCAGATATTTCCATGTTCATACAGATGGCGGTGAAGATATTTCCATGTTCATACAGATGGCGGTGAAGATATTTCCATCTACATGCAGATAGCTGTGTAGATATTTCCATTTTCATGCAGATAGCGGTGAAGATATTTCCATGTTCAAACAGATAGCGGTGTAGATATTTCCATGTTCATACAGATACCGGTGTAGATATTTCCATTTTCATGCAGATAGCGGTGTAGATACTTCCATGTTCAAACAGATAGCGGTGTAGATATTTCCATGTTCATACAGATACCGGTGTAGATATTTCCATGTTCATGGAGATAGCGGTGTAGTTATTTCCAGGTTTATACAGATAGCGGTGTAGATATCTCCATCTTAATACAGATGGCGGTGTAGATATTTCCATGTTTATACAGATAGCGGTGTAGATATCTCCATCTTAATACAGATTGCGGTTTAGATATTTATATGTTCATACAGATGGCGGTGTGGATATTTCCATGTTCCTACAGATAGCGGTGTAGTTATTTCCATGTGTAAAGATATAGCTGTGTAGATATTTCCATGTATATGGAGATAGCAGTGTAGATATTTACATTTTCATGCAGATAGCGGTGTAGATATTTCCATGTTCAACCAGATAGCGGAGTAGATATTTCCATGTTCATACAGATAGCGGTGTAGATATTTCCGTGTTCATACAGATAGCGGTGTAGATATTTCCATGTTTATACAGATAGCGGTGAAGATGTGTGCATGTTTACACAGATAGCGGTGTAGATATTTCCATGTTCATACAGATAGTGGTGTAGGTATTTCCATGTTCATCCAGATGGCTGTGTAGATATATCCATGTTCATACAGATAGTGGTGTAGATATTTCCATGTTCATACAGATAGCGGTTCTGATATTTCCATGTTTATACAGGCAGCGGTGTAGCTATTTCCATGTTCCTACAGATAGCGGTGTAGATATTTGCATTTTCATACAGATAGCGGTGCTTTTATTTCCATGTTTATACAGGCAGCGGTGTAGATATTTCCATGTTCATACCGATAGCGGTGCAGATATTTCCATGTTTATACAGATAGTGGTGAAGATATATGCATGTTTACACAGAGAGCGGTGTAGATATTTCCATGTTCATCCAGATGGCTGTGAAGATATATCCATGTTCATTACAGATAGCGGTGTAGATATTTCCATGTTCATACAGATAGCGGTGTAGATATTTCCATGTTCATCCAGATGGCTGTGTAGATATATCCATGTTCATACAGATAGCGGTGTAGCTATTTCCATTTTCATACACATAACGGTGTAGCTATTTCCAAGTTCATACAGATAGCAGTGAAGTTATTTCCATGTTCATACAGATAGAGGTGTAGATATTTCCATTTTCATACAGAGAGTGGTGCTGTTATTTCCATGTTTATACAGATAGCGGTTTAGATATTTCCTTCTTAATACATATGGCGGTGTAGATATTTATATGTTCAAACAGATGGCGGTGTAGATATTTCCATGTTTATAGATATAGCGGTGTAGTTATTTCCATGTGTAAAGAGATAGCTGTGTAGATATTTCCATGTATATGCAGATAGCTGTGTAGATATTTCCATTTTCTTGCAGATAGCGGTGTAGATATTTACATGTTCAAACAGATAGCGGTGTAGATATTTCCATGTTCATTCAGATAGCTTTGTAGCTACTTCCATGTTCATACAGATACCGGTGTAGATATTTCCATGTTCATACAGATAGCGGTGTAGATATTTCCAGGTTCATACAGATAGCGGTCCTGATATTTCCATGTTTATACAGGTGGCGGTGTAGTTATTTCCATGTTTATACAGATAGCGGTGTAGATATTTTCATGTTTATACAAATAGCAGTGTAGATATTTCCATGTTTATTCAGATAGCGGTGTAGATATCTCCATCTTAATAGAGATGGCGGTGTAGATATTTATATGTTCATACAGATGGCGGTGCAGATATTTCCATGTTCATACAGACGGTGGTGTAGATATTTCCATGTTCATACAGATAGCGGTGTAGTTATTTCCATGTGTAAAGAGATAGCTGTGTAGATATTTCCATCTATATGCAGATAGCTGTGTAGATATTTCCATTTTCATGCAGATAGCGGTGTATATATTTCCATCTTCAAACAGATAGCAGTGTAGATATTTCCATGTTCATAGAGATAGCAGTGTAGATATTTCCATGTTTATACAGATAGCGGTGAAGATGTATGCATGTTTACACAGATAGCGGTGTGGATATTTCCATGTTCATCCAGAGGGCTGTGTAGATATATCCATGTTCATTCAGATAGCGGTGTAGATATTTCCATGTTCATACAGATAGCAGTGTAGATATTTCCATGTTCATACAGATAGAGGTGCTGATATTTCCATGTTTATACAGGTAGCGGTGTAGATATTTCCATGTTTATACAGATAGCGGTGTAGATATTTCCATGTTTATACAGATAGCGGTGTAGATATTTCTATGTTTATACAGATAGCGGTGTAGATATCTCCATCTTAATACTGATGGCGGTGTAGATATTTATATGTTCATACAGATGGCGGTGCAGATATTTCCATCTTCATACAGATGGCGGTGTAGATATTTCCATGTTCATACAGATAGCGGTGTAGTTATTTCCATGTGTAAAGAGATAGCTGTGTAGATATTTCCATGTATATGCAGATAGCTGTGTAGATATTTCCATTTTCATGCAGATTGCGGTGTATGTATTTCCATCTTCAAACAGATAGCGGTGTAGATATTTCCATGTTCATACAGATAGCGGTGTAGGTATTTCCATGTTTATACAGATAGCGGTGAAGATGTATGCATGTTTACACAGATAGCGGTGTGGATATTTCCATGTTCATCCAGAGGGCTGTGTAGATAAATCCATGTTCATACAGATAGCGGTGTAGATATTTCCATGTTCATACAGATAGCGGTGTAGATATTTCCATGTTCATACAGATAGCGGTGTAGATATTTCCATGTTCATACAGATAGCGGTGCTGATATTTCCATGTTTATACAGGTAGCGGTGTAGATATTTCCATGTTTATACAGATAGCGGTGTAGATATTTCCATGTTTATACAGATAGCCGTGTAGATATTTCCATGTTTATACAGATAGCGGTGTAGATATCTCCATCTTAATACAGATTGCGGTGTAGATATTTATATGTTCATACAGATGGCGGTGCAGATATTTCCATGTTCATACAGATGGCGGTGTGGATATTTCCATGTTCATACAGATAACGGTGTAGTTATTTCCATGTGTAAAGATATGGCTGTGTAGATATTTCCATGTATATGCAGATAGCAGTGTAGATATTTCCATGTTCATACAGAAAGCGGTGTAGATATTTCAATGTTCATCCAGATGGCTGTGTAGATATATCCATGTTCATACAGATAGCGGAGTAGCTATTTCCATGTTTATACAGATAGCGGTGTAGATATTTCCATGTTTATACAGATAGCAGTGGAGATATCTCTATCTAAATACAGATGGCGGTGTAGATATTTATATTTTCATACAGATGCCGGTGTAGATATTTATATGTTCGTACAGATGGCGGTGTAGATATTTCCATGTTTATACAGATAGCAGTGTAGATATCTCCATCTTAATACAGATGGCGGTGAAGACATATATATGTTCATACAGATGACGGTGCAGATATTTCCATGTTCATACAGATGGCGGTGTAGATATTTCCATGTTCATACAGATAGCCGTGTAGTTATTTCCATGTGTAAAGAGATAGCTGTGTAGATATTTAAATGTATATGCAGATAGCAGTGTAGATATTTCCATTTTCATGCAGATTGCGGTGAAGATATTTCCATGTTCAAACAGATAGCGGTGTAGATATTTCCATGTTCATACAGATACCGGTGTAGATATTTCCATTTTCATGCAGATAGCGGTGTAGATATTTCCATGTTCAAACAGATAGCCGTGTAGATATTTCCATGTTCATACAGATACCGGTGTAGATATTTCCATGTTCATAGAGATAGCGGTGTAGTTATTTCCAGGTTTATACAGATAGCGGTGTAGATATCTCCATCTTAATACAGATGGCGGTGTAGATATGTATATGTTCATACAGATGGCGGTGCAGATATTTCCATGTTCATACAGATGGCGGTGTGGCTATTTCCATGTTCATACAGATAGCGGTGTAGCTATTTCCAAGTTCATGCATATAGCGGTGTAGATATTTCCATGTTCATCCATATGGCTGTGTAGGTGTATCCATGTTCATACAGATGGCGGTGAAGATATTTCCATGTTCATACAGATGGCGGTGTAGATATTTCCCTGTTTATAGAGATAGCAGTGTAGTTATTTCCATGTGTTAAGAGATAGCTGTGTAGATATTTCCATGTATTTGCAGATAGCTGTGTAGATATTTCCATTTTCATGCAGACAGTGGTGTAGATATTTCCATGTTCAATCAGATAGCGGTGAAGATATTTCCACGTTCATACAGATAACGGTGTAGATATTGCCATGTTCATACAGATAGTGGTGTAGATATTTCCATGTTCATACAGATGGCGGTGTAGATATTTCCATGTTCATACAGATTGCGGTGCTGATATTTCCATGTTTATACAGGTTGTGGTGTAGATATTTCCATGTTTATACAGATAGCGGTGTAGATATTTCCATGTTTATACAGATAGCGGTGTACATAATTCCATGTTTATACAGATAGCAGTGTAGATATCTCCATCTGAATATAGATGGCGGTGTAGATATTTATATGTTCATACAGTTGGCGTTGCAGATATTTCCATGTTCATACAGATAGCGGTGTAGTTATTTCCATGTGTAAAGAGATAGCTGTGTAGATATTTAAATGTATATGCAGATAGCAGTGTAGATATTTCCATTTTCATGCAGATAGCGGTGTAGATATTTCCATGTTCAAACAGATAGCGGTGTAGATATTTCCATGTTCATACAGATAGCGGTGTAGATATTTCCATGTTCATACAGATAGCCGTGTAGATATTTCCATGTTTATACAGATAGCGGTGAAGATCTATGCATGTTTACAGAGATTGCGGTGTAAATATTTCCATGTTCATCCAGATGGCTGTGTAGATATATCCATGTTCATACAGATAGCGGTGTAGCTATTTCCATGTTCATACAGATAGCGGTGTAGATATTTCCATGTTCATACAGATAGCGGTGTAGATATTTCCATGTTCATTCAGATAGCGGTGCTGATATTTCCTTGTTTATACAGGCAGCGGTGTAGATATTTCCATGTTTATACAGATAGCGGTTTAGATATTTCCTTCTTAATACAGATGGCGGCGTATATATTCTTATGTTCCTACAGATGGCGGTGTAGATATTTCCAAGTTTATACAGATAGCAGTGTAGATATCTCCATCTTAATACAGATGGCGGTGTAGATATTTATATGTTCATACGGATGGCGGTGCAGTTATTTCCATGTTCATACAGATGGCGGTGTAGATATTTCCAAGTTTATAGAGATAGCGGTGTAGATATTTCCATGTTTATACAGATAGCAGTGGAGATATCTCTATCTAAATACATATGGCGGTGTAGATATTTATCTTTTCATACAGATGGTGGTGTAGATATTTATATGTTCATACAGATGGCGGTGTAGTTATTTCTATGTTTATACAGATAGCAGTGTAGATATCTCCAACTTAATACAGATGGCGGTGTAGATATTTATATGTTCATACAGATGGCGGTGCAGATATTTCCATGTTCATACAGATGGCGGTGTAGATATTTCCATGTTCATACAGATAGCGGTGTAGTTATTTCCATGTGTAAAGAGATAGCTGTGTGGATATTTAAATGTATATGCAGATAGCGGTGTAGATATTTCCATTTTCATGCAGATAGCGGTGTAGATATTTCCATGTTCAAACAGATAGCGGTGTAGATATTTCCATGTTCGTACAGATACCGGTGTAGATATTTCCATGTTCATAGAGATAGCGGTGTAGATATTTCCATGTTCATACAGATAGCGGTGCT
The DNA here is from genome assembly GCF_029281585.2 of Gorilla gorilla gorilla. Lineage (NCBI taxonomy): Eukaryota > Metazoa > Chordata > Mammalia > Primates > Hominidae > Gorilla > Gorilla gorilla. The sequence goes on from NC_073231.2 coordinate 155,485,327, forward strand.
GATATTTCCATGTTTGTACAGGTAGCGGTGTAGATATTTCCAAGTTAATACAGGTTGCGGTGTCGATATTTCCATGTTTATACAGATAGCGGTGTAGATATTTCCATGTTTATACAGATAGAGGTGTAGATATCTCCATCTTAATATAGATGGCGGTGTAGATATTTAAATGTTCATACAGATGGCGGTGCATATATTTCCATGTTCATACAGATGGCGGTGTAGCTATTTCCATGTTTATAGGGATAGAGCTGTACTTATTTCCATGTGTAAAGAGATAGCTTTGTAGATATTTCCATGTATATGCAGATCGCTGTGTAGATATTTCCATTTTCATGCAGATAGCCGTGTAGATATTTCCATGTTGAAACAGATAGCGGTGTAGATATTTCCATGTTCATACAGATGGCTGTGTAGATATATCCATGTTCATACAGATGGCGGTGAAGATATTTCCATGTTCATACAGATAGCGGTGTAGTTATTTCCATGTGTAAAGAGATAGCTGTGTAGATATTTCCATGTATATGCAGATAGCTGTGTATATATTTCCATTTTCATGCAGATAGCGGTTTAGATATTTCCATGTTCAAACAGATAGCGGTGTAGATATTTCCGTGTTCATACAGATAGCGGTGTAGATATTTCCATGTTCAAACAGATAGCGGTGTAGATATTTCCGTGTTCATACAGATCGCGGTGTAGATATTTACATGTTCATACAGATAGCCGTGTAGATATTTCCATGTTCATACAGATAGAGGGGCTGATATTTCCATATTCATACAGATAGCGGTGCTGATATTTCCATGATTATACAGATAGCGGTGTAGATATTTCCATGTTTATACAGATAGCGGTGTAGATATTTCCATGTTTATACAGATAGCGGTGTTGCTATCTCCATCTAAATACAGATGGCGGTGTAGATATTTATGTGTTCATACAGATGGCGGTGCAGATATTTCCATGTTCATACAGATAGCGGTGTAGTTATTTCCATGTGTAAAGAGATAGCTGTGTAGATATTTCCATGTATATGATGATAGCTGTGTAGATATTTCTATTTTCATGCAGATAGCGGTTTAGATATTTCCATGTTCGTACAGATAGCGGTGTAGATATTTCCATGTTCATACAGATAGCCTTGTAGACATTTCCATGTATATACAGATAGCGGTGAAGATGTATGAATGTTTACACAGATAGTGGTGTAGGTATTTCCATGTTCATACAGATAGCAGTGTAGATATTTCAAAGTTCATACAGACAGCGGTTTAGATATTTCCTTCTTAATACAGATGGCGGTGTAGATATTTATATGTTCATACAGATGGCGGTGCAGATATTTCCATGTTCATACACATGGCGGTGTAGATATTTGCATGTTCATACAGATAGCGGTGTAGTTATTTCCATGTGTTAAGAGATAGCTGTGTAGATATTTCCATGTATATGCATATAGCAGTGTAGATATTTCCATTTTCATGCAGATAGCGGTGTAGATATTTCCATGTTCAAACAGATAGCGGTGTAGATATTTCCATGTTCATACAGATAGCGGTGCAGACATTTCCATGTTCATACAGATAGCGGTGTAGATATTTCCATGTTTATACAGATAGCGGTGAAGATGTATGCATGTTTACACAGATAGCGCTGTAGATATTTCCATGTTCATCCAGATGGCTGTGTAGATATATCGATGTTCATACAGATAGCGGTGTAGATATTTCCATGTTCCTACAGATAGCGGTGCTGATATTTCCATGTTTATACAGGTAGCGGTGTAGAAATTTCCATGTTTATACAGATAGCGGTGTAGATATTTCCATGTTCATACAGATAGCGGTGTAGATATTTCCATGTTTATACAGATAGCGGTGAAGATGTATGCATGTTTACACAGATAGCGGTGTATATATTTCCATGTTCATACAGATATCTGTGTAGATATTTCCATGTTCATCCAGATGGCTCTGTAGATATATCCATGTTCATACAGATAGCGGTGTAGCTATTTCCAAGTTCATACAGATAGTGGTGTAGCTATTTCCATGTTCATACAGATAGCAGTGTAGTTATTTCCATGTTCATACAGATAGCAGTGCTGATATTTCCATGTGTATACAGGCAGCTGTGTAGATATTTCCATGTTTATACAGATAGCGGTTTAGATATTTCCTTCTTAATACAGATGGCGGTGTAGATATTTATATGTTCGTACAGATGGCGGTGTAGATATTTCCATGTTTATACAGATAGCGGTGTAGATATCTCCATCGTAATACAGATGGCGGTGTAGATATTTATATGTTCATACAGATGGCGGTACAGATATTTCCATGTTCATACAGATAGCGGTGTAGTTATTTCCATGTGTAAAGAGATAGCTGTGTAGATATTTAAATGTGTATGCAGATAGCAGTGTAGATATTTCCATTTTCATGCAGATAGCGGTGTAGATATTTCCAAGTTCAAACAGATAGCGGTGTAGATATTTCCATGTTCATACAGATAGCAGTGTAGATATTTCCATGTTCATACAGATAGCGGTGTAGATATTTCCATGTTTATACAGATAGCGGTGAAGATCTATGCATGTTTACAGAGATAGCGGTGTAGATATTTCCATGTTTATACAGATAGCGGTGCTGATATTTCCTTGTTTATACAGGCAGCGGTGTAGATATTTCCATGTTTATACAGATAGCGGTTTAGATATTTCCTTCTTAATACAGATGGCGGCGTAGATATTTATATGTTCATACAGATGGCGGTGTAGATATTTCCATGTTTATACAGATAGCAGTGTCGATATCTCCATCTTAATACAGATGGCAGTGTAGATATTTATATGTTCATACAGATGGCGGTGCAGATATTTCCATGTACATACAGATGGCGGTGTAGATATTTCCATGTTCATACAGATAGCGGTGTAGTTATTTCCATGTGTAAAGAGATAGCTGTGTAGATATTGCCATGTATATGCGGTTAGCTGTGTAGATATTTCCATTTTCATGCAGGTAGCGGTGTATATATTTCCATCTTCAAACAGATAGCGGTGTGGATATTTCCATGTTCACACAGATAGCGGTGTAGATATTTCCATGTTTATTCAGATAGCGGTGAAGATGTATGCATGTTTACACAGATAGCGGTGTGGATATTTCCATGTTCATCCAGAGGGCTGTTTAGATATATCCATGTTCATAGAGATAGCGGTGTAGATATATCCATGTTCATACAGATAGCGGTGTAGATATTTCCATGTTCATACAGATAGCGGTGCTGATATTTCCATGTTTATACAGGTAGCGGTGTAGATATTTCCATGTTTATACAGATAGCGGTGTAGATATTTCCATGTTTATACAGATAGCGGTGTAGATATTTCCATGTTTATACAGATAGCGGTGTAGATATCTCCATCTTAATACAGATGGCGGTGTAGATATTTATATGTTCATACAGATGGCGGTGCAGATATTTCCATGTTCATACAGATGGCGGTGTAGATATTTCCATGTTCATACAGATAGCGGTGTAGTTATTTCCATGTGTAAAGAGATAGCTGTGTAGATATTTCCATGTATATGCAGATAGCAGTGTAGATATTTCCATTTTCATGCAGATAGCGGTGTAGATATTTCCATGTTCAAACAGATAGCGGTGTAGATATTTCCATGTTCATACAGATAGCGGTGCAGACATTTCCATGTTCATACAGATGGCTGTGTAGATATATCCATGTTCATACAGATAGCGGTGCAGATATTTCCATGTTCATACAGATAGTGGTGTAGATATTTCCATGTTCATACAGATAGCAGTGTAGCTATTTCCATGTTCATACAGATAGCGGTGTAGATATTTCCATGTTCGTACAGATAGCGGTGTAGATATTTCCATGTTCCTACAGATAGCGGTGCTGATATTTCCATGTTTATACAGGTAGCGGTGTAGAAATATCCATGTTTATACAGATAGCGGTGTAGATATTTCCATGTTCATACGGATAGCGGTGAAGATATTTCCATGTTTATACAGATAGCGGTGAAGATGTGTGCATGTTTACACAGATAGCGGTGTAGATATTTCCATGTTCATACAGATAGCGGTGTAGATATTTCCATGTTCATCCAGATGGCTGTGTAGATATATCCATGTTCATACAGATAGCGGTGTAGATATTTCCATGTTCATACAGATAGGGGTGTAGATATTTCCATGTTCATACAGATAGCGGTGTAGCTATTTCCATGTTCATACAGATAGCGGTGTAGATATTTCCATGTTCGTACAGATAGCGGTGTAGATATTTCCATGTTCCTACAGATAGCGGTGCTGATATTTCCATGTTTATACAGGTAGCGGTGTGGAAATTTCCATGTTTATACAGATAGCGGTATAGATATTTCCATGTTCATACAGATAGCGGTGTAGATATTTCCATGTTTATACAGATAGCGGTGAAGATCTATGCATGTTTACACAGATAGCGGTGTATATATTTCCATGTTCATGCAGATATCTGTGTAGATATTTCCATGTTCATCCAGATGGCTCTGTAGATATATCCATGTTCATACAGATAGCGGTGTAGCTATTTCCAAGTTCATACGGATAGCGGTGTAGCTATTTCCATGTTCATACAGATAGCGGTGTAGATATTTATATGTTCATACAGATGGCGGTGCAGATATTTCCATGTTCATACAGATAGCGGTGTAGATATTTCCATGTTCATACAGATAGCGGTGCAGACATTTCCATGTTCATACAGATAGCGGTGTAGATATTTCCATGTTCATACAGATAGCGGTGCAGACATTTCCATGTTCATACAGATAGCGGTGTAGATATTTCCATGTTTATACAGATAGCAGTGAAGATGTATGCATGTTTACACAGATAGCGCTGTAGATATTTCCATGTTCATCCAGATGACTGTGTAGATATATCCATGTTCATACAGATAGCGGTGTAGATATTTCCATGGTCATACAGATAGCGGTGTAGCTATTTCCATGTTCATACAGATAGCGGTGTAGATATTTCCATGTTTATACAGACAGCGGTGAAGATGTGTGCATGTTTACACAGATAGCGGTGTAGATATTTCCATGTTCATACAGATAGCGGTGTAGATATTTCAATGTTCATCCAGATGGCTGTGTAGATATATCCATGTTCATACAGATAGCGGTGCAGATATTTCCATGTTCATACAGATAGTGGTGTAGATATTTCCATGTTCATACAGATAGCAGTGTAGCTATTTCCATGTTCATACAGATAGCGGTGTAGATATTTCCATGTTCGAACAGATAGCGGTGTAGATATTTCCATGTTCCTACAGATAGCAGTGCTGATATTTCCATGTTTATACCGGTAGCGGTGTAGAAATATCCATGTTTATACAGTTAGCGGTGTAGATATTTCCATGTTCATACAGATAGCAGTGCAGATATTTCCATGTTTATACAGATAGCGGTGAAGATGTATGCATGTTTACGCAGATAGCGGTGTATATATTTCATTGTTCATACAGATAGCTGTGTAGATATTTCCATGTTCATCCAGATGGCTCTGTAGATATATCCATGTTCATACAGATAGCGGTGTAGCTATTTCCATGTTCATACAGATAGCGGTGTAGCTATTTCCATGTTCATACAGATAGCTGTGTAGATATTTCCATGTTCATACAGATAGCGGTGCTGATATTTCCATGTTTATACAGGCAGCTGTGTAGTTATTTCCATGTTTATACAGATAGCGGTTTAGATATTTCCTTCTTAATACAGATGGCGGTGTAGATATTTATATGTTTGTACAGATGGCGGTGTAGATATTTCCATGTTTATACAGATAGCAGTGTAGATATCTCCATCTTAATACAGATGGCGGTGTAGATATTTATATGTTCATACAGAAGGCGGTGCAGATATTTCCATGTTCATACAGATGGCGGTGTAGATATTTCCATGTTCATACAGATAGCGGTGTAGTTTTTTCCATGTGTAAAGAGATAGCTGTGTAGATATTTAAATGTATATGCAGATAGCAGTGTAGATATTTCCATTTTCATGCACATAGCGGTGTAGATATTTCCATGTTCAAACAGATAGCAGTGTAGATATTCCCATGTTCATACAGATAGCGGTGTAGATATTTCCATGTTCATAGAGATAGCGGTGTAGTTATTTCCATGTTCATAAAGATAGCGGTGCTGATATTTCCATGTTTATACAGGTAGCGGTGTAGATATTTCCATGTTCATACAGATTGCGGTGTAGATATTTCCATGTTTATACAGATAGCGGTGTAGATATTTCCAGGTTTATACAGATAGCGGTGTAGATATCTCCATCTTAATATAGATGGCAGTGTAGATGTTTAAATGTTCATACAGATGGCGGTGCAGATATTTCCATGTTCATACAGATGGCGGTGTAGCTATTTCCATGTTTATAGAGATATCGCTGTACTTATTTCCATGTGTAAAGAGATAGCTTTGTAGATATTTCCATGTATATGCAGATCGCTGTGTAGATATTTCCATTTTCATGCAGATAGCCGTGTAGATATTTCCATGTTCAAACAGATAGCGGTGTAGATATTTCCATGTTCATACAGATAGCAGTGTAGATATTTCCATGTTTTTACAGATAGCGGTGTAGATGTATGCATGTTTACACAGATAGCGGTGTAGATATTTCCATGTTCATACAGATAGCGGTATAGATATTTCCATGTTCATCAAGATGGCTGTGTAGGTATATCCATGTTCATACAGAGGGCGGTGAAGATATTTCCATGTTCATACAGATAGCGGTGTAGTTATTTCCATGTGTAAAGAGATAGCTGTGTAGATATTTCCATGTATATGCAGATAGCTGTGTATATATTTCCATTTTCATGCAGATAGCGGTTTAGATATTTCCATGTTCAAACAGATAGCGCTGTAGATATTTCCATGTTCATACAGATAGCGGTGTAGATATTTCCATGTTCAAACAGATAGAGGTGTAGATATTTCCGTGTTCATACAGATCGCGGTGTGCATATTTCCATGTTCATACAGATAGCCGTGTAGATACTTCCATGTTCATACAGATAGAGGGGCTGATATTTCCATATTCATACAGATAGCGGTGCTGATATTTCCATGATTATACAGATAGCGGTGTAGATATTTCCATGTTTATACAGATAGCGGTGTAGATATTTCCATGTTTATACAGATAGCGGTGTTGCTATCTCCATCTTAATACAGATGGAGGTGTAGATATTTATGTGTTCATACAGATGGCGGTGCAGGTATTTCCATGTTCATACAGATAGCGGTGTAGTTATTTCCATGTGTAAAGAGATAGCTGTGTAGATATTTCCATGTATATGCAGATAGCTGTGTAGATATTTCTATTTTCATGCAGATAGCGGTTTAGATATTTCCATGTTCGTACAGATAGCGGTGTAGATATTTCCATGTTCATACAGATAGCCTTGTAGACATTTCCATGTTTATACAGATAGCGGTGAAGATGTATGCATGTTTACACAGATAGTGGTGTAGATATTTCCATGTTCATACAGATAGCGGTGTAGATATTTCAAAGTTCATACAGACAGCGGTTTAGATATTTCCTTCTTAATACAGATGGCGGTGTAGATATTTATATGTTCATACAGATGGCGGTGCAGATATTTCCATGTTCATACATATGGCGGTGTAGATATTTCCATGTTCATACAGATAGCGGTGTAGTTATTTCCATGTGTAAAGAGATATCTGTGTAGATATTTCCATGTATATGCAGATAGCAGTGTAGATATTTCCATTTTCATGCAGATAGCGGTGTAGATATTTCCATGTTCAAACAGATAGCGGTGTATATATTTCCATGTTCATACAGATAGCGGTGCAGACATTTCCATGTTCATACAGATAGCGGTGTAGATATTGCCATGTTTATACAGATAGCGGTGAAGATGTATGCATGTTTACACAGATAGCGCTGTAGATATTTCCATGTTCATCCAGATGGCTGTGTAGATATATCCATGTTCATACACATAGCGGTGTAGATATTTCCATGTTCATACAGATAGCGGTGTAGATATTTACATGTTCATACAGATAGCGGTGTAGATATTTCCATGTTTATACAGATAGCGGTGAAGATCTATGCATGTTTACAGAGATAGCGGTGTAGATATTTCCATGTTCATCCAGATGGCTGAGTAGATATATCCATGTTCATACAGATAGCGGTGTAGCTATTTCCATGTTCATACAGATAGCGGTGTAGATATTTCCATGTTCATACAGATAGCGGTGTAGATATTTCCATGTTCATACAGATAGCGGTGCTGATATTTCCTTGTTTATACAGGCAGCGGTGTAGATATTTCCATGTTTATACAGATAGCGGTTTAGATATTTCCTTCTTAATACAGATGGCGGCGTAGATATTTATATGTTCATACAGATGGCGGTGTAGATATTTCCATGTTTATACAGATAGCAGTGTAGATATCTCCATCTTAATACAGATGGCCGTGTAGATATTTACATGTTCATACAGATGGCGGTGCAGATATTTCCATGTACATACAGATGGCGGTGTAGATATTTCCATGTTCATACAGATAGCGGTGTAGTTATTTCCATGTGTAAAGAGATAGCTGTGTAGATATTGCCATGTATATGCAGTTAGCTGTGTAGATATTTCCATTTTCATGCAGGTAGCGGTGTATATATTTCCATCTTCAAACAGATAGCGGTGTGGATATTTCCATGTTCATACAGATAGCGGTGTAGATATTTCCATGTTTATTCAGATAGCGGTGAAGATGTATGCTTGTTTACACAGATAGCGGTGTGGATATTTCCATGTTCATCCAGAGGGATGTTTAGATATATCCATGTTCATACAGATAGCGGTGTAGATATATCCATGTTCATACACATAGCGGTGTAGATATTTCCATGTTCATGCAGATAGAGGTGCTGATATTTCCATGTTTATACAGGTAGCGGTGTAGATATTTCCATGTTTATACAGATAGCGGTGTAGATATTTCCATGTTTATACAGATAGCGGTGTAGATATTTCCATGTTTTTACAGATAGCGGTGTAGATATCTCCATCTTAATACAGATGGCGGTGTAGATATTTATATGTTCATACAGATGGCGGTGCAGATATTTCCATGTTCATACACATGGCGGTGTAGATATTTCCATGTTCATACAGATAGCGGTGTAGTTATTTCCATGTGTAAAGAGATAGCTGTGTAGATATTTCCATGTATATGCAGATAGCAGTGTAGATATTTCCATTTTCATGCAGATAGCGGTGTAGATATTTCCATGTTCAAACAGATAGCGGTGTAGATATTTCCACGTTCATACAGATAGCGGTGCAGACATTTCCATGTTCATACAGATAGCGGTGTAGATATTTCCATGTTTATACAGATAGCGGTGAAGATGTATGCATGTTTACACAGATAGCGCTGTAGATATTTCCATGTTCATCCAGATGGCTGTGTAGATATATCCATGTTCATACAGATAGCGGTGTAGATATTTCCATGTTCATACAGATAGCGGTGTAGCTATTTCCATGTTCATACAGATAGCGGTGTAGATATTTCCATGTTTATACACATAGCGGTGAAGATGTGTGCATGTTTACACAGATAGCGGTGTAGATATTTCCATGTTCATACAGATAACGGTGTAGATATTTCCATGTTCATCCAGATGGCTGTGTAGATATATCCATGTTCATACAGATAGCGGTGCAGATATTTCCATGTTCATACAGATAGTGGTGTAGATATTTCCATGTTCGTACAGATAGCGGTGTAGATATTTCCATGTTCATACAGATAGCGGTGTAGATATTTCCATGTTTATACAGATAGCGGTGAAGATGTATGCATGTTTACACAGATAGCGGTGTATATATTTCATTGTTCATACAGATAGCTGTGTAGATATTTCCATGTTCATCCAGATGGCTCTGTAGATATATCCATGTTCATACAGATAGCGGTGTAGATATTTCCATGTTCATACAGATCGCCTTGTAAACATTTCCATGTTTATACAGATAGCGGTGAAGATGTATGCATGTTTACACAGATAGCGGTGTAGATTTTTCCATGTTCATACAGATAGCGGTATAGATATTTCCATGTTCATCCAGAGGGCTGTGTAGATATATCCATGTTCATACAGATAGCGGTGTAGATATTTCCATGTTCATACAGATAGCGGTGTAGATATTTCCATGTTCATACAGATAGCTGTGTAGATATTTCCATGTTCATACAGATAGCGGTGCTGATATTTCCATGTTTATACAGGTAGCGGTGTAGATATTTCCATGTTTATACAGATAGCGGTGTAGATATTTCCATGTTTATACAGATAGCGGTGTAGATATTTCCATGTTTATACAGATAGCGGTGTAGATATCTCCATCTTAATACAGATTGCGGTGTAGATATTTATATGTTCATACAGATGACGGTGCAGATATTTCCATGTTTATACAGATGGCGGTGTAGCTATTTCCATGTTTTTAGAGATATCGCTGTACTTATTTCCATGTGTAAAGAGATAGCTTTGTAGATATTTCCGTGTATATGCAGATCGCTGTGTAGATATTTCCATTTTCATGCAGATAGCCGTTTAGATATTTCCATGTTCAAACAGATAGCTGTGTAGATATTTCCATGTTCATACCGATAGCAGTGTAGATATTTCCATGTTTTTACAGATAGCGGTGAAGATGTATGCATGTTTACACAGATAGCGGTGTCGATATTTCCATGTTCATACAGATAGCGGTGTAGATATATCCATGTTCATACAGAGGGCGGTGAAGATATTTCCATGTTCATACAGATAGCGGTGTAGTTATTTCCATGTGTAAAGAGATAGCTGTGTAGATATTTCCATGTATATGCAGATAGCTGTGTATATATTTCCATTTTCATGCAGATAGCGGTTTAGATATTTCCATGTTCAAACAGATAGCGGTGTAGATATTTCCGTGTTCATACAGAGAGCGGTGTAGATATTTCCATGTTCAAACAGATAGCGGTGTAGATATTTCCGTGTTCATACAGATCGCGGTGTAGATATTTCCATGTTCATACAGATAGCGGTGTAGATACTTCCATGTTCATACAGATAGAGGGGCTGATATTTCCATATACATACAGATAGCGGTGCTGATATTTCCATGATTATACAGATAGCGGTGTAGATATTTCCATGTTTATACAGATAGCGGTGTAGATATTTCCATGTTTATACAGATAGCGGTGTTGCTATCTCCATCTTAATACAGATGGCGGTGTAGATATTTATGTGTTCATACAGATGGTGGTGCAGATATTTCCATGTTCATACAGATAGCGGTGTAGTTATTTCCATGTGTAAAGAGATACCTGTGTAGATATTTAAATGTATATGCAGATAGCAGTGGAGATATTTCTATTTTCATGCAGATTGCGGTTTAGATATTTCCATGTTCGTACAGATAGCGGTGTAGATATTTCCATGTTCATACAGATAGCCTTGTAGACATTTCCATGTTTATACAGATAGCGGTGAAGATGTATGCATGTTTACACAGATAGCGGTGTAGATATTTCCATGTTCATACAGATAGCGGTGTAGATATTTCAAAGTTCATACAGAAAGCGGTTTAGATATCTCCTTCTTAATACAGATGGCGGTGTAGATATTTATATGTTCATACAGATGGCGGTGCAGATATTTCCATGTTCATACAGATGGCGGTGTAGATATTTCCATGTTTATAGAGATAGCGTTGCAGTTATTTCCATGTGTTAAGAGATAGCTGTGTAGATATTTCCATGTATATGCAGATAGCTGTGTAGATATTTCCATTTTCATGCAGACAGCGGTGTAGGTATTTCCATGTTCAAACAGATAGCGGTGTAGATATTTCCATGTTCATACAGATAGCGGTGTAGATATTTCCATGTTCATACAGATAGCGGTGTAGATATTTCCATGTTCATACAGATGGCGGTGTAGATATTTCCATGTTCATACAGATAGCGGTGTAGATATTTCCATGTTTATACAGGTAGAGGTGTAGATATTTCCATGTTTATACAGATAGCAGTGTAGATATTTCCATGTTTATACAGATAGCGGTGTAGATATTTCCATGTTTATACAGATAGCAGTGTAGATATCTCCATCTTAATACAGATGGCGGTGTAGATATTTATATGTTCATACAGATGGCGGTGCAGATATTTCCATGTTCATACAGATGGCGGTGTAGATATTTCCACGTTCATACAGATAGCGGTGTAGTTATTTCCATGTGTAAAGAGATACCTGTGTAGATATTTAAATGTATATGCAGATAGCAGTGTTGATATTTCCATTTTCATGCAGATAGCGGTGTAGATATTTCCATGTTCAAACAGATAGCGGTGTAGACATTTCCATGTTCATACAGATAGCGGTGTAGATATTTCCATGTTCATACAGATAGCGGTGTATATATTTCCATGTTTATACAGATAGCGGTGAAGATCTATGCATGTTTACAGAGATAGCGGTGTAGATATTTCCATGTTCATCCAGATGGCTTTGTAGATATATCCATGTTCATACAGATAGCGGTGTAGCTATTTCCATGTTCATACAGATAGCGGTGTAGATATTTCCATGTTCATACAGATAGCGGTGTAGATATTTCCATGTTCATACAGATAGCGGTGCTGATATTTCCTTGTTTATACAGGCAGTGGTGTACATATTTCCATGTTTATATAGATAGCGGTTTAGATATTTCCTTCTTAATACAGATGGCGGTGTAGATATTTATATGTTCATACAGATGGCGGTGCAGATATTTCCGTGTTCATACAGATGGCGCTGTAGATATTTCCATGTTCAAACAGATAGCGGTGAAGTTATTTCCATGTGTAAAGAGATAGCTGTGCAGATATTTAAATGAATATGCAGATAGCAGTGTAGATATTTCCATTTTCATGCAGATAGCGGTGTAGATATTTCCATGTTCAAACAGATAGTGGTGTAGATATTTCCATGTTCATACAGATAGCGGTGTGGATATTTCCATGTTCATACAGATAGTGGTGTAGATATTTCCATGTTCATACAGATAGTGGTGTAGCTATTTCCATGTTCATACAGATAACGGTGTAGCTATTTCCATGTTCATATAGATAGCAGTGTAGATATTTCCATGTTCATACAGATAGCGATGTAGATATTTCCATGTTCATACAGATAGCAGTGCTGATATTTCCATGTTTATACAGGCAGCGGTTTAGTTATTTCCATGTTTATACAGATTGCGGTGTAGATATTTCCATGTTTATTCAGATAGCGGTGTAGATATCTCCATTTTAATACAGATGGCGGTGTAGATATTTATATGTTCATACAGATGGCGGTGCAGATATTTCCATGTTCATACAGATAGCAGTGTAGATATTTCCATGTTCATACAGATAGCGGTGTAGATGTTTCCATGGTTATACAGATAGCGTTGAAGATATTTCCATGTTTATACAGATAGCGATGTAGATATTTCCATGTTTATTCAGTTAGCGGTGTAGATATCTCCATCTTAATACAGATGGCGGTGTAGATATTTATATGTTCATACAGATGGCGGTGCAGGTATTTCCATGTTCATACAGATGGCGGTGTAGATATTTCCATGTTCATACAGATAGCGGTGTAGTTATTTCCATGTTCATACAGATATCGGTGAAGTGGATGCATGTTTACACAGATAGCGGTGTGGATATTTCCATGTTCATCCAGAGGGCTGTTTAGATATATCCATGTTCATACAGATAGCGGTGTAGCTATTTCCATGTTCATACAGATAGCGGTGTAGATATTTCCATGTTCATACAGATAGCTGTGTAGATATTTCCATGTTTATACAGATATCGGTGAAGTGGATGCATGTTTACACAGATAGCGGTGTGGATATTTCCATGTTCATCCAGAGGGCTGTTTAGATATATCCATGTTCATACAGATAGCGGTGTGGCTATTTCCATGTTCATACAGATAGCGGTGTAGATATTTCCATGTTCATACAGATAGCTGTGTAGATATTTCCATGTTCATACAGATAGCGGTTCTGATATTTCCATGTTTATACAGGTAGCGGTGTAGATATTTCCATGTTTATACAGATAGCGGTGTAGATATTTCCATGTTCATACAGATAGCGGTGCTGATATTTCCTTGTTTATACAGGCAGCAGTGTAGATATTTCCATGTTTATACAGATAGCGGTTTAGATATTTACTTCTTAATACAGATGGCGGTGTAGATATTTATATGTTCATACAGATGGCGGTGCAGATATTTCCGTGTTCATACAGATGGCGCTGTAGATATTTCCATGTTCAAACAGATAGCGGTGTAGTTATTTCCATGTGTAAAGAGATAGCTGTGCAGATATTTAAATGAATATGCAGATAGCAGTGTAGATATTTCCATTTTCATGCAGATAGCGGTGTAGATATTTCCATGTTCAAACAGATAGTGGTGTAGATATTTCCATGTTCATACAGATATCGGTGTGGATATTTCCATGTTCATACAGATAGTGGTGTAGATATTTCCATGTTCATACAGATAGTGGTGTAGCTATTTCCATGTTCATACAGATAACGGTGTAGCTATTTCCATGTTCATACAGATAGCAGTGTAGATATTTCCATGTTCATACAGATAGCGATGTAGATATTTCCATGTTCATACAGACAGCAGTGCTGATATTTCCATGTTTATACAGGCAGCGGTTTAGTTATTTCCATGTTTATACAGATAGCGGTGTAGATATTTCCATGTTTATTCAGATAGCGGTGTAGATATCTGCATTTTAATACAGATGGCGGTGTAGATATTTATATGTTCATACAGATGGCGGTGCAGATATTTCCATGTTCATACAGATAGCAGTGTAGATATTTCCATGTTCATACAGATAGCGGTGTAGATATTTCCATGGTTATACTGATAGCGTTGAAGATATTTCCATGTTTATACAGATAGCGATGTAGATATTTCCATGTTTATTCAGTTAGCGGTGTAGATATCTCCATCTTAATACAGATGGCGGTGTAGATATTTATATGTTCATACAGATGGCGGTGCAGGTATTTCCATGTTCATACAGATGGCGGTGTAGATATTTCCATGTTCATACAGATAGCGGTGTAGTTATTTCCATGTTCATACAGATATCGGTGAAGTGGATACATGTTTACACAGATAGCGGTGTGGATATTTCCATGTTCATCCAGAGGGCTGTTTAGATATGTCCATGTTCATACAGATAGCGGTGTAGCTATTTCCATGTTCATACAGATAGCGGTGTAGATATTTCCATGTTCATACAGATAGCTGTGTAGATATTTCCATGTTTATACAGATATCGGTGAAGTGGATGCATGTTTACACAGATAGCGGTGTGGATATTTCCATGTTCATCCAGAGGGCTGTTTAGATATATCCATGTTCATACAGATAGCGGTGTAGCTATTTCCATGTTCATACAGATAGCGGTGTAGATATTTCCATGTTCATACAGATAGCTGTGTAGATATTTCCATGTTCATACAGATAGCGGTGCTGATATTTCCATGTTTATACAGGTAGCGGTGTAGATATTTCCATGTTTATACAGATAGCGGTGTAGATATTTCCATGTTTATACAGATAGCGGTGTAGATATTTCCATGTTCATACAGATCGCCTTGTAAACATTTCCATGTTTATACAGATAGCGGTGAAGATGTATGCATGTTTACACAGATAGCGGTGTAGATTTTTCCATGTTCATACAGATAGCGGTATAGATATTTCCATGTTCTTCCAGAGGGCTGTGTAGATATATCCATGTTCATACAGATAGCGGTGTAGATATTTCCATGTTCATACAGATAGCGGTGTAGATATTTCCATGTTCATACAGATAGCTGTGTAGATATTTCCATGTTCATACAGATAGCGGTGCTGATATTTCCATGTTTATACAGGTAGCGGTGTAGATATTTCCATGTTTATACAGATAGCGGTGTAGATATTTCCATGTTTATACAGATAGCGGTGTAGATATTTCCATGTTTATACAGATAGCGGTGTAGATATCTCCATCTTAATACAGATGGCGGTGTAGATATTTATATGTTCATACAGATGGCGGTGCAGATATTTTCATGTTTATACAGATGGCGGTGTAGCTATTTCCATGTTTTTAGAGATATCGCTGTACTTATTTCCATGTGTAAAGAGATAGCTTTGTAGATATTTCCGTGTATATGCAGATCTCTGTGTAGATATTTCCATTTTCATGCAGATAGCCGTGTGGATATTTCCATGTTCAAACAGATAGCTGTGTAGATATTTCCATGTTCATACCGATAGCAGTGTAGATATTTCCATGTTTTTACAGATAGCGGTGAAGATGTATGCATGTTTACACAGATAGCGGTGTCGATATTTCCATGTTCATACAGATAGCGGTGTAGATATATCCATGTTCATACAGAGGGCGGTGAAGATATTTCCATGTTCATACAGATAGCGGTGTAGTTATTTCCATGTGTAAAGAGATAGCTGTGTAGATATTTCCATGTATATGCAGATAGCTGTGTATATATTTCCATTTTCATGCAGATAGCGGTTTAGATATTTCCATGTTCAAACAGATAGCGGTGTAGATATTTCCGTGTTCATACAGAGAGCGGTGTAGATATTTCCATGTTCAAACTGATAGCGGTGTGGATATTTCCGTGTTCATACAGATCGCGGTGTAGATATTTCCATGTTCATACAGATAGCGGTGTAGATACTTCCATGTTCATACAGATAGAGGGGCGGATATTTCCATATACATACAGATAGCGGTGCTGATATTTCCATGATTATACAGATAGCGGTGTAGATATTTCCATGTTTATACAGATAGCGGTGTAGATATTTCCATGTTTATACAGATAGCGGTGTTGCTATCTCCATCTTAATACAGATGGCGGTGTAGATATTTATGTGTTCATACAGATGGTGGTGCAGATATTTCCATGTTCATACAGATAGCGGTGTAGTTATTTCCATGTGTAAAGAGATACCTGTGTTGATATTTAAATGTATATGCAGATAGCAGTGGAGATATTTCTATTTTCATGCAGATTGCGGTTTAGATATTTCCATGTTCGTACAGATAGCGGTGTAGATATTTCCATGTTCATACAGATAGCCTTGTAGACATTTCCATGTTTATACAGATAGCGGTGAAGATGTATGCATGTTTACACAGATAGCGGTGTAGATATTTCCATGTTCATACAGATAGCGGTGTAGATATTTCAAAGTTCATACAGAAAGCGGTTTAGATATCTCCTTCTTAATACAGATGGCGGTGTAGATATTTATATGTTCATACAGATGGCGGTGCAGATATTTCCATGTTCATACAGATGGCGGTGTAGATATTTCCATGTTTATAGAGATAGCGTTGCAGTTATTTCCATGTGTTAAGAGATAGCTGTGTAGATATTTCCATGTATATGCAGATAGCTGTGTAGATATTTCCATTTTCATGCAGACAGCGGTGTAGGTATTTCCATGTTCAAACAGATAGCGGTGTAGATATTTCCATGTTCATACAGATAGCGGTGTAGATATTTCCATGTTCATACAGATAGCGGTGTAGATATTTCCATGTTCATACAGATGGCGGTGTAGATATTTCCATGTTCATACAGATAGCGGTGTAGATATTTCCATGTTTATACAGGTAGAGGTGTAGATATTTCCATGTTTATACAGATAGCAGTGTAGATATTTCCATGTTTATACAGATAGCGGTGTAGATATTTCCATGTTTATACAGATAGCAGTGTAGATATCTCCATCTTAATACAGATGGCGGTGTAGATATTTATATGTTCATACAGATGGCGGTGCAGATATTTCCATGTTCATACAGATGGCGGTGTAGATATTTCCACGTTCATACAGATAGCGGTGTAGTTATTTCCATGTGTAAAGAGATACCTGTGTAGATATTTAAATGTATATGCAGATAGCAGTGTAGATATTTCCATTTTCATGCAGATAGCGGAGTAGATATTTCCATGTTCAAACAGATAGCGGTGTAGACATTTCCATGTTCATACAGATAGCGGTGTAGATATTTCCATGTTCATACAGATAGCGGTGTATATATTTCCATGTTTATACAGATAGCGGTGAAGATCTATGCATGTTTACAGAGATAGCGGTGTAGATTTTTCCATGTTCATCCAGATGGCTTTGTAGATATATCGATGTTCATACAGATAGAGGTGTAGCTATTTCCATGTTCATACAGATAGCGGTGTAGATATTTCCATGTTCATACAGATAGCGGTGTAGATATTTCAATGTTCATACAGATAGCGGTGCTGATATTTCCTTGTTTATACAGGCAGCGGTGTAGATATTTCCATGTTTATGCAGATAGCGGTTTAGATATTTCCTTCTTAATACAGATGGCGGTGTAGATATTTATATGTTCATACAGATGGCGGTGCAGATATTTCCGTGTTCATACAGATAGCGGTGTAGTTATTTCCATGTGTAAAGAGATAGCTGTGCAGATATTTAAATGAATATGCAGATAGCAGTGTAGATATTTCCATTTTCATGCAGATAGCGGTGTGGATATTTCCATGTTCATACAGATAGTGGTGTAGATATTTCCATGTTCATACAGATAGTGGTGTAGCTATTTCCATGTTCATGCAGATAACGGTGTAGCTATTTCCATGTTCATACAGATAGCAGTGTAGATATTTCCATGTTCATACAGATAGCGATGTAGATATTTCCATGTTCATACAGATAGCAGTGCTGATATTTCCATGTTTATACAGGCAGCGGTTTAGTTATTTCCATGTTTATACAGATAGCGGTGTAGATATTTCCATGTTTATTCAGATAGCGGTGTAGATATCTGCATTTTAATACAGATGGCGGTGTAGATATTTATATGTTCATACAGATGGCGGTGCAGATATTTCCATGTTCATACAGATAGCAGTGTAGATATTTCCATGTTCATACAGATAGCGGTGTAGATATTTCCATGGTTATACAGATAGCGTTGAAGATATTTCCATGTTTATACAGATAGCGATGTAGATATTTCCATGTTTATTCAGTTAGCGGTGTAGATATCTCCATCTTAATACAGATGGCGGTGTAGATATTTATATGTTCATACAGATGGCGGTGCAGGTATTTCCATGTTCATACCGATGGCGGTGTAGATATTTCCATGTTCATACAGATAGCGGTGTAGTTATTTCCATGTTCATACAGATATCGGTGAAGTGGATGCATGTTTACACAGATAGCGGTGTGGATATTTCCATGTTCATCCAGAGGGCTGTTTAGATATATCCATGTTCATACAGATAGCGGTGTAGCTATTTCCATGTTCATACAGATAGCGGTGTAGATATTTCCATGTTCATACAGATAGCTGTGTAGATATTTCCATGTTTATACAGATATCGGTGAAGTGGATGCATGTTTACACAGATAGCGGTGTGGATATTTCCATGTTCATCCACAGGGCTGTTTAGATATATCCATGTTCATACAGATAGCGGTGTTCCTATTTCCATGTTCATACAGATAGCGGTGTAGATATTTCCATGTTCATACAGATAGCTGTGTAGATATTTCCATGTTCATACAGATAGCGGTGCTGATATTTCCATGTTTATACAGGTAGCGGTGTAGATATTTCCATGTTTATACAGATAGCGGTGTAGATATTTCCATGTTTATACAGATAGCGGTGTAGATATTTCCATGTTTATACAGATAGCGGTGTAGATATCTCCATCTTTATACAGATGGCGGTGTAGATATTTATATGTTCATACAGATGGCGGTGCAGATATTTCCATGTTCATACAGATGGCGGTGTGGATATTTCCATGTTCATACAGATAGCGGTGTAGTTATTTCCATGTGTAAAGATATAGCTGTGTAGATATTTCCATGTATATGCAGAGAGCAGTGTAGGTATTTCCATTTTCATGCAGATAGCGGTGTAGATATTTCCATGTTCAAACAGATAGCGGAGTAGATATTTCCATGTTCATACAGATAGCGGTGTAGATATTTCCATGTTCATACAGATAGCGGTGTAGATATTTCCATGTTTATACAGATAGCGGTGAAGATGTATGCATGTTTACACAGATAGCGTTGTAGATATTTCCATGTTCATACAGATAGCGGTGTAGATATTTCCATGTTTATACAGATAGCGGTGTAGATATTTCCTTGTTGATACAGATAGCGGTGTAGATATCTCCATCTTAATACAGATGGCGGTGTAGATATTTATATGTTCATACAGATGGCGGTGCAGATATTTCCATGTTCATACAGATGGCGGTGTGGATATTTCCATGTTCATACAGATAGCGGTATAGCTATTTCCATGTGTAAATAGATAGCTCTGTAGATATTTCCATGTATATGCAGATAGCAGTGTAGATATTTCCATTTTCATGCAGATAGCGGTGTAGATATTTCGATGTTCAAACAGATAGCGGTGTAGATATTTCCATGTTCATACAGATAGCAGTGTAGATATTTCCATGTTCATACAGATAGCGGTGTAGATATTTCCATGTTTATACAGATAGCGGTGAAGATGTATGCATGTTTACACAGATAGCGGTGTAGATATTTCCATGTTCATACAGATAGCAGTTTAGCTATTTCCATGTTCATACAGAGAGCGGTGTAGATATTTCCATGTTTATACTGATAGCGGTGAAGATGTATGCATGTTTACACAGATAGCGGTGTAGATATTTCCATGTTCATACAGATAGTGGTGTAGATATTTTCATGTTCATCCAGATGGCTGTGTAGATATATCCATGTTCATACAGATAGTGGTGTAGATATTTGCATGTTCATACAGATAGCGGTGCTGATATTTCCGTGTTTATACAGGCAGCGGTGTAGCTATTTCCATGTTCCTGCAGATAGCGGTGTAGATATTTCCATTTTCATACAGATAGCGGTGCTGATATTTCCATGTTTATACAGGCAGCGGTGTAGATATTTCCATGTTTATACAGAAAGCGGTTTAGATATTTCCTTCTTAATACAGATGGCGATGTATTTATATGTTCATACAGATGGCGGTGTAGATATTTCCATGTTTATACAGAGAGCAGTGTAGATATCTCCATCTTAATACAGATGGCGGTGTAGATATTTATATGTTCATACAGATGGCGGTGCAGATATTTCCATGTTCATAGTGATGGCGGTGTAGTTATTTCCATGTTCATACAGATAGTGGTGTAGTTACTTCCAAGTGCAAAGAGATAGTTGTGTAGATATTTAAATGTATATGCAGATAGCAGTGTAGATATTTCCATTTTCATGCAGATAGCGGTGTAGATATTTCCATCTTCAAACAGACAGCGGTGTAGATATTTCCATGTTCATACAGATAGCGGTGTAGATATTTCCATGTTAATACAGATAGCGGTGCAGATATTTCCATGTTTATACAGATAGCGGTGAAGATGTATGCATGTTTACACAGATAGCGGTGTTGATATTTCCATGTTCATCCAGATGGCTGTGTAGATATATCCATGTTCATACAGATAGCGGTGTAGATATTTCCATGTTCATACAGATAGAGGTGTAGATATTTCCATGTTCAGACAGATGGCTGTGTAGATATATCCATGTTCATACACATAGCGGTGTAGATATTTCCATGTTCATACAGATAGCGGTGTAGCTATTTCCATTTTCATACAGATAACGGTGTAGCTATTTCCATGTTCATACAGATAGCAGTGTAGATATTTCCATGTTCATACAGATAGCGGTGTAGATATTTCCATCTTTATAGAGATAGCAGTGTAGTTATTTCCTTGTGTTAAGAGATAGCTGTGTAGATATTTCCATGTATATGCAGATAGCTGTGTAGATATTTCCATTTTCATGAAGACAGCGGTGTAGATATTTCCATGTTCAAACAGATAGCGGTGTAGATATTTCCATGTTCATACAGATAGCGGTGTAGATATTTCCATGTTCATACAGATAGCAGTGTAGATATTTCCATGTTCATACAGATGGCGGTGTAGATATTTCCATGTTCATACAGATAGCGGTACTGATATTTCCATGTTTATGCAGGTAGTGGTGTAGATATTTCCATGTTTATACAGATAGCGGTGTAGATATTTCCATGTTTATACAGATAGCAGTGTAGATATTTCCATGTTTATACAGATAGCGGTGAAGATGTATGCATGTTTACACAGATATCGGTGTAGATATTTCCATGTTCATACAGATAGCGGTGTAGATATTTCCGTGTTCATCCAGATGGCTGTGTAGATATATCCATGTTCATAAAGATGGCGGTGAAGATATTTCCATGTTCATACAGATAGCGGTGTAGTTATTTCCATGTGTAAAGAGATAGCTGTGTAGATATTTCCATGTATATGCAGATAGGTGTGTATATTTTTCCATTTTCATTCAGATAGCGGTGTAGATATTTCCATGTTCAAACAGATAGCGGTGTAGATATTTCCGTGTTCATACAGATAGCGGTGTAGATATTTCCATGTTCAAACAGATAGCGGTGTAGATATTTCCGTGTTCATACAGATAGCTGTGTAGATATTTCCATGTTCATACAGATAGCGGTGTAGATACTTCCATGTTCATACAAATAGAGGGGCTGATATTTCCATGTTCATACAGATAGCGGTGCTGATATTTCCATGTTTATACAGATAGCGGTGTAGATATCTCCATGTTTATACAGATAGCGGTGTAGATATTTCCATGTTTATACAGATAGCGGTGTAGGTATCTCCATCTTAATACAGATGGCGGTGTAGATATTTATGTGTTCTTACAGATGGCGGTGCAGATATTTCCATGTTCATACAGATAGCGGTGTAGTTATTTCCATGTGTAAAGAGATAGCTGTGTAGATATTTCCAAGTATATGCAGATAGCTGTGTAGATATTTCTATTTTCATGCAGATAGCGGTTTAGATATTTCCATGTTCGTACAGATAGCGGTGTAGATATTTCCATGTTCATACAGATAGCCTTGTAGACATTTCCATGTTTATACAGATAGCGGTGAAGATGTATGCATGTTTACACAGATAGCGGTGTAGATATTTCCATGTTCATACAGATAGCGGTGTAGATATTTCAATGTTCATACAGATAGCGGTTTAGATATTTCTTTCTTAATTCAGATGGCATTGTAGATATTTATATGTTCATACAGATGGCGGTGCAGATATTTCCATGTTCATACAGATGGCGGTGTAGATATTTCCATGTTTATAGAGATAGCGGTGTAGTTATTTCCATGTGTTAAGAGATAGCTGTGTAGATATTTCCATGTATATGCAGATAGCTGTGTAGATATTTCCATTTTCATGCAGACAGCGGTGTAGATATTTCCATGTTCAAACAGATACCGGTGTAGATATTTCCATGTTCATACAGAGAGCAGTTTAGATATTTCCATGTTCATAGACATAGCGGTGTAGATATTTCCATGTTCATACAGATGGCGGTGTAGATATTTCCATGTTCATACAGATAGCGGTGCTGATATTTCCATGTTTATACAGGTAGTGGTGTAGATATTTCCATGTTTATACAGATAGCGGTGTAGATATTTCCATGTTTATACAGATAGCGGTGTAGATATTTCCATGTTTATACAGATAGCAGTGGAGATATCTCTATCTTAATACAGATTGCGGTGTAGATATTTATATGTTCATACAGATGGCAGTGCAGATATTTCCATGTTCATACAGATGGCGGTGTAGTTATTTCCATGTTCATGCAGATAGCAGTGTAGTTATTTCCATGTGTAAAGAGATAGCTGTGTAGATATTTAAATGTATATGCAGATAGCTTTGTAGATATTTCCATTTTCATGCAGATAGCGGTGTAGATATTTCCATGTTCAAACAGATAGCGGTGTAGATATTTCCATGTTCATACAGATAGCGGTGTAGATACTTCCATGTTCATACAGATAGCGGTGTAGATATTTCCATGTTCATACAGATAGCGGTGTAGATATTTCCATGCTCATCCAGATGGCTGTGTAGATATATCCATGTTCATACAGATAGCGGTGTAGCTATTTACATGTTCATACAGATAGCGGAGTAGATATTTCCATGTTCATGCAGATAGCGGTGTAGATATTTCCATGTTCATACAGATAGCGGTGCTGATATTTCCTTGTTCATACAGGCAGCGGTGTAGTTATTTCCATCTTTATACAGATAGCGGTTTAGATATTTCCTTCTTAATACGGATGGCTGTGTAGATATTTATATGTTCATACAGATGGCGGTGAAGATATTTCCATGTTTATACAGATAGCAGTGTAGATATCTCCATCTTAATACAGATGGCGGTGTAGATATTTATATGTTCATACAGATGGCGGTCCAGATATTTCCATGTTCATACAGATAGCGGTGTAGATATTTCCATGTTCATACAGATAGCGGTGTAGTTATTTCCATGTGTAAAGAGATAGCTGTGTACATATTTAAATGTATGTACAGATAGCAGTGTAGATATTTCCATTTTCATGCAGATAGCGGTGTAGATATTTCCATGTTCATACAGATAGCGGTGTAGATATTTCCATGTTTATACAGATAGCGGTGAAGATGTATGCATGTTTACACAGATAGCGGTGTAGATATTTCCATGTTCATCCAGATGGCTGTGTAGATATATCCATGTTCATACAGATAGCGGTGCAGCTATTTCCATGTTCATACAGATAGCGGTGTAGATATTTCCATGTTCATACAGATAGCGGTGTAGATATTTCCCTGTTCATACAGATAGCGGTGCTGATATTTCCTTGTTTATACAGGCAGCGGTGTATATATTTCCATGTTTATACAGATAGCGGTTTAGATATGTCCTTCTTAATACAGATGGCAGTGTAGATATTTATATGTTCATACAGATGGCGGTGTAGATATTTCCATGTTTATACAGATAGCAGTGTAGATATCTCCATCTTAATACAGATGGCGGTGTAGATATTTATATGTTCTTACAGATGGCCGTGCAGATATTTCCGTGTTCATACAGATGGCGGTGTAGATATTTCCATGTTCATACAGATAGCGGTGTAGCTATTTCCTTGTGTAAAGAGATAGCTGTGTAGATATTTAAATGTATATGCAGATAGCAGTGTAGATATTTCCATTTTCATGCAGATAGCGGTGTAGATATTTCCATGTTCAAACAGATAGCGGTGTAGATATTTCCATGTTCATACAGATAGCGGTGTGGATATTTCCATGTTCATACAGATAGCGGTGTAGATATTTCCATGTTTATAGAGATAGCGGTGAAGATCTATGCAAGTTTACACAGATAGCGGTGTAGATATTTCCATGTTCATCCAGATGGCTGTGTAGGTATATCCATGTTCATACACATAGCGGTGTACATATGTCCATGTTCATACAGATAGCGGTGTAGATATTTCCATGTTCATCCAGATGGCTGTGTAGATATATCCATGTTCATACAGATAGCGGTATAGATATTTCCATGTTCATACAGATAGTGGTGTAGCTATTTCCATGTTCATACAGATGACGGTGTAGCTATTTCCATGTTCATACAGATAGCAGTGTAGATATTTCCATGTTCATACAGATAGCGGTGTAGATATTTCCATGTTCATACAGATAGCGGTGCTGATATTTCCATGTTTTTACAGGCAGCGGTGTAGATATTTCCAGGTTTATACCGATAGCGGTTTAGATATTTCCTTCTTAACAGATGGCGGTGTAGATATTTATATGTTCATACAGATGGCGGTGCAGATATTTCCATGTTCATTCAGATGGCGGTGTAGATATTTCCATGTTTATAGATATAGCGGTGTAGTTATTTCCATGTGTAAAGAGATAGCTGTGTAGATATTTCCATGTATATGCAGATAGCTTTGTAGATATTTCCATTTTCATGCAGATAGCAGTGTAGATATTTACATGTTCAAACAGATAGCGGTGTAGATTTTTCCATGTTCATTCAGATAACTTTGTAGATATTTCCATGTTCATACAGATAGCGGTGCTGATATTTCCATGTTTATACAGGTAGTGGTGTAGATTTTCCATGTTTATACAGATAGCGGTGTAGATATTTCCATGTTTTTAAAGATAGCGGTGTAGATATTTCCATGTTTAAACAGATAGCAGTGTAGATATCTCCATCTTAATACAGATGGCGGTGTAGATATTTATATGTTCAAACAGATGGCGGTGCAGATATTCCCATGTTCATACAGATAGCGGTGTAGATATTTCCATGTTCATACAGATAGCGGTGTAGTTATTTCCATATGTAAAGAGATAGCTGTGTAGATATTTAAATGTGTATACAGATAGCAGTGTAGATATTTCCATTTTCATGCAGATAGCAGTGTAGATATTTCCATGTTCAAACAGATAGCGGTGTAGATATTTCCATGTTCATACAGATAGCGGTGTAGATATTTCCATGTTCATACAGATAGCGGTGTAGATATTTCCATGTTCATACAGATAGCGGTGTAGATATTTCCCTGTTCATACAGATAGCGGTGCTGATATTTCCTTGTTTATACAGGCAGCGGTGTAGATATTTCCATGTTTATACAGATAGCGGTTTAGATATGTCCTTCTTAATACAGATGGCAGTGTAGATATTTATATGTTCATACAGATGGCGGTGTAGATATTTCCATGTTTTTACAGATAGCAGTGTAGATATCTCCATCTTAATACAGATGGCGGTGTAGATATTTATATGTTCTTACAGATGGCCGTGCAGATATTTCCGTGTTCATACAGATGGCGGTGTAGATATTTCCATGTTCATACAGATAGCGGTGTAGTTATTTCCATGTGTAAGGAGATAGCTGTGTAGATATTTAAATGTATATGCAGATAGCAGTGTAGATATTTCCATTTTCATGCAGATAGCGGTGTAGATATTTCCATGTTCAAACAGATAGCGGTGTAGATATTTCCATGTTCATACAGATAGCGGTGTGGATATTTCCATGTTCATACAGATAGCGGTGGAGATATTTCCATGTTTACAGAGATAGCGGTGAAGATCTATGCATGTTTACACAGATAGCGGTGTAGATATTTCCATCTTCATCCAGATGGCTGTGTAGATATATCCATGTTCATACAGATAGCGGTGTACATATTTCCATGTTCATACAGATAGCGGTGTAGATATTTCCATGTTCATCCAGATGGCTGTGTAGATATATCCATGTTCATACAGATAGCGGTATAGATATTTCCATGTTCATACAGATAGTGGTGTAGCTATTTCCATGTTCGTACAGATGACGGTGTAGCTATTTCCATGTTCATACAGATAGCAGTGTAGATATTTCAATGTTCACACAGATAGCGGTGTAGATATTTCCATGTTCATACAGATAGCGGTGCTGATATTTCCATGTTTTTACAGGCAGCGGTGTAGATATTTCCAGGTTTATACAGATAGCGGTTTAGATATTTCCTTCTTAACAGATGGCGGTGTAGATATTTATATGTTCATACAGATGGTGCAGATATTTCCATGTTCATACAGATGGCGGTGTAGATATTTCCATGTTTTTACAGATAGCGGTGTAGATATTTCCATGTTTAAACAGATAGTAGTGTAGATATCTCCATCTTAATACAAATGGCGGTGTAGATATTTATATGTTCAAACAGATGGCGGTGCAGATATTCCCATGTTCATACAGATAGCGGTGTAGATATTTCCATGTTCATACAGATAGCGGTGTAGTTATTTCCATGTGTAAGGAGATAGCTGTGTAGATATTTAAATGTATATACAGATAGCAGTGTAGATATTTCCATTTTCATGCAGATAGCGGTGTAGATATTTCCATGTTCAAACAGATAGCGGTGTAGATATTTCCATGTTCATACAGATAGCGGTGTAGATATTTCCATGTTCATACAGATAGCGGTGTAGATATTTCCATGTTTATACAGATAGCGGTGAAGATCTATGCATGTTTACACACATAGCGGGGTAGATATTTCCATATTCATCCAGATGGCTGTGTAGATATATCCATGTTCATAGAGATAGCGGTGTAGCTATTTCCATGTTCATACAGATAGCGGTGTAGATATTTCCATGTTCATACAGATAGCGGTGTAGACATTTCCATGTTCATACAGATAGCGGTGCTGATATTTCCTTGTTTATACAGGCAGCGGTGTAGATATTTCCATGTTTATACAGATAGCGGTTTAGATATTTCCTTTTTAATACAGATGGCAGTGTAGATATTTATATGTTCATACATATGGCGGTGTAGATATTTCCATGTTTATATAGATAGCAGTGTAGATATCTCCATCTTAATACAGATGGCGGTGTAGATATTTATATGTTCTTACAGATGGCCGTGCAGATATTTCCGTGTTCATACAGATGGCGGTGTAGATATTTCCTTGTTCATACTGATAGCGGTGTAGATATTTCCATGTTCATACAGATAGCGGTGTAGATATTTCCATGCTCATACAGATAGCGGTGTAGATATTTCCATGTTCATACAGACAGCGGTGCTGATATTTCCATGTTTATACAGGTAGCGGTGTAGATATTTCCATGTTTATACAGGTCGCGGTGTAGATATTTCCATGTTTATACAGATAGCGGTGTAGATATTTCCATGTTTATACAGATAGCAGTGTAGATATCTCCATCTTAATACAGATGGTGGTGTAGATATTTATATGTTCATACAGATGGCGGTCCAGATATTTCCATGTTCATACAGATAGCGGTGTAGATATTTCCATGTTTATACAGATAGCGGTGAAGATGTATGCATGTTTACACAGATAGCGGTGTAGATATTTCCATGTTCATCCAGATGGCTGTGTAGATATATCCATGTTCATACAGATAGCGGTGCAGCTATTTCCATGTTCATACAGATAGCGGTGTAGATATTTCCATGTTCATACAGATAGCGGTGTAGATATTTCCCTGTTCATACAGATAGCGGTGCTGATATTTCCTTGTTTATACAGGCAGCGGTGTAGATATTTCCATGTTTATACAGATAGCGGTTTAGATATGTCCTTCTTAATACAGATGGCAGTGTAGATATTTATATGTTCATACAGATGGCGGTGTAGATATTTCCATGTTTATACAGATAGCAGTGTAGATATCTCCATCTTAATACAGATGGCGGTGTAGATATTTATATGTTCTTATAGATGGCCATGCAGATATTTCCGTGTTCATACAGATGGCGGTGTAGATATTTCCATGTTCATACAGATAGCGGTGTAGTTATTTCCATGTGTAAAGAGATAGCTGTGTAGATATTTAAATGTATATGCAGATAGCAGTGTAGATATTTCCATTTTCATGCAGATAGCGGTGTAGATATTTCCATGTTCAAACAGATAGCGGTGTAGATATTTCCATGTTCATACAGATAGCGGTGTGGATATTTCCATGTTCATACAGATAGCGGTGTAGATATTTCCATGTTTATAGAGATAGCGGTGAAGATCTATGCAAGTTTACACAGATAGCGGTGTAGATGTTTCCATGTTCATCCAGATGGCTGTGTAGATATATCCATGTTCATACAGATAGCGGTGTACATATGTCCATGTTCATACAGATAGCGGTGTAGATATTTCCATGTTCATCCAGATGGCTGTG
The DNA here is from genome assembly GCF_029281585.2 of Gorilla gorilla gorilla. Taxonomy (NCBI): domain Eukaryota; kingdom Metazoa; phylum Chordata; class Mammalia; order Primates; family Hominidae; genus Gorilla; species Gorilla gorilla. The sequence goes on from NC_073231.2 coordinate 155,515,259, forward strand.
TAGATATATCCATGTTCATACAGATAGCGGTGTAGATATTTCCATGTTCATACAGATAGCGGTGCTGATATTTCCATGTTTTTACAGGCAGCGGTGTAGATATTTCCAGGTTTATACAGATAGCGGTTTAGATATTTCCTTCTTAACTGATGGCGGTGTAGATATTTATATGTTCATACAGATGGCGGTGCAGATGTTTCCATGTTCATACACATGGCGGTGTAGATATTTCCATGTTTATAGATATAGCGGTGTAGTTATTTCCATGTGTAAAGAGATAGCTGTGTAGATGTTTCCATGTATATGCAGATAGCTTTGTAGATATTTCCATTTTCATGCAGATAGCGGTGTAGATATTTACATGTTCAAACAGATAGCGGTGTAGATTTTTCCATGTTCATTCAGATAACTTTGTAGATATTTCCATGTTCATACAGATAGCGGTGCTGATATTTCCATGTTTATACTGGTAGTGGTGTAGATTTTCCATGTTTATACAGATAGCGGTGTAGATATTTCCATGGTTTTACAGATAGCGGTGTAGATATTTCCATGTTTAAACAGATAGCAGTGTAGATATCTCCATCTTAATACAGATGGCGGTGTAGATATTTATATGTTCAAACAGATGGCGGTGCAGATATTCCCATGTTCATACAGATAGCGGTGTAGATATTTCCATGTTCATACAGATAGCGGTGTAGTTATTTCCATATGTAAAGAGATAGCTGTGTAGATATTTAAATGTGTATGCAGATAGCAGTGTAGATATTTCCATTTTCATGCAGATAGCAGTGTAGATATTTCCATGTTCAAACAGATAGCGGTGTAGATATTTCCATGTTCAAACTGATAGCGGTGTAGATATTTCCATGTTCATACAGATAGCAGTGTAGATATTTCCATGTTCATACAGATAGCGGTGTAGATATTTCCATGTTTATACAGATAGCGGTGAAGATCTATGCATGTTTACACACATAGCGGGGTAGATATTTCCATGTTCATCCAGATGGCTGTGTAGATATATCCATGTTCATAGAGATAGCGGTGTAGCTATTTCCATGTTCATACAGATAGCGGTGTAGATATTTCCATGTTCATACAGATAGCGGTGCTGATATTTCCTTGTTTATACAGGCAGCGGTGTAGATATTTCCATGTTTATACAGATAGCGGTTTAGATATTTCCTTCTTAATACAGATGGCAGTGTAGATATTTATATGTTCAAACAGATGGCGGTGTAGATATTTCCATGTTTATACAGATAGCAGTGTAGATATCTCCATCTTAATACAGATGGCTTTGTAGATATTTATATGTTCTTACAGATGGCCGTGCAGATATTTCCGTGTTCATCCAGATGGCTGTGTAGATATATCCATGTTCATAAAGATGGCGGTGAAGATATTTCCATGTTCATACAGATAGCGGTGTAGTTATTTCCATGTGTAAAGAGATAGCTGTGTAGATATTTCCATGTATATGCAGATAGCTGTGTATATTTTTCCATTTTCATGCATATAGCGGTGTAGATATTTCCATGTTCAAACAGATAGCGGTGTAGATATTTCCGTGTTCATACAGATAGCGGTGTAGATATTTCCATGTTCAAACAGATAGCGGTGTAGATATTTCCGTGTTCATACAGATAGCTGTGTAGATATTTCCATGTTCATACAGATAGCGGTGTAGATACTTCCATGTTCATACAAATAGAGGGGCTGATATTTCCATGTTCATACAGATAGCGGTGCTGATATTTCCATGTTTATACAGATAGCGGTGTAGATATTTCCATGTTTATACAGATAGCGGTGTAGATATTTCCATGTTTATACAGATAGCGGTGTAGGTATCTCCATCTTAATACAGATGGCGGTGTAGATATTTATGTGTTCTAACAGATGGCGGTGCAGATATTTCCATGTTCATACAGATAGCGGTGTAGTTATTTCCATGTGTAAAGAGATAGCTGTGTAGGTATTTCCAAGTATATGCAGATAGCTGTGTAGATATTTCTATTTTCATGCAGATAGCGGTTTAGATATTTCCATGTTCGTACAGATAGCGGTGTAGATATTTCCATGTTCATACAGATAGCCTTGAAGACATTTCCATGTTTATACAGATAGCGGTGAAGATGTATGCATGTTTACACAGATAGAGGTGTAGATATTTCCATGTTCATACAGATAGCGGTGTAGATATTTCATTGTTCATACAGATAGCTGTTTAGATATTTCTTTCTTAATTCAGATGGCGTTGTAGATATTTATATGTTCATACAGATGGCGGTGCAGATATTTCCATGTTCATACAGATGGCGGTGTAGATATTTCCATGTTTATAGAGATAGCGGTGTAGTTATTTCCATGTGTTAAGAGATAGCTGTGTAGATATTTCCATGTATATGCAGAAAGCTGTGTAGATATTTCCATGTTTATACAGATAGCGGTGTAGATATTTCCATGTTTATACAGATAGCGGTGTAGATATTTCCATGTTTATACAGATAGCAGTGGAGATATCTCTATCTTAATACAGATTGCGGTGTAGATATTTATATGTTCATACAGATGGCAGTGCAGATATTTCCATGTTCATACAGATGGCGGTGTAGTTATTTCCATGTTCATGCAGATAGCAGTGTAGTTATTTCCATGTGTAAAGAGATAGCTGTGTAGATATTTAAATGTATATGCAGATAGCTTTGTAGATATTTCCATTTTCATGCAGATAGCGGTGTAGATATTTCCATGTTCAAACAGATAGCGGTGTAGATATTTCCATGTTCATACAGATAGCGGTGTAGATACTTCCATGTTCATACAGATAGCGGTGTAGATATTTCCATGTTCATACAGATAGCGGTGTAGATATTTCCATGCTCATCCAGATGGCTGTGTAGATATATCCATGTTCATACAGATAGCGGTGTAGCTATTTCCATGTTCATACAGATAGCGGAGTAGATATTTCCATGTTCATGCAGATAGCGGTGTAGATATTTCCATGTTCATACAGATAGCGGTGCTGATATTTCCTTGTTCATACAGGCAGCGGTGTAGTTATTTCCATCTTTATACAGATAGCGGTTTAGATATTTCCTTCTTAATACGGATGGCTGTGTAGATATTTATATGTTCATACAGATGGCGGTGTAGATATTTCCATGTTTATACAGATAGCAGTGTAGATATCTCCATCTTAATACAGATGGCGGTGTAGATATTTATATGTTCATACAGATGGCGGTCCAGATATTTCCATGTTCATACAGATAGCGGTGTAGATATTTCCATGTTCATACAGATAGCGGTGTAGTTATTTCCATGTGTAAAGAGATAGCTGTGTACATATTTAAATGTATGTACAGATAGCAGTGTAGATATTTCCATTTTCATGCAGATAGCGGTGTAGATATTTCCATGTTAATACAGATAGCGGTGTAGATATTTCCATGTTTATACAGATAGCGGTGAAGATGTATGCATGTTTACACAGATAGCGGTGTAGATATTTCCATGTTCATCCAGATGGCTGTGTAGATATATCCATGTTCATACAGATAGCGGTGCAGCTATTTCCATGTTCATACAGATAGCGGTGTAGATATTTCCATGTTCATACAGATAGCGGTGTAGATATTTCCCTGTTCATACAGATAGCGGTGCTGATATTTCCTTGTTTATACAGGCAGCGGTGTATATATTTCCATGTTTATACAGATAGCGGTTTAGATATGTCCTTCTTAATACAGATGGCAGTGTAGATATTTATATGTTCATACAGATGGCGGTGTAGATATTTCCATGTTTATACAGATAGCAGTGTAGATATCTCCATCTTAATACAGATGGCGGTGTAGATATTTATATGTTCTTACAGATGGCCGTGCAGATATTTCCGTGTTCATACAGATGGCGGTGTAGATATTTCCATGTTCATACAGATAGCGGTGTAGATATTTCCATGTTCATACAGATAAGCGGTGCTGATATTTCCATGTTTATACAGGTAGTGGTGTAGATATTTCCATGTTTATACAGATAGCGGTTTAGATATTTCCTTCTTAATACAGATGGCAGTGTAGATATTTATATGTTCAAACAGATGGCGGTGTAGATATTTCCATGTTTATACAGATAGCAGTGTAGATATCTCCATCTTAATACAGATGGTTTTGTAGATATTTATATGTTCTTACAGATGGCCGTGCAGATATTTCCGTGTTCATCCAGATGGCTGTGTAGATATATCCATGTTCATAAAGATGGCGGTGAAGATATTTCCATGTTCATACAGATAGCGGTGTAGTTATTTCCATGTGTAAAGAGATAGCTGTGTAGATATTTCCATGTATATGCAGATAGCTGTGTATATTTTTCCATTTTCATGCATATAGCGGTGTAGATATTTCCATGTTCAAACAGATAGCGGTGTAGATATTTCCGTGTTCATACAGATAGCGGTGTAGATATTTCCATGTTCAAACAGATAGCGGTGTAGATATTTCCGTGTTCATACAGATAGCTGTGTAGATATTTCCATGTTCATACAGATAGCGGTGTAGATACTTCCATGTTCATACAAATAGAGGGGCTGATATTTCCATGTTCATACAGATAGCGGTGCTGATATTTCCATGTTTATACAGATAGCGGTGTAGATATTTCCATGTTTATACAGATAGCGGTGTAGATATTTCCATGTTTATACAGATAGCGGTGTAGGTATCTCCATCTTAATACAGATGGCGGTGTAGATATTTATGTGTTCTTACAGATGGCGGTGCAGATATTTCCATGTTCATACAGATAGCGGTGTAGTTATTTCCATGTGTAAAGAGATAGCTGTGTAGGTATTTCCAAGTATATGCAGATAGCTGTGTAGATATTTCTATTTTCATGCAGATAGCGGTTTAGATATTTCCATGTTCGTACAGATAGCGGTGTAGATATTTCCATGTTCATACAGATAGCCTTGAAGACATTTCCATGTTTATACAGATAGCGGTGAAGATGTATGCATGTTTACACAGATAGAGGTGTAGATATTTCCATGTTCATACAGATAGCGGTGTAGATATTTCATTGTTCATACAGATAGCTGTTTAGATATTTCTTTCTTAATTCAGATTGCGTTGTAGATATTTATATGTTCATACAGATGGCGGTGCAGATATTTCCATGTTCATACAGATGGCGGTGTAGATATTTCCATGTTTATAGAGATAGCGGTGTAGTTATTTCCATGTGTTAAGAGATAGCTGTGTAGATATTTCCATGTATATGCAGAAAGCTGTGTAGATATTTCCATTTTCATGCAGACAGCGGTGTAGATATTTCCATGTTCAAACAGATAGCGGTGTAGATATTTCCATGTTCATACAGATAGCGGTTTAGATATTTCCATGTTCATAGAGATAGCGGTGTAGATATTTCCATGTTCATACAGATGGCGGTGTAGATATTTCCATGTTCATACAGATAGCGGTGCTGATATTTCCATGTTTATAGAGGTAGTGGTGTAGATATTTCCATGTTTATACAGATAGTGGTGTAGATATTTCCATGTTTATACAGATAGCGGTGTAGATATTTCCATGTTTATACAGATAGCAGTGGAGATATCTCTATCTTAATACAGATTGCGGTGTAGATATTTATATGTTCATACAGATGGCAGTGCAGATATTTCCATGTTCATACAGATGGCGGTGTAGATATTTCCATGTTCATGCAGATAGCAGTGTAGTTATTTCCATGTGTAAAGAGATAGCTGTGTAGATATTTAAATGTTTATGCAGATAGCTTTGTAGATATTTCCATTTTCATGCAGATAGCGGTGTAGATATTTCCATGTTCAAACAGATAACGGTGTAGATATTTCCATGTTCATACACATAGCGGTGTAGATATTTCCATGTTCATACAGATAGCGGTGTAGATATTTCCATGTTTATAGAGGTAGCGGTGAAGATCTATGCATGTTTACACAGATAGCGGTGTAGATATTTCCATGTTCATCCAGATGGCTGTGTAGATATATCCATGTTCTTACAGATAGTGGTGTAGATATTTCCATGTTCATACAGATAGCGGTGTAGATATTTCCATGTTCATCCAGATGGCTGTGTAGATATATCCATGTTCATACAGATCGCGGTGTAGATATTTCCATGTTCATACAGATAGTGGTGTAGCTATTTCCATGTTCATACAGATAACGGTGTAGCTATTTCCATGTTCCTACAGATAGCGGTGTAGTTATTTCCATGTCCATACAGATAGCGGTGTAGATATTTCCATGTTCATACAGATAGCCGTGCTGATATTTCCATGTTTATACAGGCAGCGGTGTAGATATTTCCATGTTCATACAGGTAGCGGTGCTGATATTTCCATGTTTATACAGGTAGCGTTGTAGATATTTCCATGGTTATACAGATAGCGGTGTAGATATTTCCATGTTTATACAGATAGCGGTGTAGATATTTCCATGTTTATTCAGATAGCAGTGTAGATAACTCCGTCTTAATACAGAAGGCGGTGTAGATATTTATATGTTCATACAGATGGCGGTGCAGATATTTCCATGTTCATACAGATGGCGGTGTAGATATTTCCATGTTCATACAGATAGCGGTGTAGTTGTTTCCATGTGTAAAGTGAGAGCTGTGTAGATATTTCCATGTATATGCAGATAGCTGTGTAAATATTTCCGTTTTCATGCAGATAGCGGTGTATATATTTCCATCTTCAAACAGATAGCGGTGTAGATATTTCCATGTTCATACAGATAGCGTTGTAGATATTTCCATGTTTATACAGATAGCGGTGAAGATGTATGCATGTTTACACAGATAGCGGTGTGGATATTTCCATGTTCATCCAGAGGGCTGTGTAGATATATCCATGTTCATAGAGATAGCGGTGTAGATATTTCCTTGTTCATACTGATAGCGGTGTAGATATTTCCATGTTCATACAGATAGCGGTGTAGATATTTCCATGCTCATACAGTTAGCGGTGTAGATATTTCCATGTTCATACAGATAGCGGTGCTGATATTTCCATGTTTATACAGGTAGCGGTGTAGATATTTCCATGTTTATACAGATAGCGGTGTAGATATTTCCATGTTTATACAGATAGCGGTGTAGATATTTCCATGTTTATACAGATAGCAGTGTAGATATCTCCATCTTAATACAGATGGCGGTGTAGATATTTATATGTTCATACAGATGGCGATCCAGATATTTCCATGTTCATACAGATAGCGGTGTAGATATTTCCATGTTCATACAGATAGCGGTGTATTTATTTCCATGTGTAAAGAGATAGCTGTGTAGATATTTAAATGTATATACAGATAGCAGTGTAGATATTTCCATTTTCATGCAGATAGTGGTGTAGATATTTCCATGTTCAAACAGATAGCGGTGTAGATGTTTCCATGTTCATACAGATAGCTTTGTAGATATTTCCATGTTCATACAGATAGCGGTGTAGATATTTCCATGTTTATACAGATAGCGGTGAAGATGTATGCATGTTTACACAGATAGCGGTGTAGATATTTCCATGTTCATCCAGATGGCTGTGTAGATATATCCATGTTCATACAGATAGCGGTGCAGCTATTTCCATGTTCATACAGATAGCGGTGTAGATATTTCCCTGTTCATACAGATAGCGGTGCTGATATTTCCTTGTTTATACAGGGAGCGGTGTAGATATTTCCATGTTTATACAGATAGCGGTTTAGTTATGCCCTTCTTAGTACAGATGGCAGTGTAGATATTTATATGTTCATACAGATGGCGGTGTAGATATTTCCATGTTTTTACAGATAGCAGTGTAGATATCTCCATCTTAAAACAGATGGCGGTGTAGATATTTATATGTTCTTACAGATTGCCGTGCACATATTTCCGTGTTCATACAGATGGCGGTGTAGATATTTCCATGTTCATACAGATAGCGGTGTAGTTATTTCCATGTGTAAAGAGATAGCTGTGTAGATATTTAAATGTATATGCAGATAGCAGTGTAGATATTTCCATTTTCATGCAGATAGCGGTGTAGATATTTCCATGTTCAAACAGATAGCGGTGTAGATATTTCCATGTTCATACAGATAGCGGTGTGGATATTTCCATGTTCATACAGATAGCGGTGTAGATATTTCCATGTTTATAGAGATAGCGGTGAAGATCTATGCATGTTTACACAGATAGCGGTGTAGATATTTCCATCTTCATCCAGATGGCTGTGTAGATATATCCATGTTCATACAGATAGCGGTGTACATATTTCCATGTTCATACAGATAGCGGTGTAGATATTTCCATGTTCATCCAGATGGCTGTGTAGATATATCCATGTTCATACAGATAGCGGTATAGATATTTCCATGTTCATACAGATAGTGGTGTAGCTATTTCCATGTTCATACAGATGACGGTGTAGCTATTTCCATGTTCATACAGATAGCAGTGTAGATATTTCCATGTTCATACAGATAACGGTGTAGATATTTCCATGTTCATTCAGATAGCGGTGCTGATATTTCCATGTTTTTACAGGCAGCGGTGTAGATATTTCCAGGTTTATACAGATAGCGGTTTAGATATTTCCTTCTTAACAGATGGCGGTGTAGATATTTATATGTTCATACAGATGGCGGTGCAGATATTTCCATGTTCATTCAGATGGCGGTGTAGATATTTCCATGTTTATAGATATAGCGGTGTAGTTATTTCCATGTGTAAAGTGATAGCTGTGTAGATATTTCCATGTATATGCAGATAGCTTTGTAGATATTTCCATTTTCATGCAGATAGCGGTGCAGATATTTACATGTTCAAACAGATAGCGGTGTAGATTTTTCCATGTTCATTCAGATAGCTTTGTAGATATTTCCATGTTTATACTGATAGCGGTGCTGATATTTCCATGTTTATACAGGTAGTGGTGTAGATATTTCCATGTTTATACAGATAGCGGTGTAGATATTTCCATGTTTTTACAGATAGCGGTGTAGATATTTCCATGTTTAAACAGATAGCAGTGTAGATATCTCCATCTTAATACAGATGGCGGTGTAGATATTTATATGTTCAAACAGATGGCGGTGCAGATATTCCCATGTTCATACAGATAGCGGTGTAGATATTTCCATGTTCATACAGATAGCGGTGTAGTTATTTCCATGTGTAAAGAGATAGCTGTGTAGATATTTAAATGTATATACAGATAGCAGTGTAGATATTTCCATTTTCATGCAGATAGCGGTGTAGATATTTCCATGTTCAAACAGATAGCGGTGTAGATATTTCCATGTTCATACAGATAGCGGTGTAGATATTTCCATGTTCATACAGATAGCGGTGTAGATATTTCCATGTTTATACAGATAGCGGTGAAGATCTATGCATGTTTACACACATAGCGGGGTAGATATTTCCATGTTCATCCAGATGGCTGTGTAGATATATCCATGTTCATAGAGATAGCGGTGTAGCTATTTCCATGTTCATACAGATAGCGGTGTAGATATTTCCATGTTCATACAGATAGCGGTGTAGATATTTCCATGTTCATACAGATAGCGGTGCTGATATTTCCTTGTTTATACAGGCAGCGGTGTAGATATTTCCATGTTTATACAGATAGCGGTTTAGATATTTCCTTCTTAATACAGATGGCAGTGTAGATATTTATATGTTCATACAGATGGCGGTGTAGATATTTCCATGTTTATAGATATAGCTGTGTAGTTATTTCCATGTGTAAAGAGATAGCTGTGTAGATATTTCCATGTATATGCAGATAGCTTTGTAGATATTTCCATTTTCATGCAGATAGCGGTGTAGATATTTACATGTTCAAACAGATAGCGGTGTAGATTTTTCCATGTTCATTCAGATAACTTTGTAGATATTTCCATGTTCATACAGATAGCGGTGCTGATATTTCCTTGTTTATACAGGTAGTGGTGTAGATTTTCCATGTTTATACAGATAGCGGTGTAGATATTTCCATGTTTTTACAGATAGCGGTGTAGATATTTCCATGTTTAAACAGATAGCAGTGTAGATATCTCCATCTTAATACAGATGGCGGTGTAGATATTTATATGTTCAAACAGATGGCGGTGCAGATATTCCCATGTTCATACAGATAGCGGTGTAGATATTTCCATGTTCATACAGATAGCGGTGTAGTTATTTCCATATGTAAAGAGATAGCTGTGTAGATATTTAAATGTGTATACAGATAGCAGTGTAGATATTTCCATTTTCATGCAGATAGCAGTGTAGATATTTCCATGTTCAAACAGATAGCGGTGTAGATATTTCCATGTTCATACAGATAGCGGTGTAGATATTTCCATGTTCATACAGATAGCAGTGTAGATATTTCCATGTTCATACAGATAGCGGTGTAGATATTTCCCTGTTCATACAGATAGCGGTGCTGATATTTCCTTGTTTATACAGGCAGCGGTGTAGATATTTCCATGTTTATACAGATAGCAGTGTAGATATCTCCATCTTAATACAGATGGCGGTGTAGATATTTATATGTACTTACAGATGGCCGTGCAGATATTTCCGTGTTCATGCAGATGGCGGTGTAGTTATTTCCATGTTCATACAGATAGCGGTGTAGTTATTTCCATGTGTAAAGAGATAGCTGTGTAGATATTTAAATGTATATGCAGATAGCAGTGTAGATATTTCCATTTTCATGCAGATAGCGGTGTAGATATTTCCATGTTCAAACAGATAGCGGTGTAGATATTTCCATGTTCATACAGATAGCGGTGTGGATATTTCCATGTTCATACAGATAGCGGTGTAGATATTTCCATGTTTATAGAGATAGCGGTGAAGATCTATGCATGTTTACACAGATAGCGGTGTAGATATTTCCATCTTCATCCAGATGGCTGTGTAGATATATCCATGTTCATACAGATAGCGGTGTACATATTTCCATGTTCATACAGATAGCGGTGTAGATATTTCCATGTTCATCCAGATGGCTGTGTAGATATATCCATGTTCATACAGATAGCGGTGTAGCTATTTCCATTTTCATACAGATAGCGGTGTAGATATTTCCATGTTCATTCAGATAGCGGTGCTGATATTTCCATGTTTTTACAGGCAGCGGTGTAGATATTTCCAGGTTTATACAGATAGCGGTTTAGATATTTCCTTCTTAACAGATGGCGGTGTAGATATTTATATGTTCATACAGATGGCGGTGCAGATATTTCCATGTTCATTCAGATGGCGGTGTAGATATTTCCATGTTTATAGATATAGCGGTGTAGTTATTTCCATGTGTAAAGTGATAGCTGTGTAGATATTTCCTTGTATATGCAGATAGCTTTGTAGATATTTCCATTTTCATGCAGATAGCGGTGCAGATATTTACATGTTCAAACAGATAGCGGTGTAGATTTTTCCATGTTCATTCAGATAGCTTTGTAGATATTTCCATGTTTATACTGATAGCGGTGCTGATATTTCCATGTTTATACAGGTAGTGGTGTAGATATTTCCATGTTTATACAGATAGCGGTGTAGATATTTCCATGTTTTTACAGATAGCGGTGTAGATATTTCCATGTTTAAACAGATAGCAGTGTAGATATCTCCATCTTAATACAGATGGCGGTGTAGATATTTATATGTTCAAACAGATGGCGGTGCAGATATTCCCATGTTCATACAGATAGCGGTGTAGATATTTCCATGTTCATACAGATAGCGGTGTAGTTATTTCCATGTGTAAAGAGATAGCTGTGTAGATATTTAAATGTATATACAGATAGCAGTGTAGATATTTCCATTTTCATGCAGATAGCGGTGTAGATATTTCCATGTTCAAACAGATAGCGGTGTAGATATTTCCATGTTCATACAGATAGCGGTGTAGATATTTCCATGTTCATACAGATAGCGGTGTAGATATTTCCATGTTTATACAGATAGCGGTGAAGATCTATGCATGTTTACACACATAGCGGGGTAGATATTTCCATGTTCATCCAGATGGCTGTGTAGATATATCCATGTTCATAGAGATAGCGGTGTAGCTATTTCCATGTTCATACAGATAGCGGTGTAGATATTTCCATGTTCATACAGATAGCGGTGTAGATATTTCCATGTTCATACAGATAGCGGTGCTGATATTTCCTTGTTTATACAGGCAGCGGTGTAGATATTTCCATGTTTATACAGATAGCGGTTTAGATATTTCCTTCTTAATACAGATGGCAGTGTAGATATTTATATGTTCATACAGATGGCGGTGTAGATATTTCCATGTTTATAGATATAGCTGTGTAGTTATTTCCATGTGTAAAGAGATAGCTGTGTAGATATTTCCATGTATATGCAGATAGCTTTGTAGATATTTCCATTTTCATGCAGATAGCGGTGTAGATATTTACATGTTCAAACAGATAGCGGTGTAGATTTTTCCATGTTCATTCAGATAACTTTGTAGATATTTCCATGTTCATACAGATAGCGGTGCTGATATTTCCATGTTTATACAGGTAGTGGTGTAGATTTTCCATGTTTATACAGATAGCGGTGTAGATATTTCCATGTTTTTACAGATAGCGGTGTAGATATTTCCATGTTTAAACAGATAGCAGTGTAGATATCTCCATCTTAATACAGATGGCGGTGTAGATATTTATATGTTCAAACAGATGGCGGTGCAGATATTCCCATGTTCATACAGATAGCGGTGTAGATATTTCCATGTTCATACAGATAGCGGTGTAGTTATTTCCATATGTAAAGAGATAGCTGTGTAGATATTTAAATGTGTATACAGATAGCAGTGTAGATATTTCCATTTTCATGCAGATAGCAGTGTAGATATTTCCATGTTCAAACAGATAGCGGTGTAGATATTTCCATGTTCATACAGATAGCGGTGTAGATATTTCCATGTTCATACAGATAGCGGTGTAGATATTTCCATGTTCATACAGATAGCGGTGTAGATATTTCCATGTTTATACAGATAGCGGTTTAGATATGTCCTTCTTAATACAGATGGCAGTGTAGATATTTATATGTTCATACAGATGGCGGTGTAGATATTTCCATGTTTATACAGATAGCAGTGTAGATATCTCCATCTTAATACAGATGGCGGTGTAGATATTTATATGTACTTACAGATGGCCGTGCAGATATTTCCGTGTTCATACAGATGGCGGTGTAGTTATTTCCATGTTCATACAGATAGCGGTGTAGTTATTTCCATGTGTAAAGAGATAGCTGTGTAGATATTTAAATGTATATGCAGATAGCAGTGTAGATATTTCCATTTTCATGCAGATAGCGGTGTAGATATTTCCATGTTCAAACAGATAGCGGTGTAGATATTTCCATCTTCATACAGATAGCGGTGTGGATATTTCCATGTTCATACAGATAGCGGTGTAGATATTTCCATGTTTATAGAGATAGCGGTGAAGATCTACGCATGTTTACACAGATAGCGGTGTAGATATTTCCATCTTCATCCAGATGGCTGTGTAGATATATCCATGTTCATACAGATAGCGGTGTACATATTTCCATGTTCATACAGATAGCGGTGTAGATATTTCCATGTTCATCCAGATGGCTGTGTAGATATATCCATGTTCATACAGATAGCGGTATAGATATTTCCATGTTCATACAGATAGTGGTGTAGCTATTTCCATGTTCATACAGATGACGGTGTAGCTATTTCCATGTTCATACAGATAGCAGTGTAGATATTTCCATGTTCATACAGATAGCGGTGTAGATATTTCCATGTTCATTCAGATAGCGGTGCTGATATTTCCATGTTTTTACAGGCAGCGGTGTAGATATTTCCAGGTTTATACAGATAGCGGTTTAGATATTTCCTTCTTAACAGATGGCGGTGTAGATATTTATATGTTCATACAGATGGCGGTGTAGATATTTCCATGTTTATACAGAGAGCAGTGTAGATATCTCCATCTTAATACAGATGGCGGTGTAGATATTTATATGTTCATACAGATGGCGGTGCAGATATTTCCATGTTCATAGTGATGGCGGTGTAGTTATTTCCATGTTCATACAGATAGTGGTGTAGTTACTTCCATGTGTAAAGAGATAGCTGTGTAGATATTTAAAGGTATATGCAGATAGCAGTGTAGATATTTCCATTTTCATGCAGATAGCGGTGTAGATATTTCCATCTTCAAACAGACAGCGGTGTAGGTATTTCCATGTTCATACAGATAGTGGTGTAGATATTTCCATGTTAATACCGATAGCGGTGCAGATATTTCCATGTTTATACAGATAGCGGTGAAGATGTATGCATGTTTACACAGATAGCGGTGTTGATATTTCCATGTTCATCCAGATGGCTGTGTAGATATATCCATGTTCATACAGATAGCGGTGTAGATATTTCCATGTTCATACAGATAGCGGTGTAGATATTTCCATGTTCAGACAGATGGCTGTGTAGATATATCCATGTTCATACAGATAGCGGTGTACATATTTCCATGTTCATACAGATAGCGGTGTAGATATTTCCATGTTCATCCAGATGGCTGTGTAGATATATCCATGTTCATACAGATAGCGGTATAGATATTTCCATGTTCATACAGATAGTGGTGTAGCTATTTCCGTGTTCATACAGATGACGGTGTAGCTATTTCCATGTTCATACAGATAGCAGTGTAGATATTTCCATGTTCATACAGATAGCGGTGTAGATATTTCCATGTTCATACAGATAGCGGTGTAGTTATTTCCATGTGTAAAGAGATAGCTGTGTAGATATTTAAATGTATGTACAGATAGCAGTGTAGATATTTCCATTTTCATGCAGATAGTGGTGTAGATATTTCCATGTTCAAACAGATAGCGGTGTAGATATTTCCATGTTCATACAGATAGCGGTGTAGATATTTCCATGTTCATACAGATAGCGGTGTAGATATTTCCATGTTTATACAGATAGCGGTGAAGATGTATGCATGTTTACACAGATAGCGGTGTAGATATTTCCATGTTCATCCAGATGGCTGTGTAGATATATCCATGTTCATACAGATAGCGGTGCAGCTATTTCCATGTTCATACAGATAGCGGTGTAGATATTTCCATGTTCTTACAGATAGCGGTGTAGATATTTCCCTGTTCATACAGATAGCGGTGCTGATATTTCCTTGTTTATACAGACAGCGGTATAGATATTTCCATGTTTATACAGAGAGCGGTTTAGAAATGTGCTTCTTAATACAGATGGCAGTGTAGATATTTATATGTTCATACAGATGGCGGTGTAGATATTTCCATGTTTATACAGATAGCAGTGTAGATATCTCCATCTTAATACAGATGGCGGTGTAGATATTTATATGTTCTTACAGATGGCCGTGCAGATATTTCCGTATTCATACAGATGGCGGTGTAGATATTTCCATGTTCCTACAGATAGCGGTGTAGTTATTTCCATGTGTAAAGAGATAGCTGTGTAGATATTTAAATGTATATGCAGATAGCAGTGTAGATATTTCCATTTTCATGCAGATAGCGGTGTAGATATTTCCATGTTCATACAGATAGCGGTGTGGATATTTCCATGTTCATACAGATAGCGGTGTAGATATTTCCATGTTTATAGAGATAGCGGTGAAGATCTATGCATGTTTACACAGATAGCGGTGTAGATATTTCCATGTTCATCCAGATGGCTGTGTAGATATATCCATGTTCATACAGATAGCGGTGTACATATTTCCATGTTCATACAGATAGCGGTGTAGATATTTCCATGTTTAAACAGATAGCAGTGTAGATATCTCCATCTTAATACAGATGGCGGTGTAGATATTTATATGTTCAAACAGATGGCGGTGCAGATATTCCCATGTTCATACAGATAGCGGTGTAGTTATTTCCATGTGTAAAGAGATAGCTGTGTAGATATTTAAATGTATACACAGATAGCAGTGTAGATATTTCCATTTTCATGCAGATAGCGGTGTAGATATTTCCATGTTCAAACAGATAGCGGTGTAGATATTTCCATGTTCATACAGATAGCGGTGTAGATATTTCCATGTTCATACAGATAGCGGTGTAGATATTTCCATGTTTATACAGATAGCGGTGAAGATCTATGCATGTTTACACACATAGCGGTGTAGATATTTCCATGTTCATCCAGATGGCTGTGTAGATATATCCATGTTCATAGAGATAGCGGTGTAGCTATTTCCATGTTCATACAGAGAGCGGTGTAGATATTTCCATGTTCATACAGATAGCGGTGTAGATATTTCCATGTTCATACAGATAGCGGTGCTGATATTTCCTTGTTTATACAGGCAGCGGTGTAGATATTTCCATGTTTATACAGATAGCGGTTTAGATATTTCCTTCTTAATACAGATGGCAGTGTAGATATTTATATGTTCATACAGATGGCGGTGTAGATATTTCCATGTTTATACAGATAGCAGTGTAGATATCTCCATCTTAATACAGATGGCGGTGTAGATATTTATATGTTCTTACAGATTGCCGTGCAGTTATTTCCGTGTTCATACAGATGGCGGTGTAGATATTTCCATGTTCATAGAGATAGCGGTGTAGTTATTTCCATGTGTAAAGAGATAGCTGTGTAGATATTTAAATGTATATGCAGGTAGCAGTGTAGATACTTCCATTTTCATACAGATAGCGGTGTAGATATTTCCATGTTCAAACAGATAGCGGTGTGGATATTTCCATGTTCATACAGATAGCGGTGTAGATATTTCCATGTTCATACAGATAGCGGTGTACATATTTCCATGTTCATACAGATAGCGGTGTAGATATTTCCATGTTCATCCAGATGGCTGTGTAGATATATCCATGTTCATACAGATAGCGGTGTAGATATTTCCATATTCATACAGATAGTGGTGTAGCTATTTCCATGTTCATACAGATAACGGTGTAGCTATTTCCATGTTCATACAGATAGCAGTGTAGATATTTCCATGTTCATACAGATAGCGGTGTAGATATTTCCATGTTCATACAGATAGCGGTGCTGATATTTCCATGTTTATACAGGCAGCGGTGTAGATATTTCCAGGTTTATACAGATAGCGGTTTAGATATTTCCTTCTTAATACAGATGGCGGTGTAGATATTTATATGTTCATACAGATGGCGGTGCAGATATTTCCATGTTCATACAGATGGCGTTGTAGATATTTCCATGTTTATAGAGATAGCGGTGTAGTTATTTCCATGTGTAAAGAGATAGCTGTGTAGATATTTCCATGTATATGCAGATAGCTTTGTAGATATTTCCATTTTCATGCAGATAGCGGTGTAGATATTTATATGTTCAAACAGATAGCAGTGTAGATTTATCCATGTTCATTCAGATAGCTTTGTAGATATTTCCATGTTCATACAGATAGCGCTGTAGATATTTCCATGTTCATACAGATAGCGGTGTAGATATTTCCATGTTCATACAGATAGCGGTGCTGATATTTCCATGTTTATACAGGTAGCGGTGTAGATATTTCCATGGTTATACACATAGCGGTGTAGATATTTCCATGTTTATACAGATAGCGGTGAAGATATTTCCATGTTTATTCAGATAGCGGTGTAGATATCTCCATCTTAATACAGATGGCGGTGTAGATATTTATATGTTCATACAGATGGCGGTGCAGATATTTCCATGTTCATACAGATGGCAGTGTAGATATTTCCATGTTCATACAGATAGTGGTGTAGTTATTTCCATGTGTAAAGAGATAGCTGTGTAGATATTTCCATCTACATGCAGATAGCTGTGTAGATATTTCCATTTTCATGCAGATAGCGGTGTATATATTTCCATCTTCAAACAGATAGCGGTGTAGATATTTCCATGTTCATACAGATAGCGGTGTAGATATTTCCATGTTTCTACAGATAGCGGTGAAGATGTATGCATGTTTACACAGACAGCGGTGTGGATATGTCCATGTTCATCCAGAGGGCTGTGTAGATATATCCATGTTCATACAGATAGCGGTGTAGATATTCCCATGTTCATACAGATAGCGGTGTAGATATTTCCATGTTCATACAGATGGCGGTGTAGCTATTTCCATGTTGATAGAAATAGCGCTGTACTTATTTCCATGTGTAAAGAGATAGCTTTGTAGATATTTCCATGTATATGCAGATCGCTGTGTAGATATTTCCATTTTCATGCAGATAGCTGTGTAGATATTTCCATGTTCAAACAGATAGCGGTGTAGATATTTCCATGTTCATACAGATAGCAGTGTAGATATTTCCATGTTCATACAGATAGCGGTGAAGATGTATGCATGTTTACACAGATATCGGTGTAGATATTTCCATGTTCATACAGATAGCGGTGTAGATATTTCCATGTTCATCCAGATGGCTGTGTAGATATATCCATGTTCATAAAGATGGCGGTGAAGATATTTCCATGTTCATACAGATAGCGGTGTAGTTATTTCCATGTGTAAAGAGATAGCTGTGTAGATATTTCCATGTATATGCAGATAGATGTGTATACATTTCCATTTTCATGCAGATAGCGGTGTAGATATTTCCATGTTCAAACAGATAGCGGTGTAGATATTTCCGTGTTCATACAGATAGCGGTGTAGATATTTCCATGTTCAAACAGATAGCGGTGTAGATATTTCCGTGTTCATACAGATAGCGGTGTAGATATTTCCATGTTCATACAGATAGCGGTGTAAATACTTCCATGTTCATACAGATAGAGGGGCTGATATTTCCATGTTCATACAGATAGCGGTGCTGATATTTCCATGTTTATACAGATAGCGGTGTAGATATTTCCATGTTTATACAGATAGCGGTGTAGATATTTCCATGTTTATACAGATAGCGGTGTAGGTATCTCCATCTTAATACAGATGGCGGTGTAGATATTTATGTGTTCTTACAGATGGCGGTGCAGATATTTCCATGCTCATACAGATAGCGGTGTAGATATTTCCATGTGTAAAGAGATAGCTGTGTAGATATTTCCAAGTATATGCAGATAGGTGTGTAGATATTTCTATTTTCATGCAGATAGCGGTTTAGATATTTCCATGTTCGTACAGATAGTGGTGTAGATATTTCCGTGTTCATACAGATAGCCTTGTAGACATTTCCATGTTTATACAGATAGCGGTGAAGATGTATACATGTTTACACAGATAGCGGTGTAGATATTTCCATGTTCATGCAGATAGCAGTGTAGTTATTTCCATGTGTAAAGAGATAGCTGTGTAGATATTTAAATGTATATGCAGATAGCAGTGTAGATATTTCCATTTTCATGCAGATAGCGGTGTAGATATTTCCATGTTCAAACAGATAGCGGTGTAGATATTTCCATGTTCATACAGATAGCGGTGTAGATAATTCCATGTTCATACAGATAGCGGTGTAGATATTTCCATGTTTATACATATAGCGGTGCAGATATTTCCATGTTCATCCAGATGGCTGTGTAGATATATCCATGTTCATACAGATAGCGGTGTAGCTATTTCCATGTTCATACAGATAGCGGAGTAGATATTTCCATGTTCATACAGATAGCGGTGTAGATATTTCCATGTTCATACAGATAGCGGTGCTGATATTTCCTTGTTTATACAGGCAGCGGTGTAGATATTTCCATGTTTATACAGATAGCGGTTTAGATATTTCCTTCTTAATACGGATGACTGTGTAGATATTTATTTGTTCATACAGATAGCGGAGGAGATATTTCCATGTTCATACAGATAGCGGTGTAGATATTTCCATGTTCATACAGATAGCGGTGCTGATATTTCCTTGTTTATACAGGCAGCGGTGTAGATATTTCCATGTTTATACAGATAGCGGTTTAGATATTTCCTTCTTAATACGGATGGCTGTGTAGATATTTATATGTTCATACAGATGGCGGTGTAGATATTTCCATGTTTATACAGATAGCAGTGTAGATATCTCCATCTTAATACAGATGGCGGTGTAGATATTTATATGTTCATACAGATGGCGGTGCAGATATTTCCATGTTCAAACAGATAGCGGTGTAGATATTTCCATGTTCATACAGATAGCGGTGTAGTTATTTCCATGTGTAAAGAGATAGCTGTGTGGATATTTAAATGTATATGCAGATAGCAGTGTAGATATTTCCATTTTCATGCAGATAGCGGTGTAGATATTTCCATGTTCAAACAGATAGCGGTGTAGATATTTCCATGTTCATACAGATAGCGGTGCTGATATTTCCATGTTTATACAGGTAGCGGTGTAGATATTTCCATGGTTATACACATAGCGGTGTAGATATTTCCATGTTTATACAGATAGCGGTGTAGATATTTCCATGTTTATTCAGATAGCGGTGTAGATATCTCCATCTTAATACAGATGGCGGTGTAGATATTTATATGTTCATACAGATGGCGTTGCATATATTTCCATGTTCATACAGATGGCAGTGTAGATATTTCCATGTTCATACAGATAGTGGTGTAGTTATTTCCATGTGTAAAGAGATAGCTGTGTAGATATTTCCATCTACATGCAGATAGCTGTGTAGATATTTCCATTTTCATGCAGATAGCGGTGCATATATTTCCATCTTCAAACAGATAGCGGTGTAGATATTTCCATGTTCATACAGATAGCGGTGTAGATATTTCCATGTTTCTACAGATAGCGGTGAAGATGTATGCATGTTTACACAGACAGCGGTGTGGATATGTCCATGTTCATCCAGAGGGCTGTGTAGATATATCCATGTTCATACAGATAGCGGTGTAGATATTCCCATGTTCATACAGATAGCGGTGTAGATATTTCCATGTTCATACAGATGGCAGTGTAGCTATTTCCATGTTGATAGAAATAGCGCTGTACTTATTTCCATGTGTAAAGAGATAGCTTTGTAGATATTTCCATGTATATGCAGATCGCTGTGTAGATATTTCCATTTTCATGCAGATAGCGGTGTAGATATTTCCATGTTCAAACAGATAGCGGTGTAGATATTTCCATGTTCATACAGATAGCAGTGTAGATATTTCCATGTTCATACAGATAGCGGTGAAGATGTATGCATGTTTACACAGATATCGGTGTAGATATTTCCATGTTCATACAGATAGCGGTGTAGATATTTCCATGTTCATCCAGATGGCTGTGTAGATATATCCTTGTTCATAAAGATGGCGGTGAAGATATTTCCATGTTCATACAGATAGCGGTGTAGTTATTTCCATGTGTAAAGAGATAGCTGTGTAGATATTTCCATGTATATGCAGATAGCTGTGTATACATTTCCATTTTCATGCAGATAGCGGTGTAGATATTTCCATGTTCAAACAGATAGCGGTGTAGATACTTCCGTGTTCATACAGATAGCGGTGTAGATATTTCCATGTTCAAACAGATAGCGGTGTAGATATTTCCGTGTTCATACAGATAGCGGTGTAGATATTTCCATGTTCATACAGATAGCGGTGTAGATACTTCCATGTTCATACAGATAGAGGGGCTGATATTTCCATGTTCATACAGATAGCGGTGCAGATATTTCCATGTTTATACAGATAGCGGTGTAGATATTTCCATGTTTATACAGATAGCGGTGTAGATATTTCCATGTTTATACAGATAGCGGTGTAGGTATCTCCATCTTAATACAGATGGCGGTGTAGATATTTATGTGTTCTTACAGATGGCGGTGCAGATATTTCCATGTTCATACAGATAGCGGTGTAGTTATTTCCATGTGTAAAGAGATAGCTGTGTAGATATTTCCAAGTATATGCAGATAGGTGTGTAGATATTTCTATTTTCATGCAGATAGCGGTTTAGATATTTCCATGTTCGTACAGATAGCGGTGTAGATATTTCCGTGTTCATACAGATAGCCTTGTAGACATTTCCATGTTTATACAGATAGCGGTGAAGATGTATACATGTTTACACAGATAGCGGTGTAGATATTTCCATGTTCATGCAGATAGCAGTGTAGTTATTTCCATGTGTAAAGAGATAGCTGTGTAGATATTTAAATGTATATGCAGATAGCAGTGTAGATATTTCCATTTTCATGCAGATAGCGGTGTAGATATTTCCATGTTCAAACAGATAGCGGTGTAGATATTTCCATGTTCATACAGATAGCGGTGTAGATAATTCCATGTTCATACAGATAGCGGTGTAGATATTTCCATGTTTATACATATAGCGGTGCAGATATTTCCATGTTCATCCAGATGGCTGTGTAGATATATCCATGTTCATACAGATAGCGGTGTAGCTATTTCCATGTTCATACAGATAGCGGTGTAGATATTTCCATGTTCATACAGATAGCGGTGCTGATATTTCCTTGTTTATACAGGCAGCGGTGTAGATATTTCCATGTTTATACAGATAGCGGTTTAGATATTTCCTTCTTAATACGGATGACTGTGTAGATATTTATTTGTTCATACAGATAGCGGAGGAGATATTTCCATGTTCATACAGATAGCGGTGTAGATATTTCCATGTTCATACAGATAGCGGTGCTGATATTTCCTTGTTTATACAGGCAGCGGTGTAGATATTTCCATGTTTATACAGATAGCGGTTTAGATATTTCCTTCTTAATACGGATGGCTGTGTAGATATTTATATGTTCATACAGATGGCGGTGTAGATATTTCTATGTTTATACAGATAGCAGTGTAGATATCTCCATCTTAATACAGATGGCGGTGTAGATATTTATATGTTCATACAGATGGCGGTGCAGATATTTCCATGTTCAAACAGATGGCGGTGTAGATATTTCCATGTTCATACAGATAGCGGTGTAGTTATTTCCATGTGTAAAGAGATAGCTGTGTGGATATTTAAATGTATATGCAGATAGCAGTGTAGATATTTCCATTTTCATGCAGATAGCGGTGTAGATATTTCCATGTTCAAACAGATAGCGGTGTAGATATTTCCATGTTCATACAGATAGCGGTGTGGATATTTCCATGTTCATATTGATAGCGCTGTAGATATTTCCATGTTTATAGAGGTAGCGGTGAAGGTCTATGCATGTTTACACAGATAGCGGTGTAGATATTTCCATGTTCATCCAGATGGCTGTGTAGATATATCCATGTTCATACAGATAGTGGTGTAGATATTTCCATGTTCATACAGATTGCGGTGCAGCTATTTCCATTTTCATACAGATAACGGTGTAGCTATTTCCATGTTCATACAGATAGCGGTGTAGATATTTCCATGTTCATACAGATGGCAGTGTAGATATTTCCATGTTCATATAGATAGCGGTGTAGTTATTTCCATGTGTAAAGAGATAGCTGTGTAGATATTTCCATGTATATGCAGATAGCTGTGTAGATATTTCCGTTTTCATGCAGATAGCGGTGTATATATTGCCATCTTCAAACAAATAGCGGTGTAGATATTTCCATGTTCATACAGATAGCGGTGTAGATATTTCCATGTTTATACAGATAGCGGTGAAGATGTATGCATGTTTACACAGATAGCGGTGTGGATATTTCCATGTTCATCCAGAGGGCTGTGTAGATATATCCATGTTTATACAGATAGCGGTGTAGATATTTCCTTGTTCATACTGATAGCGGTGTAGATATTTCCATGTTCATACAGATAGCGGTGTAGATATTTCCATGTTCATACAGATATCGGTGTAGATATTTCCATGTTCATACAGAAAGCGGTGCTGATATTTCCATGTTTATACAGGTAGCGGTGTAGATATTTCCATGTTTATACAGATAGCGGTGTAGATATTTCCATGTTTATACAGATAGCGGTGTAGATATTTCCATGTTTATACAGCTAGCGGTGTAGATATCTCCATCTTAATACAGATGGCGGTGTAGATATTTATATGTTCATACAGATGGCGGTGCAGATATTTCCATGTTCATACAGATGGCGGTGTGGATATTTCCATGTTCATACAGATAGCGGTGTAGTTATTTCCATGTGTATAGAGATAGCTGTGTAGATATTTCCATGTATATGCTGATAGCAGTGTAGATATTTCCATTTTCATGCAGATAGCGGTGTAGATATTTCCATGTTCAAACAGATAGCGGTGTAGATATTTCCATGTTCATACAGATAGCGGTGTAGATATTTCCATGTTCATACAGATAGCGGTGTAGATATTTCCATGTTTATACAGATAGCGGTGAAGATGTATGCATGTTTACACAGATAGCGGTGTAGATATTTCCATGTTCATCCAGATGGCTGTGTAGATATATCCATGTTCATACAGAGAGCTGTGTAGATATTTCCATGTTCATAAAGATAGCGGTGTAGCTATTTCCATGTTCATACAGATAGCGGTGTAGATATTTCCATGTTTATACTGATAGCGGTGAAGATGTATGCATGTTTACATAGATAGCGGTGTGTATATTTCCATGTTCATCCAGATGGCTGTGTAAATATATCCATGTTCATACAGATAGTGGTGTAGATATTTCCATGTTCATACAGATAGCGGTGCTGATGTTTCCATGTTTATACAGGCAGCGGTGTAGCTATTTCCATGTTCCTACAGATAGCGGTGTAGATATTTCCATGTTCATACAGATAGCGGTGCTGATATTTCCATGTTTATACAGGCAGCGGTGTAGATATTTCCATGTTTATACAGATAGCGGTTTAGATATTTCCTTCTTAATACAGATGGTGGTGTATTTATATGTTCATACAGATGGCGGTGTATATATTTCCATGTTTATACAGATAGCAGTGTAGATATCTCCATCTTAATACAGATGGCGGTGTAGATATTTATATGTTCATACAGATGGTGGTGCAGATACTTCCATGTTCATACAGATGGCGGTGTAGTTATTTCCATGTTCATACAGATAGTGGTGTAGTTATTTCCATGTGTAAAGAGATAGCTGTGTAGATATTTAAATGTATATTCCGATAGCAGTGTAGATATTTCCAATTTCATGCAGATAGCGGTGTAGATATTTCCGTGTCCAAACAGATAGCGGTGTAAGTATTTCCATGTTCATACAGATAGCGGTGTAGATATTTCCAAGTTCATACCGATAGCGGTGCAGATATTTCCATGTTTATACAGATAGTGGTGAAGATGTAAGCATGTTTACACAGACAGCAGTGTAGATATTTCCATGTTCATCCAGATGGCTGTGTAGATATATCCATGTTCATACAGATAGCGGTGTAGATATTTCCATGTTCATACAGATAGCGATGTAGATATTTCCATGTTCATCCAGATGGCTGTGTATATATATCCATGTTCATACAGATAGCGGTGTAGATATTTCCATGTTCATACAGATAGCGGTGTAGCTATTTCCATTTTCATAGAGATAACAGTGTAGCTATTTCCATGTTCATACAGATAGCAGTGTAGATATTTGCATGTTCATACAGATAGCGGTGTAGATATTTCCATTTTCATACATAGAGCAGTGCTGATATTTCCATGTTTATACAGGCAGCGATGTAGATATTTCCTTGTTTATACAGATAGCGGTTTAGATATTTCCTTCTTAATACAGATGGCGGTGTAGATATTTATATGTTCATACAGATGGCGGTGCAGATATTTCCATGTTCATACAGATTGTGGTGTAGATATTTCCATGTTTATAGATATAGCGGTGTAGTTATTTCCATGTGTAAAGAGATAGCTGTGTAGATATTTCCATGTATATGCAGATAGCTTTGTAGATATTTCCATTTTCATGCAGATAGCGGTGTAGATATTTCCATGTTTATAGATATAGCAGTGTAGATATTTCCATGTTTATCCAGATAGCGGTGTACGTATTTCCACATTTATACAGATGGCGGTGAAGATATTTCCATGTTTATAGAGAAAGCGGTGTAGATATTTCCATATTCCTACAGATGGTGGTGTAGATATTTCCATGTTTACAGAGTTGGCGGTTTAGATATGTACATGTTCCTACAGATGGCGGTGTAGATATTTCCATGTTTATACAGATAGCGGTGTAGGTATTTCCATGTTTGTACACATTACGGTGTAGATATTTCCATGTTTTAAGAGATAGCGGTGTAGATATTTCCATGTTTACACAGACAGCGGTGTAGATATTTCCATGTTTATACAGATAGCATTGTAGATATTTCCATGTTTATACTGATAGCGGTGTAGATATTTCCATGTTTACACAGATAGCGGAGTAGATATTTCCATGTTTATACAGATAGCTTTCTATGTATTTCTTGTTTATACAGATATCGGTGTAGACATTTCCACGTTTATAGAAATAGTTGTGTAGATATTTCCATGTTTATACAGATAGCGGTGTAGGTATTTCCAAGTTTATAGTGATAGCGGTTTAGACATTTCCATGTTCCTACAGATGGTGCTGTAGATATTTCCATGTGCATACAAATGGCGGTGTAGATATTTCCATGTTTATAGATATAGCGGTGTAGATATTTCCATGTTTATCCAGATAGCGGTGTACGAATTTCCATGTATATACAGATGGCGTTGTAGACATTTCCATGTTTATAGAGATAGCGTTGTAGATATTTCCATGTTCCTACATATGGCGGTGTAGATATTTCCATGTTTACAGAGTTGGCGGTGTAGATATTTCCACGTTCATACAGATGGCGGTGTAGATATTTCCATGTTAATACAGATACCGGGGTAGGTATTTCCATGTTTATACACATTACGCTGTAGATATTTCCATGTTTTTACAGATAGCTCTGTAGATATTTCCATGTTTATACAGATGGCGGTGTAGATATTTCCATGTTCATAGGGATGGCGTTGTAGGTATTTCCATCTTTATAGAGATGGCAGTGTAGATATTTCCATCTTTATACAGATAGAGGTGTAGATATTTCCATGTTTAAACAGATGGCGGTGTAGATATTTCCATCTTTATAGAGATTGTGCTGTAGATATTTCCATATTCATACAGATGGCGGTGTAGATATTTCCATGTTTATATAGATGGCGGTGTAGATATTTCCATCTTAATACAGATAGCGGTGTAGATATTTCCATGTTTATGCAGATGGCGGTGTAGATATTTTCATGTCGATACAGATGGCGGTGTAGGTATTTCCATGTTTATAGAGAAAGCGTTGTAGATATTTCCATGTTGATAGAGATAGCGGTGTAGATATTTCCATTTATATACAGATAGCGGTGTAGATATTTCCATGTTTATAGAGATAGCGGTGTAGATATTTCAATGTTCATACAGATGGCGTTGTAGATATTTCCATGTTCATACAGTTGGCAGTGTAGATATTTCCACGTTTATAGAGATAGCGGTGTAGTTATTTCCATGTTTATAGAGATAGCATTGTAGATATTTCCATCTTTATACAAATAGCAGTGCATATATTTCAATGTTTATAAAGATTGCAGTGTAGATATTTCAATGTTTATTGAGATAGCGGTGTAGATATTTCCCTGTTTTACAGGTAGCAGTTTAGATATTTCCATGTTTATAGAGATTGCGGTGTAGATATTTCCATGTATATACAGATAGCGGTGTAGATATTTCCATGTTCATACAGATGGCGGTGTAGATATTTCCATCTTTATAGAGATGGCAGTGTAGATATTTCCATCTTAATACAGATAGAGGTGTAGATATTTCCACGTTTAAACAGATTGCGGTGTAGATATTTCCATCTTTATAGAAATTGCACTGTAGATATTTCCATGTTCATACAGATGGCGGTGTAGATATTTCCATGTTTATATAGATGGCGGTGTAGATATTTCCATCTTAATACAGATAGCAGTGTAGATATTTCCATGTTTATACAGATGGCGGTGTAGATATTTTCATGTCGATACAGATGGCGGTGTAGGTATTTACATGTTTATAGAGATAGCGGTGTAGATATTTCCTTGTTGATAGAGATAGCGGTGTTGATATTTCCATGTTTATACAGATAGCGGTGAAGATATTTCAATGTTCATACAGATGGCGTTGTAGATAATTCCATGTTCATACAGATGGTGGTGTAGATATTTCCACGTTTATAGAGATAGCGGTGTAGTTATTTCCATGTTTATAGAGATAGCGTTGTAGATATTTCCATGTTTATACAAATAGCAGTGTAGGTATTTCAATGTTTATAAAGATAGCAGTGTAGATGTTTCAATGTTTATAGAGATAGCGGTGTAGATATTTCCCTGTTTTACAGGTAACGGTTTAGATATTTCGATGTTTATGCAGATAGCAGTGTAGATATTTCCATGTTTATAGAGATAGAGGTGTAGTTATTTCCATGTTTATAAAGGTAATGGTGTAGATATTTCCATGTTTATAGAGATAGCGGTGTATATATTTCCATGTATATACAGTTAGCGGTGTAGTTATTTCCGTGTTTATACAGATGGCCCTGTAGATATATCCATGTTTATAGAGATGGCGGTGTAGTTATTTCCTTGTTTATACAGATAGCGGTGTAGATATTTCCATGTTCATACGGATAGCGCTGTAGATATTTCCATGTTTATAGAGAGAGCGGTGTAGATATTTCTATGTTTATACAGATAGCGGTGTAGATATTTCCATGTTTATACAGGTAGCGCTGTAGATATTTCCATATTTGTACAGGTAGCAGTGAGGATATTTCCATATTTATACAGCTAGCGGTGCAGATATGTGAATTCATTAAACCTCTTTTTCTTTATAAATTACCCAATCTTGGGTATGTCTTTATCAGCAGCATGAAAATTGACTAATACACTCACTGTCCATGAATGATACTCTGTTAGCCCATTTGCATTGTTATAAAGAAATACCTGAGGTGGGGTAATTAATAAAGAAATGAGGTTTATTTGGCTTCTTGTTCTGAAGGCTGTATGTGAAGCATAGTACTGGCACCTGCTTCCAGGGAGGGCCTCAGGAACCTTCCAATCATGGTGGAAGGTGAAGGGAAACCAGCATATCACATGGTGAGAGAGGAAGCAAGAGAGACAGGGAGGAGGTGTCAGTCTCTTTTAAACAACCAGATATCGCATGAACTCACAGGGTAAGAACTCATTCATTACCAAGAGGACAGCACCAAGCCATTCAGGAGGCATCTATCTCCAACATTGGGGATCACATTTTAACGTGAGATTTGAAGGGGACAAACATCCAAACTATGTCAGATACCAAAGCTGACAATGCTTCGGATCTTTAGCTGTTCCAGGTTCTGGGAAAAGGGAGAGAGTTAGCTTCCCTCGTCTATGCTGTGCTACTCCATATTATATTAGTAATTATTGTTCTCTAAAGGTTCTTGAAAGCAAATAAACAAATGCAAGGCAAAACATATGAAATGCAAGGCAAAACATATGAAATGCAAGGCAAATGCATTAAAAACTTTTGAGTGTTAATATATAGGTTTTATTTTATCTTTTTAATTTCTTTTGCTTAACCAAATAGATTATGTAGTTTTGATTAACTGGCCATGAAATAGCTCTGCCTACATAGAATTTCCCATGAATAATTGGTTGTGGAGACTTTTGTGTGTGACCCAAATCCTCCCTCAAAACTGAAGTTTGCCCAGCTATTGGGAGTGTTGGCAAATCATGCCTCTCAGCTGATTCTCTCTAGAATTTATTCTCAGGAGATCTAATTAATAACTTGTCAAGCTGATGTCCATCCTTGGGGACAACTCGTATCTGAAGAATGGCCAGTGAAAGGTATTAAAACTCCATACTCCTGCCTCAATTTAGGGCAACTCTGAAGGGTCACCCCTGCTTCTCAGCTCCCCCTTGAGATTAGCTGAGGTATTTGTTGTGACTGCCTCACATCTCAAATCCCTTTGTCCAATTCAGCTTTTTCGCCACAGTTGTTGGCTCCTAGGATTTTACCCAGTTAAATGTTCTCTACACAAATCTCTATCTCAAATCTGCTTTACAGGGAATGTGGCCTCAGACAGGTTTTCATTAGGTTCTGGACGTAACTCTCATTAGTCATTGATATGATTCGGCTGTGTCTCCACCCGAATCTCACCTTGATTGTAATTATCCCCGCATGTCAAGGATGGAGTCAGGTGGAGATCATTGAATCATAGGGGCGGGTTCCCCCTACTGTTCTCCTGGTAGCGAATAAGTCTCACGAGATCTGATGCTTTTAAAATGGGAGTTTCCCTACACAAGCTTTCTTCTCTGCTACCATTTAAGATGTGCCTTTGCTTCTTTTTTGCCTTCTGCCGTGACTGTGAGGCCTCCCCAGCCATGTGGAATTGTGAGTTCATTAAACCTCTTTCCTTTCTAAATTGCCCGGTCTTGGGTATGACTTTATTAGCAGCATGAGAACAAACTAGTGCAGTCTGTTCTATAAGCCCAAGTCGGATCACAGAGTCCCGCTTTCTGTTTTTTTTTTCTAGCCCATATTTCTACTAAAACTTGACTCATATAGACTTAAAACAAAATAATTAAGCATGGCTAGTATTTATTTAATATTTTATACGTGTCAGGTACTGTATTTTGTAACTTATCTTTTAATAATCTTTCCAAATCTCTAAAAGGATAATTCTGCTCTTTTATAGAGAAAATAAGGATGGCTCAATCTTTTGATTTTTATTACAAGCTTTATTTTGTATAACATATAATAAACTAAAAATATTGAAAGTTTAGAAACCATCAGCACGCAATCGAGGTGATGGAAATATACTTCACCTCCAGTTTCCTGATGCCTCTTTATAATACATTTCTCTGGCCCCTCATTCCTGGCCCTTAAAAACCACCAAACTGCTTTCTGTCACTGGACAGTAATTTATACAGTCAAAAAATGTATATAAATAAAATTTTACACTATGCACTTTTTTGTCTGACATTTTATGTTTTTTTCTCTGCATGTTTTACCTCTAGAGTCTGCCTTGTTTCACTTAGTATAGTTATTTTGAGATTCATTCATGTTATAGTATGTATCCATAATTAATTCGGATAAAGCAAGTTAATTCATTAATGTATTGATTGATATTTAGACTGTTTCTAGTTTGGGCTATTATGAATACATGTGCTATGAACATTTGTGTTGATATCATTATATGAACACCTACTTTTATCTCTCTTGGGTAAATACCCAGGAGTGCAATGGCTGAGTCTTACGGCAGAAGTATGTTTAACTTTTTAAGGGACTCTTAAACTGTTTTTCAAAGGTTACACTTTTTTGTATTCCCATCAGCAGTGTATGAGAGTTTCAGCTTCTCCACATCCAAGCCAGTGCTTGGCTGTTATCAGTCATGCTAATCTTAGCTATTTAAAAATAGATAGTGGCGTCTCATTTTGGTTTTAATTTGCATTGCCCTAAGCATTAATTATGTTGAGCATATGTGCTTATTTACCAAACAAATGTCTACTTTGTAATGTCTGTTCCAGTCTTTCACCCAAGTTTTAAATGGGGTTGTTTGTTTTTCATTATTAAATTTTGAGCTTTTAAAATATATTTTTGATGCAAGCCTTTCATCAGATATATGAATTGCAAATATTTTCTCCCAGCCTGCAGCTTGTCTTTTCAGTCTCTTAATAGATTCTTTTGAAGAGCAGATTCTTTTTTTTAAATTTGATGAGTTCTTCTTATCAATATATTATTATATAAATCATGCTGTGGGGTCATATCAAAGAAAGCTTTGCCTGACTCAAAGTCCCAAATGTTTTCACATCTTCCCTCTCCTCTCCTTTGGGAACTGAGATTACACGTAAATTCAGTTACTTGAAATTTACTGTCTACTATTGCTCTGTTCATGTTTTTTAAAAATTTATTTTCTCTCTCTATTTTATTTTGAGAGGTGTCTATCTTTTCTTCTTTAATGACTAATGTGCTATCAGCCTACCATGTAGCTGGGACTACAGCCGCATGCTACTATGCCCCGCTAATTTTTGTATTTTTAGTAGAGATGGGATTTCACCATATTGGTCAGGCTGGTCCTGAACTCCTGACTTCGTGATCCACCTGCCTCGGCCTCGCAAAATGCTGAGATTACAGGCGTGAGCCACTGCGCCCAGCCTCCTTTAGTGTATCTTGCATGTCTCTATTTTAGAACATATAGAATACTGTTTCAATAAGCATTTGAATGTTCTTAACTGATAACTCTGGCACCTTGATTTACTCTGGATCAGTTCTGACTCAGTGATTTTTCTCCTTATTATGAGCCACGTTCTTCTGTCTTTTGTTGTTACTGTTGTGTCTCTGCTAAACTGTGTCTGGATGTCAGATATGGTGACTTTTATCTTATTGAGTGCTGGAAGTATATATAAATATTCTTGATCTTTGTATTGGTATGTATTTAAGTTTAGTTGGAAAGAGTTTGACTCTTTTTGGTCTTGCTTTAAAAATTCATTAGGTGGGATCAGACCAGTTCTCATTTTAGAGCTAATCACTCCCAACTAGTGAGGCAAGATCCTTCTGGGTATCCCTGGGAATCTTGAGGTGTTTCTGGTTTGGCTGATAAAATAAGCACTATTACTGGACCTTGGTGAGCATGTGTACTGTTACTTTTCATCTTATCTGGGTGTTGTTTCCCCAACCGTAGGTACTTTTCTCTAGGCCTGTCCTAACAATTACTTAGCTATGTACTTTAGGGGGACCCTTTGCAGAGCTCTGGAGTTCTCTTTCTGTGCAGCCCCTTCTTCTCGGAAACCTTGTCCTGAGAGCTCATGTCAACATGGTTTCTGTGGACTCTCAGCTCTGTCCCCTCAGCTCAGGGAGAACAATGGGCTCCTCTTGGGCTTTTCTCCTGGAGTAGTGGGCTGGAAAACTTTCTCCAGGCATAAATTAGGGCCGTTGATAGGCTCACCTTGTTTGAGACTGACTTTACAGGGTCTTGCAAACTTTTGTGGCATACATTTTGGCCATTTTTTTGGTTGTTTCAGGAGGGAGAGAAAGTCTAGTTCT
This sequence comes from Gorilla gorilla gorilla, assembly GCF_029281585.2. Lineage (NCBI taxonomy): Eukaryota > Metazoa > Chordata > Mammalia > Primates > Hominidae > Gorilla > Gorilla gorilla. The sequence continues at coordinate 155,548,305 of NC_073231.2, forward strand.
TGTTACTCCATCATGGTCATTGCAGAAGTCAAACTAACTGATATTTATCAATACAGTCTGTTGCTACACATTGAACTTGCTTAAGATAATTTTTAGATGGCACAGAACTTTCTGTCCATTGAATGAGACTCTCTGCTTATTTTGCAAGTGCTCATTTGTATGGAGACATTTGTATGGAGAAACTTCAAAAAGTTTGTGGAAAAATGAAGTTAAAAGATAAACATTGAAAATGTGATCTTCGGTTTTCATCCCTAAAGAACTGATGGTCCTGGGAACTTAACAATGTCAATGCAGTCTCTTATACATTATTAACTTAAGAAAAATGGGTGCCCTTTCCACATTTGTTGAGATTGGGAAACAAAAAGAAGTCAGAAGGAGCCAAATCAGAGCTGTAAGGTGGATGCCTGACAATTTCCCATTGAGACTCTCACAAAATTGCCTTTGCTTGATGACAGGAATGAGCAGAAACATTGTGGTGTTAGAGGACTGTCTGCTAAAGCTTTCCCAGGTATTTTGCCCTAAAACTTTGGCTAACTTATTCAAAACACTCTCATGATATGCAGATATTATTGTTCTTTGACCTTCCACAAAGTCAACAAGCAAAATGCCTGGAATGTCCCCAAAAAACTGTTGCCGTGACCTTTGCTCTTGAGTGATCCCCTTTAGCTTTGACTGGACCACTTCCACCTTTGGTAGCCATTGCTTTGATTGTGTTTTGCCCTCAGGGTCATACTGGGAAAGCCATGTTTTATCTTCTGTTACAATTCTTCAAAGAAATCCTTCAGGATCTTGACCCTAGTTCTTTAAAATTTCCATTGAGAGCTCTCCTCTTGTCTGCAGCTGATCTGAGCACAACACTTTTGGCACCCATGCAGTGGAAAGTTGGTTCAACTTTAATTTTTTAGTCAGAACTGTGTAAGCTGAACCAATTAAGATGTCTATGATGTTGGCTATTGTTTGTGCTGTTGATTATCAGTCCTCTTCAATTAGGGCACAAACAAGATTAATTTTTTTCCTTGCAAATTGATATGGATGATCTGTCCCTGTGGACTTCATCTTCCACATCATCTCGTTTCTTCTTTAAAAAAGCTGTCCGCTTGTGAACTACTGATTTCTTTGGTGCATTGTCCCCTCAAGCTTCTTGTAAAGCATCAGTGATTTCACCATTCTTTCACTCAAGCTTCATCATAATCTAATGTTTGTTCTTGCTTCAATTTTAGCAGAATTTACATTGCTCTGCTAGGGGCTCTTTTCAAACTAATGTCTACTCCTTCTTACTGTCTCAAACTAGATCCTGTTCAAACATGCTATAATAAATTAGTATGAGTTTATTTTGCTGCCAAAATTGAAACATTTGCATAGTTTTTTTCATAATATACATTTTCCATGAACTTTTTAAGGCCTCTCATGTATCCACAGGTAGAGTGCCTTACCTATTCTGACTTCAGTCAATTATTCAAGACCTTTCCTTGTCAGTGATACATTAGAAAGGTAGAGTATTGAAAAATAAGAGTAGCTTCTGCTGATTAAGAAATACTATATCTTTTTCTACTTCTTTCTTTTTTTTTTTCTTTTTTTTTTTTTTTTGAGACAGCATCTTTCTCTGTCACCCAGGCTGGAGTGCAGTGGTGTGATCTCAGCTCACTGCAACCTCTGCCTCCCAGGGTCAAGTGATTCTCCTGCCTCAGCCTCCCGAGTAGCTGGGACTATAGGTGCCTGCCACCACACCCAGCTAATTTTTGTATTTTTAGTGGAGACAAGGTTTCACCATATTGGCCAGGCTGGTCTTGAACTCCTGACCTTGTGATCTGCCTGACTCGGCCTCCCAAAGCGCTGGGATTACAGTCATGAGCCACCGTACCTAGCTTTCTACTTCTTTCTTATTATTTTCCTCCTCTCTCATTCCTATATTCTCTCCTTTCTCCTACTTTCCTCCCCACTCCCTGTTTCCTTCCTTTCATCTTTCCTATTTTCAAGACTTAATATTTCTTGAACCTCCGATGTTATCATAGTATGTTATTTGTTTAATTTTCACATAACAATAATAGTTTAAATACAAATAATATTTATTTTCATCCCCATGTTATCAGTATAACAGTAAAGATGTGGAGAGGCCAGCTGGGCATGGTGGCTCAAGCCTGTAATCCCAGCACATTGGGAGGCCGAGGTGGGTGGATCACGAGGTCAGGAGATCGAGACCATCCTGGCTAACACGGTGAAACCCCATCTCTACTAAAAAATAGAAAAAATTAGCTGGGCGTGGTGGCGCGTGCCTGTAGTCCCAGCTACTCGGGAGGCTGAGGCAGGAGAATAGTGTGAACCCGGGAGGCAGAACTTGCAGTGAGCCAAGATCACGCCACTGCACTCCAGCCTGGGTGACAGAGCGAGACTCTGTCTCAATAAATAAATAAATAAATAAATGAAAATAAAATAAAAAAAATGATGTGGAGAGGCCAAACCAATGGCTCTTATATCCACGTTCTTTCTTCTAAATGATTTCACCTTAGTTTTGGTCTGCATCTCTAACCATAGCTAGTTGCAGCAGGACTTCTATCTGGCCTTGCTGCTCTCATTTTTGGACCTCCTCACTGAAATCAAATTGATCTTTCTAAAATGCAAACCTGGTCTTAGTATTTTATTACTTAAAACCCATTGGTGGCTTTCCATGATTTATGGAATAAAGTCAAAATTCCTGTTTTTGCCCATGTTTCTGTGTGCCTCTCATCCCTACATTTACTGATTCCTGTGTGCCATAAATTGCCAGTTGTCCAGAGTTCATTCTCTTTTTGTACTTGGGAGGACTTCTGCATCCTGCAACTTTTCCCCTGAAACGTGCTTGGAAAATACCTACTCATTTTTTTCAGATTCAGGTTAGCTTTTTACTTCAGTTTCTTTTCCTGAAGCTTATACTGACTGCTCCATATGGCTTTGGGGATTAGCTACTCATTCCTTTGTGCCCTTTGTAGATACACATTTATCATGGAGTCTTTTTTTTTTTTTTTTGAGACAGAGTCTCACTCTGTCACCAGGCTGGAGTGCAGTGGTGTGATCTCAGCTCACTGCAACCTTTACCTTCCAGGTTCAACTGATTCCCTTGCCTCAGCCTCCCAAGTAACTACAGGCGTGCACCACCGTGCCCAGCTAATTTTTGTATTTTTAGTAGAGACGGGGTTTCACTATGTTGGCCAGGATGGTCTCGATCTCTTGACCTCGTGATCTGCCCACGTTGGCCTCCCAAAGTGCTGGGATTACAGGCATGAACCACCGCTCCCAATCAGTCATGCAGTCTTTATACTTACTTGTTTACTTGCCTGTGAGCTCACTGAATGCAGGGACTATTTCCTTGTTGCTCTAGCACCTACACCAGTACCTGGTATCCAGAAGCTGTATGCTAAATGTTTGTTGAGTGGCTGTTTGACTGAATGATTGTACTCCTAATTAGTAGATAGAAAGCCATGAACTTCCCAGTTCATCATTCTTTGTGCTCAATTCTGGTTTCTTTATTGTGTTCAAAAGAGTTCCTTAGTGACATAAAACTATGGAGCTAGTATGTCAGCTCATTTAAGCAATGATTGGTTTATGTATATAAGAGGCTTCAATAATTATATATTTTTATTTCAGTTTCAATAAATGATCAATTTATTAATTTTCTCTGTTTTGACTTATTGTTCACATTTAATATCAAATAAAAGTGTTTTACTTAAAATTATTCATGCCAATTATGACAGTTAGGTGAATATTACTTTGATTTACATTCCAGTAGTAGTTTTGGTTGAACCCTGAATATGCTAAGACGTCCCTTTTCTTTTTTCTTATGAACAGGCTACTGTGTTTACATATATTATTAAAATCTTCTTTGAAAATACGAAGAGTGTTACATTTCTTATGTTTAGTTCTCTGTGCTTCAGAATTCCTGTGATACTTGCACTTAAGTCCTTCTGAGCAGTTGATGTTGATATTTATGTGGTTAATTTCATGAAACGTGGTGGTTTTCATTTCTATCATTAATTTATACAGGAGATAGACTGTTTTCCAGGTGTAAGCTCAGTCATATAATTAGAAAATTTATAAGCAGAAAGGAGTTATTTGGTCTAACCCATTTATTCTACAGATAGAGAAATTAGAGTCCAGAAACTCTGTCTTCTTTAAAGTCTTACAGGTATTTAAGAAAAAAGAATAGACTTGAGGTTTCTGTGCTCTGAACCCAGTGATCTTGACACTGTAATGATCTTCATCCATATTATTCACAGAAGTAAATATAATCACATATTAAATAAGAAACAAAAATACTAAGGAGATATTATACTGAAAAATGAAATAATATTATCTTAATTATTTTGATCAGATTCAATCTATAGCAGCTTGAAGGCTAATAATTCCAATGATTCTCTGAATAAACCATTTTTCTAATAAGATTACAGGTTTTAGTAATCTAATTATTTTGACTGATGCAAATGTTACCCCGCCAGTCTGAAAAATGTGTTTATTTATATGTCATAAAGAATAATTTATTCCAAAAAGGCTAATTTTCAAAATATATGTATCTTCTGAAACTGTATCTATTTTTTCCCCACGTTTTCTAAATATATTTTAGAGGGCATTTGTAGATTTTCATGGTGCTGAAAAATTAAGGTATAATGGTCTCATGAAGGAGAATAATGTCATTTAGACATTGTAATTTTGGAGGATCACAATACTTTTTGGAATGTGGTTGTTGCAGCACTGGTCACTTATACTAATTATATAATAACATACTATACTAATGCAATAATATACCATATGAAATTATTCAGTGGTAAATTTGTCTTAAATCCTCTAGAATACTGCAAAGAAATAGTTTATATAAGAAAGAGTACCATAGCAGATGTGAACACAATATTTCCTATTTTTTTCTTCTTTTTTATTTTTTTGAAGACAAGTTCTCACTCTGTTGCCCAGACTGGAGTTCAGTGCCATGTTCATAGTTCACTGCAACCTCAAACTCCCAAGCTCAAGTGATCCTCTTGATTCAGCCTCTGAAGTAGCTGTGCCTATAGGTGTGCACCACCACACCGGCTAAGTTTTAAAATTTTTTATAGATATGTTGCCCAAGCTGGTCTCAAATTCTTGAGCTCGAGAGATCTTCTCACCTTGGCCTCCCAGAGTGTTGGGATTACAGGCATGAGCCACCATACTCAGCCAATATTTCTTTTGTAAAAGACATTTTCTAACATACTTCTCATTTTAACTAACATAATATTCAAAGTGTAGATCTGAGAAAGAGATAGTGCCTGCAGATCTGGGATCCTACATGCTAATATTATGGGATGCATTCAGATTTGATCAGCAGATATTCCATTTATTCTAGAACACCACCAGCAGAAGAATGTAATTACGTCTATCACTAAAACTTTGTGTCAATACAGACTACTGTATTTGTTATCATAGATGGTCCTTGGATGGCAGCCTTAAGCAATTTTAAACCTAGACAGGTGATGTACTTTTTCTTCTTGGATAATTTTCATGGTTTTATCTAATTTGGTTGTAACTAATGTGTTTAATATGGCTTGCTTGTTTTTTAAAAAGTTGTTCAGTATCCTTAGAACTCAGTGCTGATTTCTTTTTCTAGCAGGCCTTTTATATAGGACATCTCACTTTCTCCTGACTCTCTACTACTAGCATGAGGTCTCTGAAAAATCAAGACAGCAAAATAATTTGTTATAGAACAGCCTATGTAGAGGGACAGGGGAGGAGTTATATTCCAAGAGGGAAAGACCTTTGAGCCAGGCTCAATTTGTAGAGGCTGTTGAATGAAAATGAGGGAGAGAGAATGCACACTTTACTGCACTATTAAAGCAAAATTCTGACAATAACTTCTAAAAATGATTCAACTCTTATACACTGAGAATATGACAGACCTTCCAAAAGTATAATTTCTTACATGAACGTCCAGGTATATAAGGAAAAATAACTATTTCATACCAATATCTCCAGCCGCCTTTATTGTTGGTTCACCACATAGGTTTTTATCAGAATCGCAGAACATTAATTTTTTAAATTAGCTACCATTACAACTAGCTTGAGAAGAACTTTCTTTTTAATAATTCGACCCAGATGCATTCTAGATACTCCAGTGTTACGAATCGATGGCTTCATGAGGAGCCGCTGTTGACTCATGCTATCTCTGGACACACTGACAGGAAATGTTTTCTTACACCTGTTTTCCTCCTGCTTTTCCTTGGTAGGACTTAGTTCCTTGGCATAGTTCAGTATCAATGGCAGTCATAGAGAAGTGTTACAGAAACCCAGCTTATTCCAACTTGTGAATTATTTGGCACCCAGGAACCAGGTCTTACAATCTTCAACCCACTTTTTCTTAACATGGCCCCTTTTCTGAAATGTTTATTTATATATGATGTAGGCCTGGGGAAAGGACATGGACTTTCAAAGAAAATATTCTCCAATAGATCTCTCAACTCCAGAGAACCTTCTGACTAAATCTGAAAGAATTCCACTGTGCTCTGATAACATCCTTTAATAATGAAGGAAAAGATATTTTTCCCCCAGGAGGATTTTGTAGTGAAAAGATGGCATAATTTTTTTAAAAATGTTGTTTATAATCTCATTTGTTTTTTCATTTGTGGGGTGTGTCTTAAATCCTAAATGGTACATCCTTTTTAAAATACTTCTAGTAATAAAATGTTTGTGAAGTTATGTTGTAAATATCATTGGACTATGTTTAATAATGTTAAGTTGATCCCACTTCCCCTGAAATTATATACATAAATGCTGAAAGTATAAATTTACATATACAACTTCATGGAACATTTTTCTTCCAAGTGTGCATTTGCTAGAATTTGCATTGAAAGGTTTTGGAAGGAGCCTGTTGGTATGAATCCTGTGTGAGCAACACTCAGATTTGTTGCATACTGAACAGCATGCTAAATCTCACTTCACAATCTTAGATTTCTCATCTACCATCTTGAGCTGAATTTAAAATGTAACTGCAGTTTATTATGTCACCTGTTCGTCAAACACTGATGCAAAGCTTAGTTTTCAGTGTGAAGAACCCATGACTAGAGAAGGGAAGAAGAAAGGGTCAAGCAGACCTCATTAAAGAATGTATGGGCAAGAAAACACATCAGATGTCTTGATAGGTTTTTTAAAGTCCTGTTAGACTTGTCATGATTTCCAAAACACTAAATGCCATCTAGTATTTTGGACCCTCCAAAATTACAGTAGAATATTATTATGGGTCATCTTAATTGGAAATATACAGGAAAATCCTGATGATTAATGTAGACTAGTGATAGCTCTCACACATTTATATAACCTATGTTGAAAAGAAAGAAGAAAGGCAGGAAGGAAAGAAGGAAAAAGAGCGGAGAGAGAGGAACAAGAAAACACGTGGATTTGTGGAAATGAAAATTTTTAAATTACTAATTTGCAAGAATGGGTAAGAAAAATACCGAGTATGAACATAAATGCTTTCAATTCCGTTTGTCTCTTAATCCTTCTCAGTCCGTGGCCAGTTTTGAAACTTGGTGTAACTTCCTTCCTTTATTCCTCCCTCCCTTGCTCCCTCCATCCCTTCTTGCCAGCCTCCTTCCCTTCCTCTCTCCTTGAGTTTCCTTCTTCTTTCTTGTTCCCTCCCTCCCTCCCTCTCTCTTTTTTCCCCTTAGTTTCCCCGGAAGCACATATACCAGCCATTTGAATGCTTTCTGCTCATAGATACTGCCAAGCCCCCTCACCCAGACTGCTGAATAGATTTGGTAGAATGGAATGAGAAACATAGACTTTGTGTCTGTGGCGGCCACCTCTGATGTTGCAGACTTTTGCCGTGATTATGCACTCCAGCCGAGGGACGCTAGAGAGGTTGAAATTTCAACTGTGGGATTTGCCATTTTGGAATTTGCAGAAATGTACTGGATATGCTAACAGCAGCCTGGCTAGCCTCCACTTCACAAGGAAGTATTTAAATATACACGTGTAATATGAAGAAAATTGCATTAGATCATAAGGGATGAATTATTTTGTAAATGACTATACCATCAAATACCATACCTGATATCAATCATCTTCATCAGACAGTATCTGTGTATGTAAGGAGATAAACAAAAAAGCAGGAGTTTATTTCTCTCTAATGTATCCTTGACTCTCTAGCAGTGACCTCTGAAATGTCTCTTCTGATCCAGACTTGTTTGAATCATGTGCAACATTTTAGATTTGTCTTTTCTCTGCAAGTTTTTTTTGTTAAGTACCATAACATATTGAACCAAATAGTTTTGCTTGCTTTCTATTGATGACACATGATTTTGGCTTTTATCTTCAGTGGAAAATCAATGTGTCACATGGAGTTCACTAAGAAAAAGGTATGGGGCCTCTTTGTAATTCTTTGTCAGATGATTGCTTTATCTTGATTTATGCCTTCAAACTTTTTCCCATTCAGCAGAAAATATTGTGTCGCTATCTGTGAGAGCAAAGCGATCTATACCAATTTATGCTCTAAGTGTAGCCTCCTTCCAGAACTGCTTATGGAACATATCAACTCACTATAGATTAGGGACATAATGGATTCTTCTTTCTTAAAAGTGGCAGATTGACAATTTTAGTTCATATACAAGCTTTTATATTAACATTAAAACAATATTTCTATGTAAAGTAAAATATTGTAGTTGATTATTATTCGAGGGCCTCCCAGAATTTCAAGGTCTGAAAATAAATTCAGTGTTCCTGGTGGTAACAAAATTGCCCCTACTTCCTTGTATCAGGACTGCCATTTGGAACTGCTGGGGAAGCTCTTTTCAGAAATTATTTTCAAAACAGCATTGTTGCCTTTTGCCAAACTGAAATCTGGTTGTAAACTTTTGAAAACTAGTTCCTTGGAATGGAATTCAAGTTGTCTTCTAAGCAATTTTTTTTAACTCAAACATACATTCTATCTTGCTTTATTATGTCACTATTTGTGTAGGAAACATATTTCTATTTTTACCATTTTCAATTTATTTACATTTACATTTACATTTGTGTGTATATATATATACACACATACATACACTTTAAGTTCTGGGATACATTTGCAGAACTTGCAGTTTTGTGAAATAGGTATACATGTGCTGTCGTGGTTTGCTGCACCCATCAACTCGTCATCTACATTAAGTATTTCTCCTAATGCTATCCCTCCTCTTTCCTTCCTACCCACTGACAGGCCCCAGTGTGTGATGTTCCCCTCCCTGTGTCTATGTGTTCTCATTGTTCAACTCCCACTTATGAGTGAGAACATGTGGTGTTTGGTTTTCTGTTCTTGTGATAGTTTGCTGAGAATGATGGTTTCCAGCTTCATCCATGTCTCTGCAAAAGACATTAATCCATCCTTTTTTATAGCTGCATGGTATTCCATGGTGTATATGTGCCACATATTCTTTATCCAGTCTATCATTGATGGGCATTTGGGTTGGTTCCTAGTCTTTGCTCTTGTGAATAGTGCTGCAATAAACATATGTGTGAATGTGTCTTTATAGTAGAATGATTTATAATCCTTTGGATGTGTACCTAGTAATGAGACTGTTAGGTCAAATGATATTTCTAGTTCTGGATCCTTGAGGAATTGCTACACTGTCTTCCACAATGGTTGAACTAATTTACACTCCCACCAACAGTGTAAAAGCATTCCTATTTCTCCACATCCTCTCTAGCACCTGTTGTTTCCTGACTTTTTAATGATTGCCATTCTAACTGGCGCGAGATGGTATCTCATTGGACCAGGGGTGATGAGCTTTTTTTTTTTTTTTTTCTTCGAGACAGCCTCACTCTGTCACCCAGGGTGGAGTGCAGTGGCACAATTTCGGCTCACTGCAACCTCCACCTAATGGGTTCAAGCAATTCTCCTGCCTTAGCCTCTTGAGTAGCTGGGATTACAGATATATACCACCACGCCTGGCTAAAGTTTTTTTGTGTGTTTTTGGTAGAGACAGAGTTTCACCATAGTGGCCAGGCAAGTCTCAAACTCCTGACCTTGTGATCCACTCGCCTTGGCCTCCCAAAGTGATGGGATTACAGGCGTGAGCCACCACGCCCAGCCTATGATGAGCTTTTTCTCATGTGTTTATTGGCCGCATAAATGTCTTCTTTTGAGAAGTGTCTGTTCATATCCTTTTCCCACTTTTTGATGGGGTTGTTTTTTTCTTGTAAATTTGTTTAAGTTCCTTGTAGATTCTGGATATTAGCCCTTTGTTAGATGGATAGATTGCAAAAATTTTCTCCCACTCTGTAGGTTGTGTGTTCACTCCGATGATAGTGTCTTTTGCTGTGCAGAAGCTATCTTTAGTTTAATTAGATCCCATTTCTCAATTTTGGCTTTTGTTGCCACTGCTTTTGGTGTTTTAGTCGTGAAGTCTTTGCCTATGCCTATGTTCTGAATGGTATTGGCTAGGTTGTCTTCTAGAGTTTTTATGGTTTTAGATCTTATGTTTAAGTCTTTAATCCATCTTGTGTTAATTATTTTATAAGGTGTAAGGAAGGGGTCCACTTTCAGCTTTCTTCATATGGCTAGCCAGTTTTCCCATCACCATTGATTAAATAGTCAATCTTTCCCCATTGTTTGTTTTCGTCAGGTGTGTCAGAGATATGTTGTATATTTCATGGTACAATGCCTTCTGTCAATGGGGAAAAATAACAAGCATATATGGGATGAATGAAGTCTGCTATGGTTAAGGTTGAGAATATTTACTGATCCTTGAGTTCAGTCTCCAGGAATGTTGGAAATAGAGAATAGAGATAATGGAGATAAAGAAAAGTTCTGAAAATGACACTTCCCATAGTGTCAAAATTGTGATCTATTGGAGAATTCTGTGATACATCAAAATCTCTGTTTATGCTGAGGTTTGTTATTGTGTATGAGCATATCTTTATCAGGTGTAGGCTATTTCTATACTTTCATGTCTTTAAATCAATGTTTCTATTCACATATGTATATGTGCAAATAGAAGCATGCTAATATTATATATATATTGTCTGTCATTACCATGATTGCTATGATTATCATTAGCATGTATTATTAGTGTGACCGAAGTATCATCAGTATCAGTTTCTTTCTCACTGCAGTGCTCCTGTAATGCTTCATTTCTACAGAGCCAACCTACACCCACCGTTTCCCTGACTATAACTTTACCTAAAGTATAAGCCCTTATAAAGCCATGAAAGCCTACCAAGAATTGTCAAAGAAGCTAGGCAGCAGCCAGGCTCTGCCTTAGGAAAAGATTTTACTTTTTATTATCATGTGCAGTACTTAACTACTTGTTTTGACCTCTAAGATTTTGCTCTCCTATATTTCTATCCCCTGGCTTTCTGATATTTCATGTGATTATATTTGAAATTTTAACCTTGCTTTTCTTTTTGGAATCTCTGATATCTCTGCTGCCACAGGTAATGACAGGTTCCTCTCTAACTGTTGGTGTTATCCCTGGTCAGATTATTACTGATGACAGAAGTAGATGTTTTACGTGGATTCTCTCGATATCAGAAACAAATACAGATATCACAACCCAAAAATGACAGACTGATAACCATTATGAACTTAGATGCAACATTCTTAATACAATATTAGCAAATTGAGTCTAGGAATATTTAAAAATGATAATGTGTTTTAACCAAGTGGGGTTTATCTCAAGTTGGTTTCAACAACTGAAAATCTACCATGCTGACAGAAAAAAGAAAAATCACGTGACACTCTCAATAGATGCAAAAAAGGAATTTACAAAATGTAACACATTTTTTAAATTAAAAACTCCCAGCAAACTGAGGATAGAAAAGTACATTTTCAAACTGATTATGTGTTTACAAAAAATCTATAGCAAACATCTTACTTAAAATGGTGAAAGCCTTAATACTTTCTACATAAGATTATGAAAAATGCAATGATGTCCTCTCTCCCTAGTTCTTTAAAGTATTGCATTCAATATTAAATAAGTGGAAATATATACCAAGTTCATTGATAAATATTTAATAATTATGAGATGATAATTCTCCTGGAATTGATCTCTAGATTCAGTGGAATTCCCATGAAACCTTATAGGTCCTTTTGGATAAATTACAAAACTGATTCTAAAACAGGGAGAAAGAAAGAAGGGAAGGAAGGAGGAATGGACAGAAAGAAGAAAGAAATAAAGAGAAAAGAAAAGAAAATAAGAAATAAGTGACACCCAAGTTGGGAAGAAAGAAAAATACTATTCTCACGTGATGTAAACATATACATAGAAAATCCTTAGGCATCTGCAGAAGTGTGCTAGAGGTATGAAGTGAATTTAACAAAGTTGTAGGATGAAAGATCAATAAATAAAATCAATTGTGTTTCTATACACAATCAACACCAATTAGAAAATAAAATTATGTAAGCACTTTAACTTATAATAGCCTCAAAAATAATAAAATAATTCAGAATAAATTTAATAAAAGGTATGCTGATCCAAAATTTCTAAATCACTAATACGAGAGATTGAATAGGTAGAAATATGTATCAAGTTCATTGGTAAATATACATGTCATACTTATTAGATGATAATTCTTCTGAAACTGATCTCCAGATTTGGCACAATCCCAGTCAAACCTATAGGCCTTTTTGGAGAAATTACAAAGCTGATTCTAATTTTTTTTTTAAATGCAGAAGTCCTAGAATAGCCAGAGCATGTTTTAGAAAGAAGAATAAAGTTGGAAAACTTTCCAAATTTCAAGACATATTGTAAAGCTACACTAAACAGTACAGTAAACTTACTGGCATGAAGAAGACATATATATCAGTGAAACAGAATAAATAATTTAGAAATATATCCTGCCTTACATGGCCAAAGTTGCCAAAATATTTCAATAAGGAAATCAATGTCTTTATAAAGATGGTACTATTAAAATTGGATATTAAATGGAGAATATGAACTTCAGAATTACCTCACACCATATCCTCAAATTAACTCAACATGTATTTTATACATAATGTAAATATAAAATGTATAAAGCTTACTGAATAGGAAAAATTTTTAATAATCTTACTATAGCTAAAAACTTTTTAGATAAGAAAAGGATGGATGAAAATGGAAAAAAATAGTAAGTTGGACTTCATGAAATTAAGACTTTTGCAACTTAAAACATAGCATCAAAAAATGAAAAGGCAAACCACAGATTGGGACAGAATAATTTTAAATATGTCTGATAAAGAACTTTCATCTAGAATGTACACATAACTAAAAAACTAAATAACAAAACACAAATAACTCATTTAACGTAATATTTTGACCTAAATGGGCCAAATATTTGTACAGATATTTTAATTTAAAAAGAGATGATGTCCAATACACAAATGAAAAGATACTTAACATTACCCGTCATCAGGGAAATGCAAGTTAAAACCACATTGAGGTACCACTGTACACCCACTGGAGTGGCTGACACGAGCAGAACTGACCATACCACATGATGTGAAGAATTGCTATTCACACCTGGCTAGTGGGACTTCAAAATGGTACAGACATTTTGGAAAGCAGTTTGGCAGTTTCTTTTAATGTTAAACTTAGTACTGATCATATAGCCAAATAATCCCACTGCGACTCAAAATAAATAAAAACATATCCGTACCAAGCCTCATCCTTGAAGTTCATAGCAGATGTGTCCATCAACTTGTAAATGGATAAACCAGTTGTAGATGGAGTACCACTCAACAATAAAAAGGAGCAAACTGATACAACAGCAATATAAATGAATATCAAAAGCATTATGCTCAGTGAAAGAAGCTAGACATGAAAGACACCAATGTATCATTCCACTAATAGGATACTCTAGAAAATGCAAACTGTAGAAACAGAAGCAGATTAGTGGTTGCCTGTGTTCAGGAATGGAGAAAAGATCAAATGCAAAACAGCAAAAGAAAACGTTTTGTGATGATGCAGATTTTCTGTATCTTGATCATGATTGTGGTCAAATGATGATATTCATCTGCCATAACCCATTAAATTGCACATTGAAAAGGGTGAATTTTACTGTGTGTACATTATACTTAAATGGAGCTGTAAATATGTTTGGAGCTTATCTGTGAACATTAGTTGCAGAGCAGGAGTTACTTTTATAGAGTGGAAATCTGCTGAGTGCCAACTTGAGAAGGGTTGAAAAAAATTAGAACCTTCTTCCAACACATTTCAGTTAGAACACTCTTAGGATGTCGTTACAGCTGCGCTCTATATTGGAGTCTCTGATGAAATCACATGTCTGACGATCTCAGCATGCCTTTAATCAACAGAATATACACGTGTTTTCTTTTATTACTATAAAGGATATACCAAACAACTTTTTCAAGACTTTACTTCAAAAAGGCACGTAGTTTTGCAACATTTTTGGTAAGTCTTTAATTATTTCAAAATGAAAAATTGAAAATAAAATGCAATTATTTACTCAGGCCCCCCAAAAAAAGGTCTGTACGGGGAATGCATGTGGTGTGTGTGTGTGTGTGTGTGTGTGTGTGTGTGTAAGTGTGTGATTTGAAGAATTGAAAAAATTTTAGTGGGGTTTTGTAGCATCACTTTGATAGCATCCTGTAATTTTGTATTGTGTTTGAAATAAAAATAAAGTGAATACACTGATAAAAGAATTTGAAAAGAATTTGCATTATTGCCTAAATTATGTGTGGTTTCCACAGTGGCATGAATCGAGCATCTTTAACCTACATAACAATATATCAGAAGTATTAGGTAAAAAATAAGTAAACTAGTATAACAAAGTTAAATATTTCTAAAGTAAAATTATAGCTTTATTTTTTTTCCTGAAATGTTTTGAGGAGATATTTACACCAAAAGATATTATCACTGATCAATGAAACTTTTTAAGAATTTGCTTGTGTCCCACCAATATTTGATTACATAGTGCTTCTGTGAGTTCCATTTCATTAATTTAGCTTTGACAGGAGAGAAGGCAATGGCTCTGCAGCCTCTCTCGGTGTGGCATGATCCTGGTTCCGCTGGCTGATCTCTATTAGAACCATGGCCTTAATCATGCCTTTCATGCTTCTAACTTGATTTGCATTTGTTGTGTGATCCAAATTTATTCTCTCGTTTAGTCGCTTCCACCCATAGAAAAGCAGGTCTTTTTCATTTCTCCTTCACCATTGCCCCCATTTTTTCTTTTTGTCCTCCCATGATGAAAAACAAGACAGAAAACAAACTATAACAACAACAGACACCTTTTGTCTGTGGTCACCAATGCATTGTAGCACTAAACTTTGTTCAAAATCTCTAGATCTGACCTCTATATCTGCTGTTCCCAGAGTTTTTCAATGTGTTCTCTAGACTGCTGTGACCCACTGACAGAAAGTCTAGCTATATTTAATTGAAAGTTATTACTGTCTGATATGGTTTGGCTGTGTCCCCACTGAAATCTCATCTTGCACTGTAGCTCCCATAATTCACATGTTGTGGGAGGGACCCAGTGAGAGGTAAGTGGATCATGGGGGCAGTTTTCCCCACACTGTTCTAGTGGTAGTGAATAAGTCTCATGAGATCTGATGGTTTTATAAGGGGAAACCCCTTTCGCCTTTCACTTGGTTCTCATTTGCTGTTTGCCTACTGCCACGTAAGATGCGCCTTTCGCCTTCTGCCATAACTGTGAGGCCTCCTCAGCCATGTGGAACTGTGAATTCATTAAACCTCTTTTTCTTTATAAATGACCCAGTCTTGGGTATGTCTTTATCAGCAGCATGAAAATTGACTAATACACTCACTGTCCATGAATGATACTCTGTTAGCCCATTTGCATTGTTATAAAGAAATACCTGAGGCTGGGTAATTTATAAAGAAATGCGGTTTATTTGGCTCCTTGTTGTGAAGGCTGTACATGAAGCATAGTACTGGCACCTGCTTCCAGGGAGGGCCTCAGGAACCTTCCAATCATGGTGGAAGGTGAAGGGAAACCAGCATATCACATGGTGAGAGAGGAAGCAAGAGAGACAGGGAGGAGGTGTCAGTCTCTTTTAAACAACCAGATATCGCATGAACTCACAGGGTAAGAACTCATTCATTACCAAGAGGACAGCACCAAGCCATTCAGGAGGCATCTCTCTCCAACATTGGGGATCACATTTTAACGTGAGATTTGAAGGGGACAAACATCCAAACTATGTCA
Organism: Gorilla gorilla gorilla; assembly: GCF_029281585.2. Classification (NCBI taxonomy): domain Eukaryota; kingdom Metazoa; phylum Chordata; class Mammalia; order Primates; family Hominidae; genus Gorilla; species Gorilla gorilla. Next base: position 155,564,439 of record NC_073231.2, read on the forward strand.
GATACCAAAGCTGACAATGCTTAGGATCTTTAGCTGTTCCAGGTTCTGGGAAAAGGGAGAGAGTTAGCTTCCCTCGTCTATGCTGTGCTACTCCATATTATATTAGTAATTATTGTTCTCTAAAGGTTCTTAAAAGCAAATAAGCAAATGCAAGGCAAAACATATAAAAGGCAAGGCAAAACATACGAAATGCAAGGCAAATGCATTAAAAAACTTTTGAGTGTTAATACATAGATTTTATTTTATCTTTTTAATTTCTTTTGCTTAACCAAATAGATTATGTAGTTTTGATTAACTGGCCATGAAATAGCTCTGCCTACATAGAATTTCCCATGAATAATTGGTTGTGGAGACTTTTGTGTGTGACCCAAATCCTCCCTCAAAACTGAAGTTTGCCCAGCTATTGGGAGTGTTGGCAAATCATGCCTCTCAGCTGATTCTCTCTAGAATTTATTCTCAGGAGATCTAATTAATAACTTGTCAAGCTGATGTCCATCCTTGGGGACAACTCGTATCTGAAGAATGGCCAGTGAAAGGTATTAAAACTCCATACTCCTGCCTCAATTTAGGGCAACTCTGAAGGGTCGCCCCAGCTTCTCAGCTCCCCCTTGAGATTAGCTGAGGTATTTGTTGTGACTGCCTCACATCTCAACTCCCTTTATCCAATTCAGCTTTTTCGCCACAGTTGTTGGTTCCTAGGATTTTACCCAGTTAAATATTCTCTACACAAATCTCTATCTCAAATCTGCTTTACAGGGAATGTGGCCTCAGACAGGTTTTCATTAGGTTCTGGACGTAACTCTCATTAGTCATTGATATGATTCGGCTGTGTCTCCATCCGAATCTCACCTTGATTGTAATTATCCCCGCATGTCAAGGATGGAGTCAGGTGGAGATCATTGAATCATAGGGGCGGGTTCCCCCTACTGTTCTCCTGGTAGCGAATAAGTCTCACGAGATCTGATGCTTTTAAAATGGGAGCTTCCCTACACAAGCTTTCTTCTCTGCTACCATTTAAGATGTGCCTTTGCTTCTTTTTTGCCTTCTGCCGTGACTGTGAGGCCTCCCCAGCCATGTGGAATTGTGAGTTCCTTAAACCTCTTTCCTTTCTAAATTACCCGGTCTTGGGTATGACTTTATTAGCAGCATGAGAACAAACTAGTGCAGTCTGTTCTATAAGCCCAAGTCGGATCACAGAGTCCCGCTTTCTGTTTTTTTTTTCTAGCCCATATTTCTACTAAAACTTGACTCATATAGACTTAAAACAAAATAATTAAGCATGGCTAGTATTTATTTAATATTTTATACGTGTCAGGTACTGTATTTTGTAACTTATCTTTTAATAATCTTTCCAAATCTCTAAAAGGAGAACTCTGCTCTTTTATAGAGAAAATAAGGATGGCTCTGAAAATGTTAGCATTAGGGGAAGTAGGGTGAGGGACATAGGGGGCACTTTGTGTTATTTGTGCATTTTGCTATCAATCTAAAATCAGGTCAAAATAAAAATTAAAAAAATGGGTAGTAGAAGCAGGTTGTTAAGATTTTCAGTGTGACTCTAGAATTTTTTTGTTTGATGTTTGTTTTGGAGTGTAGTGGTAAGATCTCTGCTCACTGCAACCTCCACTTCCCAGGCTCAAGCAATTCTCCTGCCTCAGTCTCCCAAGTAGCTGGGATTATAGGTGCCCGCCACCACACCCAGCTAAGTTTTCTATTTTTTTTTTTTTTAGTAGAGATGGGGTTTCAGCATGTTGGCCAGTCCAGTCTCCTACTCCTGACTTCAAGTCATCCGCCCGCCTCAGCCTCCCGAAGTGCTGGGATTATAGGCATGAGCTCCCACTCCTGGCCCAAAGTTCATATTTTAACTACTAACCTAAATTATTTTAAAAACAAAAGCCTCCTTGGACTCAAACCAGGTCAGAGTGACATGATCATGTGCCTGTTTTGTGCAGGGTGAAGTGAGATTATTATCTAGGAAATAGCTGAAATGTCTTGTTGTGGGCATACATATTTCATATAAATTCTAAGCTTCATATTAGCACTTAGATTATAATTATCTAAAGAATAGAGAACAATTTCATATAATTTTCAGTGTATCAGGCGAATCAAAAGTATACATACAAGCATGCAGATGAATTTCAGTGAATATAGTGGTGACAATGCTCAACAGAATATGTGTCCCCCACCCAACCCTGCTTCTTGCTCTTTCACTGTCCTAAAGATAGAACAAAATGGTTCAGGCATCCAGCTTGTCCCCTCCACACTTCACACTTTTACTTAATAGCAGTTTATCTTTAACACTTTGTCATCTTTAAGATGTTGCTAATTCTTTCTGGTAGATCCCAGGACTGAGGATGAGGAAGAATGATTTTATTTAAATAAAGTTGCTTAATTAAAAAACAATTTTTTTAGTTTTAAAATATTTTCATTATTTTATAAAATTTTTGTGGGTACATAGGAGGTTTATATATTTGTGGGGTACATGAGATGTTTTGATACAGGCATGCAGTGTGAAATAATCACGTCATGAGGAATGGGCTTTCCATCCCCTCAAGCATTTATCCTCTGAGTTAAAAACTATTCAATTGGCTGGGCACGGTGGCTCACGCCTGTAGTCCCAGCTCTTTGGGAGGGCGAGGTTGGCAGATCGCCTGAGGTCAGGAGTTTGAGACCAGCCTGGCCAACATGATGAAACCCCATCTCTACTAAAAATACAAAAATTAGCCGGGTGTGGTGGCGAGTGCCTGTCATCCCAGCTACTCGGGAGGCTGAGACAGGAGAATCATTTGAACCTGGGAGGTGGAGGTTACAGTGAGCCGAGATCATGCCATTGTACTCCAGCCTGAGTGACAAGAGTGAAACTCCATGTCAAAAACAAACAAAAATCAATTACATTCTTTAAGTTATTAAAATTAAACATTGTAAATGATTTTTTTTCCCAAAGCTTTTTCAAAGAAAAAAAAGTAGAAACAAAGACACTTTCTACTGATTTCCAATATGGTGACTCTGTATTTCTAGCATGTGTTAAGGTGAAAAATTGATTTTATGTTTAATACAAAACATAGCATAATGTAATGAAAAGCAAGATTGTAATGATAAAGGAAAATAACACTAGTGCTAATTTTTTTCAATTTGAAGCATTGGATTAAAATGAATTAGGTTATATTCCAACATGTTTATATTGAATTTCTTTTTTCTCCAATTGGTTTCTTTTTATTAATGGGGGAGTGTTGCATTTGTATAAGGTTTCCCTATTATATTCAATTGTTTTGAGATGCTTTTAATTTGAAGTTTTTATGTTTTCTTTTTGATGTATACATGTTATGCTTTTATGCTGAATTTGATAATTGGTGCTGTATGTGCAAAGCAAATGTAATTTCCCAGCTTTTATTTTTTAAAGCCCTGGGAAGCAACATAATAAAGTAGAAATAGTATCAAGACAGGAGTTAGAATACCTGGATTCTAAAATTTAAATTAAATTAGGATCTAGTGACATTATAGGTGTTCCTTGATCTTCTGATGACCTGATTCCTCAAAAGAAAAATAAAATAATCTATAAATTGTTTCTAATTCTAAAACTCTATAAATCCTATTTTTAAAATTATAATTAGTTGAACTCTATAAGGTCACAAAAATCCCTATTAAGAAACTAAAATAAAATTTTATCATATCTTAAAAATACTCTGATCTTTTTTTATATGCTGACATGAATTCTAGTTATTTTTGAGCCCCTAAAAAACATTTAAGATCACAGTTTATGTTTTATTATTGACTTTCAGATAATTAACATTTTACTGATAGATATGAACAAATCTACTCTAACAGAGATAGTCATTAGTTTATTTCTCTCTTTTCAGTATCAATAAAAAGTATCGATTTACCAATAACAATGAATTAATTGCCTGAAATAAATGAAACATAAGCAGCAAAAGTGAACTTTTTAGTATAACTCTTCTTGTAAACATTGACTTAGTTCAAAGGGAGCTTATCTTTAAAAAAAAAAGCGCTAATTCATGTCTATTGGTATAGATATAATCTTTTTTTCCTTGAAAATAGATCCTACTATACTCCAGACACTATGCCACTAGGTGCAGATATTAACACAAATAGCAGGTGATCATTGTCCTCATGGAGTTTATTTTAAAGAGAACAAAGTGAGACAAAGGCACACAAGCAAAGAACTACAATACAAAGGGGATGGCATCTGACTCAGCATGGAGGTGTCACGGAAGGTGTTGTTTTGCTTAGGTTTTGAAGTGTGGGTAGGAGATGGCCCATGTTGAGAGTGGGAACTGGGAATTAAAAAGATGAGGAGGTCTCTGCAAATCTACATGGATGGGAAGTAGCATGCTGATGTGGGAAACAACTAAAAAGTTCCAGAATGCATGGTTTATAAAGCGTGAGTCAGAGAGGGCTAGACCAGTAGCCAGATCAAGGATATCTCAGATGTTATAGTCATGAATTAGTGCATTGACCTGCAGGCCATGGGAGTCACTGAAGGTTTCAGTCAGGTAAGTGAGCTGATCAGAACAGTCCTTTAGATAGGCCGCTCTTTTGGCTGTAATGGGGACACGTTTGAAGTAGGGCTATAGCTAAAAATATACAGACACTTCCTCTTGTCTACAGCCCTGCTGGCATCTGTTGTATTTTGACTTTTTAATAATAGCCATTCCAACCGGTATGAAATGGTATCTCATTGTGTTTTGATTTGCATTTTTCTGATGATTAGTGATTCTAAGCATTTTTTTTTCGTGTATTTGTTGGCCATTTGTATGTGTTCTTTTGAGAAGTGTTTGTTCATGTCCTTTGCCCATTTTTTAATTGGGTTATGTTTTTTTCTAATTGATTTAAGTTCCCTGTAGATTCTGGATACTAAAAAACAAACAAAAACCAGAAGTAAATAAATTCTCAGGACACACACACCCACACCCACACCCACAGAGAGAGAGAGAGAGAGAGAGAGAGAGAGCCTAGGTAAGAGGCCACCAACCACCAGGGTCTAAACTGGGAACACTTTCTAGTACAGAATGAATGGAAAGGATTCATGAAATATCTAGAAAGTAACGTTAATGAGATTTACATGTATGGAGTGAATGAGGGGAAACAGGGATCATTCAGGATTCTGGTGGGAATAACAGGGGGAGCCATTAGTTGAAATTTTGAAGTGGGAGAAGGAGAGGGAGTTTTAGGGAGAAAGATGAGTTGTTTTTTTAGGTATTTCAAACCCTTGAAGCTTCTATGGGACATCGAAGTGGAAATAACAGTCTGTGGGTTGGGACAATAAAGAAAGAAATTGGTTGAAGACTAGGGGAAGAGTATAGAGCAAAGAAATATTTAAGATAATAAACATATAGAGATAGCTGAAAATGTGGGACTGGATTACAAAGGAAGAATGATTTAGTTATGAAGCCCAAGGGCTGACAGGAATGGGTGACTAGTCGAGGAGTTCATATGCATCTGTTATTGTATGAATAAAAAAAATTATCTGTTCCTTCCTAAAGATATCTTCAACCTGTTTTTGGATACATATAGGCACTGCTTTTCACTCTCTTAGCCCCATTTCTTATTTTAGCCTCTGCTGTAGCGATCAGTTCTGCACAGGCTTTGACCCAGGCTTTGACTAGTTGGTGCAGGTGTGATATGACACTTACCTGGAATGGCCCACAGTTTGTGGCTGCTCTTACTTAAGCAGGTGGGATGCTCATGTAGGTGTAACCTAGCAGCTTGGTAGAGTTTATGCCCATGGGGCAACCTGTGACCACTCAAAAATAAAGCCCTTTCCTCCTCCCAGATTGAGGAGTCTTGCATTATGTAATAAAACTCCTTAGAAGGCCTATTAGGTTCCAATACAGCATTAGGCAACTTGATAAGGTATCCCATCATCAGCCTTCCTTTCTTCCCTCATTCCTCTGCCTCTCACTCTTTCTTCCTAAGTTAACTTCTTAGATAAAATGCCAACATTCTATATTTTGTCTCACATCAGGGAAAATAATTGTATACCCCATTTCAAAAGCACATAAAAAGGTTACTGTATAGAAAATTTGTCTTTAAGAGATTAAGCTGTAATTTTCCAAATACTTTAAAATTTTATTTCAGATACGTTTTTCATTTTTATAAGCTTCATCTAAAAGCAGAGTTCACCTAAGAATATACCTAAGAGCATATTACATAGAATATATTTTATATTTCAGTAGTTTAGCTAGGATTCTTTCAAAATTGAGAGGATCTACAAATATTTCTAACACATTAGTTTTCAGTCTTAAGGCTGAGTCAAGAACAAAGCTCCTAAACTTTGCATTGGTGATTGAGAACATTTTAAAATTGTTATTTAATTCATTAATTTATTTTTAAAAAATTTTCACATTGTAATTATATAGATTTATAGGATACAATTTGATGTTTCAATGAATATGTATGTTGTCTAATGATCCAATAAGGATAGTTAGTGTATTAATTACCTCATGCATTCATCATTTCTTTTTAATAAGAAATTTCAAAATCCTTTCTTCTAGATACTTTGTAATATACAATACTTTACTTTTAACTATAGTCACCCTGCTTTGCAAAGAACACTACAACTTATTCTTCCTATATAATTGTGATTTCATAACTGTTAACCAATCTATCTCCATTTTGCCCTCCCCACTTCTTCCTCACTGTTTGGTAACCACTATTCTACTCTACTTCTCTATTAACATTTTTTTTTTTAAGATTCCACATATGAGCGAGATCATGCGGTATTTGCTTTCTGTGTCTGGCTTATTTCACTTAACATTGTATCCTACAGGGTCATCCATGTTGTTGCAACTGGCAGAATTTCATTCTTTTTTTATGGCTGAATAGTATTTCATTGTGTGTGTGTCCATATATATATATATATATACATATATAATTTTATGTGTAATTATAATTACACATAAAATTATATATAATTATAATTAATTTTATGCATAATTATAATTACACATAAAATTATATATAATTATAATTATAATTATATATAATAATATATATATTATATGTAATATATAATATACATAACATACATAATGTATATTATATATAATATACATAACGTATATTATATACATTATACATTATATATATTGTAATACACATAATATATATTATGTATATAATATACATAATATGTATTATATATAAAATATACATAATATATAATGTATATTATACATATAATATATATTATATATTAATAACATATTCATATTAATATTAATTATTATTAATTATTAATAATTATTAATAATTATTAATTAATAATTATTATTTTTATTAATATTATTAATATTAATATATAATACATTAATATTAATAATATATTAATATATAATATATTATATATTATACATAATATATTATATATAATATACATAATATGTATTATATATAATATACATAATATATATTATATATATATAATTCACTTGTTTGTTTTTATACACATAGGTTGATTCCATATCTGATTATTAGGAATAGTGCTACAGTAAACATAAGAGTGCAGATATTTTTCAAACACAATGATTTCATTTCCTATGGATATATACCCAGTAGTGGGATTGCTGGGTTATGTGATCGAATGATTGTTTTTTTTTTTATTTTTTATTTTTTAGCGAACTTCCATAAAGTTTTGCTTAATGGTTGTACTAGTTTACAACCCCATCAACAGTGCGTAAGTGTTCCGTTTTCTCCACTTCCTTGCCAACTCTTGTTATCTTTTACCTTTTTGCTAATAGCCATTCTAATGGGTGAACTGGTATCTCATTGCGGTTTTGATTTGCATTTCCCTGATGGTTAGTGATGTTGAACATGATTTTATTATATATTCGTCTTGACAATTTCTATATTTTCTCTTGTGGCATTTCTTTTAGTTTATTTTGTCCTTTTTTTTTTTTTTTTTTTGCGAAGGAGTCTTGCTCTCTTGCCCAAGCTGGAGTGCAGTGGTGCAATCGGGGCTCACGGCAACCTCCATCTCCCTGGTTCAAGCAATTCGCCTGCCTCAGCCTGCTGAGTAGCTGGGGTTACAGGCACACGCCATCATGTTTGGCTAAATTTTTGTATTTTTAGTAGAGAAATGATTTCACCATATTGGTCAGGCTGGTCTCAAACTCCTGACCTCAGGCAATCCGCCTGCCTCAGCCTCCCAGTTTTGCCCATTTTTAAATAAGTTATTTATGTTTTTGCTGTTGAGTTGTTTAAGTTTGTTATATAATCTGGGCATTAACTCCTTAGCAGATGTATAGTTTGCAGATATTGTATCCCATTCTGTAAGTTGTTTTTTCACTCTGTTAAGTTTCCTTTGCTGTGCAAAAGCATTTTAGTTTGATGAAACCCCATTTATCTCTTTTTGCTTTTGTTGCCTGTGCTTTTGACGTCTCATTTAAAAAATCCTTGTAGAACCCAAAGTTATAGAGAATTTCCCACATGTTATCTTCTAGTAGTTTTTCATAGTTTTCAATCTTACCTTTAGGTCTTTAATCGCATTTGAGTTGATTTTTGTATAAGGTAAAAGATAGGGGTCTAATTTCATTATCCCACATGTAGATATCCAATCTTCTCAGTACCATTTAATGAAGAGACTGTCTTTACCCCTGTGTGTGCTCTTGACTCCTTTTTGGAAAATCAGTTGACTTTAGGTATGAGAATTTATTTCTGAGCTGTATATTCTCTTCCATTGGTCTATGTGTTTGCTTTATGGCAGTGCCATGCTGTTTTGCTTACTATGGCTTTGTAGTATATTTTGAAGTCAGGTAGTGTGGTGCCTCCAGCTTTGTTATTTTTGCACAGGATTGCTTTGGTTATTTGGGGTCTTTTCTGGTTTCATACAAATTTTAGGGTATTTTTTTCTATTTCTGTGAAGAATTTCATTGGTATTTTGATAGGGATTGCATAGAATCTGTAGGACATTTTGTTAGTATGGTCATTTCAATAGTATCAGTTCTTCCATTCCATGAGTATATAGTGTCCATTTTTTGTGGATCGTAAATTTTTCCATCAGTGTGTTATAGTTTTCATTGTAGAGATCTTTCACGACCTTGATTAAATTTATCTGCAGATTTCTTGGTAGCTATTGTAAATGGAATTCCTTTCTTGATGACTTTTTCAGATAGTTCACTATTAGTGTATAGAAACACCACTGAATTTTCTGTGTTGATTTTGTATACTACAACTTTACTGAATTTATTTATGATTTCTAGTAGTTTTTGGTCAAGTCTTTAGGGTTCTCACTCTATATAAGTATATATAGAAAGAACCCTAAAGAGAGAGAGATCATATATATCTATATGATCATATATATAGATGTATACATATGTATGTGAGATCACATTTTCTACAAACAGAAACAATCTGACTTCCTTCTTTCCAGTTTGGATCCCTCTTATTTATTTCTTTTGTCTAATTGCTCTGGCTCTGACCTCCAGTACTATGCTAAATAGAAGTGGTAGAAGTTGACATCCTTGTCTTCCTCCACATCAAAGAGGAAAAGCATTTAACTATTCACCATAAATAAGATGTTAGCTGTGGGTTTGTCACCTATGGCCTTTACTGCGTTGAGGTACACTCCTATACCTACTTTCTTGACAGTTTTTATCATAAAGGAATGTTGACTTTTGTCACGTGTTCTTTTTGCATCTGTTGAAATGATCACATGGTTTTTGTTCTTCTTTCTATTGTGGTGGTGTATCATATTTACTGATTTGTGCATGTTAAGCCATCCTTTCATCCCTGGGATGAACCCCACTTGATTATAGTGAATACTCTTTTTAGTGTGCTGTCGAAGTCAGTTCACTTGTATCTTGTTGAGAATTTTTGTATCTATGTTCTTCAGGAATATTGGCCTGTTATTTTCATTTTGTGCGTGTCTTTGTCTGGTTTTAGAATCAGGATATTGCGAGCCTCATAAGATGAGTATGGAAGTATTCCTTCCTCATTACTTTTGTGGAAAAGTTTGTGGAGAATTGGTAGTTATTCTTTAACTGTTTGGTAGAATTCAGCAGTGAAGACATCAGGTCCTGGGTGTTGGTTGTTGTTGTTGTTGTTTTGATGGAAGATGTTTTATTATTGATTCAATTTCCAAACTCATTATTGATGTGTTCAGATGTTATATTTCCTCACAATTTAATCTGGGTAGTTGTATGTGTGCAGAAATTTATTCATTTTATTCTACACTATCAAATTTGTTGGCATATAGTTATGAGTAATGTCTTACAATCCCTTCTATTTCTGTGGTGTATCAGTTGTAATGTCTCCTTTTTCATCTTTTATTTATTTGAATTTTCTCTCCTTTTGTCTTAGTTTAGCTAAAGGTTTGTCAGTTTTACCTTTACACTTTGTCTTATTTATCTTTTGAAATATTTTTTAGTGTCTGTTTCATTTATATCTGCTGTGAGCTTTATTATTTCCTTCCTTCTACCAATTTTGGGTTTAGTTTGTTTTTGATGTTCTAGTTACTTGAAGTGTATAATTTTGCTTTGTGATTTGAAAATCTTTCTTCTTTTTTGGTGTAGGCTTTTATTGCTATAAATTTCCCTCTTAGAACTGCTTTTGCTACGTTCCATAGGTTTGGGTATGTTGGATTTTCATTCTTACTTGTCTCAGTGACTTTTGAAATTTTCCTATTAATGTCTTAATGAGACCTATTGATTTCTTGGGTGCGTGCTATTTAATTTCCATGTTTTTATAAAATTTCCAAGGGCTTTCCTGTTGTTGATTTCTGGCTTTATATCCCTGGAATCAGAAAAGATACTTCATATGATATCTGTCTTCTTAAGTTTGTTAAGACTTATTATGTGTCATAATGTATGATTGGTCCTAGAGAATGTTTGGTGTACAGTTGAGAATAATTTGTATTCTGCAGCTGTTGGATGATGTATTAGTCTGTTTTCATACTGCTGATAAAGACATAACCGAGACTGGGTAATTTACAGAGAAAAAGAGGTTTAGTGGACTCATAGTTCCACGTGGCTGGGGAGGTCTCCCAATCATGATGGAAGGCGAAAGACACATCTTACATGGTAGCAAACAAAATAGAATTGAGAACCAAGTGAAAGGGTTCCCCCTTATAAAACCTCAGATCTTGTTAGACGTATTCACTACCACAAGAACAGTATGGGGGAACCGCCCCCATGATTCAATTATCTCCCACTGGTTCCCTCCCACAACATGTATGAATTATGGGAGCTATAATCAAGATGAGATTTGGGTGGGGATATACAGCCAAACCATATCAGGTGAGATCTTCTTTACCTGCTAGGTCCATTTGGTCTATGGGATAGTTTGAGTCTGTCATTTTTTGGTTGATTTTCTCTTCATAGAATCTGTCCATTTTTAAAGTGGAGTGTTGAAATTTCCTACTAATATTGTATTGCAGTCTATCTCTACCTTTAAATCTAATATTTGCTTTATATATCTGGTTGTTCTGGTGTTGGGTACATATATAGTTACACCTAAGTAATATATATGTTATGTCCTCTTATTGAATTGGGCCTTTTATCATTTCATTATACAGTGACATTCTTTTTTTATATAGTTTTTTTTATTTAAAGCCTTTTAAAATATGACATGACTGTGGCTACTCCTGCTTGCTTTTCATTTGTTTGCATAAAATATATTTTTCCATCTCTTCACTTTCAGTCTATTTGTCTTTAATAGTGAGGTAAGTATCATGTAGGCAGCATATAGGTGGGTTTTGCTATCCGAATCCATTCATCCACTTTATATCTTTTAAGTAGAGTTTAATCCACTTCTATTGAAGTTTATTATTGATAAATTAGGACTTCCTTCTACCATTTCATTAGTTGTTTTTTAGATTACTTGTTCACTTCTTCCTTTCTTATTGTTTATCCCTCTAGTTTGGTGGTTTTCTGTGGTGCTAAGCTTTGTTTCTTTTCCCTTTTTTGGTGTGTGTGTGTGTATCTGCTGTAATTTCTTTCTTTCTGGTTAGTGAAACTAACATACAGAGTCCGGTATTTGTAACAGACTATTTTACACTGATAACAACTTAACTTCTGTCACATAAAAATACTCTTGACTTCTCCTCCCCACACACACAATTTATATTTTTGTTACCTTACATTGCATCTTTATGAATGGTAGACTCCATGGAACATAGGATCTATGTCACAACTAAATCAATTATTTAATGGCAGCATTAAAGCAGCCCAAAGAATGTGAAAAACTGGTGTGGGTGTATTTAACTTTTTAAAAACTATGTTTCATAATGTTTTCATTAAAAAGTCTTTATCAGTTTGCTAATGCCTAATTTTTACAACCAGCCACCATAGATTTTACAGGATAAATATATTATTTCAGTGGTAATTGAAGCAGAATTTTTGTTGCTCTTCTTACCCTTAGAGATTGTGTATTATCCTCAGACGTAATTCTTTGATTTTTTTTTTCTTTTCATGTTGTTACACATAGTTACCAACAATCAACGTGAGAATAACCTTTGAATATTTTCAAGCATTAAGATTTGTTTATACAGCTGCACAATTAGACAACCAACACTCTTGGGTCTTTACCTCTCAGCATACACCTGATTATTAACTTAAAGGTATGATGGGAAAAGTATCAATTTTTGTTGGTCACCTAGATTTGGAAATATGTAATAATTATAAGCTTGGGTCTGCTTCTTCAGAAGCCTAGGAATTCGAGTGATGGTTCTCTGAAGAGGCTGGAAACAAAGTATGTGTTTCCAGAAGGCTTAATAGAATATGTTGAGACATAGGCCATTAACACAAAAGTGAAAGAAATGCAAAAAAGTATAAAAGTAAGGATTTGAGAAGGGAAATTTTATTTTTAAGTCTAAGATTCCTATGAATTATATGAAAGTAAATGTCCTATCCTTAAAATTAGCCAAAGGAAGCACTTTACTTATCAATATGATATGACGTTTCATACTCTTATCTAAAGATATCCTAAACTAAGATCCAGTTTTCTAAGTAAAGACCTTTTACTCATGCTTTAAAGCATGTTAGATGATTCCTACCACATCACATCATGTTGTTTACATGTATGATTTAAACTGCATTTATTCTTCAACTCACTGGTTCCTTAGGCTTCTTATCTTTCCTTGCACGCTTAGATAATTTTATGTAAAATTGATTTTTAGAAGTTTAGTTGCTGGGCGTAGTGGCTGTCGCCTGTAAACCCAGTACTTTGGGAATTCAAGGCAGGTGTATTGCTTGAGTCTTGGAGTTTGAGGCCTGCCTGGGAAAGATGACAAACCCCATTTGTACAAAAATAAAAATATTAGCTGGATATGGTGGCACATGCCTGTGGTCCCAGCTACTCCAAGGCTGAGGTGGGAGGATGGCTTGAGTCCGAGAGGCAGAGGTGTGAGCCAAGATCATGCCCTGCTCTTCAGCCTGGGCAACCAAGCCAGACCCTGTTTCAAAAAAAAAAAATCTAGTGAGATTTGATTTCTATTTCTATGTGATTCAAAAGTAGGAGAGCTTCAAGGCAAATGACTATTAAAAAATGGCCATTGCTACTTGCATTTTCTATGAAGCCAGCATACACAGCAAAGTGCAACCTAAAAACCAAGCTATTTAATATGTAGCTTAGATTTCAGGTTTGATTGTCTTTGAGGTTTGATTATTGCAGAGATCAATTGCCAGACCAAATATAGTCTATTTCTGTATTTGGTCTTTTTATCATATGAAACATCCCAGCCTTGGGTATAAATTAAGAGCAAATACAGACATTTATACCGATAGCGGTGTAGATATTTCCATGTTTATACAGTTACCGGTGTAGATACTTCCATGTCTATACAGATAGCGGTGTGGATATTTCCATGTTCATACAGATAGTGGTGTAGATATTTCCATGTTTATAGAGATAGTGGTGTAGATATATCCATGTTTATAGAGATAGCGGTGTAGATATTTCCATGTTTATACAGATAGCGGTGTAGATATTTCCATGTTTATACAGATAGCATTGTAGATATTTCCATGTTTATAGAGACAGAGGTGTATATATTTCTATATTTATAGAGATAGCGGCGCACATATTTCCATGTTTATAGAGACAGCGGTGTAGATATTTCCATGTTTATACAGATAGCGGTGTAGATATTTCCATGTTAATACAGGTAGCGGTGTACATATTGCCATGTTCATACAGATAGCGGTGTAGATAGTTCCACATTTATACAGACGGCGGTGTACATATTTCCATGTTCATACAGATGGCGGTGTAGATATTTCTATGTTTATAGAGATGGCGGTGTAGATATTTAAATGTTTATACAGATAGCTGTGTAGATATTTCCATGTTTATAGAGATGGCGGTGTAGATATTTCCATGTTTCTACAGATGGCGGTGTAGATATTTCCATGTTTATACAGATGGAGGTGTAGATATTTCCATGTTTTTACAGATAGCGTTGTAGATATTTCCATGTTCACACAGATAGCGGTGTAGATATTTCCACCTTTATACAGATGGTGGTGTAGATTTTTCCATTTCCATACAGACGGCGGTTTAGATATTTCCATTGTTATAAAGATGGCGGTGCAGATATTTCCATTGTGATACAGATGGCGGTGTAGGCATTTTCATGTTGATACAGATGGTGGTGTACATAGTTCCCTGTTCATACAGATGGCGGTGTAGATATTTTCATTTTCCTACCGATGGCGGTGTAGATATTTCCATGTTTATACAGATAGCGGTGTAGATGTATCCATGTTCATACAGATGGCAGTGTAGATAATTCCATGTTCATACAGATGGAGTTGAAGATATTTCCATGTTTATAGATATGGCGGTGTAGATATTTCCATGTTTACACAGAAGGCGGTGTAGATATTTCCATGTTTACACAGATAGCGGTGTAGATATTTCCATGTTTATACAGATAGCGGTGTAGATATTTCAATGTTTATAGAGTTGGCGGTGTAGATATTTTCATGTTCCTACAGTTGGTGGTGTAGATATTTCCATGTGTACACAGATAGCGGTGTAGGTATTTCCAAGTTTATGCAGATAGCGGTGTAGATATTTCCACTTTTAGGCAGATAGCGGTGTAGATATTTCAATGTTTAAACAGATAGCGTTGTAGATATTTCCATGTTCCTACAGAGGGCGGTGTAGATATTTACATGTTTATAGAGATGGCGGTTCAGCCATTTCCACATTCATACAGATGGCGGTGTAGATATTTCCATGTATATACAGATAGCGGTGTAGATATTTCCATGTTCATACAGATAGCGGTGTAGATAATTCCATGTGTATACAGATAACTGTGTAGATATTTACATGTTCCTACAGATGGCGGTGCAGATATTTCCATGTTCATACAGATAGCGGTGTGGATATTTCCATGTTTATACAGATAGCGGTGTAGTTATTTCCAGGTTTATACAGATAGCGGTGTAGATATCTCCATCTTAATACAGATGGCGGTGTAGATATGTATATGTTCATACAGATGGCGGTGCAGATATTTCCATGTTCATACAGATGGCGGTGTGGCTATTTCCATGTTCATACAGATAGCAGTGTAGCTATTTCCATGTTCATGCATATAGCGGTGTAGATATTTCCATGTTCATCCATATGGCTGTGTAGATATATCCATGTTCATACAGATGGCGGTGAAGATATTTCCATGTTCAGACAGGTAGCGGTGTAGATATTTCCATGTTTATACAGATAGCGGTGAAGATGTATGCATGTTCACAGAGATAGTGGTGTAGATATTTCCATGGTCATCCAGATGGCTGTGTAGACATATCCATGTTCATACAGATAGCGGTGCTGATATTTCCATGTTCATACAGATGGCGGTGTAGATATTTCCATGTTTATAGAGATATCGGTGTAGTTATTTCCATGTGTAAAGAGATAGCTTTGTAGATATTTCCATGTATATGTAGATAGCTTTGTAGATATTTCCATTTTCATGCAGATAGCGCTGTAGATATTTCCATTGTCAAACAGATAGCGGTGTAGATATTTCCATGTTCATACAGATAGCGGTGCTGATATTTCCATGTTTATACAGGTAGTGGTGTACATATTTCCATGCTTATTCAGATTGCGGTGTAGATATTTCCATGTTTATACAGATAGCGGTGTAGATATCTCCATCTTAATACAGATGGCGGTGCAGATATTTATATGTTCATAGAGATGGCGGTTCAGATATTTCCATGTTCATACAGATGGCGGTGTAGATATTTCCATGTTTATAGAGATAGCGGTGTAGTTATTTCCATGTGTAAAGAGATAGCTTTGTAGATATTTCCATGTATATGCAGATAGCTGTGTAGATATTTCCATTTTCATGCAGATAGCGGTGTAGATACTTCCATGTTCAAACAGATAGCGGTGTAGATATTTCAATGTTCATACAGATTGCGGTGTAGGTATTTCCATGTTTATACAGATAGCGGTGAAGATGTATGCATGTTTACACAGAGAGTGGTGTAGATATTTCCATGTTCATACAGATAGCGGTGTAGATATTTCCATGTTCATCCAGATGGCTGTGTAGATAAATCCATGTTCATACAGATGTCGGTGAAGATATTTATATCTTCATACAGATGGCGGTGAATATATTTCCATGTTTATACAGATAGCGGTGTAGATATCTCCATCTTATTACAGATGACGGAGCTGATATTCTCATGTTCATACAGATGGCGGTGTAGACATTTCCATGTTTATAGAGATATCGGTGTAGATATTTCCATGTGTAGAGAGATAGCTTTGTAGATATTTCCATGTATATGCAGATAGCTGTGTAGATATTTCCATTTTCATGCAGATAGCTAAGTAGATATTTCCATGCTCAAACAGATAGCGGTGTAGATATTTCCATGTTCATACAGATAGCGGTGTAGATATTTCCATGTTTATACAAATAGCGGTGTAGATATTTCCATGTTCATACAGATAGCGGTGTAGATATTTCCATGTTCATACAGATAGCGGTGTAGATATTTCCATCTTCATACAGATAGCGGTGTAGATATTTCCATGTTCATACAGATAGCGGTGTAGCTATTTCCAAGTTCATACAGATAGCGGTGTAGACATTTCCATGTTCATCCAGATGGCTGTGTAGCTATTTCCATGTTCATACAGATAGCGGTGCTGATATTTCCATGTTCATACAGATGGCGGTGTAGATATTTCCATGTTTATAGAGGTATCGTTGTAGTTATTTCCATGTGTAAAGAGACATCTTTGTAGATATTTCCATGTATATGCAGATAGCTCTGTAGATATTTCCATTTTCATGCAGATAGCGGTGTATATATTTCCATGCTCAAACAGATAGCGGTGTAGTTATTTCCATGTTCATACAGATAGCGGTGTAGATATTTCCATGTTTATACAGATAGCGGTGAAGATGTATGCTTGTTTACACAGATAGCAGTGTAGATATTTCCATGTTCATACAGATAGCGGTGTAGATATTTCCATGTTCATCCAGATGGCTGTGTAGACATGTCCTTGTTCATACAGATAGCGGTGCTGATATTTCCATGTTCATACAGTTGGCGGTGTAGATATTTCCATGTTTATAGAGATATCGGTGTTGTTATTTCCATGTGTAAAGAGATAGCTTTGTAGATATTTCCACATATATGCAGATAGCTGTGTAGATATTTCCATTTTCATGCAGATAGCGGTGTAGATATTTCCATGCTCAAACAGATAGCGGTGTAGATATTTCCATGTGCATACAGATAGCGGTGTAGATATTTCCATGTTTATACAGATAGCGGTGAAGATGTATGCTTGTTTACACAGATAGCGGTGTAGATATTTCCATGTTCATACAGATAGCGGTGTAGATATTTCCATGTTCATCCAGATGGCTGTGTAGACATATCCATGTTCATACAGATAGCGGTGCTGATATTTCCATATTCATCCAGATGGCTGTGTAGATATTTCCATGTTCATACAGATAGCGGTGCTGATATTTCCATGTTTATACAGGTAGTGGTGTACATATTTCCATGCTTATACAGATAGCGGTGTAGATATTTCCATGTTTTTACAGATAGCAGTGAAGATGTATGCATGTTTACACAGATAGCGGTGTAGATATTTCCATGTTCATACAGATAGTGGTGGAGATATTTCCATGTTCATCCAGATGGCTGTGTAGATATATCCATGTTCATACAGATGGCGGTGAAGATATTTCCATCTTCATACAGATGGCGGTGTAGATATTTCCATGCTCATACAGATAGCGGTGTAGATATTTCCATGTGTATACAGATAGCGGTGTAGTTATCTCCATCTTAATACAGATGGCGGTGCAGATATTTATATGTTCATACAGATGGCGGTGCAGATATTTCCATGTTCATACAGATGGCGGTGTAGATATTTCCATGTTTATAGAGATATCAGTATAGTTATTTCCATCTGTAAAGAGATAGCTTTGTAGATATTTCCATGAATATGCAGATAGCTGTGTAGATATTTCCATTTTCTTGCAGATAGCTGTGTAGATATTTCAATGCTCAAACAGATAGCGGTGTAGATATTTCCATGTTCATACAGATAACAGTGTAGATATTTCCATGTTTATACAGATAGCGGTGTAGATATTTCCATGTTTATACAGATAGCGGTGTAGCTATTTCCATGTTCATGCGGATAGCGGTGTAGCTATTTCCATGTTCATACAGAGAGCGGTGTAGATATTTCCATGTTCATCCAGATGGCTGTGTAGATATTTCCATGTTCAAACAGATAGCGGTGCTGATATTTCCATGTTCATACAGATGGCGGTGTAGATATTTCCATGTTTATAGAGATATCGGTGTAGTTATTTCCATGTGTAAAGAGATAGCTTTGTAGATATTTCCATGTATATGCAGATAGCTGTGTAGATATTTCCATTTTCATGCAGATAGCGGTGTAGATATTTCCATGCTCAAACAGATAGCGGTGTAGATATTTCCATGTTCATACAGATAGCGGTGTAGATATTTCCATGTTTATACAGATAGCGGTGAAGATGTATGCTTGTTTACACAGATAGTGGTGTAGATATTTCCATGTTCATACAGATAGCGGTGTAGATATTTCCATGTTCATCCAGATGGCTGTGTAGACATATCCTTGTTCATACAGATAGCGGTGCTGATATTTCCATGTTCATACAGATGGCGGTGTAGATATTTCCATGTTTATAGAGATATCGGTGTAGTTATTTCCATGTGTAAAGAGATAGCTTTGTAGATATTTCCATGTATATGCAGATAGCTGTGTAGATATTTCCATTTTCATGCTGATAGCGGTGTAGATATTTCCATGTTCATACAGATAGCGGTGCTGATATTTCCATGTTTATACAGGAAGTGGTGTACATATTTCCATGCTTATACAGATAGCGGTGTAGATATTTCCATGTTTTTACAGATAGCAGTGAAGATGTATGCATGTTTACACAGATAGCGGTGTAGATATTTCCATGTTCATACAGATAGTGGTGTAGATATTTCCATGTTCATCCACATGGCTGTGTAGATATATCCATGTTCATACAGATGGCGGTGAAGATATTTCCATGTTCATACAGATATCAGTGTAGATATTTCCATGTTCATAAAGATAGCGGTGTAGATATTTCCATGTTCATGCAGATAGCGGTGCTGATATTTCCATGTTTATACAGATAGCGGTGTAGATATTTCCATGTTTATACAGGTAGCGGTGTAGATATTTCCATGTTCATACAGATAGCGTTGCTGATATTTCCATATTTATACAGATAGCGGTGTAGATATTTCCATGTTTATACAGATAGCGGTGTAGATATCTCCATTTTAGTACAGATGGCGGTGCAGATATTTATATGTTCATAGAGATGGCGGTTCAGATATTTCCATGTTCATACAGATGGCGGTGTAGATATTTCCATGTTTATAGAGATAGCGGTGTAGTTATTTCCATGTGTAAAGAGATAGCTTTGTAGATATTTCCATGTATATGCAGATAGCTGTGTAGATATTTCCATTTTCATGCAGATAGCGGTGTAGCTACTTCCATGTTCAAATAGATAGCGGTGTAGATATTTTAATGTTCATACAGATAGCGGTGTAGATATTTCCATGTTCATACAGATAGCGGTGTAGATATTTCCATGTTCATACAGATAGCGGTGTAGATGTTTCCATGTTCATACAGATAGCGGTGTAGATATTTCCATGTTCATACAGATAGCGGTGTAGATATTTCCATGTTCATACAGATTGCGGTGCTGATATTTCCATGTTTATACAGGTAGCGGTGTAGATATTTCCATGTTTATACAGATAGCGGTGTAGATATTTCCATGTTTATACAGATAGCGGTGTAGATATTTCCATGTTTATACAGATAGCGGTGTAGATGTCTTCATCTTAATACAGATGGCGGTGTAGATACTTATATGTTCATACAGACGGCGGTGTAGATATTTCCGTGTTCATAAAGATGGCGGTGTAGTTATTTCCATGTTTATAGAGATAGCGGTGTAGTTATTTCCATGTGTAAATACATAGCTTTATAGATATTTCAATGAATATGCAGATAGCTTAGTAGATATTTCCATTTTCATGCTGATACCAGTGTAGATATTTCCATGTTTATACAGATAGCGGTGTAGATATTTCCATGTTTATACAGATAGCGGTGTAGATATTTCCATGTTTATACAGATACCGGTGTAGATATCTCCATCTTAATACAGATGGCCGTGTAGTTATTTGTATGTTCATACAGATGGCGGTGCAGATATTTCCGTGTTCATACAGATGGCGGTGTAGATATTTCCATGTTCATACAGATAGCGGTGTAGTTATTTCCATGTGTAAAGAGATAGCTGTGTAGATATTTCCATGTATATGCAGATAGCTGTGTAGATATTTCCATTTTCATGCAAATAGCGGTGTAGATATTTCCATGTTCAGATAGCGGTGTAGATATTTCCATGTTCATACAGATAGCGATGTAGATATTTCCATGTTTATACGGATTGCGGTGAAGATGTATGCATATTTACACAGATAGCAGTGTTGATATTTCCATGATCATACGGATAGCGGTGTAGATATTTCCGTGTTAATCCAGATGGCTGTGTAGATATATCCATGTTCATACAGATAGCGGTGTAGATATTTCCATGTTCATACAGGTAGTGGTGTAGATATTTCCATGTTCATACTGATAGCGGTGCAGCTATTTCCATGTTCATATAGATAGTGGTGTAGAAATTTCCATGTTCAAAGAGATAGCGGTGTAGATATTTCCATGTTCATACAGATAGCGGTGCTGATATTTCCATGTTTATACCGGTAGCGGTGTAGATATTTCCAAGTTTATACAGATAGCGGTGTAGATATCTCCATCTTAATATAGATGGCGGTGTAGATATTTATATGTTCATACTGATGGCGGTGCAGATATTTCCATGTTCATACAGATGGCGGTGTAGATATTTCCATGTTCATACAGATAGCGGTGTAGTTATTTCCATGTGTAAAGAGATAGCTTTGTAGATATTTCCGTGTATATGCAGATCGCTGTGTAGATATTTCCATTTTCATGTAGATAGCGGTGTAGATATTTCCTTGTTCAAAAATATAGCGGTGTAGATATTTCCAAGTTCATACAGATAGCAGTGTAGATATTTCCATGTTTATATAGATAGCGGTGAAGATGTATGCATGTTTACACAGATAGCGTTGTAGATATTTCCATCTTCATACAGATAGCGGTGTAGATATTTCCATGTTCATCCAGATGGCTGTGTAGATATATCCATGTTCATACAGATGGCGGTGAAGATATTTCCATGTTCATACAGATAGCGGTGTAATTATTTCCACGTGTAAAGAGATAGCTGTGTAGATATTTCCATGTACATGCAGATAGCTGTGTAGATATTTCCATTTTCATGCAGATAGCGGTTAAGATATTTCCATGTTCAAACAGATAGCGGTGTAGATATTTCCATGTTCATACAGATAGCGGTGTAGATATTTCCATGGTTATACAGATAGCGGTGAAGGTGTATGCATGTGTACACAGATGGCCATGAAGATATTTCCATGTTCATACAGATAGCGGTGTAGATATTTCCATGTTCATACAGATAGCGGTGTAGATATTTCCATGTTCATACAGATGGCTGTGTAGATATATCCATGTTCATACAGATGGCGGTGAATATATTTCCATGTTCATACAGACGGCGGTGTAGATATTTCCATGTTCATACAGATAACGGTGTAGTTATTTCCATGTGTAAAGAGATAGCTTTGTAGATATTTAAATGTATATGCAGATCGCTATGTAGATATTTCCATTTTCACGCAGATAGCGGTTTAGATATTTCCATGTTCAAACAGATAGCGGTGTAGATATTTCCGTTCATACAGATAGCGGTGTTGATATTTCCATGTTTATACAGATAGCGGTGAAGGTGTATGCATGTTTACACAGATAGCGGTGTAGATATTCCCATGTTCATACAGATCGCGGTGTAGATTTTTCCATGTTCATCCAGATGGATGTGTAGACATATCCATGTTCATACAGATGGCTGTGAAGATATTTCCATGTTCATACAGATAGCGGTGTAGATATTTCCATGTTCATACAGATAGCGGTGTAGATATTTCCATGTTCATACAGATGGCTGTGTAGATATATCCATGTTCATACAGATGGCGTTGAAGATATTTCCATGTTCATACAGATAGCGGTGTAGCTATTTCCAAGATCATACAGATAGCGGTGTAGATATTTCCATGTTCATACCGATAGCGGTGCTGATATTTCCATGTTTATACAGGTAGCGGTGTAGATATTTCCATGTTTATACAGATAGCGGTGTACATATTTCCATGTTTATACAGATAGCGGTGCAGATATCTCCTTCTTAATGCAGATGGCGGTGTAGATATTTCCATGTTTATAGAGATAGCGGTGTAGTTATTTCCATGTGTAAAGAGATAGCTGCGTAGATATTTCCATGTATATGCAGATAGCTGTGTAGATATTTCCATTTTCATGCAGATAGCGGTGTAGATATTTCCATGTTCAGATAGCGGTGTAGATATTTCCATGTTCATACAGATAGCAGTGCTGATATTTCCATGTTTATACAGGTAGCGGTGTAGATATTTCCATGTTTATACAGATTGCGGTGTAGATATTTCCATGTTTGTACAGATAGCGGTGTAGATATTTCCAAGTTTATACAGATAGTGGTGTAGATATCTCCATCTTAATATAGATAGTGGTGTAGATATTTATATGTTCATACAGATGGCGGTGCAGATATTTCCATGTTCATACAGATGGCGGTGTAGATATTTGTATGTTTATAGAGATAGCGCTGTAGTTATTTCCATGTGTAAAGAGATAGCTTTGTAGATATTTCCATGTATATGCAGATTGCTGTGTAGGTATTTCCATTTTCATGCAGATAGCGGTGTAGATATTTCCATGTTCAAACAGATAGCGGTGTAGATATTTCCATGTTCATAAAGATAGCGGTGTAGATATTTCCATGTTTATATAGATAGCGGTGAAGATGTATGCATGTTTACACAGATAGCGTTGTAGATATTTCCATCTTCATATAGATAGCGGTGTAGATATTTCCATGTTCATCCAGATGGCTGTGTAGATATATCCATGTTCATACAGATGGCGGTGAAGATATTTCCATGTTCATACAGATAGCGGTGTAGTTATTTCCACATGTAAAGAGATAGCTGTGTAGATATTTCCATGTATATGCAGATAGCTGTGTAGATATTTCCATTTTCATGCAGATAGCGGTTTAGATATTTCCATGTTCAAACAGATAGCGGTGTAGATATTTCCATGTTCATACAGATAGCGGTGTAGATATTTCCATGGTTATACAGATAGCGGTGAAGGTGTATGCATGTTTACACAGATAGCGGTGTAGATATTTCCATGTTCATACAGATCGCGGTGTAGATATTTCCATGTTCATCCAGATGGCTGTGTAGCCATATCCATTTTCATACAGATGGCGGTGAAGATATTTCCATGTTCATACAGATAGCGGTGTAGATATATCCATGTTCATACAGATAGCGGTGTAGATATTTCCAAGTTCATACCGATAGCGGTGCTGATATTTCCATGTTTATACAGGTAGCGGTTTAGATATTTCCATGTTTATACTGATAGCGGTGTAGATATTTCCATGTTTATACAGATAGCGGTGTAGATATTTCCATCTTTATACAGATAGCGGTGTAGATATCTCCTTAATACAGATGGCGGAGTAGATATTTATATGTTCATACAGATGGCGGTGCAGATATTTCCATGTTCATACAGATGGCGGTGTAGATATTTCCATGTTTATAGAGATAGCGGTGTAGTTATTTCCATGTGTAAAGAGATAGCTGTGTAGATATTTCCATGTATATGCATATAGCTGTGTAGATATTTCCATTTTCATGCAGACAGCAGTGTAGATATTTCCATGTTCAAACAGATAGTGGTGAAGATATGTCCATGTTCATACAGATAGCGGTGTATATATTTCCATGTTCATACAGATAGCGGTGTATATATTTCCATGTTCATACAGATAGCGGTTTAGGTATTTCCATGTTCATATAGATAGCGGTGCTGATATTTCCATGTTTATACAGGTAGTGGTGTAGATATTTCCATGTTTATACAGATAGCGGTGTAGATATTTCCATGTTTATACAGATAGCGGTGTAGATATTTCCATGTTTATACAGATAGCAGTGGAGATATCTCTATCTAAATACAGATGTCGGTGTAGATATTTATATTTTCATACAGATGGCGGTGTAGATATTTATATGTTCGTACAGATGGCGGTGTAGTTATTTCCATGTTTATACAGATATCATTGTAGATATCTCCATCTTAATACAGATGGCGGTGAAGATATTTATATGTTCATACAGATGACGCTGCAGATATTTCCATGTTCATACAGATGGCGGTTTAGATATTTCCATGTTCATACAGATAGCGGTGTAGTTATTTCCATGTGTAAAGAGATAGCTGTGTAGATATTTAAATGTATATGCAGATAGCAGTGTAGATATTTCCATTTTCATGCAGATAGCGGTGTAGATATTTCCATGTTCAAACAGATAGCGGTGTAGATATTTCCATGTTCATACAGATACCGGTGTAGATATTTCCATTTTCATGCAGATAGCGGTGTAGATATTTCCATGTTCAAACAGATAGCGGTGTAGATATTTCCATGTTTATGCAGATAGCGGTGTAGATATCTCCATCTTAATACAGATGGCGGTGTAGATATGTATATGTTCATACAGATGGCGGTGCAGATATTTCCATGTTCATACAGATGGCGGTGTGGCTATTTCCATGTTCATACAGATAGCGGTGTAGCTATTTCCATGTTCATGCATATAGCGGTGTAGATATTTCCATGTTCATCCATATGGCTGTGTAGATATATCCATGTTCATACAGATGGCGGTGAAGATATTTCCATGTTCATACAGATGGCGGTGTAGATATTTCCATGTTTATAGAGATGGCGGTGTAGATATTTCCATGTTTATAGAGATAGCGGTGTAGTTATTTCCATGTGTTAAGAGATAGCTGTGTAGATATTTCCATGTATTTGCAGATAGCTGTGTAGATATTTCCATTTTCATGCAGGCAGCGGTGTAGATATTTCCATGTTCATACAGATGGCGGTGTAGATATTTCCATGTTTATACAGAATGTGGTGTAGATATTTCCATGTTTATACAGATAGCGGTGTAGATATTTCCATGTTTATACAGATAGAGTTGTAGATATCTCCATCTTAATATAGATGGCGGTGTAGATATTTAAATGTTCATACAGATGGCGGTGCAGATATTTCCATGTTCATACAGATGGCGGTGTAGCTATTTCCATGTTTATAGAGATAGCGCTGTACTTATTTCCATGTGTAAAGAGAGAGCTTTGTAGATATTTCCATGTATATGCAGATCGCTTTGTAGATATTTCCATTTTCATGCAGATAGCCGCGTAGAGATTTCCATGTTCAAACAGACAGCGGTGTAGATATTTCCATGTTCATACAAATAGCAGTGTAGATATTTCCATGTTTTTACAGATAGCGGTGAAGATGTATGCATGTTTACACAGATAGCGGTGTAGAAATTTCCATGTTCATACAGATCGCGGTGTAGATATTTCCATGTTCATCCAGATGGCTGTGTAGCCATATCCACTTTCATACAGATGGCGGTGAAGATATTTCCATGTTCGTACTGATAGCGGTGAAGATATTTCCATGTTCATACAGATAGCGGTGAAGATATTTCCATGCTCATACAGATGGCTGTGTAGATATATCCATGTTCATACAGATGGAGGTAAAGATATTTCCATGTTCATACAGATAGCGGTGTAGATATATCCATGTTCATACAGATAGCGGTGTAGATATTTCCAAGTTCATACCGATAGCGGTGCTGATATTTCCATGTTTATACAGGTAGCGGTTTAGATATTTCCATGTTTATACTGATAGCGGTGTAGATATTTCCATGTTTATACAGATAGCGGTGTAGATATTTCCATCTTTATACAGATAGCGGTGTAGATATCTCCTTAATACAGATGGCGGAGTAGATATTTATATGTTCATACAGATGGCGGTGCAGATATTTCCATGTTCATACAGATGGCGGTGTAGATATTTCCATGTTTATAGAGATAGCGGTGTAGTTATTTCCATGTGTAAAGAGATAGCTGTGTAGATATTTCCATGTATATGCATATAGCTGTGTAGATATTTCCATTTTCATGCAGACAGCAGTGTAGATATTTCCATGTTCAAACAGATAGTGGTGAAGATATGTCCATGTTCATACAGATAGCGGTGTATATATTTCCATGTTCATACAGATAGCGGTGTAGATATTTCCATGTTCATACAGATAGCGGTGTAGGTATTTCCATGTTCATATAGATAGCGGTGCTGATATTTCCATGTTTATACAGGTAGTGGTGTAGATATTTCCATGTTTATACAGATAGCGGTGTAGATATTTCCATTTTTATACAGATAGCGGTGTAGATATTTCCATGTTTATACAGATAGCAGTGGAGATATCTCTATCTAAATACAGATGTCGGTGTAGATATTTATATTTTCATACAGATGGCGGTGTAGATATTTATATGTTCGTACAGATGGCGGTGTAGTTATTTCCATGTTTATACAGATAGCAGTGTAGATATCTCCATCTTAATACAGATGGCGGTGAAGATATTTATATGTTCATACAGATGACGCTGCAGATATTCCCATGTTCATACAGATGGCGGTTTAGATATTTCCATGTTCATACAGATAGCGGTGTAGTTATTTCCATGTGTAAAGAGATAGCTGTGTAGATATTTAAATGTATATGCAGATAGCAGTGTAGATATTTCCATTTTCATGCAGATAGCGGTGTAGATATTTCCATGTTCAAACAGATAGCGGTGTAGATATTTCCATGTTCATACAGATACCGGTGTAGATATTTCCATTTTCATGCAGATAGCGGTGTAGATATTTCCATGTTCAAACAGATAGCGGTGTAGATATTTCCATGTTTATGCAGATAGCGGTGTAGATATCTCCATCTTAATAGAGATGGCGGTGTAGATATGTATATGTTCATACAGATGGCGGTGCAGATATTTCCATGTTCATACAGATGGCGGTGTGGCTAATTCCATGTTCATACAGATAGCGGTGTAGCTATTTCCATGTTCATGCATATAGCGGTGTAGATATTTCCATGTTCATCCATATGGCTGTGTAGATATATCCATGTTCATACAGATGGCGGTGAAGATATTTCCATGTTCATACAGATGGCGGTGTAGATATTTCCATGTTTATAGAGATGGCGGTGTAGATATTTCCATGTTTATAGAGATAGCGGTGTAGTTATTTCCATGTGTTAAGAGATAGCTGTGTAGATATTTCCATGTATTTGCAGATAGCTGTGTAGATATTTCCATTTTCATGCAGGCAGCGGTGTAGATATTTCCATGTTCAAACAGATAGCGGTGTAGATATTTCCATGTTCATACAGATACCGGTGTAGATATTTCCATTTTCATGCAGATAGCGGTGTAGATATTTCCATGTTCATACAGATGGCGGTGTAGATATTTCCATGTTCATACAGATGGCGGTGCTGGTATTTCCATGTTTATACAGGTAGTGGTGTAGATATTTCCATGTTTATACAGATAGCGGTGTAGACATTTCCATGTTTATACAGATAGCGGTGAAGATAATTCCATGTTTATACAGATAGCAGTGTAGATATCTCCATGTTAATACAGATGGCGGTGTAGATATTTATATGTTCATACAGATGGCGGTGCAGATATTTCCATGTTCATACAGATAGCGGTGTAGTTATTTCCATGTGTAAAGAGATAGCTGTGTAGATATTTAAATGTATATGCAGATAGCAGTGTAGATATTTCCATTTTCATTCAGATAGCGGTGTAGATATTTCCATGTTCAAACAGATAGCGTTGTAGATATTTCCATGTTCATACAGATAGCGGTGTAGATATTTCCATGTTCATACAGATAGCGGTGTAGATATTTCCATGTTTATACAGATAGCGGTGAAGATCTATGCATGTTTACAGAGATAGCAGTGTAGATATTTCCATGTTCATCCAGATGGCTGTGTAGATATATCCATGTTCATACAGATAGCGGTGTAGCTATTTCCATGTTAATACAGATAGCGGTGTAGATATTTCCATGTTCATACAGATAGCGGTGTAGATATTTCCATCTTCATACAGATAGCGGTGTAGATATTTCCATGTTCATACAGATAGCGGTGCTGATATTTCCTTGTTTATACAGACAGCGGTGTGGATATTTCCATGTTTATAAAGATAGCGGTTTAGATATTTCCTTCTTAATACAGATGGCGGCGTATATATTTATATGTTCCTACAGATGGCGGTGTAGATATTTCCATGTTTATACAGATAGCAGTGTAGATATGTCCATCTTAATACAGATGGCGGTGTAGATATTTATATGTTCATACAGATGGCGGTGCAGATATTTCCATGTTCATACAGATGGCAGTGTAGATATTTCCATGTTCATACAGATAGCGGTGCAGTTATTTCCATGTGTAAAGAGATAGCTGTGTAGATATTTAAATGTATATGCAGAAAGCAGTGTAGATATTTCCATTTTCATGCAGATAGCGGTGTAGATATTTCCATGTTCAATCAGATAGCGGTGTAGATATTTCCATGTTCATACAGATAGCGGTGTAGGTATTTCCATGTTCAAACAGATAGCGGTGTAGATATTTCCATGTTCATACAGATACCGTTGTACATATTTCCATGTTCATAGAGACAGCGGTGTAGATATTTCCATGTTTATACAGATAGCGGTGCTGATATTTCCATGTTTGTACAGGTAGCGGTGTAGATATTTCCATGTTTATACAGAATGTGGTGTAGATATTTCCATGTTTATACAGATAGCGGTGTAGATATTTCCATGTTTATACAGATAGAGTTGTAGATATCTCCATCTTAATATAGATGGCGGTGTAGATATTTAAATGTTCATACAGATGGCGGTGCAGATATTTCCATGTTCATACAGATGGCGGTGTAGCTATTTCCATGTTTATAGAGATAGCGCTGTACTTATTTCCATGTGTAAAGAGAGAGCTTTGTAGATATTTCCATGTATATGCAGATCGCTTTGTAGATATTTCCATTTTCATGCAGATAGCCGCGTAGAGATTTCCATGTTCAAACAGACAGCGGTGTAGATATTTCCATGTTCATACAAATATCAGTGTAGATATTTCCATGTTTTTACAGATAGCGGTGAAGTTGTATGCATGTTTATACAGATAGCGGTGTAGATATTTCCATGTTCGTACAGATAGCGGTGTAGCTATTTCCATGTTCATACATATAGCGGTGTAGATGTTTCCATGTTCATCCAGATGGCTGTGTAGATATATCCATGTTCATACAGATGGCGGTGAAGATATTTCCATGTTCATACAGATGGCGGTGAAGATATTTCCATGTTCATGCAGATAGCGGTGTAGATATTTCCATGTTCATACAGATGGTGGTAAAGATATTTCCATGTTCATACAGATAGCGGTGTAGATATATCCATGTTCATACAGATAGCGGTGTAGATATTTCCAAGTTCATACCGATAGCGGTGCTGATATTTCTATGTTTATACAGGTAGCGGTTTAGATATTTCCATGTTTATACTGATAGCGGTGTAGGTATTTCCATGTTTATACAGATAGCGGTGTAGATATTTCCATCTTTATACAGATAGCGGTGTAGATATCTCCTTAATACAGATGGCGGAGTAGATATTTATATGTTCATACAGATGGCGGTGCAGATATTTCCATGTTCATACAGATGGCGGTGTAGACATTTCCATGTTTATAGAGATAGCGGTGTAGTTATTTCCATGTGTAAAGAGATAGCTGTGTAGATATTTCCATGTATATGCATATAGCTGGGTAGATATTTCCATTTTCAAGCAGACAGCAGTGTAGATATTTCCATGTTCAAACAGATAGTGGTGAAGATATGTCCATGTTCATACAGATAGCGGTGTAGATATTTCCATGTTCATACAGATAGCGGTGTAGATATTTCCATGTTCATACAGATAGCGGTGTAGGTATTTCCATGTTCATACAGATAGCGGTGCTGATATTTCCATGTTTATACAGGTAGCGGTGTAGATATTTCCATGTTTATACAGATAGCGGTGTAGATATTTCCATGTTTATACAGATAGCGGTGTAGATATTTCCATGTTTATACAGATAGCAGTGGAGTTATCTCTATCTAAATACAGATGTCGGTGTAGATATTTATATTTTCATACAGATGGCGGTGTAGATATTTATATGTTCGTACAGATGGCGGTGTAGTTATTTCCATGTTTATGCAGATAGCAGTGTAGATATCTCCATCTTAATACAGATGGCGGTGAAGATATTTATATGTTCATACAGATGACGCTGCAGATATTTCCATGTTCATACAGATGGCGGTGTAGATATTTCCATGTTCATACAGATAGCGGTGTAGTTATTTCCATGTGTAAAGAGATAGCTGTGTAGATATTTAAATGTATATGCAGATAGCAGTGTAGATATTTCCATTTTCATGCAGATAGCGGTGTAGATATTTCCATGTTCAAACAGATAGCGGTGTAGATATTTCCATGTTCATACAGATACCGGTGTAGATATTTCCATTTTCATGCAGATAGCGGTGTAGATATTTCCATGTTCAAACAGATAGCGGTGTAGATATTTCCATGTTCATACAGATACCGGTGTAGATATTTCCATGTTCATAGAGATAGCGGTGTAGTTATTTCCAGGTTTATACAGATAGCGGTGTAGATATCTCCATCTTAATACAGATGGCGGTGTAGATATGTATATGTTCATACAGATGGCGGTGCAGATATTTCCATGTTCATACAGATGGCGGTGTGGCTATTTCCATGTTCATACAGATAGCGGTGTACCTATTTCCATGTTCATGCATATAGCGGTGTAGATATTTCCATGTTCATCCATATGGCTGTGTAGATATATCCATGTTCATACACATGGCGGTGAAGATATTTCCATGTTCATACAGATGGCGGTGTAGATATTTCCATGTTTATAGAGATGGCGGTGTAGATATTTCCATGTTTATAGAGATAGCGGTGTAGTTATTTCCATGTGTTAAGAGATAGCTGTGTAGGTATTTCCATGTATTTGCAGATAGCTGTGTAGATATTTCCATTTTGATGCAGGCAGCGGTGTAGATATTTCCATGTTCAAACAGATAGCGGTGTAGATATTTCCATGTTCATACAGAGAGCGGTGTAGATATTTCCATGTTCATACAGATGGCGGTGCTGATATTTCCATGTTTATACAGGTAGTGGTGTAGATATTTCCATGTTTATACAGATAGCGGTGTAGATATTTCCATGTTTATACAGATAGCGGTGAAGATAATTCCATGTTTATACAGATAGCAGTGTAGATATCTCCATGTTAATACAGATGGCGGTGTAGATATTTATATGTTCATACAGATGGCGGTGCAGATATTTCCATGTTCATACAGATA
Organism: Gorilla gorilla gorilla; assembly: GCF_029281585.2. Classification (NCBI taxonomy): domain Eukaryota; kingdom Metazoa; phylum Chordata; class Mammalia; order Primates; family Hominidae; genus Gorilla; species Gorilla gorilla. Next base: position 155,596,683 of record NC_073231.2, read on the forward strand.
GCGGTGTAATTATTTCCATGTGTAAAGAGATAGCTGTGTAGATATTTAAATGTATATGCAGATAGCAGTGTAGATATTTCCATTTTCATGCAGATAGCGGTGTAGATATTTCCATGTTCAAACAGATAGCGTTGTAGATATTTCCATGTTCATACAGATAGCGGTGTAGATATTTCCATGTTCATACAGATAGCGGTGTAGATATTTCCATGTTTATACAGATAGCGGTGAAGATCTATGCATGTTTACAGAGATAGCAGTGTAGATATTTCCATGTTCATCCAGATGGCTGTGTAGATATATCCATGTTCATACAGATAGCGGTGTAGCTATTTCCATGTTCATACAGATAGCGGTGTAGATATTTCCATGTTCATACAGATAGCGGTGTAGATATTTCCATGTTCATACAGAGAGCGGTGCTGATATTTCCTTGTTTATACAGGCAGCGGTGTAGATATTTCCATGTTTATAAAGATAGCGGTTTAGATATTTCCTTCTTAATACAGATGGCGGCGAATATATTTATATGTTCCTACAGATGGCTGTGTAGATATTTCCATGTTTATACAGATAGCAGTGTAGATATCTCCATCTTAATACAGATGGCGGTGTAGATATTTATATGTTCATACAGATGGCGGTGCAGATATTTCCATGTTCATACAGATGGCGGTGTAGATATTTCCATGTTTATAGAGATAGCGGTGTAGATATTTCCATGTTTATACAGATAGCAGTGGAGATATCTCTATCTAAATACAGATGGCGGTGTAGACATTTATATTTTCATACAGATGGTGGTGTAGATATTTATATGTTCGTACAGATGGCGGTGTAGATATTTCTATGCTTATACAGATAGCAGTGTAGATATCTCCATCTTAATACAGATGGCGGTGTAGATATTTATATGTTCATACAGATGGTGGTGCAGATATTTCCATGTTCATACAGATAGCGGTGCTGATATTTCCATGTTTGTACAGGTAGCGGTGTAGATATTTCCATGTTTATACAGAATGTGGTGTAGATATTTCCATGTTCAAACAGACAGCGGTGTAGATATTTCCATGTTCATACAAATAGCAGTGTAGATATTTCCATGTTTTTACAGATAGCGGTGAAGATGTATGCCTGTTTATACAGATAGCGGTGTAGATATTTCCATGTTCGTACAGATAGCGGTGTAGCTATTTCCATGTTCATACATATAGCGGTGTAGATGTTTCCATGTTCATCCAGATGGCTGTGTAGATATATCCATGTTCATACAGATGGCGGTGAAGATATTTCCATGTTCATACAGATGGTGGTATAGATATTTCCATGTTCATACAGATAGCGGTGTAGCTATTTCCATGTTCATACAGATAGCGGTGTAGATATTTCCATATTCATCCAGATGGCTGTGTAGATATTTCCATGTTCATACAGATAGCGGTGCTGATATTTCCATGTTTATACAGGTAGCGGTGTAGATATTTCCATGTTTATACAGGTAGCGGTGTAGATATTTCCATGTTTATACAGATAGCGGTGTAGATATTTCCATGTTTATACAGATACCGGTGTAGATATCTCCATCTTAATACAGATGGCCGTGTAGTTATTTGTATGTTCATACAGATGGCGGTGCAGATATTTCCGTGTTCATACAGATGGCGGTGTAGATATTTCCATGTTCATACAGATAGCGGTGTAGTTATTTCCATGTGTAAAGAGATAGCTGTGTAGATATTTCCATGTATATGCAGATAGCTGTGTAGATATTTCCATTTTCATGCAGATAGCGGTGTAGATATTTCCATGTTCAGATAGCGGTGTAGATATTTCCATGTTCATTCAGATAGCGGTGTAGATATTTCCATGTTTATACAGATTGCGGTGAAGATGTATGCATATTTACACAGATAGCAGTGTTGCTATTTCCATGTTCATACGGATAGCGGTGGAGATATTTCCGTGTTAATCCAGATGGCTGTGTAGATATATCCATGTTCATACAGATAGCGGTGTAGATATTTCCATGTTCATACAGGTAGTGGTGTAGATATTTCCATGTTCATACAGATAGCGGTGCAGCTATTTCCATGTTCATATAGATAGTGGTGTAGAAATTTCCATGTTCAAAGAGATAGCGGTGTAGATATTTCCATGTTCATACACATAGCGGTGCTGATATTTCCATGTTTATAGAGGTAGCGGTGTAGATATTTCCAAGTTTATACAGATAGCGGTGTAGATATCTCCATCTTAATATAGATGGCGGTGTAGATATTTATATGTTCATACAGATGGCGGTGCAGATATATCCATGTACATACAGATGGCGGTGTAGGTATTTGTATGTTTATAGAGATAGCGCTGTAGTTATTTCCATGTGTAAAGAGATAGCTTTGTAGATATTTCCATGTATATGCAGATCGCTGTGTAGATATTTCCATTTTCATGCAGATAGCGGTGTAGATATTTCCTTGTTCAAACAGATAGCAGTGTAGATATTTCCAAGTTCATACAGATAGCAGTGTAGATATTTCCATGTTTATATAGATAGCGGTGAAGATGTATTCATGTTTACACAGATAGTGTTGTAGATATTTCCATCTTCATACAGATAGCGGTGTAGATATTTCCATGTTCATCCAGATGGCTGTGTAGATATATCCATGTTCATACAGATGGCGGTGAAGATATTTCCATGTTCATACAGATAGCGGTGTAATTATTTCCACTTGTAAAGAGATAGCTGTGTAGATATTTCCATGTTTATAGAGATAGCGGTGTATTTATTTCCATGTGTAAAGAGATAGCTGTGTAGATATTTCCATGTATATGCAGATAGCTGTGTAGATATTTCCATTTTCATGCAGATAGCGGTGTAGATATTTCCATGTACAGATAGCGGTGTAGATATTTCCATGTACAGATAGCGGTGTAGATATTTCCATGTTTATACAGATAGCGGTGAAGATATTTCCATCTTTATACAGATAGCGGTGTAGATATCTCCTTCTTAATACAGATGGCAGAGTAGACATTTATATGTTCATACAGATGGCGGTGCAGATATTTCCATGTTCATATAGATGGCGGTGTAGATATTTCCATGTTTATAGAGATAGCGGTGTAGTTATTTCCACGTGTAAAGAGATAGATGTGTAGATATTTCCATGTATATGCAGATAGCTGTGTAGATATTTCCATTTTCATGCAGACAGCGGTGTAGATATTTCCATGTTCAAACAGATAGTGGTGAAGATATTTCCATGTTCATACAGATAGCGGTGTAGATATTTCCATGTTCATACAGATAGCGGTGTAGATATTTCCATGTTCATACAGATAGCGGTGTAGGTATTTCCATGTTCATATAGATAGAGGTGCTGATATTTCCATGTTTATACAGGTAGTGGTGTAGATATTTCCATGTTTATACAGATAGCGGTGTAGATATTTCCATGTTTATACAGATAGCGGTGTAGATATTTCCATGTTTATACAGATAGCAGTGGAGATATCTCTATCTAAATACAGATGTCAGTGTAGATATTTATATTTTCATACAGATGGCGGTGTAGATATTTATATGTTCGTAGAGATGGCGGTGTAGATATTTCCATGTTTATACTGATAGCGGTGTAGATATTTCCATGTTCATACAGATAGCAGTGTAGATATTTCCATGTTCATACAGATGGCGGTGTAGGTATTTCCATGTTCATACAGATGGCGGTGCTGATATTTCCATGTTTATACAGGTAGCAGTGTAGATATTTCCATTTTCATGCAGAGAGCGGTGTAGATATTTCCATGTTCAAACAGATAGCAGTGTAGTTATTTCCAGGATTATACAGATAGCGGTGTAGATATCTCCATCTTAATACAGATGGCGGTGTAGATATGTATATGTTCATACAGATGGCGGTGCAGATATTTCCATGTTCATACAGATGGCGGTGTGGCTATTTCCATGTTCATACAGATAGTGGTGTAGCTATTTCCATGTTCATGCATATAGCGGTGTAGATATTTCCATGTTCATCCATATGGCTGTGTAGATATATCCATGTTCATACAGATGGCGGTGCAGATATTTCCATGTTCATACAGATAACGATGTAGATATTTCCATGTTCATACAGATAGTGGTGTAGATATTTCCATGTTCATACAGATGGCGGTGTAGATATTTCCATGTTCATACAGATGGCTGTGTAGATATATCGATGTTCATACAGATAGCGGTGTAGCTATTTCCATGTTCATACAGATAGCGGGGTGTAGATATTTCCATGTTCATACAGATAGCGGTGTAGATATTTCCATGTTCATACAGATAGCGGTGCTGATATTTCCTTGTTTATACAGGCAGCGGTGTAGATATTTCCATGTTTATACAGATAGCGGTTTAGATATTTCCTTCTTAATACAGATGGTGTCGTATATATTTATATGTTCCTACAGATGGCTGTGTAGATATTTCCATGTTTATACAGATAGCAGTGTAGATATCTCCATCTTAATACAGATGGCGGTGTAGATATTTATATGTTCATACAGATGTCGGTGCAGATATTTCCATGTTCATACAGATGGCGGTGTAGATGTTTCCATGTTTATAGAGATAGCGGTGTAGATATTTCCATGTTTATACAGATAGCAGTGGAGATATCTCTATCTAAATACAGATGGCGGTGTAGATATTTATATTTTCATACAGATGGTGGTGTAGATATTTATGTGTTCGTACAGATGGCGGTGTAGATATTTCTATGTTTATACAGATAGCAGTGTAGATATCTCCATCTTAATACAGATGGCGGTGTAGATATTTATATGTTCATACAGATGGCGGTGCATATATTTCCATGTTCATACAGATGGCGGTGCAGATATTTCCATGTTCATACAGATGGCGGTGTGGATATTTCCATGTTCATACAGATAGCGGTGTAGCTATTTCCATGTTCATGCATATAGCGGTGTAGATATTTCCATGTTCATCCATATGGTTGTGTAGATATATCCATGTTCATACAGATGGCGGTGTAGATATTTCCATGTTTATAGAGATAGCGGTGTAGTTATTTCCATGTGTTAAGAGATAGCTGTGTAGATATATCCATGTATTTGCAGATAGCTGTGTAGATATTTCCATTTTCCTGCAGGCAGCGGTGTAGATATTTCCATGTTCAAACAGATAGCGGTGTAGATATTTCCATGTTCATACAGATAACGATGTAGATATTTCCATGTTCATACAGATAGTGGTGTAGATATTTCCATGTTCATACAGATGGCGGTGCAGATATTTCCATGTTCATACAGATGGCGGTGCTGATATTTCCATGTTTATACTGGTAGTGGTGTAGATATTTCCATGTTCATACAGATAGTAGTGTAGATATTTCCATGTTCATACAGATGGCGGTGTAGATATTTATATGTTCATACAGATGGCGGTGCAGATATTTCCATGTTCATACAGATAGCCGTGTAGTTATTTCCATGTGTAAAGAGATAGCTGTGTAGATATTTAAATGTATATGCAGATAGCAGTGTAGATATTTCCATTTTCGTGCAGATAGCGGTGTAGATATTTTCATGTTCAAACAGATAGCGTTGTAGATATTTCCATGTTCATACAGATAGCGGAGTAGATATTTCCATGTTCATACAGATAGCGGTGTAGATATTTCCGTGTTTATACAGATAGCGGTGAAGATCTATGCATGTTTACAGAGATAGCGGTGTAGATATTTCCATGTTCATCCAGATGGCTGTGTAGATATATCCATGTTCATACAGATAGCGGTGTAGCTATTTCCATGTTCATACAGATAGCGGTGTAGATATTTCCATGTTCATACAGATAGCGGTGTAGATATTTCCATGTTCATACAGATAGCGGTGCTGATATTTCCACGTTTATACAGGTAGCGGTGAAGGTGTATGCATGTTTACACAGATGGCCATGAAGATATTCCCATGTTCATACAGATAGCGGTGTAGATATTTCCATGTTCATACAGATAGCGGTGTAGATATTTCCATGTTCATACAGATGGCTGTGTAGATATATCCATGTTCATACAGATGGCGGTGAATATATTTCCATGTTCATACAGACGGCGGTGTAGATATTTCCATGTTCATACAGATAACGGTGTAGTTATTTCCATGTGTAAAGAGATAGCTTTGTAGATATTTAAATGTATATGCAGATCGCTATGTAGATATTTCCATTTTCACGCAGATAGCGGTTTAGATATTTCCATGTTCAAACAGATAGCGGTGTAGATATTTCCGTTCATACAGATAGTGGTGTTGATATTTCCATGTTTATACAGATAGCGGTGAAGGTGTATGCATGTTTACACAGATAGCGGTGTAGATATTCCCATGTTCATACAGATCGCGGTGTAGATTTTTCCATGTTCATCCAGATGGATGTGTAGACATATCCATGTTCATACAGATGGCTGTGAAGATATTTCCATGTTCATACAGATAGCGGTGTAGATATTTCCATGTTCATACAGATAGCGGTGTAGATATTTCCATGTTCATACAGATGGCTGTGTAGATATATCCATGTTCATACAGATGGCGTTGAAGATATTTCCATGTTCATACAGATAGCGGTGTAGCTATTTCCAAGATCATACAGATAGCGGTGTAGATATTTCCATGTTCATACCGATAGCGGTGCGGATATTTCCATGTTTATACAGGTAGCGGTGTAGATATTTCCATGTTTATACAGATAGCGGTGTACATATTTCCATGTTTATACAGATAGCGGTGCAGATATCTCCTTCTTAATGCAGATGGCGGTGTAGATATTTCCATGTTTATAGAGATAGCGGTGTAGTTATTTCCATGTGTAAAGAGATAGCTGCGTAGATATTTCCATGTATATGCAGATAGCTGTGTAGATATTTCCATTTTCATGCAGATAGCGGTGTAGATATTTCCATGTTCAGATAGCGGTGTAGATATTTCCATGTTCATACAGATAGCAGTGCTGATATTTCCATGTTTATACAGGTAGCGGTGTAGATATTTCCATGTTTATACAGATTGTGGTGTAGATATTTCCATGTTTGTACAGATAGCGGTGTAGATATTTCCAAGTTTATACAGATAGTGGTGTAGATATCTCCATCTTAATATAGATAGTGGTGTAGATATTTATATGTTCATACAGATGGCGGTGCAGATATTTCCATGTTCATACAGATGGCGGTGTAGATATTTGTATGTTTATAGAGATAGCGCTGTAGTTATTTCCATGTGTAAAGAGATAGCTTTGTAGATATTTCCATGTATATGCAGATTGCTGTGTAGGTATTTCCATTTTCATGCAGATAGCGGTGTAGATATTTCCATGTTCAAACAGATAGCGGTGTAGATATTTCCATGTTCATACAGATAGCGGTGTAGATATTTCCATGTTTATATAGATAGCGGTGAAGGTGTATGCATGTTTACACAGATAGCGGTGTAGATATTTCCATGTTCATACAGATCGCGGTGTAGATATTTCCATGTTCATCCAGATGGCTGTGTAGCCATATCCATTTTCATACAGATGGCGGTGAAGATATTTCCATGTTCGTACTGATAGCGGTGAAGATATTTCCATGTTCATACAGATAGCGGTGTAGATATTTCCATGCTCATACAGATGGCTGTGTAGATATATCCATGTTCATACAGATGGAGGTAAAGATATTTCCATGTTCATACAGATAGCGGTGTAGATATATCCATGTTCATACAGATAGTGGTGTAGATATTTCCAAGTTCATACCGATAGCGGTGCTGATATTTCCATGTTTATACAGGTAGCGGTTTAGATATTTCCATGTTTATACTGATAGCGGTGTAGATATTTCCATGTTTATACAGATAGCGGTGTAGATATTTCCATCTTCATACAGATAGCGGTGTAGATATCTCCTTAATACAGATGGCGGAGTAGATATTTATATGTTCATACAGATGGCGGTGCAGATATTTACATGTTCATATAGATGGCGGTGTAGATATTTCCATGTTTATAGAGATAGCGGTGTAGTTATTTCCATGTGTAAAGAGATAGCTGTGTAGATATTTCCATGTATATGCATATAGCTGTGTAGATATTTCCATTTTCATGCAGACAGCAGTGTAGATATTTCCATGTTCAAACAGATAGTGGTGAAGATATGTCCATGTTCATACAGATAGCGGTGTATATATTTCCATGTTCATACAGATAGCGGTGTAGATATTTCCATGTTCATACAGATAGCGGTGTAGGTATTTCCATGTTCATATAGATAGCGGTGCTGATATTTCCATGTTTATACAGGTAGTGGTGTAGATATTTCCATGTTTATACAGATAGCGGTGTAGATATTTCCATGTTTATACAGATAGCGGTGTAGATATTTCCATGTTTATACAGATAGCAGTGGAGATATCTCTATCTAAATACAGATGTCGGTGTAGATATTTATATTTTCATACAGATGGCGGTGTAGATATTTATATGTTCGTACAGATGGCGGTGTAGTTATTTCCATGTTTATACAGATAGCAGTGTAGATATCTCCATCTTAATACAGATGGCGGTGAAGATATTTATATGTTCATACAGATGACGCTGCAGATATTTCCATGTTCATACAGATGGCGGTTTAGATATTTCCATGTTCATACAGATAGCGGTGTAGTTATTTCCATGTGTAAAGAGATAGCTGTGTAGATATTTAAATGTATATGCAGATAGCAGTGAAGATATTTCCATTTTCATGCAGATAGCGGTGTAGATATTTCCATGTTCAAACAGATAGCGGTGTAGATATTTCCATGTTCATACAGATACCGGTGTAGATATTTCCATTTTCATGCAGATAGCGGTGTAGATATTTCCATGTTCAAACAGATAGCGGTGTAGATATTTCCATGTTTATGCAGATAGCGGTGTAGATATCTCCATCTTAATACAGATGGCGGTGTAGATATGTATATGTTCATACAGATGGCGGTGCAGATATTTCCATGTTCATACAGATGGCGGTGTGGCTATTTCCATGTTCATACAGATAGCGGTGTAGCTATTTCCATGTTCATGCATATAGCGGTGTAGATATTTCCATGTTCATCCATATGGCTGTGTAGATATATCCATGTTCATACAGATGGCGGTGAAGATATTTCCATGTTCATACAGATGGCGGTGTAGATATTTCCATGTTTATAGAGATGGCGGTGTAGATATTTCCATGTTTATAGAGATAGCGGTGTAGTTATTTCCATGTGTTAAGAGATAGCTGTGTAGATATTTCCATGTATTTGCAGATAGCTGTGTAGATATTTCCATTTTCATGCAGGCAGCGGTGTAGATATTTCCATGTTCAAACAGATAGCGGTGTAGATATTTCCATGTTCATACAGATACCGGTGTAGATATTTCCATTTTCATGCAGATAGCGGTGTAGATATTTCCATGTTCATACAGATGGCGGTGTAGATATTTCCATGTTCATACAGATGGCGGTGCTGGTATTTCCATGTTTATACAGGTAGTGGTGTAGATATTTCCATGTTTATACAGATAGCGGTGTAGACATTTCCATGTTTATACAGATAGCGGTGAAGATAATTCCATGTTTATACAGATAGCAGTGTAGATATCTCCATGTTAATACAGATGGCGGTGTAGATATTTATATGTTCGTACAGATATCGGTGCAGATATTTCCATGTTCATACAGATAGCGGTGTAGTTATTTCCATGTGTAAAGAGATAGCTGTGTAGATATTTAAATGTATATGCAGATAGCAGTGTAGATATTTCCATTTTCATGCAGATAGCGGTGTAGATATTTCCATGTTCAAACAGATAGCGTTGTAGATATTTCCATGTTCATACAGATAGCGGTGTAGATATTTCCATGTTCATACAGATAGCGGTGTAGATATTTCCATGTTTATACAGATAGCGGTGAAGATCTATGCATGTTTACAGAGATAGCAGTGTAGATATTTCCATGTTCATCCAGATGGCTGTGTAGATATATCCATGTTCATACAGATAGCGGTGTAGCTATTTCCATGTTCATACAGATAGCGCTGTAGATATTTCCATGTTCATACAGATAGCGGTGTAGATATTTCCATGTTCATACAGATAGCGGTGCTGATATTTCCTTGTTTATACAGACAGCGGTGTAGATATTTCCATGTTTATAAAGATAGTGGTTTAGATATTTCCTTCTTAATACAGATGGCGGCGTATATATTTATATGTTCCTACAGATGGCGGTGTAGATATTTCCATGTTTATACAGATAGCAGTGTAGATATCTCCATCTTAATACAGATGGCGGTGTAGATATTTATATGTTCATACAGATGGCGGTGCAGATATTTCCATGTTCATACAGATGGCGGTGTAGATATTTCCATGTTTATAGAGATAGCGGTGTAGATATTTCCATGTTTATACAGATAGCAGTGGAGATATCTCTATCTAAATACAGATGGTGGTGTAGATATTTATATTTTCATACAGATGGTGGTGTAGATATTTATATGTTCGTACAGATGGCGGTGTAGATATTTCTATGTTTATACAGATAGCAGTGTAGATATATCCATCTTAATACAGATGGCGGTGTAGATATTTATATGTTCATACAGATGGCGGTGCAGATATTTCCATGTTCATACAGATGGCGGTGTAGATATTTCCATGTTCATACAGATAGCGGTGTAGTTATTTCCATGTGTAAAGAGATAGCTGTGTAGATATTTAAATGTATATGCAGATAGCAGTGTAGATATTTCCATTTTCATGCAGATAGCGGTGTAGATATTTCCATGTTCAATCAGATAGCGGTGTAGATATTTCCATGTTCATACAGATAGCGGTGTAGGTATTTCCATGTTCAAACAGATAGCGGTGTAGATATTTCCATGTTCATACAGATACCGTTGTAGATATTTCCATGTTCATAGAGACAGCGGTGTAGATATTTCCATGTTTATACAGATAGCGGTGCTGATATTTCCATGTTTGTACAGGTAGCGGTGTAGATATTTCCATGTTTATACAGAATGTGGTGTAGATATTTCCATGTTTATACAGATAGCGGTGTAGATATTTCCATGTTTATACAGATAGAGTTGTAGATATCTCCATCTTAATATAGATGGCGGTGTAGATATTTAAATGTTCATACAGATGGCGGTGCAGATATTTCCATGTTCATACAGATGGCGGTGTAGCTATTTCCATGTTTATAGAGATAGCGCTGTACTTATTTCCATGTGTAAAGAGAGAGCTTTGTAGATATTTCCACGTATATGCAGATCGCTTTGTAGATATTTCCATTTTCATGCAGATAGCCGTGTAGATATTTCCATGTTCAAACAGACAGCGGTGTAGATATTTCCATGTTCATACAAATAGCAGTGTAGATATTTCCATGTTTTTACAGATAGCGGTGAAGATGTATGCATGTTTATACAGATAGCGGTGTAGATATTTCCATGTTCGTACAGATAGCGGTGTAGCTATTTCCATGTTCATACATATAGCGGTGTAGATGTTTCCATGTTCATCCAGATGGCTGTGTAGATATATCCATGTTCATACAGATGGCGGTGAAGATATTTCCATGTTCATACAGATGGCGGTGAAGATATTTCCATGTTCGTACTGATAGCGGTGAAGATATTTCCATGTTCATGCAGATAGCGGTGTAGATATTTCCATGCTCATACAGATGGCTGTGTAGATATATCCATGTTCATACAGATGGTGGTAAAGATATTTCCATGTTCATACAGATAGCGGTGTAGATATATCCATGTTCATACAGATAGCGGTGTAGATATTTCCAAGTTCGTACCGATAGCGGTGCTGATATTTCCATGTTTATACAGGTAGCGGTTTAGATATTTCCATGTTTATACTGATAGCGGTGTAGATATTTCCATGTTTATACAGATAGCGGTGTAGATATTTCCATCTTTATACAGATAGCGGTGTAGATATCTCCTTAATACAGATGGCGGAGTAGATATTTATATGTTCATACAGATGGCGGTGCAGATATTTCCATGTTCATACAGATGGCGGTGTAGATATTTCCATGTTTATAGAGATAGCGGTGTAGTTATTTCCATGTGTAAAGAGATAGCTGTGTAGATATTTCCATGTATATGCATATAGCTGGGTAGATATTTCCATTTTCATGCAGACAGCAGTGTAGATATTTCCATGTTCAAACAGATAGTGGTGAAGATATGTCCATGTTCATACAGATAGCGGTGTAGATATTTCCATGTTCATACAGATAGCGGTGTAGATATTTCCATGTTCATACAGATAGCGGTGTAGGTATTTCCATGTTCATATAGATAGCGGTGCTGATATTTCCATGTTTATACAGGTAGTGGTGTAGATATTTCCATGTTTATACAGATAGCGGTGTAGATATTTCCATGTTTATACAGACAGCGGTGTAGATATTTCCATGTTTATACAGATAGCAGTGGAGTTATCTCTATCTAAATACAGATGTCGGTGTAGATATTTATATTTTCATACAGATGGCGGTGTAGATATTTATATGTTCGTACAGATGGCGGTGTAGTTATTTCCAGGTTTATGCAGATAGCAGTGTAGATATCTCCATCTTAATACAGATGGCGGTGAAGATATTTATATGTTCATACAGATGGCGGTGCAGATATTTCCATGTTCATACAGATGGCGGTGTAGATATTTCCATGTTCATACAGATAGCGGTGTACCTATTTCCATGTTCATGCATATAGCGGTGTAGATATTTCCATGTTCATCCATATGGCTGTGTAGATATATCCATGTTTATACAGGTAGCGGTGTAGATATTTCCATGTTTATACAGGTAGCGGTGTAGATATTTCCATGTTTATACAGATAGCGGTGTAGATATTTCCATGTTTATACAGATAGCAGTGTAGATATCTCCATCTTAATACAGATGGCGGTGTAGATATTTATATGTTCATACAGATGTCGGTGCAGATATTTCCATGTTCATACAGATGGCGGTGTAGATGTTTCCATGTTTATAGAGATAGCGGTGTAGATATTTCCATGTTTATACAGATAGCAGTGGAGATATCTCTATCTAAATACAGATGGCGGTGTAGATATTTATATTTTCATACAGATGGTGGTGTAGATATTTATGTGTTCGTACAGATGGCGGTGTAGATATTTCTATGTTTATACAGATAGCAGTGTAGATATCTCCATCTTAATACAGATGGCGGTGTAGATATTTATATGTTCATACAGATGGCGGTGCATATATTTCCATGTTCATACAGATGGCGGTGCAGATATTTCCATGTTCATACAGATGGCGGTGTGGATATTTCCATGTTCATACAGATAGCGGTGTAGCTATTTCCATGTTCATGCATATAGCGGTGTAGATATTTCCATGTTCATCCATATGGTTGTGTAGATATATCCATGTTCATACAGATGGCGGTGTAGATATTTCCATGTTTATAGAGATAGCGGTGTAGTTATTTCCATGTGTTAAGAGATAGCTGTGTAGATATTTCCATGTATTTGCAGATAGCTGTGTAGATATTTCCATTTTCCTGCAGGCAGCGGTGTAGATATTTCCATGTTCAAACAGATAGCGGTGTAGATATTTCCATGTTCATACAGATAACGATGTAGATATTTCCATGTTCATACAGATAGTCGTGTAGATATTTCCATGTTCATACAGATGGCGGTGCAGATATTTCCATGTTCATACAGATGGCGGTGCTGATATTTCCATGTTTATACTGGTAGTGGTGTAGATATTTCCATGTTCATACAGATAGTAGTGTAGATATTTCCATGTTCATACAGATGGCGGTGTAGATATTTATATGTTCATACAGCTGGCGGTGCAGATATTTCCATGTTCATACAGATAGCCGTGTAGTTATTTCCATGTGTAAAGAGATAGCTGTGTAGATATTTAAATGTATATGCAGATAGCAGTGTAGATATTTCCATTTTCGTGCAGATAGCGGTGTAGATATTTTCATGTTCAAACAGATAGCGTTGTAGATATTTCCATGTTCATACAGATAGCGGAGTAGATATTTCCATGTTCATACAGATAGCGGTGTAGATATTTCCGTGTTTATACAGATAGCGGTGAAGATCTATGCATGTTTACAGAGATAGCGGTGTAGATATTTCCATGTTCATCCAGATGGCTGTGTAGATATATCCATGTTCATACAGATAGCGGTGTAGCTATTTCCATGTTCATACAGATAGCGGTGTAGATATTTCCATGTTCATACAGATAGCGGTGTAGATATTTCCATGTTCATACAGATAGCGGTGCTGATATTTCCTTGTTTATACAGGCAGCGGTGTAGATATTTCCATGTTTATAAAGATAGCGGTTTAGATATTTCCTTCTTAATACAGATGGCGGCGTATATATTTATATGTTCCTACAGATGGCGGTGTAGATATTTCCATGTTTATACAGATAGCAGTGTAGATATCTCCATCTTAATACAGATGGCGGTGTAGATATTTATATGTTCATACAGATGGCGGTGCAGATATTTCCATGTTCATACAGATGGCGGTGTAGATATTTCCATGTTTATAGAGATAGCGGTGTAGATATTTCCATGTTTATACAGATAGCAGTGGAGATATCTCTATCTAAATACAGATGGTGGTGTAGATATTTATATTTTCATACAGATGGTGGTGTAGATATTTATATGTTCGTACAGATGGCGGTGTAGATATTTCTATGTTTATACAGATAGCAGTGTAGATATCTCCATCTTAATACAGATGGCGGTGTAGATATTTATATGTTCATACAGATGGCGGTGCAGATATTTCCATGTTCATACAGATGGCGGTGTGGATATTTCCATGTTCATACAGATAGCGGTGTAGTTATTTCCATGTGTAAAGAGATAGCTGTGTAGATATTTCCATGTATATGCAGATAGCTGTGTAGATATTTCCATTTTCATGCAGATAGCGGTGTAGATATTTACATGTTCAAACAGATAGCGGTGTAGATATTTCCATGTTCATACAGATAGCGGTGTAGGCATTTCCATGTTCAAACAGATAGCAGTGCAGATATTTCCATGTTCATACAGATACCGGTGTAGATATTTCCATGTTCATAGAGACAGCGGTGTAGATATTTCCATGTTTATACAGATAGCGGTGCTGATATTTCCATGTTTGTACAGGTAGCGGTGTAGATATTTCCATGTTTATACAGAATGTGGTGTAGATATTTCCATGTTTATACAGATAGCGGTGTAGATATTTCCATGTTTATACAGATAGAGTTGTAGATATCTCCATCTTAATATAGATGGCGGTGTAGATATTTAAATGTTCATACAGATGGCGGTGCAGATATTTCCATGTTCATACAGATGGCGGTGTAGCTATTTCCATGTTTATAGAGATAGCGCTGTACTTATTTCCATGTGTAAAGAGAGAGCTTTGTAGATATTTCCATGTATATGCAGATCGCTTTGTAGATATTTCCATTTTCATGCAGATATCCGTGTAGATATTTCCATGTTCAAACAGACAGCGGTGTAGATATTTCCATGTTCATACAAATAGCAGTGTAGATATTTCCATGTTTTTACAGATAGCGGTGAAGATGTATGCATGTTTATACAGATAGCGGTGTAGATATTTCCATGTTCGTACAGATAGCGGTGTAGCTATTTCCATGTTCATACATATAGCGGTGTAGATGTTTCCATGTTCATCTAGATGGCTGTGTAGATATATCCATGTTCATACAGATGGCGGTGAAGATATTTCCATGTTCATACAGATGGTGGTATAGATATTTCCATGTTCATACAGATAGCGGTGTAGCTATTTCCATGTTCATACAGATAGCGGTGTAGATATTTCCATATTCATCCAGATGGCTGTGTAGATATTTCCATGTTCATACAGATAGCGGTGCTGATATTTCCATGTTTATACAGGTAGCGGTGTAGATATTTCCATGTTTATACAGGTAGCGGTGTAGATATTTCCATGTTTATACAGATAGCGGTGTAGATATTTCCATGTTTATACAGATACCGGTGTAGATATCTCCATCTTAATACAGATGGCCGTGTAGTTATTTGTATGTTCATACAGATGGCGGTGCAGATATTTCCGTGTTCATACAGATGGCGGTGTAGATATTTCCATGTTCATACAGATAGCGGTGTAGTTATTTCCATGTGTAAAGAGATAGCTGTGTAGATATTTCCATGTATATGCAGATAGCTGTGTAGATATTTCCATTTTCATGCAGATAGCGGTGTAGATATTTCCATGTTCAGATAGCGGTGTAGATATTTCCATGTTCATTCAGATAGCGGTGTAGATATTTCCATGTTTATACAGATTGCGGTGAAGATGTATGCATATTTACACAGATAGCAGTGTTGCTATTTCCATGTTCATACGGATAGCGGTGTAGATATTTCCGTGTTAATCCAGATGGCTGTGTAGATATATCCATGTTCATACAGATAGCGGTGTAGATATTTCCATGTTCATACAGGTAGTGGTGTAGATATTTCCATGTTCATACAGATAGCGGTGCAGCTATTTCTATGTTCATATAGATAGTGGTGTAGAAATTTCCATGTTCAAAGAGATAGCGGTGTAGATATTTCCATGATCATACAGATAGCGGTGCTGATATTTCCATGTTTATAGAGGTAGCGGTGTAGATATTTCCAAGTTTATACAGATAGCGGTGTAGATATCTCCATCTTAATATAGATGGCGGTGTAGATATTTATATGTTCATACAGATGGCGGTGCAGATATATCCATGTTCATACAGATGGCGGTGTAGGTATTTGTATGTTTATAGAGATAGCGCTGTAGTTATTTCCATGTGTAAAGAGATAGCTTTGTAGATATTTCCATGTATATGCAGATCGCTGTGTAGATATTTCCATTTTCATGCAGATAGCGGTGTAGATATTTCCTTGTTCAAACAGATAGCAGTGTAGATATTTCCAAGTTCATACAGATAGCAGTGTAGATATTTCCATGTTTATATAGATAGCGGTGAAGATGTATTCATGTTTACACAGATAGCGTTGTAGATATTTCCATCTTCATACAGATAGCGGTGTAGATATTTCCATGTTCATCCAGATGGCTGTGTAGATATATCCATGTTCATACAGATGGCGGTGAAGATATTTCCATGTTCATACAGATAGCGGTGTAATTATTTCCACGTGTAAAGAGATAGCTGTGTAGATATTTCCATGTTTATAGAGATAGCGGTGTATTTATTTCCATGTGTAAAGAGATAGCTGTGTAGATATTTCCATGTATATGCAGATAGCTGTGTAGATATTTCCATTTTCATGCAGATAGCGGTGTAGATATTTCCATGTACAGATAGCGGTGTAGATATTTCCATGTTCATACCGATAGCGGTGCTGATATTTCCATGTTTATACAGGTAGCGGTGTAGATATTTCCATGTTTATACAGATAGCGGTGTAGATATTTCCATGTTTATACAGATAGCGGTGAAGATATTTCCATCTTTATACAGATAGCGGTGTAGATATCTCCTTCTTAATACAGATGGCGGAGTAGACATTTATATGTTCATACAGATGGCGGTGCAGATATTTCCATGTTCATATAGATGGCGGTGTAGATATTTCCATGTTTATAGAGATAGCGGTGTAGTTATTTCCACGTGTAAAGAGATAGATGTGTAGATATTTCCATGTATATGCAGATAGCTGTGTAGATATTTCCATTTTCATGCAGACAGCGGTGTAGATATTTCCGTGTTCAAACAGATAGTGGTGAAGATATTTCCATGTTCATACAGATAGCGGTGTAGATATTTCCATGTTCATACAGATAGCGGTGTAGATATTTCCATGTTCATACAGATAGCGGTGTAGGTATTTCCATGTTCATATAGATAGCGGTGCTGATATTTCCATGTTTATACAGGTAGTGGTGTAGATATTTCCATGTTTATACAGATAGCGGTGTAGATATTTCCATGTCTATACAGATAGCGGTGTAAATATTTCCATGTTTATACAGATAGCAGTGGAGATATCTCTATCTAAATACAGATGTCGGTGTAGATATTTATATTTTCATACAGATGGCGGTGTAGATATTTATATGTTCGTAGAGATGGCGGTGTAGATATTTCCATGTTTATACTGATAGCGGTGTAGATATTTCCATGTTCATACAGATAGCAGTGTAGATATTTCCATGTTCATACAGATGGCGGTGTAGATATTTCCATGTTCATACAGATGGCGGTGCTGATATTTCCATGTTTATACAGGTAGCGGTGTAGATATTTCCATTTTCATGCAGAGAGCGGTGTAGATATTTCCATGTTCAAACAGATAGCGGTGTAGTTATTTCCAGGATTATACAGATAGCGGTGTAGATATCTCCATCTTAATACAGATGGCGGTGTAGATATGTATATGTTCATACAGATGGCGGTGCAGATATTTCCATGTTCATACAGATGGCGGTGTGGCTATTTCCATGTTCATACAGATAGTGGTGTAGCTATTTCCAAGTTCATGCATATAGCGGTGTAGATATTTCCATGTTCATCCATATGGCTGTGTAGATATATCCATGTTCATACAGATGGCGGTGCAGATATTTCCATGTTCATACAGATAACGATGTAGATATTTCCATGTTCATACAGATAGTGGTGTAGATATTTCCATGTTCATACAGATGGCGGTGTAGATATTTCCATGTTCATACAGATGGCTGTGTAGATATTTCGATGTTCATACAGATAGCGGTGTAGCTATTTCCATGTTCATACAGATAGCGGGGTGTAGATATTTCCATGTTCATTCAGATAGCGGTGTAGATATTTCCATGTTCATACAGATAGCGGTGCTGATATTTCCTTGTTTATACAGGCAGCGGTGTAGATATTTCCATGTTTATACAGATAGCGGTTTAGATATTTCCTTCTTAATACAGATGGTGGCGTATATATTTATATGTTCCTACAGATGGCTGTGTAGATATTTCCATGTTTATACAGATAGCAGTGTAGATATCTCCATCTTAATACAGATGGCGGTGTAGATGTTTCCATGTTTATAGAGATAGCCGTGTAGATATTTCCATGTTTATACAGATAGCAGTGGAGATATCTCTATCTAAATACAGATGGCGGTGTAGATATTTATATTTTCATACAGATGGTGGTGTAGATATTTATGTGTTCGTACAGATGGCGGTGTAGATATTTCTATGTTTATACAGATAGCAGTGTAGATATCTCCATCTTAATACAGATGGCGGTGTAGATATTTATATGTTCATACAGATGGCGGTGCATATATTTCCATGTTCATACAGATGGCGGTGCAGATATTTCCATGTTCATACAGATGGCGGTGTGGATATTTCCATGTTCATACAGATAGCGGTTTAGCTAATTCCATGTTCATGCATATAGCGGTGTAGATATTTCCATGTTCATCCATATGATTGTGTAGATATATCCATGTTCATACAGATGGCGGTGTAGATATTTCCATGTTTATAGAGATAGCGGTGTAGTTATTTCCATGTGTTAAGAGATAGCTGTGTAGATATTTCCATGTATTTGCAGATAGCTGTGTAGATATTTCCATTTTCCTGCAGGCAGCGGTGTAGATATTTCCATGTTCAAACAGATAGCGGTGTAGATATTTCCATGTTCATACAGATAACGATGTAGATATTTCCATGTTCATACAGATAGTGGTGTAGATATTTCCATGTTCATACAGATGGCGGTGTAGATATTTCCATGTTCATACAGATGGCGGTGCTGATATTTCCATGTTTATACTGGTAGTGGTGTAGATATTTCCATGTTCATACAGATAGTAGTGTAGATATTTCCATGTTCATACAGATGGCGGTGTAGATATTTATATGTTCATACAGATGGCGGTGCAGATATTTCCATGTTCATACAGATAGCCGTGTAGTTATTTCCATGTGTAAAGAGATAGCTGTGTAGATATTTAAATGTATATGCAGATAGCAGTGTAGATATTTCCATTTTCGTGCAGATAGCGGTGTAGATATTTCCATGTTCAAACAGATAGCGTTGTAGATATTTCCATGTTCATACAGATAGCGGAGTAGATATTTCCATGTTCATACAGATAGCGGTGTAGATATTTCCGTGTTTATACAGATAGCGGTGAAGATCTATGCATGTTTACAGAGATAGCGGTGTAGATATTTCCATGTTCATCCAGATGGCTGTGTAGATATATCCATGTTCATACAGATAGCGGTGTAGCTATTTCCATGTTCATACAGATAGCGGTGTAGATATTTCCATGTTCATCCAGATGGCTGTGTAGATATATCCATGTTCATACAGATGGCGGTGAAGTTATTTCCATGTTCATACAGATATCGGTGTAGTTATTTCCATGTGTAAAGAGATAGCTGTGTAGATATTTCCATGTATATGTAGATAGCTGTGTATATATTTCCATTTTCATGCAGATAGCGGTTTAGATATTTCCATGTTTAACCAGATAGCGCTGTAGATATTCCTGTGTTCATAAAGATAGCGGTGTAGATATTTCCATGTTCAAACAGATAGCGGTGTAGATATTTCCGTGTTCATACAGATAGCGGTGTAGATATTTCCATGTTCATACAGATAGCGGTGTAGATATTTCCGTGTTCATACAGATAGAGGGGCTGATATTTCCATGTTCATACAGATAGCGGTGCTGATATTTCCATGTTTATACAGATAGCGGTGTAGATATTTCCATGTTTTTACAGATAGCAGTGTTGATATTTCCATGTTTATACAGATAGCGGTGTAGGTATCTCCATCTTAATACAGATGGCGGTGTAGATATTTATGTGTTCATACAGATGGCGCTGCAGATATTTCCATGTTCATACAGATAGCGGTGTAGTTATTTCCATGTGTAAAGAGATAGCTGTGTAGATATTTCCATGGTAAAGAGATAGCTGTGTAGATATTTCTATTTTCATGCAGATAGCGGTTTAGATATTTCCATGTTCGTACAGATAGCGGTTTAGATATTTCCATGTTCATACAGATAGCCTTGTAGACATTTCCATGTTTATACAGATAGCGGTGAAGATGTATGCATGTTTACACAGATAGCGGTGTAGATATTTCCATGTTCATACAGATAGCGGTGTAGATATTACAATGTTCATACAGATAGCGGTTTAGATATTTCCTTCTTAATACAGATGGCGGTGTAGATATTTATATGTTCATACAGATGGCGGTGCAGATATTTCCATGTTCATAGAGATGGCGGTGTAAATATTTCCATGTTTATAGAGATAGCAGTGTAGATATTTCCATGTGTTAAGAGATAGCTGTGTAGATATTTCCATGTATTTGCAGATAGCTGTGTAGATATTTCCATTTTCATGCAGACAGCGGTGTAGATATTTCCATGTTCAAACAGATAGCGGTGTAGATATTTCCATGTTCATACAGATAACGGTGTAGATATTTCCATGTTCATACAGACAGCGGTGTAGATATTTTCATGTTCATACAGATGGCGCTGTAGATATTTCCATGTTCATACAGATGGCGGTGCTGATATTTCCATGTTCATACAGGTAGCGCTGTAGATATTTCCGTGTTCATACAGATAGCGGTGTAGATATTTCCATGTTCAAACAGATAGCGGTGTAGATATTTCCGTGTTCATACAGATAGCGGTGTAGATATTTCCATGTTCATACAGATAGCGGTGTAGATACTTCCGTGTTCATACAGATAGAGGGGCTGATATTTCCATGTTCATACAGATAGCGGTGCTGATATTTCCATGTTTATACAGATAGCGGTGTAGATATTTCCATGTTTATACAGATAGCAGTGTAGATATTTCCATGTTTATACAGATAGCGGTGTAGGTATCTCCATCTTAATACAGATGGCGGTGTAGATATTTATGTGTTCATACAGATGACGGTGCAGATATTTCCATGTTCATACAGATAGCGGTGTAGTTATTTCCATGTGTAAAGAGATAGCTGTGTAGATATTTCCATGTATATGCAGATAGCTGTGTAGATATTTCTATTTTCATGCAGATAGCGGTTTAGATATTTCCATGTTCGTACAGATAGCGGTGTAGATATTTCCATGTTCATACAGATAGCCTTGTAGACATTTCCATGTTTATACAGATAGCGGTGAAGATGAATGCATGTTTACACAGATAGCGGTGTAGATATTTCCATGTTCATACAGATAGCGGTGAAGATATTACAATGTTCATACAGATAGCGGTTTAGATATTTCCTTCTTAATACAGATGGCGGTGTAGATATTTATATGTTCATACAGATGGCGGTGCAGATATTTCCATGTTCATACAGATGGCGTTTTAGATATTTCCATGTTTTTAGAGATAGCGGTGTAGTTATTTCCATGTGTTAAGAGATAGCTGTGTAGATATTTCCATGTATTTGCAGATAGCTGTTTAGATATTTCCATTTTCATGCAGACAGCGGTGTAGATATTTCCATGTTCAAACAGATAGCTGTGTAGATATTTCCATGTTCATACAGATAACGGTGTAGTTATTTCCATGTTCATACAGACAGCGGTGTAGATATTTCCATGTTCATACAGATGGCGGTGTAGATATTTCCATGTTCATACAGATGGCGATGCTGATATTTCCATGTTTATACAGGTAGTGGTGTAGATATTTCCATGTTTTTACAGATAGCGGTGTAGATATTTCCATGTTTATACAGATAGCGGTGTAGATATCTACATCTTAATACAGATGGCGGTGTAGGTATTTATATGTTCATACAGATGGCGGTGCGGATATTTCCATGTTCATACAGATAGCGTTGTGGTTATTTCCATGTGTAAAGAGATAGCAGTGTAGATATTTAAATGTATATGCAGATAGCAGTGTAGATATTTCCATTTTCATGCAGATAGCGGTGTAGATATTTCCATGTTCAAACAGATAGCGGTGTAGATATTTCCATGTTCATACAGATAGCGGTGTAGATATTTCCATGTTCATACAGATAGCGGTGTAGATATTTCCATGTTTATACAGATAGCGGTGAAGATCTATGCATGTTTACAGAGATAGCGGTGTAGATATTTCCATGTTCATCCAGATGGCTGTGTAGATATATCCATGTTCATACAGATAGCGGTTTAGATATTTCCTTCTTAATACAGATGGCGGCGTAGATATTTATATGTTCATACAGATGGCGGTGTAGATATTTCCATGTTTATACAGATAGCAGTGTAGATATCTCCATCTTAATACAGATGGCGGTGTAGATATTTATATGTTCATACAGATGGCGGTGCAGATATTTCCATGTACATACAGATGGCGGTGTAGATATTTCCATGTTCATACAGATAGCGGTGTAGTTATTTATATGTGTAAAGAGATACCTGTGTAGGTATTGCCATGTATATGCAGATAGCTGTGTAGATATTTCCATTTTCATGCAGGTAGCGGTGTATATATTTCCATCTTCAAACAGATAGCGGTGTGGATATTTCCATGTTCATACAGATAGCGGTGTAGATATTTCCATGTTTATTCAGATAGCGGTGAAGATGTGTGCATGTTTACACAGATAGCGGTGTGGATATTTCCATGTTCATCCAGAGGGCAGTTTAGATATATCCATGTTCATACAGATAGCGGTGTAGATATTTCCATGTTCATACAGATAGCGGTGTAGATATTTCCATGTTCATACAGATAGCGGTGCTGATATTTCCATGTTTATACAGGTAGCGGTGTAGATATTTCCATGTTTATACAGATAGCGGTGTAGATATTTCCATGTTTATACAGATAGCTGAGTAGATATTTCCATGTTTATACAGATAGCGGTGTAGATATCTCCATCTTAATACAGATGGCGGTGTAGATATTTATATGTTCATACAGATGGCGGTGCAGATATTTCCATGTTCATACACATGGCGGTGTAGATATTTCCATGTTCATACAGATAGCGGTGTATTTATTTCCATGTGTAAAGAGATAGCTGTGTAGATATTTCCATGTATATGCAGATAGCAGTGTAGATATTTCCATTTTCATGCAGATAGCGGTGTAGATATTTCCATGTTCAAACAGATAGCGGTGTAGATATTTCCATGTTCATACAGATGGCGGTGCAGACATTTCCATGTTCATACAGATAGCGGTGTAGATATTTCCATGTTTATACAGATAGCGGTGAAGATGTATGCATGTTTACACAGATAGCGCTGTAGATATTTCCATGTTCATCCAGACGGCTGTGTAGATATATCCATGTTCATACAGATAGCGGTGTAGATATTTCCATGTTCATACAGATAGCGGTGTAGCTATTTCCATGTTCATACAGATAGCGGTGTAGATATTTCCATGTTTATACAGATAGCGGTGAAGATGTATGCATGTTTACACAGATAGCGGTGTAGATATTTCCATGTTTATACAGATAGCGGTGTAGATATTTCCATGTTCATCCAGATGGCTGTGTAGATATATCCATGTTCATACAGATAGCGGTGTAGATATTTCCATGTTCCTACAGATAGTGGTGTAGATATTTCCATGTTCATACAGATAGCGGTGTAGCTATTTCCATGTTCATACAGATAGCGGTGTAGATATTTCCATGTTCGTACAGATAGCGGTGTAGATATTTCCATGTTCCTACAGATAGCGGTGCTGATATTTCCATGTTTATACAGGTAGCGGTGTAGAAATTTCCATGTTTATACAGATAGCGGTGTAGATATTTCCATGTTCATACAGATAGCGGTGTAGATATTTCCATGTTTATACAGATAGCGGTGAAGATGTATGCATGTTTACACAGATAGCGGTGTGTATATTTCCATGTTCATACAGATAGCTGTGTAGATATTTCCATGTTCATCCAGATGGCTCTGTAGGTATATCCATGTTCATACAGATAGCGGTGTAGCTATTTCCATGTTCATACAGATAGCGGTGTAGCTATTTCCATGTTCATACAGATAGCGGTGTAGATATTTCCATGTTCATACAGATAGCGGTGCTGATATTTCCATGTTTATACAGGCAGCTCTGTAGATATTTCCATGTTTATACAGATAGCGGTTTAGATATTTCCTTCTTAATACAGATGGCGGTGTAGATATTTATATGTTCGTACAGATGGCGGTGTAGATATTTCCATGTTTATACAGATAGCAGTGTAGATATCTCCATCTTAATACAGATGGCGGTGTAGATATTTATATGTTCATACAGATGGCGGTGCAGATATTTCCATGTTCATACAGATGGCGGTGTAGATATTTCCATGTTCATACAGATAGCGGTGTAGTTTTTTCCATGTGTAAAGAGATAGCTGTGTAGATATGTAAATGTATATGGAGATAGCAGTGTAGATATTTCCATTTTCATGCACATAGCGGTGTAGATATTTCCATGTTCAAACAGATAGCGGTGTAGATATTCCCATGTTCATACAGATAGCGGTGTAGATATTTCCATGTTCATACAGATAGCGGTGTAGATATTTCCATGTTCATACAGATAGCGGTGCTGATATTTCCATGTTTCTACAGGTAGCGGTATAGATATTTCCATGTTCATACAGATTGCGGTGTAGATATTGCCATGTTTATACAGATAGCGGTGTAGATATCTCCATCTTAATGTAGATGGCGGTGTAGATATTTAAATGTTCATACAGATGGCTGTGCAGATATTTCCATGTTCATACAGATGGCGGTGTAGCTATTTCCATGTTTATAGAGATGTCGCTGTACTTATTTCCATGTGTAAAGAGATAGATTTGTAGATATTTCCATGTATATGCAGATCGCTGTGTAGATATTTCCATTTTCATGCAGATAGCCGTGTAGATATTTCCATGTTCAAACAGATAGCGGTGTAGATATTTCCACGTTCATACAGATAGCAGTGTAGATATTTCCATGTTTTTACAGATAGCGGTGAAGATGTATGCATGTTTACACAGATAACTGTGTAGATATTTAAATGTTCATACAGATCGCAGTGTAGATATTTCCATGTTCATCCAGAAGGTTGTGTAGATATATCCATATTCATACAGAGGGCGGTGAAGATATTTCCAAGTTCATACAGAAAGCGGTGTAGTTATTTCCATGTGTAAAGAGATAGCTGTGTAGATATTTCCATGTATATGCAGATAGCTGTGTATATATTTCCATTTTCATGCAGATAGCGATTTAGATATTTCCATGTTCAGACAGATAGCGGTGTAGATACTTCTGTGTTCATACAGATAGCGGTGTAGATATTTCCATGTTCAAACAGATAGCGGTGTAGATATTTCCGTGTTCATACAGATCGCGGTGTAGATATTTCCATGTTCATACAGATAGCAGTGTAGATACTTCCATGTTCATACAGATAGAGGGGCTGATATTTCCATATTCATACAGATAGCGGTGCTGATATTTCCATGATTATACTGATAGCGGTGTAGATATTTCCATGTTTATACAGATAGCGGTGTAGATATTTCCATGTTTATACAGATAGCGGTCTTGCTATCTCCATCTTAATACAGATGGCGGTGTAGATATTTATGTGTTCATACAGATGGCGGTGCAGATATTTCCATGTTCATACAGATAGCGGTGTAGTTATTTCCATGTGTAAAGAGATAGCTGTGTAGATATTTCCATGTATATGCAGATAGCTGTGTAGATATTTCTATTTTCATGCAGATAGCGGTTTAGATATTTCCATGTTCGTACAGATAGCGGTGTAGATATTTCCATGTTTATACAGATAGCGTCGAAGATGTATGCATGTTTACAGAGATAGCGGTGTAGATATTTCCATGTTCATACAGATAGCGGTGTAGATATTTCAAAGTTCATACAGACAGCGGTTTAGATATTTCCTTCTTAATACAGATGGCGGTGTAGATATTTATATGTTCATACAGATGGCGGTTCAGATATTTCCATGTTCATACAGATGGCGGTGTAGATATTTCCATGTTTATAGAGATAGCGGTGTAGTTATTTCCATGTGTTAAGAGATAGCTGTGTAGATATTTCCATGTATATGCAGATAGCGGTGTAGATATTTCCATGTTCAAACAGATAGCGGTGTAGACATTTCCATGTTCATACAGATAGCGGTGTAGATATTTCCATGTTCATACAGATAGCGGTGTATATATTTCCATGTTTATACAGATAGCGGTGAAGATCTATGCATGTTTACAGAGATAGCGGTGTAGATCTTTCCATGTTCTTCCAGATGGCTTTGTAGATATATCCATGTTCATACAGATAGCTGTGTAGCTATTTCCATGTTCATACAGATAGCGGTGTAGATATTTCCATGTTCATACAGATAGCGGTGTAGATATTTCCATGTTCATACAGATAGCGGTGCTGATATTTCCTTGTTTATACAGGCAGCGGTGTAGATACTTCGATGTTTATACAGATAGCGGTTTAGATATTTCCTTCTTAATACAGATGGCGGTGTAGATATTTATATGTTCATACAGATGGTGGTGTAGATATTTCCATGTTTGTACAGATAGCAGTGTAGATATCTCCATCTTAATACAGATGGCGGTGTAGATATTTTTATGTTCATACAGATGGCGGTGCAGATGTTTCCGTGTTCATACAGATGGCGGTGTAGATATTTCCATGTTCAAACAGATAGCGGTGTAGTTATTTCCATGTGTAAAGAGATAGCTGTGCAGATATTTAAATGAATATGCAGATAGCAGTGTAGATATTTCCATTTTCATGCAGATAGCGGTGTAGATATTTCCATGTTCAAACAGATAGCGGTGTAGATATTTCCATGTTCATACAGATAGCGGTGTAGATATTTCCATGTTCCTACAGATAGTGGTGTAGATATTTCCATGTTCATACAGATAGCGGTGTAGCTATTTCCATGTTCATACAGATAGCGGTGTAGATATTTCCATGTTCGTACAGATAGCGGTGTAGATATTTCCATGTTCCTACAGATAGCGGTGCTGATATTTCCATGTTTATACAGGTAGCGGTGTAGAAATTTCCATGTTTATACAGATAGCGGTGTAGATATTTCCATGTTCATACAGATAGCGGTGTAGATATTTCCATGTTTATACAGATAGCGGTGAAGATGTATGCATGTTTACACAGATAGCGGTGTGTATATTTCCATGTTCATACAGATAGCTGTGTAGATATTTCCATGTTCATCCAGATGGCTCTGTAGATATATCCATGTTCATACAGATAGCGGTGTAGCTATTTCCATGTTCATACAGATAGCGGTGTAGCTATTTCCATGTTCATACAGATAGCGGTGTAGATATTTCCATGTTCATACAGATAGCGGTGCTGATATTTCCATGTTTATACAGGCAGCTCTGTAGATATTTCCATGTTTATACAGATAGCGGTTTAGATATTTCCTTCTTAATACAGATGGCGGTGTAGATATTTATATGTTCGTACAGATGGCGGTGTAGATATTTCCATGTTTATACAGATAGCAGTGTAGATATCTCCATGTTAATACAGATGGCGGTGTAGATATTTATATGTTCATACAGATGGCGGTGCAGATATTTCCATGTTCATACAGATGGCGGTGTAGATATTTCCATGTTCATACAGATAGCGGTGTAGTTTTTTCCATGTGTAAAGAGATAGCTGTGTAGATATGTAAATGTATATGGAGATAGCAGTGTAGATATTTCCATTTTCATGCACATAGCGGTGTAGATATTTCCATGTTCAAACAGATAGCGGTGTAGATATTCCCATGTTCATACAGATAGCGGTGTAGATATTTCCATGTTCATACAGATAGCGGTGTAGATATTTCCATGTTCATACAGATAGCGGTGCTGATATTTCCATGTTTCTACAGGTAGCGGTATAGATATTTCCATGTTCATACAGATTGCGGTGTAGATATTGCCATGTTTATACAGATAGCGGTGTAGATATCTCCATCTTAATGTAGATGGCGGTGTAGATATTTAAATGTTCATACAGATGGCTGTGCAGATATTTCCATGTTCATACAGATGGCGGTGTAGCTATTTCCATGTTTATAGAGATGTCGCTGTACTTATTTCCATGTGTAAAGAGATAGATTTGTAGATATTTCCATGTATATGCAGATCGCTGTGTAGATATTTCCATTTTCATGCAGATAGCCGTGTAGATATTTCCATGTTCAAACAGATAGCGGTGTAGATATTTCCACGTTCATACAGATAGCAGTGTAGATATTTCCATGTTTTTACAGATAGCGGTGAAGATGTATGCATGTTTACACAGATAACTGTGTAGATATTTAAATGTTCATACAGATCGCAGTGTAGATATTTCCATGTTCATCCAGAAGGTTGTGTAGATATATCCATATTCATACAGAGGGCGGTGAAGATATTTCCAAGTTCATACAGAAAGCGGTGTAGTTATTTCCATGTGTAAAGAGATAGCTGTGTAGATATTTCCATGTATATGCAGATAGCTGTGTATATATTTCCATTTTCATGCAGATAGCGATTTAGATATTTCCATGTTCAGACAGATAGCGGTGTAGATACTTCTGTGTTCATACAGATAGCGGTGTAGATATTTCCATGTTCAAACAGATAGCGGTGTAGATATTTCCGTGTTCATACAGATCGCGGTGTAGATATTTCCATGTTCATACAGATAGCAGTGTAGATACTTCCATGTTCATACAGATAGAGGGGCTGATATTTCCATATTCATACAGATAGCGGTGCTGATATTTCCATGATTATACTGATAGCGGTGTAGATATTTCCATGTTTATACAGATAGCGGTGTAGATATTTCCATGTTTATACAGATAGCGGTCTTGCTATCTCCATCTTAATACAGATGGCGGTGTAGATATTTATGTGTTCATACAGATGGCGGTGCAGATATTTCCATGTTCATACAGATAGCGGTGTAGTTATTTCCATGTGTAAAGAGATAGCTGTGTAGATATTTCCATGTATATGCAGATAGCTGTGTAGATATTTCTATTTTCATGCAGATAGCGGTTTAGATATTTCCATGTTCGTACAGATAGCGGTGTAGATATTTCCATGTTTATACAGATAGCGTCGAAGATGTATGCATGTTTACAGAGATAGCGGTGTAGATATTTCCATGTTCATACAGATAGCGGTGTAGATATTTCAAAGTTCATACAGACAGCGGTTTAGATATTTCCTTCTTAATACAGATGGCGGTGTAGATATTTATATGTTCATACAGATGGCGGTTCAGATATTTCCATGTTCATACAGATGGCGGTGTAGATATTTCCATGTTTATAGAGATAGCGGTGTAGTTATTTCCATGTGTTAAGAGATAGCTGTGTAGATATTTCCATGTATATGCAGATAGCGGTGTAGATATTTCCATGTTCAAACAGATAGCGGTGTAGACATTTCCATGTTCATACAGATAGCGGTGTAGATATTTCCATGTTCATACAGATAGCGGTGTATATATTTCCATGTTTATACAGATAGCGGTGAAGATCTATGCATGTTTACAGAGATAGCGGTGTAGATATTTCCATGTTCTTCCAGATGGCTTTGTAGATATATCCATGTTCATACAGATAGCTGTGTAGCTATTTCCATGTTCATACAGATAGCGGTGTAGATATTTCCATGTTCATACAGATAGCGGTGTAGATATTTCCATGTTCATACAGATAGCGGTGCTGATATTTCCTTGTTTATACAGGCAGCGGTGTAGATACTTCGATGTTTATACAGATAGCGGTTTAGATATTTCCTTCTTAATACAGATGGCGGTGTAGATATTTATATGTTCATACAGATGGTGGTGTAGATATTTCCATGTTTGTACAGATAGCAGTGTAGATATCTCCATCTTAATACAGATGGCGGTGTAGATATTTTTATGTTCATACAGATGGCGGTGCAGATGTTTCCGTGTTCATACAGATGGCGGTGTAGATATTTCCATGTTCAAACAGATAGCGGTGTAGTTATTTCCATGTGTAAAGAGATAGCTGTGCAGATATTTAAATGAATATGCAGATAGCAGTGTAGATATTTCCATTTTCATGCAGATAGCGGTGTAGATATTTCCATGTTCAAACAGATAGCGGTGTAGATATTTCCATGTTCATACAGATAGCGGTGTGGATATTTCCATGTTCATACAGATAGCGGTGTAGATATTTCCATGTTTATACAGATAGCGGTGAAGATCTATGCATGTTTACACAGATAGCGGTGTAGATATTTCCATGTTCATCCAGATGGCTGTGTAGATATATCCATGTTCATACAGATAGCGGTGTAGATATTTCCATGTTCATACAGATAGCGGTGTAGATATTTCCATGTTCCTCCAGATGGCTGTGTAGATATATCCATGTTCATACAGATAGCGGTGTAGATATTTCCATGTTCATACAGATAACGGTGTAGCTATTTCGATGTTCATACAGATAGCAGTGTAGTTATTTCCATGTTCATACAGATAGCGATGTAGATATTTCCATGTTCATACAGATAGCAGTGCTGGTATTTCCAAGTTTATACAGGCAGCGGTGTAGATATTTCCATGTTTATACAGATAGCGGTGTAGATATTTCCATGTTTATTCAGATAGCGGTGTAGATATCTCCATCTTAATACAGATGGCGGTGTAGATATTTATATGTTCATACAGATGGCGGTGCAGATATTTCCATGTTCATACAGTTAGCAGTGTAGATATTTCCATGTTCATACAGATAGCGGAGTAGATATTTCCATGGTTATACAGATAGCGTTGTAGATATTTCCATGTTTATACAGATAGCGATGTAGATATTTCCATGTTTATTCAGATAGCAGTGTAGATATCTCCGTCTTAATACAGATGGCGGTGTAGATATTTATATGTTCATACAGATGGCGGTGCAGATATTTCCATGTTCATACAGATGGCGGTGTAGATATTTCCATGTTCATACAGATAGCGGTGTAGTTATTTCCATGTGTAAAGATATAGCTGTGTAGATATTTCCATGTATATGCAGATAGCTGTGTAGTTATTTCCATTTTCATGCAGATTGCGGTGTATGTATTTCCATCTTCAAACAGATAGCGGTGTAGATATTTCCATGTTCATACAGATAGCGGTGTAGATATTTCCATGTTTATACAGATAGCGGTGAAGATGTATGCCTGTTTACACAGATAGCGGTGTGGATATTTCCATGTTCATCCAGAGGGCTGTTTAGATATATCCATGTTCATACAGATAGCGGTGTAGATATTTCCATGTTCATACAGATAGCGGTGTAGATATTTCCATGTTCATACAGATGGCGGTGTGGATATTTCCATGTTCATACAGATAGCGGTGTAGTTATTTCCATGTGTAAAGATATAGCTGTGTAGATATTTCCATGTATATGCAGATAGCAGTGTAGATATTTCCATGTTCGTACAGATAGCGGTGTAGATATTTCCATGTTCATCCAGATGGCTGTGTAGATATATCCATGTTCATACAGATAGCGGTGTAGATATTTCCATGTTTATACAGATAGCGGTGAAGATGTATGCATGTTTACACAGATAGCGGTGTGGATATTTCCATGTTCATCCAGAGGGCTGTGTAGATATATCCATGTTCATACAGATAGCGGTGTAGATATTTCCTTGTTCATACTGATAGCGGTGTAGATATTTCCATGTTCATACAGATAGCGGTGTAGATATTTCCATGCTCATACAGATAGCGGTGTAGATATTTCCATGTTCATACAGATAGCGGTGCTGATATTTCCATGTTTATACAGGTAGCGGTGTAGATATTTCCATGTTTATACAGATAGCGGTGAAGATATTTCCATTTTTATACAGATAGCGGTGTAGATATCTCCTTCTTAAAACAGACGGCGGAGTAGACATTTATATGTTCATACAGATGGCGGTGCAGATATTTCCATGTTCATACAGATGGCGGTGTAGATAGTTCCATGTTTATAGAGATAGCGGTGTAGTTATTTCCATGTGTAAAGAGATAGATGTGTAGATATTTCCATGTATATGCAGATAGCTGTGTAGATATTTCCATTTTCATGCAGACAGCGGTGTAGATATTTCCATGTTCAAACAGATTGTGGTGAAGATATTTCCATGTTCATACAGATAGCGGTGTAGATATTTCCATGTTCATACAGATAGCGGTGTAGATATTTCCATGTTCATACAGATAGCGGTGTAGGTATTTCCATGTTCATATAGATAGCGGTGCTGATATTTCCATGTTTATACAGGCAGTGGTGTAGATATTTCCATGTTTATACAGATAGCGGTGTAGATATTTCCATGTTTATACAGATAGCGGTGTAGATATTTCCATGTTTATACAGATAGCAGTGGAGATATCTCTATCTAAATACAGATGTCGGTGTAGATATTTATATTTTCATACAGATGGCGGTGTAGATATTTATATGTTCGTAGAGATGGCGGTGTAGATATTTCCATGTTCATACAGATGGCGGTGCTGATATTTCCATGTTTATACAGGTAGCGGTGTAGATATTTCCATTTTCATGCAGAGAGCGGTGTAGATATTTCCATGTTCAAACAGATAGCGGTGTAGTTATTTCCAGGATTATACAGATAGCGGTGTAGATATCTCCATCTTAATACAGATGGCGGTGTAGATATGTATATGTTCATACAGATGGCGGTGCAGATATTTCCATGTTCATACAGATGGCGGTGTGGCTATTTCCATGTTCATACAGATAGTGGTGTAGCTATTTCCATGTACATGCATATAGCGGTGTAGATATTTCCATGTTCATCCATATGGCTGTGTAGATATATCCATGTTAATACAGATGGCGGTGCAGATATTTCCATGTTCATACAGATAACGATGTAGTTATTTCCATGTTCATACAGATAGTGGTGTAGATATTTCCATGTTCATACTGATGGCGGTGTAGATATTTCCATGTTCATACAGATGGCTCTGTAGATATATCGATGTTCATACAGATAGCGGTGTAGCTATTTCCATGTTCATACAGATAGCGGTGTAGATATTTCCATGTTCATACAGATAGCGGTGTAGATATTTCCATGTTCATACAGATAGCGGTGCTGATATTTCCTTGTTTATACAGGCAGCGGTGTAGATATTTCCATGTTTATACAGATAGCGGTTTAGATATTTCCTTCTTAATACAGATGGTGGCGTATATATTTATATGTTCCTACAGATGGCTGTGTAGATATTTCCATGTTTATACAGATAGCAGTGTAGATATCTCCATCTTAATACAGATGGCGGTGTAGATATTTATATGTTCATACAGATGGCGGTGCAGATATTTCCATGTTCATACAGATGTCGGTGTAGATGTTTCCATGTTTATAGAGATAGCGGTGTAGATATTTCCATGTTTATACAGATAGCAGTGGAGATATCTCTATCTAAATACAGATGGCGGTGTAGATATTTATATTTTCATACAGATGGTGGTGTAGATATTTATGTGTTCGTACAGATGGCGGTGTAGATATTTCTATGTTTATACAGATAGCAGTGTAGATATCTCCATCTTAATACAGATGGCGGTGTAGATATTTATATGTTCATACAGATGGCGGTGCATATATTTCCATGTTCATACAGATGGCGGTGCTGATATTTCCATGTTTGTACAGGTAGCGGTGTAGATATTTCCATTTTCATGCAGATAGCGGTGTAGATATTTCCATGTTCAAACAGATAGCGGTGTAGATATTTCCATGTTCATACAGATACCGGTGTAGATATTTCCATGTTCATAGAGATAGCGGTGTAGTTATTTCCAGGTTTATACAGATAGCGGTGTAGATATCTCCATCTTAATACAGATGGCGGTGTAGATATGTATATGTTCATACAGATGGCGGTGCAGATATTTCCATGTTCATACAGATGGCGGTGTGGATATTTCCATGTTCATACAGATAGCGGTGTAGCTATTTCCATGTTCATGCATATAGCGGTGTAGATATTTCCATGTTCATCCATATGGTTGTGTAGATATATCCATGTTCATACAGATGGCGGTGTAGATATTTCCATGTTTATAGAGATAGTGGTGTGGTTATTTCCATGTGTTAAGAGATAGCTGTGTAGATATTTCCATGTATTTGCAGATAGCTGTGTAGATATTTCCATTTTCATGCAGGCAGCGGTGTAGATATTTCCATGTTCAAACAGATAGCGGTGTAGATATTTCCATGTTCATACAGATAACGATGTAGATATTTCCATCTTCATACACATAGTGGTGTAGATATTTCCATGTTCATACAGATGGCGGTATAGATATTTCCATGTTCATACAGATGGCGGTGCTGATATTTCCATGTTTATACTGGTAGTGGTGTAGATATTTCCATGTTCATACAGATAGTAGTGTAGATATTTCCATGTTCATACAGATGGCGGTGTAGATATTTATATGTTCATACAGATGGCGGTGCAGATATTTCCATGTTCATACAGATAGCCGTGTAGTTATTTCCATGTGTAAAGAGATAGCTGTGTAGATATTTAAATGTATATGCAGATAGCAGTGTAGATATTTCCATTTTCGTGCAGATAGCGGTGTAGATATTTCCATGTTCAAACAGATAGCGTTGTAGATATTTCCATGTTCATACAGATAGCGGTGTAGATATTTCCATGTTCATACAGATAGCGGTGTAGATATTTCCGTGTTTATACAGATAGCGGTGAAGATCTATGCATGTTTACAGAGATAGCGGTGAAGATATTTCCATGTTCATCCAGTTGGCTGTGTAGATATATCCATGTTCATACAGATAGCGGTGTAGCTATTTCCATGTTCATACAGATAGCGCTGTAGATATTTCCATGTTCATCCAGATGGCTGTGTAGATATATCCATGTTCATACAGATGGCGGTGAAGTTATTTCCATGTTCATACAGACAGCGGTGTAGTTATTTCCATGTGTAAAGAGATAGCTGTGTAGATATTTCCATGTATATGCAGATAGCTGTGTATATATTTCCATTTTCATGCAGATAGCGGTTTAGATATTTCCATGTTTAACCAGATAGCGCTGTAGATATTCCTGTGTTCATACAGATAACGGTGTAGATATTTCCATGTTCAAACAGATAGCGGTGTAGATATTTCCGTGTTCATACAGATAGCGGTGTAGATATTTCCGTGTTCATACAGATAGAGGGGCTGATATTTCCATGTTCATACAGATAGCGGTGCTGATATTTCCATGTTTATACAGATAGCGGTGTAGATATTTCCATGTTTTTACAGATAGCAGTGTTGATATTTCCATGTTTATACAGATAGCAGTGTAGGTATCTCCATCTTAATACAGATGGCGGTGTAGATATTTATGTGTTCATACAGATGGCGGTGCAGATATTTCCATGTTCATACAGATAGCGGTGTAGTTATTTCCATGCGTAAAGAGATAGCTGTGTAGATATTTCCATGTATATGCAGATAGCTGTGTAGATATTTCTATTTTCATGCAGATAGCGGTTTAGATATTTCCATGTTCGTACAGATAGCGGTGTAGATATTTCCATGTTCATACAGATAGCCTTGTAGACATTTCCATGTTTATACAGATAGCGGTGAAGATGTATGCATGTTTACACAGATAGCGGTGTAGATATTTCCATGTTCATACAGATAGCGGTGTAGATATTACAATGTTCATACAGATAGCGGTTTAGTTATTTCCTTCTTAATACAGATGGCGGTGTAGATATTTATATGTTCATACAGATGGCGGTGCAGATATTTCCATGTTCATACAGATGGCGGTGTAAATATTTCCATGTTTATAGAGATAGCGGTGTAGATATTTCCATGTGTTAAGAGATAGCTGTGTAGATATTTCCATGTATTTGCAGATAGCTGTGTAGATATTTCCATTTTCATGCAGACAGCGGTGTAGATATTTCCATGTTCAAACAGATAGCGGTGTAGATATTTCCATGTTCATACAGATAACGGTGTAGATATTTCCATGTTCATACAGACAGCGGTGTAGATATTTCCATGTTCATACAGATGGCGGTGTAGATATTTCCATGTTCATACAGATGGCGGTGCTGATATTTCCATGTTTATACAGGTAGCGCTGTAGATATTTCCGTGTTCATACAGATAGCGGTGTAGATATTTCCATGTTCAAACAGATAGCGGTGTAGATATTTCCGTGTTCATACAGATAGCGGTGTAGATATTTCCATGTTCATACAGATAGCGGTGTAGATACTTCCGTGTTCATACAGATAGAGGGGCTGATATTTCCATGTTCATACAGACAGCGGTGTAGATATTTCCATGTTTATACTGATAGCGGTGTAGATATTTCCATGTTCATACAGATAACAGTGTAGATATTTCCATGTTCATACAGATGGCGGTGTAGATATTTCCATGTTCATACAGATGGCGGTGCTGATATTTCCATGTTTATACAGGTAGCGGTGTAGATATTTCCATTTTCATGCAGAGAGCGGTGTAGATATTTCCATGTTCAAACAGATAGCGGTGTAGTTATTTCCAGGATTATACAGATAGCGGTGTAGATATCTCCATCTTAATACAGATGGCGGTGTAGATATGTATATGTTCATACAGATGGCGGTGCAGATATTTCCATGTTCATACAGATGGCGGTGTGGCTATTTCCATGTTCATACAGATAGTGGTGTAGCTATTTCCATGTACATGCATATAGCGGTGTAGATATTTCCATGTTCATCCATATGGCTGTGTAGATATATCCATGTTAATACAGATGGCGGTGCAGATATTTCCATGTTCATACAGATAACGATGTAGATATTTCCATGTTCATACAGATAGTGGTGTAGATATTTCCATGTTCATACTGATGGCGGTGTAGATATTTCCATGTTCATACAGATGGCTGTGTAGATATATCGATGTTCATACAGATAGCGGTGTAGCTATTTCCATGTTCATACAGATAGCGGTGTAGATATTTCCATGTTCATACAGATAGCGGTGTAGATATTTCCATGTTCATAAAGATAGCGGTGCTGATATTTCCTTGTTTATACAGGCAGCGGTGTAGATATTTCCATGTTTATACAGATAGCGGTTTAGATATTTCCTTCTTAATACAGATGGCGGCGTATATATTTATATGTTCCTACAGATGGCTGTGTAGATATTTCCATGTTTATACAGATAGAAGTGTAGATATCTCCATCTTAATACAGATGGCGGTGTAGATATTTATATGTTCATACAGATGGCGGTGCAGATATTTCCATGTTCATACAGATGGCGGTGTAGATGTTTCCATGTTTATAGAGATAGCGGTGTAGATATTTCCATGTTTATACAGATAGCAGTGGAGATATCTCTATCTAAATACAGACGGCGGTGTAGATATTTATATTTTCATACAGATGGTGGTGTAGATATTTATGTGTTCGTACAGATGGCGGTGTAGATATTTCTATGTTTATACAGATAGCAGTGTAGATATCTCCATCTTAATACAGATGGCGTTGTAGATATTTCCATGTTCATACAGATAGCGGTGTAGATATTTCAATGTTCATACAGATAGCGGTGTAGCTATTTCCATGTTCATACAGATAACGGTGTAGCTATTTCCATGTTCATACAGATAGCAGTGTAGATATTTACATGTTCATATAGATAGCGGTGTAGATATCTCCATTTTCATACAGAGAGCGGTGCTGATATTTCCATG
The DNA here is from genome assembly GCF_029281585.2 of Gorilla gorilla gorilla. Lineage (NCBI taxonomy): Eukaryota > Metazoa > Chordata > Mammalia > Primates > Hominidae > Gorilla > Gorilla gorilla. The sequence continues at coordinate 155,635,682 of NC_073231.2, forward strand.
TTTATACAGGCAGCGGTGTAGATATTTCCATGTTTATACAGATAGCGGTTTAGATATTTCCTTCTTAATACAGATAGCGGTGTAGATATTTCCATGTTTATACAGATAGCGGTGTAGATATCTCCATCTTAATACAGATGGCGGTGTAGGTATTTATATGTTCATACAGATGGCGGTGCAGATATTTCCATGTTCATACAGATAGCGGTGTGGTTATTTCCATGTGTAAAGAGATAGCTGTGTAGATATTTAAATGTATATGCAGATAGCAGTGTAGATATTTCCATTTTCATGCAGATAGCGGTGTAGATATTTCCATGTTCAAACAGATAGCGGTGTGGATATTTCCATGTTCATACATATAGCGGTGTAGATATTTCCATGTTTATTCAGATAGCGGTGAAGATGTATGCATGTTTCCACAGATAGCGGTGTGGATATTTCCATGTTCATCCAGAGTGCAGTTTAGATATATCAATGTTCATACAGATAGCGGTGTAGATATTTCCATGTTCATACAGATAGCGGTGTAGATATTTCCATGTTCATACAGATAGCGGTGCTGATATTTCCATGTTTATACAGGTAGCGGTGTAGATATTTCCATGTTTATACAGATAGCGGTGTAGATATTTCCATGTTTATACAGATAGCTGAGTAGATATTTCCATGTTTATACAGGTAGCGGTGTAGATATCTCCATCTTAATACAGATGGCGGTGTAGATATTTATATGTTCATACAGATGGCGGTGCAGATATTTCCATGTTCATACAGATGGCGGTGTAGATATTTCCATGTTCATACAGATAGCGGTGTAGTTATTTCCATGTGTAAAGAGATAGCTGTGTAGATATTTCCATGTATATGCAGATAGCAGTGTAGATATTTCCATTTTCATGCAGATAGCGGTGTAGATATTTCCATGTTCAAACAGATAGCGGTGTAGAAATTTCCATGTTCATACAGATGGCGGTGCAGACATTTCCATGTTCATACAGATAGCGGTGTAGATATTTCCATGTTTATACAGATAGCGGTGAAGATGTATGCATGTTTACACAGATAGCGCTGTAGATATTTCCACGTTCATCCAGATGGCTGTGTAGATATATCCATGTTCATACAGATAGCGGTGTAGATATTTCCATGTTCATACAGATAGCGGTGTAGCTATTTCCATGTTCATACAGATAGCGGTGTAGATATTTCCATGTTTATACAGATAGCGGTGAAGATGTATGCATGTTTACACAGATAGCGGTGTAGATATTTCCATGTTTATACAGATAGCGGTGTAGATATTTCCATGTTCATCCAGATGGCTGTGTAGATATATCCATGTTCATACAGATAGCGGTGTAGATATTTCCATGTTTATACAGATAGCGGTGAAGATGTATGCCTGTTTACACAGATAGCGGTGTGGATATTTCCATGTTCATCCAGAGGGCTGTTTAGATATATCCATGTTCATACAGATAGCGGTGTAGATATTTCCATGTTCATAAAGATAGCGGTGTAGATATTTCCATGTTCATACAGATAGCGGTGTAGATATTTCCATGTTCATACTGATAGCGGTGCTTATATTTCCATGTTTATACAGGTAGCGGTGTAGATATTTCCATGTTTATACAGATAGCGGTGAAGATGTATGCATGTTTACACAGATAGCGGTGTGTATATTTCCATGTTCATACAGATAGCTGTGTAGATATTTCCATGTTCATCCAGATGGCTCTGTAGATATATCCATGTTCATACAGATAGCGGTGTAGCTATTTCCATGTTCATGCAGATAGCGGTGTAGCTATTTCCATGTTCATACAGATAGCGGTGTAGATATTTCCATGTTCATACAGACAGCGGTGCTGATATTTCCATGTTTATACAGGCAGCTGTGTAGATATTTCCATGTTTATACAGATAGCGGTTTAGATATTTCCTTCTTAATACAGATGGCGGTGTAGATATTTATATTTTCGTACAGATGGCGGTGTAGATATTTCCATGTTTATACAGATAGCAGTGTAGATATCTCCATCTTAATACAGATGGCGGTGTAGATATTTATATGTTCATACAGATGGCGGTGCAGATATTTCCATGTTCATACAGATGGCGGTGTAGATATTTCCATGTTCATACAGATAGCGGTGTAGTTTTTTCCATGTGTAAAGAGATAGCTGTGTAGATATTTAAATGTATATGGAGATAGCAGTGTAGATATTTCCATTTTCATGCACATAGCGGTGTAGATATTTCCATGTTCAAACAGATAGCGGTGTAGATATTCCCATGTTCATACAGATAGCGGTGTAGATATTTCCATGTTCATACAGATAGCGGTGTAGATATTTCCATGTTCATACAGATAGCGGTGCTGATATTTCCATGTTTATACAGGTAGCGGTGTAGATATTTCCATGTTCATACAGATTTCGGTGTAGATATTGCCATGTTTATACAGATAGCGGTGTAGATATTTCCAGGTTTATACAGATAGCGGTGTAGATATCTCCATCTTAATATAGATGGCGGTGTAGATATTTAAATGTTCATACAGATGGCGGTGCAGATATTTCCATGTTCATACAGATGGCGGTGTAGCTATTTCCATGTTTATAGAGATATCGCTGTACTTATTTCCATGTGTAAAGAGATAGATTTGTAGATATGTCCATGTATACGCAGATCGCTGTGTAGATATTTCCATTTTCATGCAGATAGCCGTGTAGATATTTCCATGTTCAAACAGATAGCGGTGTAGATATTTCCATGTTCATACAGATAGCAGTGTAGATATTTCCATGTTTTTACAGATAGCGGTGAAGATGTATGCATGTTTACACAGATAGCGGTGTAGATATTTAAATGTTCATACAGATAGCGGTGTAGATATTTCCATGCTCATCCAGAAGGCTGTGTAGATATATCCATGTTCATACAGAGGGCGTTGAACATATTTCCAAGTTCATACAGAAAGCGGTGTAGTTATTTCCATGTGTAAAGAGATAGCTGTGTAGATATTTCCATGTATATGCAGATAGCTGTGTATATATTTCCATTTTCATGCAGATAGCGATTTAGATATTTCCATGTTCAGACAGATAGCGGTGTAGATACTTCTGTGTTCATACAGATAGCGGTGTAGATATTTCCATGTTCAAACAGATAGCGGTGTAGATATTTCCATGTTCATACAGATCACGGTGTAGATATTTCCATGTTCATACAGATAGCAGTGTAGATACTTCCATGTTCATACAGATAGAGGGGCTGATATTTCCATATTCATACAGATAGCGGTGCTGATATTTCCATGATTATACTGATAGCGGTGTAGATATTTCCATGTTTATACAGATAGCGGTGTAGATATTTCCATGTTTATACAGATAGCGGTGTTGCTATCTCCATCTTAATACAGATGGCCGTGTAGATATTTATGTGTTCATACAGATGGCGGTGCAGATATTTCCATGTTCATACCGATAGCGGTGTAGTTATTTCCATGTGTAAAGAGATAGCTGTGTAGATATTTCCATGTATATGCAGATAGCTGTGTAGATATTTCTATTTTCATGCAGATAGCGGTTTAGATATTTCCATGTTCGTACAGATAGCGGTGTAGATATTTACATGTTTATACAGATAGCGGTGTAGATATTTCCATGTTCCTCCAGATGGCTGTGTAGATATATCCATGTTCATACAGATAGCGGTGTAGATATTTCCATGTTCATACAGATAGTGGTGTAGCTATTTCCATGTTCATACAGATTACGGTGTAGCTATTTCCATGTTCATACAGATAGCAGTGTAGATATTTCCATGTTCATACAGATAGCGATGTAGATATTTCCATGTTCATACAGATAGCAGTGCTGATATTTCCAAGTTTATCAGGCAGCGGTGTAGATATTTCCATGTTTATACAGATAGCGGTGTAGATATTTCCATGTTTATTCAGATAGCGGTGTAGATATCTCCATCTTAATACAGATGGCGGTGTGGATATTTATGTGTTCATACAGATGGCGGTGCAGATATTTCCATGTTCATACAGATAGCAGTGTAGATATTTCCATGTTCATACAGATAGCGGTGTAGATATTTCCATGGTTATACAGATAGCGTTGTAGATATTTCCATGTTTATACAGATAGCGATGTAGATATTTCCATGTTTATTCAGATAACGGTGTAGATATCTCCATCTTAATACAGATGGCGGTGTAGATATTTATATGTTCATACAGATGGCGGTGCAGATATTTCCATGTTCATACAGATGGCGGTGTAGATATTTCCATGTTCATACAGATAGCGGTGTAGTTATTTCCATGTGTAAAGAGATAGCTGTGTAGATATTTCCATGTATATGCAGATAGCTGTGTAGATATTTCCATTTTCTTGCAGATTGCGGTGTATGTATTTCCATCTTCAAACAGATAGCGGTGTAGATATTTCCATGTTCATACAGATAGCGGTGTAGATATTTCCATGTTTATACAGATAGCGGTGAAGATGTATGCCTGTTTACACAGATAGCGGTGTGGATATTTCCATGTTCATCCAGAGGGCTGTTTAGATATATCCATGTTCATACAGATAGCGGTGTAGATATTTCCATGTTCATACAGATAGCGGTGTAGATATTTCCATGTTCATACAGATAGCGGTGTAGATATTTCCATGTTCATACTGATAGCGGTGCTGATATTTCCATGTTTATACAGGTAGCGGTGTAGATATTTCCATGTTCAAACAGATAGCGGTGTAGTTATTTCCAGGATTATACAGATAGCGGTGTAGATATTTCCATTTTCATGCAGAGAGCGGTGTAGATATTTCCATGTTCAAACAGATAGCGCTGTAGTTATTTCCAGGATTATACAGATAGCGGTGTAGATATCTCCATCTTAATACAGATGGCGGTGTAGATATGTATATGTTCATACAGATGGCGGTGCAGATATTTCCATGTTCATACAGATGGCGGTGTGGCTATTTCCATGTTCATACAGATAGTGGTGTAGCTATTTCCATGTACATGCATATAGCGGTGTAGATATTTCCATGTTCATCCATATGGCTGTGTAGATATATCCATGTTAATACAGATGGCGGTGCAGATATTTCCATGTTCATAGAGATAACGATGTAGATATTTCCATGTTCATACAGATAGTGGTGTAGATATTTCCATGTTCATACTGATGGCGGTGTAGATATTTCCATGTTCATACAGATGGCTGTGTAGATATATCGATGTTCATACAGATAGCGGTGTAGCTATTTCCATGTTCATACAGATAGCGGTGTAGATATTTCCATGTTCATACAGATAGCGGTGTAGATATTTCCATGTTCATACAGATAGCGGTGCTGATATTTCCTTGTTTATACAGGCAGCGGTGTAGATATTTCCATGTTTATACAGATAGCGGTTTAGATATTTCCTTCTTAATACAGATGGTGGCGTATATATTTATATGTTCCTACAGATGGCTGTGTAGATATTTCCATGTTTATACAGATAGCAGTGTAGATATCTCCATCTTAATACAGATGGCGGTGTAGATATTTATATGTTCATACAGATGGCGGTGCAGATATTTCCATGTTCATACAGATGGCGGTGTAGATGTTTCCATGTTTATAGAGATAGCGGTGTAGATATTTCCATGTTTATACAGATAGCAGTGGAGATATCTCTATCTAAATACAGATGGCGGTGTAGATATTTATATTTTCATACAGATGGTGGTGTAGATATTTATGTGTTCGTACAGATGGCGGTGTAGATATTTCTATGTTTATACAGATAGCAGTGTAGATATCTCCATCTTAATACAGATGGCGGTGTAGATATTTATATGTTCATACAGATGGCGGTGCATATATTTCCATGTTCATACAGATGGCGGTGCTGATATTTCCATGTTTGTACAGGTAGCGGTGTAGATATTTCCATTTTCATGCAGATAGCGGTGTAGATATTTCCATGTTCAAACAGATAGCGGTGTAGATATTTCCATGTTCATACAGATACCGGTGTAGATATTTCCATGTTCATAGAGATAGCGGTGTAGTTATTTCCAGGTTTATACAGATAGCGGTGTAGATATCTCCATCTTAATACAGATGGCGGTGTAGATATGTATATGTTCATACAGATGGCGGTGCAGATATTTCCATGTTCATACAGATGGCGGTGTGGATATTTCCATGTTCATACAGATAGCGGTGTAGCTATTTCCATGTTCAAGCATATAGCGGTGTAGATATTTCCATGTTCATCCATATGGTTGTGTAGATATATCCATGTTCATACAGATGGCGGTGTAGATATTTCCATGTTTATAGAGATAGCGGTGTGGTTATTTCCATGTGTTAAGAGATAGCTGTGTAGATATTTCCATGTATTTGCAGATAGCTGTGTAGATATTTCCATTTTCATGCAGGCAGCGGTGTAGATATTTCCATGTTCAAACAGATAGCGGTGTAGATATTTCCATGTTCATACAGATAACGATGTAGATATTTCCATCTTCATACACAAAGTGGTGTAGATATTTCCATGTTCATACAGATGGCGGTATAGATATTTCCATGTTCATACAGATGGCGGTGCTGATATTTCCATGTTTATACTGGTAGTGGTGTAGATATTTCCATGTTCATACAGATAGTAGTGTAGATATTTCCATGTTCATACAGATGGCGGTGTAGATATTTATATGTTCATACAGATGGCGGTGCAGATATTTCCATGTTCATACAGATAGCCGTGTAGTTATTTCCATGTGTAAAGAGATAGCTGTGTAGATATTTAAATGTATATGCAGATAGCAGTGTAGATATTTCCATTTTCGTGCAGATAGCGGTGTAGATATTTCCATGTTCAAACAGATAGCGTTGTAGATATTTCCATGTTCATACAGATAGCGGTGTAGATATTTCCATGTTCATACAGATAGCGGTGTAGATATTTCCGTGTTTATACAGATAGCGGTGAAGATCTATGCATGTTTACAGAGATAGCGGTGTAGATATTTCCATGTTCATCCAGTTGGCTGTGTAGATATATCCATGTTCATACAGATAGCGGTGTAGCTATTTCCATGTTCATACAGATAGCGCTGTAGATATTTCCATGTTCATCCAGATGGCTGTGTAGATATATCCATGTTCATACAGATGGCGGTGAAGTTATTTCCATGTTCATACAGATAGCGGTGTAGTTATTTCCATGTGTAAAGAGATAGCTGTGTAGATATTTCCATGTATATGCAGATAGCTGTGTATATATTTCCATTTTCATGCAGATAGCGGTTTAGATATTTCCATGTTTAACCAGATAGCGCTGTAGATATTCCTGTGTTCATACAGATAGCGGTGTAGATATTTCCATGTTCAAACAGATAGCGGTGTAGATATTTCCGTGTTCATACAGATAGCGGTGTAGATATTTCCGTGTTCATACAGATAGAGGGGCTGATATTTCCATGTTCATACAGATAGCGGTGCTGATATTTCCATGTTTATACAGATAGCGGTGTAGATATTTCCATGTTTTTACAGATAGCAGTGTTGATATTTCCATGTTTATACAGATAGCGGTGTAGGTATCTCCATCTTAATACAGATGGCGGTGTAGATATTTATGAGTTCATACAGATGGCGGTGCAGATATTTCCATGTTCATACAGATAGCGGTGTAGTTATTTCCATGCGTAAAGAGATAGCTGTGTAGATATTTCCATGTATATGCAGATAGCTGTGTAGATATTTCTATTTTCATGCAGATAGCGGTTTAGATATTTCCATGTTCGTACAGATAGCGGTGTAGATATTTCCATGTTCATACAGATAGCCTTGTAGACATTTCCATGTTTATACAGATAGCGGTGAAGATGTATGCATGTTTACACAGATAGCGGTGTAGATATTTCCATGTTCATACAGATAGCGGTGTAGATATTACAATGTTCATACAGATAGCGGTTTAGTTATTTCCTTCTTAATACAGATGGCGGTGTAGATATTTATATGTTCATACAGATGGCGGTGCAGATATTTCCATGTTCATACAGATGGCGGTGTAAATATTTCCATGTTTATAGAGATAGCGGTGTAGATATTTCCATGTGTTAAGAGATAGCTGTGTAGATATTTCCATGTATTTGCAGATAGCTGTGTAGATATTTCCATTTTCATGCAGACAGCGGTGTAGATATTTCCATGTTCAAACAGATAGCGGTGTAGATATTTCCATGTTCATACAGATAACGGTGTAGATATTTCCATGTTCATACAGACAGCGGTGTAGATATTTCCATGTTCATACAGATGGCGGTGTAGATATTTCCATGTTCATACAGATGGCGGTGCTGATATTTCCATGTTTATACAGGTAGCGCTGTAGATATTTCCGTGTTCATACAGATAGCGGTGTAGATATTTCCATGTTCAAACAGATAGCGGTGTAGATATTTCCGTGTTCATACAGATAGCGGTGTAGATATTTCCATGTTCATACAGATAGCGGTGTAGATACTTCCGTGTTCATACAGATAGAGGGGCTGATATTTCCATGTTCATACAGACAGCGGTGTTGATATTTCCATGTTTATACTGATAGCGGTGTAGATATTTCCATGTTCATACAGATAACAGTGTAGATATTTCCATGTTCATACAGATGGCGGTGTAGATATTTCCATGTTCATACAGATGGCGGTGCTGATATTTCCATGTTTATACAGGTAGCGGTGTAGATATTTCCATTTTCATGCAGAGAGCGGTGTAGATATTTCCATGTTCAAACAGATAGCGGTGTAGTTATTTCCAGGATTATACAGATAGCGGTGTAGATATCTCCATCTTAATACAGATGGCGGTGTAGATATGTATATGTTCATACAGATGGCGGTGCAGATATTTCCATGTTCATACAGATGGCGGTGTGGCTATTTCCATGTTCATACAGATAGTGGTGTAGCTATTTCCATGTACATGCATATAGCGGTGTAGATATTTCCATGTTCATCCATATGGCTGTGTAGATATATCCATGTTAATACAGATGGCGGTGCAGATATTTCCATGTTCATACAGATAACGATGTAGATATTTCCATGTTCATACAGATAGTGGTGTAGATATTTCCATGTTCATACTGATGGCGGTGTAGATATTTCCATGTTCATACAGATGGCTGTGTAGATATATCGATGTTCATACAGATAGCGGTGTAGCTATTTCCATGTTCATACAGATAGCGGTGTAGATATTTCCATGTTCATACAGATAGCGGTGTAGATATTTCCATGTTCATAAAGATAGCGGTGCTGATATTTCCTTGTTTATACAGGCAGCGGTGTAGATATTTCCATGTTTATACAGATAGCGGTTTAGATATTTCCTTCTTAATACAGATGGCGGCGTATATATTTATATGTTCCTACAGATGGCTGTGTAGATATTTCCATGTTTATACAGATAGCAGTGTAGATATCTCCATCTTAATACAGATGGCGGTGTAGATATTTATATGTTCATACAGATGGCGGTGCAGATATTTCCATGTTCATACAGATGGCGGTGTAGATGTTTCCATGTTTATAGAGATAGCGGTGTAGATATTTCCATGTTTATACAGATAGCAGTGGAGATATCTCTATCTAAATACAGACGGCGGTGTAGATATTTATATTTTCATACAGATGGTGGTGTAGATATTTCCGTGTTCATACAGATGGCCGTGTAGATATTTCCACGTTCATACAGATAGCGGTGTAGTTATTTCCATGTGTAAAGAGATACCTGTGTAGATATTTAAATGTATATGCAGATAGCAGTGTAGATATTTCCATTTTCATGCAGATAGCGGTTTAGATATTTCCATGTTCAAACAGATAGCGGTGTAGACATTTCCATGTTCATACAGATAGCGGTGTAGATATTTCCATGTTCATACAGATAGCGGTGTATATATTTCCATGTTTATACAGATAGCGGTGAAGATCTATGCATGTTTACAGAGATAGCGGTGTAGATATTTCCATGTTCTTCCAGATGGCTTTGTAGATATATCCATGTTCATACAGATAGCTGTGTAGCTATTTCCATGTTCATACAGATAGCGGTGTAGATATTTCCATGTTCATACAGATAGCGGTGTAGATATTTCCATGTTCCTACAGATAGCGGTGCTGATATTTCCTTGTTTATACAGGCAGCGGTGTAGACACTTCCATGTTTATACAGATAGCGGTTTAGATATTTCCTTCTTAATACAGATGGCGGTGTAGATATTTATATGTTCATACAAATGGTGGTGTAGATATTTCCATGTTTGTACAGATAGCAGTGTAGATATCTCCATCTTAATACAGATGGCGGTGTAGATAATTTTATGTTCATACAGATGGCGGTGCAGATGTTTCCGTGTTCATACAGATGGCGGTGTAGATATTTCCATGTTCAAACAGATAGCGGTGTAGTTATTTCCATGTGTAAAGAGATAGCTGTGCAGATATTTAAATGAATATGCAGATAGCAGTGTAGATATTTCCATTTTCATGCAGATAGCGGTGTAGATATTTCCATGTTCAAACAGATAGCGGTGTAGATATTTCCATGTTCTTACAGATAGCGGTGTGGATATTTCCATGTTCATACAGATAGCGGTGTAGATATTTCCATGTTTATACAGATAGCGGTGAAGATCTATGCATGTTTACACAGATAGCGGTGTAGATATTTCCATGTTCATCCAGATGGCTGTGTATATATATCCATGTTCATACAGAAAGCGGTGTAGATATTTCCTTGTTCATACAGATAGCGGTGTAGATATTTCCATGTTCCTCCAGATGGCTGTGTAGATATATCCATGTTCATACAGATAGCGGTGTAGATATTTCCATGTTCATACAGATAACGGTGTAGCTATTTCCATGTTCATACAGATAGCAGTGTAGATATTTCCATGTTCATACAGATAGCGATGTAGATATTTCCATGTTCATACAGATAGCAGTGCTGATATTTCCAAGTTTATACAGGCAGCGGTGTAGATATTTCCATGTTTATACAGATAGCGGTGTAGATATTTCCATGTTTATTCAGATAGCGGTGTAGATATCTCCATCTTAATACAGATGGCGGTGTAGATATTTATATGTTCATACAGATGGCGGTGCAGATATTTCCATGTTCATACAGTTAGCAGTGTAGATATTTCCATGTTCATACAGATAGCGGTGTAGATATTTCCATGGTTATACAGATAGCGTTGTAGATATTTCCATGTTTATACAGATAGCGATGTAGATATTTCCATGTTTATTCAGATAGCAGTGTAGATATCTCCGTCTTAAAACAGATGGCGGTGTAGATATTTATATGTTCATACAGATGGCGGTGCAGATATTTCCATGTTCATACAGATGGCGGTGTAGATATTTCCATGTTCATACAGATAGCGGTGTAGTTATTTCCATGTGTAAAGATATAGCTGTGTAGATATTTCCATGTATATGCAGATAGCTGTGTAGATATTTCCATTTTCATGCAGATTGCGGTGTATATATTTCCATCTTCAAACAGATAGCGGTGTATATATTTCCATGTTCATACAGATAGCGGTGTAGATATTTCCATGTTTATACAGATAGCGGTGAAGATGTATGCATGTTTACACAGATAGCGGTGTGGATATTTCCATGTTCATCCAGAGGGCTGTTTAGATATATCCATGTTCATACAGATAGCGGTGTAGATATTTCCATGTTCATACAGATAGCGGTGTAGATATTTCCATGTTCATACAGATGGCGGTGTGGATATTTCCATGTTCATACAGATAGCGGTGTAGTTATTTCCATGTGTAAAGATATAGCTGTGTAGATATTTCCATGTATATGCAGATAGCAGTGTAGATATTTCCATGTTCATACAGATAGCGGTGTAGATATTTCCATGTTCATCCAGATGGCTGTGTAGATATATCCATGTTCATACAGATAGCGGTGTAGCTATTTCCATTTTCATACACATAACGGTGTAGCTATTTCCAAGTTCATACAGATAGCAGTGTAGATATTTCCATGTTCATACAGATAGAGGTGTAGATATTTCCAGGTTCATACAGATAGCGGTCCTGATATTTCCATGTTTATACAGGTAGCGGTGTAGATATTTCCAGGTTCATACAGATAGCGGTGTAGATATTTCCATGTTTATACAGATAGCGGTGTAGATATCTCCATCTTAATACAGATTGCGGTGTAGATATTTATATGTTCATACAGATGGCGGTGCAGATATTTCCATGTTCATACAGATGGCGGTGTGGATATTTCCATGTTCATACAGATAGCGGTGTAGTTATTTCCATGTGTAAAGATATAGCTGTGTAGATATTTCCATGTATATGCAGATAGCATTGTAGATATTTCCATTTTCATGCAGATAGCGGTGTAGATATTTCCATGTTCAAACAGATAGCGGAGTAGATATTTCCATGTTCATACAGATAGCGGTGTAGATATTTCCATGTTCATACAGAACGCGGTGTAGATATTTCCATGTTTATACAGATAGCAGTGAAGATGTATGCATGTTTACACAGATAGCGGTGTAGATATTTCCATGTTCATACAGATAGCGGTGCTGATATTTCCATGTTTATATAGGCAGCGGTGTAGCTATTTCCATGTTCCTGCAGATAGCGGTGTAGATATTTCCATGTTCATACAGATAGCGGTGCTGATATTTCCATGTTTATACAGGCAGCGGTGTAGATATTTCCATGTTTATACAGATAGCGGTGTAGATATTTCCATGTTTATACAGATAGCGGTGTAGATATCTCCATCTTAATACTGATGGCGGTGTAGATATTTATATGTTCATACAGATGGCGGTGCAGATATTTCCATGTTCATACAGATGGCGGTGTAGATATTTCCATGTTCATACAGATAGCGGTGTGGTTATTTCCATGTGTAAAGAGATAGCTGTGTAGATATTTCCATGTATATGCAGATAGCTGTGTAGATATTTCCATTTTCATGCAGATTGCGGTGTATGTATTTCCATCTTCAAACAGATAGCGGTGTAGATATTTCCATGTTCATACAGATAGCGGTGTAAATATTTCCATGTTTTTACACATAGCGGTGAAGATGTATGCATGTTTACACAGATAGCGTTGTGGATATTTCCATGTTCATCCAGAGGGCTGTGTAGATATATCCATGTTCATACAGATAGAGGTGTACATATTTCCATGTTCATACAGATAGCGGTGTAGATATTTCCATTTTCATACTGATAGCGGTGTAGATATTTGCATGTTCATACAGATAGCGGTGCTGATATTTCCATGTTTATACAGGTAGCGGTGTAGATATTTCCATGTTTATACAGATAGCGGTGTAGATATTTCCATGTTTATACAGATAGCGGTGTAGATATTTCCATGTTTATACAGATAGCGGTGTAGATATCTCCATCTTAATACAGATTGCGGTGTAGATATATATATGTTCATACAGATGGCGGTGCAGATATTTCCATGTTCATACAGATGGCGGTGTGGATATTTCCATGTTCATTCAGATAGCGGTGTAGTTATTTCCATGTGTAAAGATATAGCTGTGTAGATATTTCCATGTATATGCAGATAGCAGTGTAGATATTTCCATTTTCATGCAGATAGCGGTGTAGATATTTCCATGTTCAAACAGATAGCGGAGTAGATATTTCCATGTTCATACAGATAGCGGTGTAGATATTTCCATGTTCATACACATCGCGGTGTAGATATTTCCATGTTTATACAGATAGCGGTGAAGATGTATGCATGTTTACACAGATAGCGGTGTAGATATTTCCATGTTCATACAGAGAGTGGTGTAGATATTTCCATGTTCATCCAGTTGGCTGTGTAGATATATCCATGTTCATACAGATAGTGGTGTAGATATTTCCATGTTCATACAGATAGCGGTGCTGATATTTCCATGTTTATACAGGTAGCGGTGCAGATATTTCCATGTTCATACAGATGGCAGTGTAGATATTTCCATGTTTATACAGATAGCGGTGAAGATGTATGCATGTTTACACAGATAGCGGTGTAGATATTTCCATGTTCATCCAGGTGGCTGTGTATATATATCCAAGTTCATACAGATAGCGGTGTAGATATTTCCATGTTCATACAGATAGCGGTGTAGATATTTCCATGTTCATCCAGATGGCTGTGTAGATATATCCATGTTCATACAGATAGCGGTGTAGATATTTCAATGTTCATACAGATACCGGTGTAGCTATTTCCATGTTCATACAGATAACGGTGTAGCTATTTCCATGTTCATACAGATAGCAGTGTAGATATTTACATGTTCATATAGATAGCGGTGTAGATATCTCCATTTTCATACAGAGAGCGGTGCTGATATTTCCATGTTTATACAGGCAGCGGTGTAGATATTTCCATGTTCATACAGATGGCGGTGTAGATATTTCCATGTTCATACAGAAAGCGGTGTAGTTATTTCCATGTGTAAAGAGATAGCTGTGTAGATATTTCCATCTATATGCAGATAGCTGTGTAGATATTTCCATTTTCATGCAGATAGCGGTGTATATATTTCCATCTTCAAACAGATAGCGGTGTAGATATTTCCATGTTCATAGAGATAGCAGTGTAGATATTTCCATGTTTATACAGATAGTGGTGAAGATGTATGCATGTTTACACAGATAGCGGTGTGGATATTTCCATGTTCATCCAGAGGGCTGTGTAGATATATCCATGTTCATACAGATAGCAGTGTAGATATTTCCATGTTCATACAGATAGCGGTGTAGATATTTCCATGTTCATACAGATAGCGGTGTAGGTATTTCCATGTTCATACAGATAGCGGTGCTGATATTTCCATGTTTATACAGGTAGCGGTGTAGATATTTCCATGTTTATACAGATAGCGGTGTAGATATTTCCATGTTTATACAGATAGCGGTATAGATATTTCCATGTTTATACAGATAGCGGTGTAGATATCTCCATCTTAATACAGATTGCGGTGTAGATATTTATATGTTCATACAGATGGCGGTGCAGATATTTCCATGTTCATACAGATGGCGGTGTGGATATTTCCATGTTCATACAGATAGCGGTGTAGTTATTTCCATGTGTAAAGATATAGCTGTGTAGATATTTCCATGTATAAGCAGATAGCAGTGTAGATATTTCCATTTTCATGCAGATAGCGGTGTAGATATTTCCATGTTCAAACAGATAGCGGAGTAGATATTTCCATGTTCATACAGATAGCGGTGTAGATATTTCCATGTTCATACAGATCGCGGTGTAGATATTTCCATGTTTATACAGATAGCGGTGAAGATGTATGCATGTTTACACAGATAGCGGTGTAGATATTTCCATGTTCATACAGATAGTGGTGTAGATATTTCCATGTTCATCCAGTTGGCTGTGTAGATATTTCCATGTTCATACAGATAGAGGTGCTGATATTTCCATGTTTATACAGGTAGCGGTGTAGATATTTCCATGTTAATACATTTAGCGGTGTAGATATTTCCATGTTTATACAGATAGCGGTGTAGATATTTCCATGTTTATACAGATAGCGGTGTAGATATCTCCATCTTAATACTGATGGCGGTGTAGATATTTATATGTTCATACAGATGGCGGTGCAGATATTTCCATGTTCATACAGATGGCGGTGTAGATATTTCCATGTTCATACAGATAGCGGTGTAGTTATTTCCATGTGTAAAGAGATAGCTGTGTTTATATTTCCATGTATATGCAGATAGCTGTGTAGATATTTCCATTTTCATGCAGATTGCGGTGTATGTATTTCCATCTTCAAACAGATAGCGGTGTAGATATTTCCATGTTCATACAGATAGCGGTGTAGATATTTCCATGTTTATACAGATAGCGGTGAAGATGTATGCATGTTTACACAGATAGCGTTGTGGATATTTCCATGTTCATCCAGAGGGCTGTGTAGATATATCCATGTTCATACAGATAGCGGTGTAGATATTTCCATGTTCATACAGATAGCGGTGTAGATATTTCCATGTTCATACAGAGAGCGGTGTAGATATTTCCATGTTCATACAGATAGCGGTGCTGATATTTCCATGTTTATACAGGTAGCGGTGTAGATATTTCCATGTTTATACAGATAGCGGTGTAGATATTTCCATGTTTATACAGATAGCGGTGTAGATATTTCCATGTTTATACAGATAGCGGTGTAGATATCTCCATCTTAATACAGATTGCGGTTTAGATATTTATATGTTCATACAGATGGCGGTGAAGATATTTCCATGTTCATACAGATGGCGGTGTGGATATTTCCATGTTCATACAGATAGCGGTGTAGTTATTTCCAAGTGTAAAGATATAGTTGTGTAGATATTTCCATGTATATGCAGATAGCAGTGTAGATATTTCCATTTTCATGCAGATAGCGGTGTAGATATTTCCATGTTCAAACAGATAGCGGAGTAGATATTTCCATGTTCATACAGATAGCGGTGTAGATATTTCCATGTTCATACAGATCGCGGTGTAGATATTTCCATGTTTATACAGATAGCGGTGAAGATGTATGCATGTTTACACAGATAGCGGTGTAGATATTTCCATGTTCATACAGAGAGTGGTGTAGATATTTCCATGTTCATCCAGTTGGCTGTGTAGATATATCCATGTTCATACAGATAGTGGTGTAGATATTTCCATGTTCATACAGATAGCGGTGCTGATATTTCCATGTTTATACAGGCAGCGGTGCAGATATTTCCATGTTCATACAGATAGCAGTGTAGATATTTCCATGTTTATACAGATAGCGGTGAAGTTGTATGCATGTTTACACAGATAGCGGTGTAGATATTTCCATGTTCATCCAGGTGGCTGTGTAGATATATCCAAGTTCATACAGATAGCGGTGTAGATATTTCCATGTTCATACAGATAGCGGTGTAGATATTTCCATGTTCATCCAGATGGCTGTGTAGATATATCCATGTTCATACAGATAGCGGTGTAGATATTTCCATGTTTATACAGATAGCGGTGTAGATATCTCCATCTTAATACAGATTGCGGTGTAGATATTTATATGTTCATACAGATGGCGGTGCAGATATTTCCATGTTCATACAGATGGCGGTGTGGATATTTCCATCTTCATACAGATAGCGGTGTAGTTATTTCCATGTGTAAAGATATAGCTGTGTAGATATTTCCATGTATATGCAGATAGCAGTGTAGATATTTCCATGTTCATACAGATAGCGGTGTAGATATTTCCATGTTCATCCAGATGGCTGTGTAGATATATCCATGTTCATACAGATAGCGGTGTAGCTATTTCCATTTTCATACACATAACGGTGTAGCTATTTCCAAGTTCATACAGATAGCAGTGTAGATATTTCCATGTTCATACAGATAGAGGTGTAGATATTTCCAGGTTCATACAGATAGCGGTCCTGATATTTCCATGTTTATACAGGTAGCGGTGTAGATATTTCCAGGTTCATACAGATAGCGGTGTAGATATTTCCATGTTTATACAGGTAGCGGTGTAGATATCTCCATCTTAATACAGATTGCGGTGTAGATATTTATATGTTCATACAGATGGCGGTGCAGATATTTCCATGTTCATACAGATGGCGGTGTGGATATTTCCATGTTCATACAGATAGCGGTGTAGTTATTTCCATGTGTAAAGATATAGCTGTGTAGATATTTCCATGTATATGCAGATAGCAGTGTAGATATTTCCATTTTCATGCAGATAGCGGTGTAGATATTTCCATGTTCAAACAGATAGCGGAGTGGATATTTCCATGTTCATACAGATAGCGGTGTAGATATTTCCATGTTCATACAGATAGCGGTGTAGATATTTCCATGTTTATACAGATAGCGGTGAAGATGTATGCATGTTTACACAGATAGCGGTGTAGATATTTCCATGTTCATACAGATAGCGGTGTAGATATTTCCATGTTCATCCAGATGGCTGTGTAGCTATTTCCATGTTCATACAGATAGCGGTGTAGATATTTCCATGTTCATACAGATAGCGGTGCTGATATTTCCATCTTTATACAGGTAGCGGTGTAGATATTTCCATGTTTATACAGATAGCGGTTTAGATATTTCCATGTTTATAAAGATAGCGGTGTAGATATTTCCATGTTTATACAAATAGCGGTGTAGATATCTCCATCTTAATACAGATTGCGGTGTAGATATTTATATGTTCATACAGATGGCGGTGCAGATATTTCCATGTTCATACAGATGGCGGTGTGGATATTTCCATCTTCATACAGATAGCGGTGTAGTTATTTCCATGTGTAAAGATATAGCTGTGTAGATATTTCCATGTATATGCAGATAGCAGTGTAGATATTTCCATGTTCATACAGATAGCGGTGTAGATATTTCCATGTTCATCCAGATGGCTGTGTAGATATATCCATGTTCATACAGATAGCGGTGTAGCTATTTCCATTTTCATACACATAACGGTGTAGCTATTTCCAAGTTCATACAGATAGCAGTGTAGATATTTCCATGTTCATACAGATAGCGGTGTAGATATTTCCAGGTTCATACAGATAGCGGTCCTGATATTTCCATGTTTATACAGGTAGCGGTGTAGATATTTCCAGGTTCATACAGATAGCGGTGTAGATATTTCCATGTTTATACAGATAGCGGTGTAGATATCTCCATCTTAATACAGATTGCGGTGTAGATATTTATATGTTCATACAGATGGCGGTGCAGATATTTCCATGTTCATACAGATGGCGGTGTGGATATTTCCATGTTCATACAGATAGCGGTGTAGTTATTTCCATGTGTAAAGATATAGCTGTGTAGATATTTCCATGTATATGCAGATAGCAGTGTAGATATTTCCATTTTCATGCAGATAGCGGTGTAGATATTTCCATGTTCATACAGATAGCGGTGTAGATATTTCTATGTTCATCCAGATGGCTGTGTAGATATATCCATGTTCATACAGATAGCGGTGTAGCTATTTCCATTTTCATACACATAGCGGTGTAGCTATTTCCAAGTTCATACAGATAGCAGTATAGATATTTCCATGTTCATATAGATAGAGGTGTAGATATTTCCATTTTCATACAGAGAGTGGTGCTGATATTTCCATGTTTATACAGATAGCGGTTTAGATATTTCCTTCTTAATACAGATGGTAGTGCATATATTTATATGTTCAAACAGATGGCGGTGCAGATATTTCCATGTTCATACAGATGGTGGTGTAGATATTTCCATGTTTATAGATATAGCGGTGTAGTTATTTCCATGTGTAAAGAGATAGCTGTGTAGGTATTCCCATGTATATGCAGATAGCTGTGTAGATATTTCCATTTTCTTACAGATAGCGATGAAGATATTTACATGTTCAAACAGATAGTGGTGTAGATATTTCCATGTTCATTCAGATAGCTTTGTAGATATTTCCATGTTCATACAGATAGCGGTGTAGATATTTCCATGTTCATACAGATAGCGGTGTAGATATTTCCAGGTTCATACAGATAGCGGTCCTGATATTTCCGTGTTTATACAGGTAGCGGTGTAGATATTTCCATGTTTATACAGATAGCGGTGTAGATATTTCCATGTTTGTACAAATAGCAGTGTAGATATTTCCATGTTTATTCAGATAGCGGTGTAGATATCTCCATCTTAATAGAGATGGCGGTGCAGATATTTATATGTTCATACAGATCGCGGTGTAGATATTTCCATGTTCATCCAGATGGCTGTGTAGATATATCCATGTTCATACAGATGACGGTGAAGATATTTCCATGTTCATACAGATAGCGGTGTAGTTATTTCCACACGTAAAGAGTTAGCTGTGCAGATATTTCCATGTATATGCAGATAGCTGTGTAGATATTTCCATTTTCATGCAGATAGCGGTTTAGATATTTCCATGTTCAAACAGATAGCGGTGTAGATATTTCCATGTTCATACAGATAGCGGTGTAGATATTTCCATGGTTATACAGATAGCGGTGAAGGTGTATGCATGTTTACACAGATAGCGGTGTAGATATTTCCATGTTCATACAGATCGCGGTGTAGATATTTCCATGTTCATACAGATGGCTGTGTAGCCATATCCATTTTCATACAGATGGCGGTGAAGGTATTTCCATGTTCGTACTGATAGCGGTGAAGATATTTCCATGTTCATACAGATAGCGGTGTAGATATTTCCATGTTCATACAGATGGCTGTGTAGATATATCCATGTTCATACAGATGGCGGTAAATATATTTCCATGTTCATACAGATAGCGGTGTAGATATATCCATGTTCATACAGATAGCGGTGTAGATATTTCCATTTTCATACCGATAGCGGTGCTGATATTTCCATGTTTATACAGGTAGCGGTGTAGATATTTCCATGTTTATACAGATAGCGGTGTAGATATTTCCATGTTTATACAGATAGCGGTGTAGATATTTCCATTTTTATACAGATAGCGGTGTAGATATCTCCTTCTTAATACAGATGGCGGGGTAGATATTTATATGTTCATACAGATGGTGGTGCAGATATTTCCATGTTCATACAGATGGCGGTGTAGATATTTCCATGTTTATAGAGATAGCGGTGTAGTTATTTCCATGTGTAAAGAGATAGCTGTTTAGATATTTCCATGTATATGCAGATAGCTGTGTACATATTTCCATTTTCATGCAGACAGCGGTGTAGATATTTCCATGTTCAAACAGATAGTGGTGAAGATATTTCCATGTTCATACAGATAGCGGTGTAGATATTTCCATGTTCATACAGATAGCGGTGTAGGTATTTCCATGTTTATACAGATAGCGGTGTAGATATTTCCATGTTTATACAGATAGCAGTGGATATATCTCTATCTAAATACAGATGGCGGTGTAGATATTTATATTTTCATACAGATGGCGGTGTAGATATTTATATGTTCGTACAGATGGCGGTGTAGATATTTCCATGTTTATACAGATAGCAGTGTAGATATCTCCATCTTAATACAGATGGCGGTGAAGATATTTATATGTTCATACAGATGACGGTGCAGATATTTCCATTTCCATACAGATGGCGGTGTAGATATTTCCATGTTCATACAGATAGCGGTGTAGTTATTTCCATGTGTAAAGAGATAGCTTTGTAGATATTTAAATGTATATGCAGATAGCAGTGTAGATATTTCCATTTTCATGCAGATAGCAGTGAAGATATTTCCATGTTCAAACAGATAGCGGTGTAGATATTTCCATGTTCATACAGATACCGGTGTAGATATTTCCATTTTCATGCAGATAGCGGTGTAGATATTTCCATGTTCAAACAGATAGCGGTGTAGATATTTCCATGTTCATACAGATACCGGTGTAGATATTTCCATGTTCATAGAGATAGCGGTGTAGTTATTTCCAGGTTTATACAGAAAGCGGTGTAGATATCTCCATCTTAATACAGATGGCGGTGTAGATATGTATATGTTCATACAGATGGCGGTGCAAATATTTCCATGTTCATACAGATGTCGGTGTGGCTATTTCCATGTTCATACAGATAGCGGTGTAGCTATTTCCATGTTCATGCATATAGCGGTGTAGATATTTCCATGTTCATCCATATGGCTGTGTAGATATATCCATGTTCATACAGATGGCGGTGAAGATATTTCCATGTTCATACAGATGGCGGTGTAGATATTTCCCTGTTTATAGAGATAGCGGTGTAGTTATTTCCATGTGTTAAGAGATAGCTGTGTAGATATTTCCATTCTCATGCAGACAGTGGTGTAGATATTTCCATGTTCAAACAGATAGCGGTGTAGATATTTCCATGTTCATACAGATAACGGTGTAGATATTTCCATGTTCTTACAGATAGTGCTGTAGATATTTCCATGTTCATACAGATGGCGGTGTAGATATTTCCATGTTCATACAGATTGCGGTGCTGATATTTCCATGTTTATACAGGTTGTGGTGTAGATATTTCCATGTTTATACAGATAGCGGTGTAGATATTTCCATGTTTATACAGATAGCAGTGTAGATATCTCCATCTTAATATAGATGGCGGTGTAGATATTTATATGTTCATACAGTTGGCGGTGCAGATATTTCCATGTTCATACAGATAGCGGTGTAGTTATTTCCATGTGTAAAGAGATAGCTGTGTAGATATTTCCATGTATATGCAGATAGCTGTGTAGATATTTCCATTTTCATGCAGATAGCGGTGTAGATATTTCCATGTTCAAACAGATAGCGGTGTAGATATTTCCATGTTCATACAGATAGCGGTGTAGATATTTCCATGTTCATAGAGATAGCGGTGTAGATATTTCCATGTTTATACAGATAGCAGTGAAGATCTATGCATGTTTACAGAGATAGCGGTGTAAATATTTCCATGTTCATCCAGATGGCTGTGTAGATATATCCATGTTCATACAGATAGCGGTGTAGCTATTTCCATGTTCATACAGATAGCGGTGTAGATATTTCCATGTTCATACAGATAGCGGTGTAGATATTTCCATGTTCATTCAGATAGCGGTGCTGATATTTCCTTGTTTATACAGGCAGCGGTGTAGATATGTCCATGTTTATACAGATAGCGGTTTAGATTTTTCCTTCTTAATACAGATGGCGGCGTATATGTTTATATGTTCCTACAGATGGCGGTGTAGATATTTCCAAGTTTATACAGATAGCAGTGTAGATATCTCCATCTTAATACAGATGGCGGTGTAGATATTTATATGTTCATACGGATGGCGGTGCAGATATTTCCATGTTCATACAGATGGCGGTGTAGATATTTCCATGTTTATAGAGATAGCGGTGTAGATATTTCCACGTTTATACAGATAGCAGTGGAGATATCTCTATCTAAATACAGATGGCGGTGTAGATATTTATCTTTTCATACAGATGGTGGTGTAGATATTTATATGTTCGTACAGATGGCGGTGTAGATATTTCTATGTTTATACAGATAGCAGTGTAGATATCTCCATCTTAATGCAGATGGCGGTGTAGATATTTATATGTTCATACAGATGGCGGTGCAGATATTTCCATGTTCATACAGATGGCGGTGTAGATATTTCCATGTTTATAGAGATAGCGGTGTAGATATTTCCATGTTTATACAGATAGCAGTGGAGATATCTCTATCTAAATACAGATGGCGGTGTAGATATTTATCTTTTCATACAGATGGTGGTGTAGATATTTATATGTTCGTACAGATGGCGGTGTAGATATTTCTATGTTTATACAGATAGCAGTGTAGATATCTCCATCTTAATGCAGATGGCGGTGTAGATATTTATATGTTCATACAGATGGCGGTGCAGATATTTCCATGTTCATACAGATGGCGGTGTAGATATTTCCATGTTCATACAGATAGCGGTGTAGTTATTTCCATGTGTAAAGAGATAGCTGTGTAGATATTTAAATGTATATGCAGATAGCAGTGTAGATATTTCCATTTTCATGCAGATAGCGGTGTAGATATTTCCATGTTCAAACAGATAGCGGTGTAGATATTTCCATGTTCGTACAGATACCGGTGTAGATATTTCCATGTTCATAGAGATAGCGGTTTAGATATTTCAATGTTCATACAGATAGCGGTTTAGATATTTCCTTCTTAATACAGATGGCGGTGTAGATATTTATATGTTCATACAGATGGCGGTGCAGATATTTCCATGTTCATACAGATGGCGGTGTAGATATTTCCATGTTTATAGAGATAGCGGTGTAGTTATTTCCATGTGTTAAGAGATAGCTGTGTAGATATTTCCATGTGTTTGCAGATAGCTGTGTAGATATTTCCATGTTCATACAGATAGCGGTGTAGATATTTCCATGTTCATACAGATAGCGGTGTAGATATTTCCATGTTTATACAGACAGCGGTGAAGATCTATGCATGTTTACAGAGATAGCGGTGTAGATATTTCCATGTTCATCCAGATGTCTGAGTAGATATATCCATGTTCATACAGATAGCGGTGTAGCTATTTCCATGTTCATACAGATAGCGGTGTAGATATTTCCATGTTCATACAGATTGCGGTGTAGATATATCCATGTTCATACAGATAGCAGTGCTGATATTTCCTTGTTTATACAGGCAGCGGTGTAGGTATTTCCATGTTTATACAGATTGCGGTTTAGATATTTACTTCTTAATACAGATGGCGGTGTAGATATTTATATGTTCATACAGATGGCGGTGTAGATATTTCCATGTTTATACAGATAGCAGTGTAGATATCTCCATCTTAATACAGATGGCCGTGTAGATATTTATATGTTTATACAGATGGCGGTGCAGGTATTTCCATGTACATACAGATAGTGGTGTAGATATTTCCATGTTCATACAGATAGCGGTGTAGTTATTTCCATGTGAAAAGAGATAGCTGTGTAGAAATTTCCATGCATATGCAGATAGCTGTGTATATATTTCCATTTTCATGCAGATAGCGGTTTAGATATTTCCATGTTTAACCAGATAGCGGTGTAGATATTTCCGCGTTCATACAGATAGCGGTGTAGATATTTCCATGTTCAAACAGATAGCGGTGTAGATATTTCCGTGTTCATACAGATAGCTGTGTAGATATTTCCATGTTCATACAGATAGCGGTGTAGATACTTCCGTGTTCATACAGATAGAGGGGCTGATATTTCCATGTTTATACAGATAGCGGTGCTGATATTTCCATGTTTATACAGATAGCGGTGTAGATATTTCCATGTTTATACAGATACCGGTGTAGATATTTCCATGTTTATACAGATAGCGGTGTAGGTATCTCCATCTTAATACAGATGGCGGTGTAGATATTTATGTGTTCATACAGATGGCGGTGCAGATATTTCCATGTTCATACAGATAGCGGTGTAGTTATTTCCATGTGTAAAGAGATAGCTGTGTAGATATTTCCATGTATATGCAGATAGCTGTGTAGATATTTCTATTTTCATGCAGATAGCGGTTTAGATATTTCCATGTTCGTACAGATAGCAGTGTAGATATTTCCATGTTCATACAGATAGCCTTGTAGACATTTCCATGTATATACAGATAGCGGTGAAGATGTATGCATGTTTACACAGATAGCGGAGTAGATATTTCCATGTTCATACAGATAGCGGTTCAGATATTTCAATGTTCATACAGATAGCGGTTTAGATATTTCCTTCTTAATACAGATGGCGGTGTAGATATTTATATGTTCATACAGATGGCGGTGCAGATATTTCCATGTTCATACAGATGGCGGTGCAGATATTTCCATGTTTATAGAGATAGCGGTGTAGTTATTTCCATGTGTTAAGAGATAGCTGTGTAGTTATTTCCATGTATTTGCAGATAGCTGTGTAGATATTTCCATTTTCATGCAGACAGCGGTGTAGATATTTCCATCTTCAAACAGATAGCGGTGTAGATATTTCCATGTTCATACAGATAACGGTGTAGATATTTCCATGTTAATACAGATAGCAGTGTAGATATTTCCATGTTCATACAGATGGCGGTGTAGATATTTCCATGTTCATACAGATGGCGGTGCTGATATTTCCATGTTTATACAGATAGCGGTGTAGATATTTCCATGTTTATACAGATAGCGGTGTAGATATCTCCATCTTAATACAGATGGCGGTGTAGATATTTATATGTTCATACAGATGGCGGTGCATATATTTCCAAGTTCATACAGATAGCGGTGTAGTTATTTCCATGTGTAAAGTGATAGCTGTGTAGATATTAAATGTATATGCAGATAGCAGTGTAGATATTTCCATTTTCATGCAGATAGCTGTGTAGATATTTCCATGTTCAAACAGATAGCGGTGTAGATATTTCCATGTTCATACAGATAGCGGTGTAGATATTTCCATGTTCATACAGATAGCGGTGTAGATATTTCCATGTTTATACAGATAGCGGTGAAGATCTATGCATGTTTACAGAGATAGCGGTGTAGATATTTCCATGTTCATCCAGATGTCTGTGTAGATATATCCATGTTCATACAGATAGCGGTGTAGCTATTTCCATGTTCATACAGATAGCGGTGTAGATATTTCCATGTTCATACAGATTGCGGTGTAGATATTTCCATGTTCATACAGATAGCGGTGCTGATATTTCCTTGTTTATACAGGCAGCGGTGTAGGTATTTCCATGTTTATACAGATTGCGGTTTAGATATTTCCTTCTTAATACAGATGGCGGCGTAGATATTTATATGTTCATACAGATGGCGGTGTAGATATTTCCATGTTTATACAGATAGCAGTGTAGATATCTCCATCTTAATACAGATGGCCGTGTAGATATTTATATGTTCATACAGATGGCGGTGCAGGTATTTCCATGTACATACAGATAGCGGTGTAGATATTTCCATGTTCATACAGATTGCGGTGTAGATATATCCATGTTCATACAGATAGCGGTGTAGCTATTTCCATGTTCATACAGATAGAGGTGCTGATATTTCCATGTTTATACAGGTAGCGGTGTAGATATTTCCATGTTTATACAGATAGCGGTGTAGATATTTCCATGTTTATACAGATAGCGGTGTAGATATTTCCATGTTTATACAGATAGCGGTGTAGATATCTCCATCTTAATACAGATGGCGGTGTAGATATTTATATGTTCATACATATGGCGGTGCAGATATTTCCATGTTCATACACATGGCGGTGTAGATATTTCCATGTTCATAGAGATAGCGGTGTAGTTATTTCCATGTGTAAAGAGATAGCTGTGTCGATATTTCCATGTATATGCAGATAGCGGTGTAGATATTTCCATTTTCATGCAGATAGCGGTGTAGATATTTCCATGTTCAAACAGATAGTGGTGTAGATATTTCCATGTTCATACAGATAGCGGTGCAGACATTTCCATGTTCATACAGATAGCGGTGTAGATATTTCCATGTTTATACAGATAGCGGTGAAGATGTATGCATGTTTACACAGATAGCGCTGTAGATATTTCCATGTTCATCCAGATGGCTGTGTAGATATATCCATGTTCATACAGATAGCGGTGTAGATATTTCCATGTTCATACAGATAGCGGTGTAGCTATTTCCATGTTCATACAGATAGCGGTGTAGATATTTCCATGTTTATACAGATAGCGGTGAAGATGTGTGCATGTTTACACAGATAGCGGTGTAGATATTTCCATGTTCATACAGATAGCGGTGTAGATATTTCCATGTTCATCCAGATGGCTGTGTAGATGTATCCATGTTCATACAGATAGCGGTGTAGATATTTCCATGTTCATACAGATAGTGGTGTAGATATTTCCATGTTCATACAGATAGCAGTGTAGCTATTTCCATGTTCATACAGATAGCGGTGTAGATATTTCCATGTTCGTACAGATAACGGTATAGATATTTCCATGTTCCTACAGATAGCGGTGCTGATATTTCCATGTTTATACAGGTAGCGGTGTAGAAATATCCATGTTTATACAGATAGCGGTGTAGATATTTCCATGTTCATACAGATAGCGGTGTAGATATTTCCATGTTTATACAGATAGAGGTGAAGATGTATGCATGTTTACACAGATAGCGGTGTATATATTTCCATGTTCATACAGATAGCTGTGTAGATATTTCCATGTTCATCCAGATGGCTCTGTAGATATATCCATGTTCATACAGATAGCGGTGTAGCTATTTCCATGTTCATACAGATTGCGGTGTAGCTATTTCCATGTTCATTCAGATAGCGGTGTAGATATTTCCATGTTCATACAGATAGCGGTGCTGATATTTCCATGTTTATACAGGCAGCTGTGTAGATATTTCCATGTTTATACAGATAGCGGTTTAGATATTTCCTTCTTAATACAGATGGCGGTGTAGATATTTATATGTTCGTACAGATGGCGGTGTAGATATTTCCATGTTTATACAGATAGCAGTGTAGATATCTCCATCTTAATACAGATGGCGGTGTAGATATTTATATGTTCATACAGATGGCGGTGCAGATATTTCCATGTTCATACAGATGGCGGTGTAGATATTTCCATGTTCATACAGATAGCGGTGTAGTTTTTTCCATGTGTAAAGAGATAGCTGTGTAGATATTTAAATGTATATGCAGATAGCAGTGAAGATATTTCCATTTTCATGCACATAGCGGTGTAAATATTTCCATGTTCAAACAGATAGCGGTGTAGATATTCCCATGTTCATACAGATAGCGGTGTAGATATTTCCATGTTCATAGAGATAGCGGTGTAGATATTTCCATGTTCATACAGATAGCGGTGCTGATATTTCCATGTTTATACAGGTAGCGGTGTAGATATTTCCATGTTCATACAGATTGCGGTGTAGATATTTCCATGTTTATACAGATAGCGGTGTAGATATTTCCAGGTTTATACAGATAGCGGTGTAGATATCTCCATCTTAATATAGATGGCAGTGTAGATATTTAAATGTTCATACTGATGGCGGTGCAGATATTTCCATGTTCATACAGATGGCGGTGTAGCTATTTCCATGTTTATAGAGATATCGCTGTACTTATTTCCATGTGTAAAGAGATAGCTTTGTAGATATTTCCATGTATATGCAGATCGCTGTGTAGATATTTCCATTTTCATGCAGATAGCCGTGTAGATATTTCCATGTTCAAACAGATAGCGGTGTAGATATTTCCATGTTCATACAGATAGCAGTGTAGATATTTCCATGTTTTTACAGATAGTGGTGAAGATGTATGCATGTTTACTCAGATAGCGGTGTAGATATTTCCATGTTCATACAGATAGCGGCATAGATATTTCCATGTTCATCCAGATGGCTGTGTAGATATATCCATGTTCATACAGAGGGCGGTGAAGATATTTCCATGTTCATACAGATAGCGGTGTAGTTATTTCCATGTGTAAAGAGATACCTGTGTAGACATTTCCATGTATATGCAGATAGCTGTGTATATATTTCCATTTTCATGCAGATAGCGGTTTAGATATTTCCATGTTCAAACAGATAGCGGTGTAGATATTTCCGTGTTCATACAGATAGCGGTGTGGATATTTCCATGTTCATACAGATAGCGTTGTAGATATTTCCATGTTTATTCAGATAGCGGTGAAGATCTATGCATGTTTACACAGATAGCGGTGTGGATATTTCCATGTTCATCCAGAGGGCTGTTTAGATATATCCATGTTCATACAGATAGCGGTGTAGATATATCCATGTTCATACAGATAGCGGTGTAGATATTTCCATGTTCATACAGATAGTGGTGCTGATATTTCCATGTTTATACAGGTAGCGGTGTAGATATTTCCATGTTTATACAGATAGCGGTGTAGATATTTCCATGTTTATACAGATAGCGGTGTAGATATTTCCATGTTTATACAGATAGCGGTGTAGATATCTCCATCTTAATACAGTTGGCGGTGTAGATATTTCTATGTTCATACAGATGGCGGTGCAGATATTTCCATGTTCATACACATGGCGGTGTAGATATTTCCATGTTCATAGAGATAGCGGTGTAGTTATTTCCATGTGTAAAGAGATAGCTGTGTAGATATTTCCATGTATATGCAGATAGCAGTGTAGATATTTCCTTTTTCATGCAGATAGCGGTGTAGATATTTCCATGTTCAAACAGATAGCGGTGTAGATATTTCCATGTTCATACAGATAGCGGTGCAGACATTTCCATGTTCATACAGATAGCGGTGTAGATATTTCCATGTTTATACAGATAGCTGTGAAGATGTATGCATGTTTACACAGATAGCGCTGTAGATATTTCCATGTTCATCCAGATGGCTGTGTAGATATATCCATGTTCATACAGATAGCGGTGTAGATATTTCCATGTTCATACAGATAGCGGTGTAGCTATTTCCATGTTCATACAGATAGCGGTGTAGATATTTCCATGTTTATACAGATAGCGGTGAAGATGTGTGCATGTTTACACAGATAGCGGTGTAGATATTTCCATGTTCATACAGATAGCGGTGTAGATATTTCCATGTTCATCCAGATGGCTGTGTAGATATATCCATGTTCATACAGATAGCGGTGTAGATATTTCCATGTTCATCCAGATAGCGGTGTAGATATTTCCAAGTTCATACAGATAGCAGTGTAGCTATTTCCATGTTCATACAGATAGCGGTGTAGATATTTCCATGTTCGTACAGATAACGGTGTAGATATTTCCATGTTCCTACAGATAGCGGTGCTGATATTTCCATGTTTATACAGGTAGCGGTGTAGAAATATCCATGTTTATACAGATAGCGGTGTAGATATTTCCATGTTCATACAGATAGCGGTGTAGATATTTCCATGTTTATACAGATAGCGGTGAAGATGAATGCATGTTTACACAGATAGCGGTGTATATATTTCCATGTTCATACAGATAGCTGTGTAGATATTTTCATGTTCATCCAGATGGCTCTGTAGATATATCCATGTTCATACAGATAGCGGTGTAGCTATTTCCATGTTCATACAGATAGCGGTGTAGCTATTTCCATGTTCATTCAGATAGCGGTGTAGATATTTCCATGTTCATACAGAGAGCGGTGCTGATATTTCCATGTTTATACAGGCAGCTGTGTAGATATTTCCATGTTTATACAGATAGCGCTTTAGATATTTCCTTCTTAATACACATGGCGGTGTAGATATTTATATGTTCGTACAGATGGCGGTTTAGATATTTCCATGTTTGTACAGATAGCAGTGTAGATATCTCTATCTTAATACAGATTGCGGTGTAGATATTTATATGTTCATACAGATGGCGGTGCAGATATTTCCATGTTCATGCAGATAGCAATGTAGTTATTTCCATGTGTAAAGAGATAGCTGTGTAGATATTTAAATGTATATGCAGATAGGAGTGTAGATATTTCCATTTTCATGCAGATATCGGTGTAGATATTTCCATGTTCAAACAGATAGCGGTGTAGATATTTCCATGTTCATACAGATAGCGGTGTAGATATTTCCATGTTCATACAGATAGCGGTGTAGATATTTCCATGTTTATACAGATATCGGTGTAGATATTTCCATGTTCATCCAGTTGGCTTTGTAGATATATCCATGTTCATACAGATAGCGGTGTAGCTATTTCAATATTCATACAGATAGCGGAGTAGATATTTCCATGTTCATACAGATAGCGGTGTAGATATTTCCATGTTCATACAGATAGCGGTGCTGATATTTCCTTGTTTATACAGGCAGCGGTGTAGATATTTCCATGTTTATACAGATAGCGGTTTAGATATTTCCTTCTTAATACAGATGGCTGTGTAGATATTTATATGTTCATACAGATGGCGGTGTAGATGTTTCCATGTTTATACAGATAGCAGTGTAGATATCTCCATCTTAATACAGATGGCAGTGTAGATATTTATATGTTCATACAGATGGCGGTGCAGATATTTCCGTGTTCATACAGATGGCGGTGTAGATATTTCCATGTTCATACAGATAGCGGTGTAGTTATTTCCATGTGTAAAGAGATAGCTGTGTAGATATTTAAATGTATATGCAGATAGCAGTGTAGATATTTCCATTTTCATGCAGATAGCAGTGTAGATATTTCCATGTTCATACAGATAGCGGTGCTGATATTTCCATGATTATACAGGCAGCGGTGTAGATATTTCCATGTTTATACAGATAGCGGTTTAGATATTTCTTCTTAATACAGATGGCGGCGTATTTATATTTTCATACAGATGGCGGTGTAGTTATTTCCATGTTTATACAGATAACAGTGTAGATAACTCCATCTTAATACAGATGGCGGTGTAGATATTTATATGTTCATACACATGGCGGTGCAGATATTTCCATGTTCATACAGATGGCGGTGTAGTTATTTCCATGTTCATACAGATAGTGGTGTAGTTATTTCCATGTGTAAAGAGATAGCTGTGTGGATATTTAAATGTATATGCAGATAGCAGTGTAGATATTTCCAATTTCATGCAGATAGCGGTGTAGATATTTCCATGTCCAATCAGATAGCGGTGTAGGTATTTCCATGTTCATACAGATAGCGGTGTAGATATTTCCATGTTCAGACAGATGGCGGTGTAGATATTTCCATGTTCATACAGATAGCGGTGAAGTTATTTCCATGTGTAAAGAGATAGCTGTGTAGATATTTCCATGTATATGCAGATTGCTGTGTAGATATTTCCGTTTTCATGCAGATAGCGGTGTATATATTTCCATCTTGAAACAGATAGCGGTGTAGATATTTCCATGTTCATACAGATAGCGGTGTAGATATTTCCATGTTCATACAGATAGCTGTGAAGATGTATGCATGTTTACACAGATAGCGGTGTGGATATTTCCATGTTCATCCAGAGGGCTGTGTAGATATATCCATGTTCATACAGATAGCGGTGTAGATATTTCCTTGTTCATACTGATAGCGGTGTAGATATTTCCATGTTCATACAGATAGCGGTGTAGATATTTCCATGTTCATACAGATAGCGGTGTAGATATTTCCATGTTCATACAGAAAGCGCTGCTGATATTTCCATGTTTATACAGGTAGCGGTGTAGATATTTCCATGTTTATACAGATAGCGGTGTAGATATTTCCATGTTTATACAGATAGCGGTGTAGATATTTCCATGTTTATGCAGATAGCGGTGTAGATATCTCCATCTTAATACAGATGGCGGTGTAGATATTTTTATGTTCATACAGATGGCAGTGCAGATATTTCCATGTTCATACAGATGGTGGTGTGGATATTTCCATGTTCATACAGATAGCGGTGTGGCTATTTCCATGTGTAAAGAGATAGCTGTGTAGATATTTCCATGTATATGCAGATAGCAGTGTAGATATTTCCATTTTCATGCAGATAGCGGTGTAGATATTTCCATGTTCAAACAGATAGTGGTGTAGATATTTCCATGTTCATACAGATAGCGGTGCTGATATTTCCATGTTTTTACAGGCAGCGGAGTAGATATTTCCAGGTTTATACAGATAGCGTTTTAGATATTTCCTTCTTAATACAGATGGCGGTGTAGATATCTATATGTTCATACAGATGGCGGTGCACATATTTCCATGTTCATACAGATGGCGGTGTAGATATTTCCATGTTTATAGATATAGCGGTGTAGTTATTTCCATGTGTAAAGAGATAGCTGCGTAGATATTTCCATGTATATGCAGATAGCTTTGTAGATATTTCAATTTTCATGCAGATAGCGGTGTAGATATTTACATGTTCAAACAGATAGCGGTGTAGATTTTTCCATGTTCATTCAGATAGCTTTGTAGATATTTCCATGTTCATACAGATAGCGGTGCTGATATTTCCATGTTTATACAGGCAGCGGTGTAGATATTTCCATGTTTATACAGATAGCGGTTTAGATATTTCCTTCTTAATACAGATGGTGGTGTATTTATATGTTCATACAGATGGCGGTGTAGATATTTCCATGTTCATACAGATAGCCTTGTAGATATTTCCATGTTTATACAGATAGCGGTGAAGATCTATGCATGTTTACACACATAGCGGTGTAGATATTTCCATGTTCATCCAGATGGCTTTGTAGATATATCCATGTTCATACAGATAGCGGTGTAGCTATTTCCATGTTCATACAGATAGCGGTGTAGATATTTCCATGTTCATACAGATAGCGGTGCAGATATTTCCATGTTCATACAGATAGCGGTGCTGATATTTCGTAGTTTATACAGGCAGCGGTGTAGATATTTCCATGTTTATACAGATAGCGGTTTAGATATTTCCTTCTTAATACTGATGGCGGTGTAGATATTTATATGTTCATACAGATGGCGGTTTAGATATTTCCATGTTTGTACAGATAGCAGTGTAGATATCTCCATCTTAATACAGATGGCGGTGTAGATATTTATATGTTCTTACAGATGGCGGTGCAGATATTTCCGTGTTCATACAGATGGCGGTGTAGATATTTCCATGTTCATACAGATAGCGGTGTAGTTATTTCCATGTGTAAAGAGATAGCTGTGTAGATATTTAAATGTATATGCAGATAGCAGCGTAGATATTTCCATTTTCATACAGATAGCGGTGTAGATATTTCCATGTTCAAACAGATAGCGGTGTAGATATTTCCATGTTCATACAGATAGCGGTGTGGATATTTCCATGTTCATACAGATTGCGGTGTAGATATTTCCATGTTTATACAGGTAGCGGTGAAGATCTATGCTTGTTTACACAGATAGCGCTGTAGATATTTCCATGTTCATCCAGATGGCTGTGTAGATATATCCATGTTCATACAGATAGCGGTGTACATATTTCCATGTTCATACAGATAGCGGTGTAGATATTTCCATGTTCATCCAGATGGCTGTGTAGATTTATCCATGTTCATACAGATAGTGGTGTAGATGTTTCCATGTTCATACAGATATTGGTGTAGCTATTTCCATGTTCATACAGATAACGGTGTAGCTATTTCCATGTTCATACAGATAGCAGTGTAGATATTTCCATGCTCATACAGATAGCGGTGTAGATATTTCCATGTTCATACAGATAGCGGTGCTGATATTTCCATGTTTATTCAGATAGCGGTATAGATATCTCCATCTTAATACAGATGGCGGTGTAGATATTTATATGTTCATACAGATGGCGGGGCAGATATTTCCATGTTCATACAGATGGCGGTGTGGATATTTTCATGTTCATGCAGATAGCGGTGTAGTTATTTCCATGTGTAAAGATATTGCGGTGTAGATATTTCCATGTTCAAACAGATAGCGGTGTAGATATTTCCATGTTTATACAGATAGCGGTGAAGATGTATGCATGTTTACACAGATAGCGGTGTAGATATTTCCATGTTCATACAGATAGTGGTGTAGATATTTCCATGTTCATCCAGATGGCTGTGTAGATATATCCATGTTCATACAGATAGTGGTGTAGATATTTCCATGTTCATACAGATAGCGGTGCTGATATTTCCATGTTTATACAGGCAGCGGTGTAGCTATTTCCATGTTCCTACAGATAGCGGTGTAGATATTTCCATGTTCATACAGATAGCGGTGCTGATATTTCCATGTTTATACAGGCAGCGGTGTAGATATTTCCATGTTTATACAGATAGCGGTTTAGATATTTCCTTCTTAATACAGATGGCGGTGTATTTATATGTTCATACAGATGGCGGTGTAGATATTTCCATGTTTATACAGATAGCAGTGTAGATATCTCCATCTTAATACAGATGGCGGTGTAGATATTTATATGTTCATACTGATGGCGGTGCAGATATTTCCATGTTCATACAGATGGCGGTGTAGTTATTTCCATGTTCATACAGATAGTGGTGTAGTTATTTCCATGTGTAAAGAGATAGCTGGGTAGATATTTAAATGTATATGCAGATAGCAGTGTAGATATTTCCATTTTCATGCAGATAGCGGTGTAGATATTTCCATGTCCAAACAGATAGCGGTGTAGTTATTTCCATGTTCATACAGATAGCGGTGTAGATATTTCCATGTTCATACCGATAGCGGTGCAGATATTTCCTTGTTTATACAGATAGTGGTGAAGATGTATGCATGTTCACACAGATAGCGGTGTAGATATTTCCATGTTCATCCAGATGGCTGTGTAGATATATCCATGTTCATACAGATAGCGGTGTAGATATTTCCATGTTTATACAGATAGCGGTGAAGATCTATGCATGTTTACACACATAGCGGTGTAGATATTTCCATGTTCATCCAGAGGGCTGTGTAGATATATCCATGTTCATACAGATAGCGGTGTAGATATTTCCTTGTTCATACTGATAGCGGTGTAGATATTTCCATGTTCATACAGATAGCGGTGTAGATATTTCCATGTTCATACAGATATCGGTGTTGATATTTCCATGTTCATCCAGATGGCTGTGTAAATATATCCATGTTCATACAGATAGCGGTGTAGATATTTCCATGTTCATACAGATAGCGGTGTAGATATTTCCATTTTCATAGAGATAACGGTGTAGCTATTTCCATGTTCATACACATAGCAGTGTAGATATTTGCGTGTTCATACAGATAGCGGTGTAGATATTTCCATTTTCATACAGAGAGCGGTGCTGATATTTCCATGTTTATACAGGCAGCGGTGTAGTTATTTCCTTGTTTATACAGATAGCGGTTTAGATATTTCCTTCTTAATACAGATGGCGGTGTAGATATTTATATGTTCATACAGATGGCAGTGCAGATATTTCCATGTTCATGCAGATAGTGGTGCTGATATTTCCATGTTTATACAGGTAGCGGTGTAGATATTTCCATGTTTATACAGATAGCGGAGTAGATATTTCCATGTTTATACAGATAGCTGTGTAGATATTTCCATGTTTATTCAGATAGCGGTGTAGATATCTAAATCTTAATACAGATGGCGGTGTAGATATTTATATGTTCATACAGATGGCGGTGCAGATATTTCGATGTTCATATAGATGGCGGTGTAGATATTTCCATGTTAATACAGATAGCGGTGTAGTTATTTCCATGTGTAAAGAGATAGCTGTGTAGACATTTCCATCTATATGCAGATAGCTGTGTAGATACTTCCATTTTCATGCAGATATCTGTGTATATATTTCCATCTTCAAACAGATAGCGGTGTAGATATTTCCATGTTCATACAGATAGCGGTGTAGATATTTCCATGTTTATACAGATAGCGGTGAAGATGTATGCATGTTTACACAGATAGCGGTGTAGATATTTCCATGTTCATACCGATAGCGGTGCAGATATTTCCATGTTTATACAGATAGTGGTGAAGATGTATGCATGTTTACACAGATAGCGGTGTAGATATTTCCATGTTCATCCAGATGGCTGTGTAGATATATCCATGTTCATACAGATAGCGGTGTAGATATTTCCATGTTCATACAGATAGCGGTGTAGATATTTCCATGTTCAGACAGATGTCTGTGTAGATATATCCATGTTCATACAAATAGCGGTGTAGATATTTCCATGTTCATACAGATAGCGGTGTAGCTATTTCCATTTTCATACAGATAACGGTGTAGCTATTTCCATGTTCATACAGATACCGGTGTAGATATTTCCATGTTCAGACAGGTGGCGGTGTAGATATTTCCATGTTCATACAGATAGCGGTGTAGTTATTTCCATGTGTAAAGAGATAGCTGTGTAGATATTTCCATATATATGCAGATAGCTGTGTAGATATTTCCGTTTTCAAGCAGATAGCGGTGTATATATTTCCATCTTCAAACAGATAGCGGTGAAGATATTTCCATGTTCATACAGATAGCGGTGTAGGTATTTCCATGTTTATACAGATAGCGGTGAAGATGTATGCATGTTTACACAGATAGCAGTGTGGATATTTCCATGTTCATCCAGAGGGCTGTGTAGATATATCCATGTTCATACAGATAGCGGTGTAGATATTTCCTTGTTCATACTGATAGCGGTGTAGATATTTCCATGTTCATACAGATAGCGGTGTAGATATTTCCATGTTCATACAGATATCGGTGTCGATATTTCCATGTTCATACAGAAAGCGGTGCTGATATTTCCATGTTTATACAGGTAGCGGTGTAGATATTTCCATGTTTATACAGATAGCGGTGTAGATATTTCCATGTTTATACAGATAGCGGTGTAGATATTTCCATGTTTATACAGCTAGCGGTGTAGATATCTCCATTTTAATACAGATGGCGGTGTAGATATTTATATGTTCATACAGATGGCGGTGCAGATATATCCATGTTCATACGGATGGCGGTGTGGATATTTCCATGTTCATACAGATAGCGGTGTGGTTATTTCCATGTGTAAAGAGATAGCTGTGTAGATATTTCCATGTATATGCTGATAGCAGTGTAGATATTTCCATTTTCATGCAGATAGCAGTGTAGATATTTCCATGTTCAAACAGATAGCGGTATAGATATTTCCGTGTTCATGCAGATAGCGGTGTAGATATTTCCATGTTCATACAGATAGCGGTGTAGATATTTCCATGTTCATCCAGATGGCTGTGTACATATATCCACGTTCATACAGAGAGCGGTGTAGATATTTCCATGTCTATAAAGATAGCGGTGTAGCTATTTCCATGTTCATACAGATAGCGGTGTAGATATTTCCATGTTTATACTGATAGCGGTGAAGATGTATGCATGTTTACACAGATAGCGGTGTAGATATTTCGATGTTCATACAGATAGTGGTGTAGATATTTCCATGTTCATCCAGATGGCTGTGTAAATATATCCATGTTCATACAGATAGTGGTGTAGATATTTCCATGTTCATAGAGATAGCGGTGCTGATATTTCCATGTCTATACAGGCAGCGGTGTAGCTATTTCCATGTTCCTACAGATAGCGGTGTAGATATTTCCATGTTCATACAGATAGCGGTGCTGATATTTCCATGTTTATACAGATAGCGGTGTAGATATTTCCATGTTTATTCAGATAGCGTTGTAGATATCTCCATCTTAATACAGATGGCAGTGTAGATATTTATATGTTCATACAGATGGCGGTGCAGATATTTCCATGTTCATACAGATGGCAGTGTGGATATTTCCATGTTCATACAGATAGCGGTGTAGTTATTTCCATGTGTAAAGAGATAGCTGTGTAGATATTTCCATGTATATGCAGATAGCTGTGTAGTTATTTCCATTTTCATGCAGACAGCTGTGTAGATATTTCCATTTTCATGCAGATAGCGGTGTATATATTTCCATCTTCAAACAGATAGCGGTGTAGATATTTCCATGTTCATACAGATAGCGGTGAAGATATTTCCATGTTTATACAGATAGCGGTGAAGATGTATGCATGTTTACACAGATAGCGGTGTGGATATTTCCATGTTCATCCAGAGGGCTGTGTCGATATATCCATGTTCATACAGATGGCTGTGTAGATATATCCATGTTCATACAGATGGCGGTGAAGTTATTTCCATGTTCATACAGATAGCTGTGTAGATATCTCCATGTTCATACAGATAGCGGTGTAGATAATTCCATGTTCATACAGATAGCGTTTTAGATATTTCCATGTTCAAACAGATAGCGGTGTAGATATTTCCATGTTCATACAGATAGCGGTGTAGATATCTCCATGTTCATACTGATAGCGGTGTAGATATTTCCATTTTCATACAGATAGCGGTTTAGATATTTCCATGTTCAAACAGATAGCGGTGTAGATGTTTCCAAGTTCATACAAATAGCGGTGTTGATATTTCCATGTTTATACAGATTGCGGTGAAGAAGTATGCATGTTTACACAGTTAGCGGTGTAGATACTTCCATGTTCATGCAGATAGCGGTGTAGATATTTCCATGTTCATCCAGATGGCTGTGTAGATATATCCATGTTCATAGAGATAGCGGTGTAGCTATTTCCATGTTCATACAGATAGCAGTGTAGATATTTCCATGTTCATAGAGATAGCGGTGTAGAAATTTCCATGTTCATACAGATAGCGGTGCTGATATTTCCATGTTCATACAGATGGCGGTGTAGTTATTTCCATGTTCATACAGATAGTGGTGTAGTTATTTCCATGTGTAAAGAGATAGCTGGGTAGATATTTAAATGTATATGCAGATAGCAGTGTAGATATTTCCATTTTCATGCAGATAGCGGTGTAGATATATCCATGTTCATACGGATAGCGGTGTAGATATTTCCATGTTTATACAGATAGCGGTGAAGATCTATGCATGTTTACACACATAGCGGTGTAGATATTTCCATGTTCATCCAGAGGGCTGTGTAGATATATCCATGTTCATACAGATAGCGGTGTAGATATTTCCTTGTTCATACTGATAGCGGTGTAGATATTTCCATGTTCATACAGATAGCGGTGTAGATATTTCCATGTTCATACAGATATCGGTGTTGATATTTCCATGTTCATCCAGATGGCTGTGTAAATATATCCATGTTCATACAGACAGCGGTGTAGATATTTCCATGTTCATACAGATAGCGGTATAGCTATTTCCATTTTCATAGAGATAACGGTGTAGCTATTTCCATGTTCATACACATAGCAGTGTAGATATTTGCATGTTCATACAGATAGCGTTGTAGATATTTCCATTTTCATACAGAGAGCGGTGCTGATATTTCCATGTTTATACAGGCAGCGGTGTAGATATTTCCTTGTTTATACAGATAGCGGTTTAGATATTTCCTTCTTAATACAGATGGCGGTGTAGATTTTTATATGTTCATACAGATGGCAGTGCAGATATTTCCATGTTCATGCAGATAGTGGTGCTGATATTTCCATGTTTATACAGGTAGCGGTGTAGATATTTCCATGTTTATACAGATAGCGGAGTAGATATTTCCATGTTTATACAGATAGCTGTGTAGATATTTCCATGTTTATTCAGATAGCGGTGTAGATATCTCCATCTTAATACAGATGGCCGTGTAGATATTTATATGTTCATACAGATGGCGGTGCAGATATTTCGATGTTCATATAGATGGCGGTGTAGATATTTCCATGTTAATACAGATAGCGGTGTAGTTATTTCCATGTGTAAAGAGATAGCTGTGTATACATTTCCATCTATATGCAGATAGCTGTGTAGATACTTCCATTTTCATGCAGATATCTGTGTATATATTTCCATCTTCAAACAGATAGCGGTGTAGATATTTCCATGTTCATACAGATAGCGGTGTAGATATTTCCATGTTTATACAGATAGCGGTGAAGATGTATGCAAGTTTACACAGATAGCGGTGTAGATATTTCCATGTTCATACCGATAGCGGTGCAGATATTTCCATGTTTATACAGATAGTGGTGAAGATGTATGCATGTTTACACAGATAGCGGTGTAGATATTTCCATGTTCATCCAGATGGCTGTGTAGATATATCCATGTTCATACAGATAGCGGTGTAGATATTTCCATGTTCATACAGATAGCGGTGTAGATATTTCCATGTTCAGACAGATGGCTGTGTAGATATATCCATGTTCATACAAATACCGGTGTAGATATTTCCATGTTCATACAGATAGCGGTGTAGCTATTTCCATTTTCATACAGATAACGGTGTAGCTATTTCCATGTTCATACAGATACCGGTGTAGATATTTCCATGTTCAGACAGGTGGCGGTGTAGATATTTCCATGTTCATACAGATAGCGGTGTAGTTATTTCCATGTGTAAAGAGATAGCTGTGTAGATATTTCCATGTATATGCAGATAGCTGTGTAGATATTTCCGTTTTCAAGCAGATAGCGGTGTATATATTTCCATCTTCAAACAGATAGCGGTGAAGATATTTCCATGTTCATACAGATAGCGGTGTAGGTATTTCCATGTTTATACAGATTGCGGTGAAGAAGTATGCATGTTTACACAGTTAGCGGTGTAGATACTTCCATGTTCATGCAGATAGCGGTGTAGATATTTCCATGTTCATCTAGATGGCTGTGTAGATATATCCATGTTCATAGAGATAGCGGTGTAGCTATTTCCATGTTCATACAGATAGCAGTGTAGATATTTCCATGTTCATAGAGATAGCGGTGTAGAAATTTCCATGTTCATACAGATAGAGGTGCTGATATTTCCATGTTTATACAGGTAGCGGTGTAGATATTTCCATGTTTATACAGATAGTGGTGTAGGTATTTCCATGTTTATACAGATAGCGGTGTAGATATTTCCAGGTTTATACAGATAGCGGTGTAGATATCTCCATCTTAATACAGATGGCGGTGTAGATATTTCCATGTCCAAACAGATAGCGGTGTAGGTATTTCCATGTTCATACAGATAGCGGTGTAGATATTTCCATGTTCATACCGATAGCGGTGCAGATATTTCCATGTTTATACAGATAGTGGTGAAGATATATGCATGTTTACACAGCTAGCGGTGTAGATATTTCCATGTTCATCCAGATGGCTGTGTAGATATATCCATGTTCATACAGATAGCGGTGTAGATATTTCCATCTTCAAACAGATAGCGGTGTAGATATTTCCATGTTCATACAGATAGCGGTGTAGATATTTCCATGTTTATACAGATAGCGGTGAAGATGTATGCATGTTTACACAGATAGCGGTGTGGATATTTCCATCTTCATCCTGAGGGCTGTGTATATATATCCATGTTCATACAGATAGCGATGTAGATATTTCCGTGTTCATACTGATAGCGGTGTAGATATTTCCATGTTCATACAGATAGTGGTGTAGATATTTCCATGTTCATACAGATAGCGGTGTAGATATTTCCATGTTCATACAGAAAGCGGTGCTGATATTTCCATGTTTATACAGGTAGCGGTTTAGGTATTTCCATGTTTATACAGATAGCGGTGTAGATATTTCCATGTTTATACAGATAGCGGTGTAGATATTTCCATGTTTATGCAGATAGCGGTGTAGGTATCTCCATCTTAATACAGACGGCGGTGTAGATATTTATATGTTCATACAGATGGCAGTGCAGATATTTCCATGTTCATACAGATGGTGGTGTGGATATTTCCATGTTCATACTGATAGCGGTGTAGCTATTTCCATGTGTAAAGAGATAGCTGTGTAGATATTTCCATGAATATGCAGATAGCAGTGTAGATATTTCCATTTTCATGCAGATAGCGGTGTAGATATTTCCATGTTCGAACAGATAGCGGTGTAGATATTTCCATGTTCATACAGATAGCGGTGTAGATATTTCCATGTTCATACAGATAGCGGTGTAGATATTTCCATGTTTATACAGATAGCGGTGAAGATGTATGCATGTTTACACAGATAGCGGTGTAGATATTTCCATGTTCATCCAGATGGC
This sequence comes from Gorilla gorilla gorilla, assembly GCF_029281585.2. Classification (NCBI taxonomy): domain Eukaryota; kingdom Metazoa; phylum Chordata; class Mammalia; order Primates; family Hominidae; genus Gorilla; species Gorilla gorilla. The sequence goes on from NC_073231.2 coordinate 155,678,881, forward strand.
TGTGTAGATATATCCATGTTCATACAGATAGAGGTGTAGATATTTCCATGTTCATACAGATAGCGGTGTAGCTATTTCCATGTTCATACAGATAGCGGTGTAGATATTTCCATGTTTATACTGATAGCGGTGAAGATGTATGCATGTTTACACAGATAGCAGTGTAGATATTTCCATGTTCATACAGATAGTGGTGTAGATATTTCCATGTTCATCCAGATGGCTGTTTAGATATATCCATGTTCATAAAGAGAGTGGTGTAGATATTTCCATGTTCATACAGATAGCGGTGCTGATATTTCCATGTTTATACAGGCAGCGGTGTAGCTATTTCCATGTCCCTACATATAGCGGTGTAGATATTTCCATGTTCATACAGATAGCGGTGCTGATATTTCCATGTTTATACAGGCAGCGGTGTAGATATTTCCATGTTTATACAGATAGCGGTTTAGATATTTCCTTCTTAATACAGATGGCGGTGTATTTATATGTTCATACAGATGGCGGTGTAGATATTTCCATGTTTATACAGATAGCAGTGTAGATATCTCCATCTTAATACAGAAGGCGGTGTAGATATTTATATGTTCATACAGATGGCGGTGCAGATACTTCCATGTTCATACAGATGGCGGTGTTGTTATTTCCATGTTCATACAGATAGTGGTGTAGATTTTTCCATGTGTAAAGAGATAGCTGTGTAGATATTTAAATGTTTATGCAGATAGCAGTGTAGATATTTCCAATTTCATGCAGATAGCGGTGTAGATATTTCCATGTCCAAACAGATAGCGGTGTAGGTATTTCCATGTTAATACAGATAGCGGTGTAGATATTTCCATGTTCATACCGATAGCGGTGCAGATATTTCCATGTTTATACAGATAGTGGTGAAGATGTATGCATGTTTACACAGATAGCGGTGTAGATATTTCCATGTTCATCCAGATGGCTGTGTAGATATATCCATGTTCATACAGATAGTGGTGTAGATATTTCCATGTTCATACAGATAGCGGTGTGGATATTTCCATGTTCAGACAGATGGCTGTGTAGATATATCCATGTTCATACAGATAGCGGTGTAGATATTTCCATGTTCATACAGATAGCGGTGTAGCTATTTCCATTTTCATACAGATAACGGTGTAGCTATTTCCATGTTCATACAGATAGCGGTGTAGATATTTCCATGTTCAGACAGGTGGCGGTGTAGATATTTCCATGTTCATACAGATAGCGGTGTAGTTATTTCCATGTGTAAAGAGATAGCTGTGTAGATATTTCCATGTATATGCAGATAGCTGTGTAGATATTTCCGTTTTCAAGCAGATAGCGGTGTATATATTTCCATCTTCAAACAGATAGCGGTGAAGATATTTCCATGTTCATACAGATAGCGGTGTAGGTATTTCCATGTTTATACAGATAGCGGTGAAGATGTATGCATGTTTACACAGATAGCAGTGTGGATATTTCCATGTTCATCCAGAGGGCTGTGTAGATATATCCATGTTCATACAGATAGCGGTGTAGATATTTCCTTGTTCATACTGATAGCGGTGTAGATATTTCCATGTTCATACAGATAGCGGTGTAGATATTTCCATGTTCATACAGATATCGGTGTCGATGTTTCCATGTTCATACAGAAAGCGGTGCTGATATTTCCATGTTTATACAGGTAGCGGTGTAGATATTTCCATGTTTATACAGATAGCGGTGTAGATATTTCCATGTTTATACAGATAGCGGTGTAGATATTTGCATGTTTATACAGCTAGCGGTGTAGATATCTCCATTTTAATACAGATGGCGGTGTAGATATTTATATGTTCATACAGATGGCGGTGCAGATATTTCCATGTTCATACAGATGGCGGTGTGGATATTTCCATGTTCATACAGATAGCGGTGTGGTTATTTCCATGTGTAAAGAGATAGCTGTGTAGATATTTCCATGTATATGCTGATAGCAGTGTAGATATTTCCATTTTCATGCAGATAGCAGTGTAGATATTTCCATGTTCAAACAGATAGCGGTATAGATATTTCCGTGTTCATGCAGATAGTGGTGTAGATATTTCCATGTTCATACAGATAGCGGTGTAGATATTTCCATGTTCATCCAGATGGCTGTGTACATATATCCACGTTCATACAGAGAGCGGTGTAGATATTTCCATGTCCATAAAGATAGCGGTGTAGCTATTTCCATGTTCATACAGATAGCGGTGTAGATATTTCCATGTTTATACTGATAGCGGTGAAGATGTATGCATGTTTACACAGATAGCGGTGTAGATATTTCCATGTTCATACAGACAGTGTTGTAGATATTTCCATGTTCATCCAGATGGCTGTGTAAATATATCCATGTTCATACAGATAGTGGTGTAGATATTTCCATGTTCATAGAGATAGCGGTGCTGATATTTCCGTGTCTATACAGGCAGCGGTGTAGCTATTTCCATGTTCCTACAGATAGCGGTGTAGATATTTCCATGTTCATACAGATAGCGGTGCTGATATTTCCATGTTTATACAGATAGCGGTGTAGATATTTCCATGTTTATTCAGATAGCGTTGTAGATATCTCCATCTTAATACAGATGGCAGTGTAGATATTTATATGTTCATACAGATGGCGGTGCAGATATTTCCATGTTCATACAGATGGTGGTGTAGATATTTCCCTGTTCATACAGATAGCGGTGTAGTTATTTCCATGTGTAAAGAGATAGCTGTGTAGATATTTCCATGTATATGCAGATAGCTGTGTAGTTATTTCCATTTTCATGCAGACAGCTGTGTAGATATTTCCATTTTCATGCAGATAGCGGTGTATATATTTCCATCTTCAAACAGATAGCGGTGTAGATATTTCCATGTTCATACAGATAGCGGTGATGATATTTCCATGTTTATACAGATAGCGGTGAAGATGTATGCATGTTTACACAGATAGCGGTGTGGATATTTCCATGTTCATCAAGAGGGCTGTGTCGATATATCCATGTTCATACAGATGGCTGTGTAGATATATCCATGTTCATACAGATGGCGGTGAAGGTATTTCCATGTTCATACAGATAGCGGTGTAGATATCTCCATGTTCATACAGATAGCGGTGTAGATAATTCCATGTTCATACAGATAGCGTTTTAGATATTTCCATGTTCAAACAGATAGCGGTGTAGATATTTCCATGTTCATACAGATAGCGGTGTAGATATCTCCATGTTCATACTGATAGCGGTGTAGATATTTCCATGTTCATACAGATAGCGGTTTAGATATTTCCATGTTCAAACAGATAGCGGTGTAGATGTTTCCAAGTTCATACAGATAGCGGTGTTGATATTTCCATGTTTATACAGATTGCGGTGAAGAAGTATGCATGTTTACACAGTTAGCGGTGTAGATACTTCCATGTTCATGCAGATAGCGGTGTAGATATTTCCATGTTCATCCAGATGGCTGTGTAGATATATCCATGTTCATAGAGATAGCGGTGTAGCTATTTCCATGTTCATACAGATAGCAGTGTAGATATTTCCATGTTCATAGAGATAGCGGTGTAGAAATTTCCATGTTCATATAGATAGCGGTGCTGATATTTCCATGTTTATACAGGTAGCGGTGTAGATATTTCCATGTTTATACTGATAGTGGTGTAGCTATTTCCATGTTTATACAGATAGCGGTGTAGATATTTCCAAGTTTATACAGATAGCGGTGTAGATATCTCCATCTTAATACAGATGGCGGTGTAGATATTTCCATGTCCAAACAGATAGCGGTGTAGGTATTTCCATGTTCATACAGATAGCGGTGTAGATATTTCCATGTTCATACCGATAGCGGTGCAGATATTTCCATGTTTATACAGATAGTGGTGAAGATATATGCATGTTTACACAGATAGCGGTGTAGATATTTCCATGTTCATCCAGATGGCTGTGTAGATATATCCATGTTCATACAGATAGCGGTGTAGATATTTCCATCTTCAAACAGATAGCGGTGTAGATATTTCCATGTTCATACAGATAGCGGTGTAGATATTTCCATGTTTATACAGATAGCGGTGAAGATGTATGCATGTTTACACAGATAGCGGTGTGGATATTTCCATCTTCATCCTGAGGGCTGTGTATATATATCCATGTTCATACAGATAGCGGTGTAGATATTTCCTTGTTCATACTGATAGCGGTGTAGATATTTCCATGTTCATACAGATAGCGGTGTAGATATTTCCATGTTCATACAGATAGCGGTGTAGATATTTCCATGTTCATACAGAAAGCGGTGCTGATATTTCCATGTTTATACAGGTAGCGGTGTAGATATTTCCATGTTTATACAGATAGCGGTGTAGATATTTCCATGTTTATACAGATAGCGGTGTAGATATTTCCATGTTTATGCAGATAGCGGTGTAGATATCTCCATCTTAATACAGACGGCGGTGTAGATATTTATATGTTCATACAGATGGCAGTGCAGATATTTCCATGTTCATACAGATGGCGGTGTGGATATTTCCATGTTCATACAGATAGCAGTGTAGCTATTTCCATGTGTAAAGAGATAGCTGTGTAGATATTTCCATGTATATGCAGATAGCAGTGTAGATATTTCCATTTTCATGCAGATAGCGGTGTAGATATTTCCATGTTCAAACATATAGCGGTGTAGATATTTCCATGTTCATACAGATAGCGGTGCAGATATTTCCATGTTCATTCAGATAGCGGTGTAGATATTTCCATGTTTATACAGATAGCGGTGAAGATGTATGCATGTTTACACAGATAGCGGTGTAGATATTTCCATGTTCATCCTGATGGCTGTGTAGATATATCCATGTTCATACAGATAGCGGTGTAGATATTTTCATGTTCATACAGATAGCGGTGTAGCTATTTGCATGTTCATACAGATAGCGGTGTAGATATTTCCATGTTTATACAGATAGCGGTGAAGATGTATGCATGTTTACACAGATAGCGGTGTAGATATTTCCATGTTCATACAGATAGCGGTGTAGATATATCCATGTTCATCCAGATGGCTGTGTAGATATATCCATGTTCATACAGATAGCGGTGTAGTTATTTCCATGTTCATACAGATAGTGGTGTAGCTATTTCCATGTTCATACAGATTGCGGTGTAGCTATTTCCATGTTCATACAGATAGCGGTGTAGATATATCCATGTTCGTACAGATAGCGGTGTAGATATTTCCATGTTCCTACAGATAGCTGTGCTGATATTTCCATGTTTATACAGGTAGCGGTGTAGTAATTTCCATGTTTATCCAGATAGCGGTGTAGATATTTCCATGTTTATACAGATAGCGGTGTAGATATTTCCAGGTTTATACAGATAGCGGTGTAGAAATCTCCATCTTAATACAGATGGAGGTGTAGATATTTATATGTTCATACAGATGGCGGTTTAGATATTTCCATGTTCATCCAGATGGCACTGTAGATATATCCATGTTCGTACAGATGGCGGTGAAGATATTTCCTTGTTCATACAGATAGCGGTGTAGATATTTCCATGTTCATACAGATAGCGGTGTAGATATATCCATGTTCATACAGATAGCGGTGTAGCTATTTCCATGTTCATACAGATAGCGGTGTAGATATTTCCATGTTCCTCCAGATGGCTGTGTAGATATATCCATGTTCATACAGACGGCGGTGTAGATATCTCCATGTTCATACAGATAGAGGGGCTGATATTTCCATGTTCATACAGATAGCGGTGCTGATATTCCCATGTTTATACAGATAGCGGTGTAGATATTTCCATGTTTATTCAGATAGCGGTGTAGATATCTCCATCTTAATACAGATGGCAGTGTAGATATTTATATGTTGATACAGATGGCGGTGCAGATATTTCCATGTTCATACAGATGGCGGTTTAGATATTTCCATGTTCATACAGATAGCGGTGTAGTTATTTCCATGTGTAAAGAGATAGCTGTGTAGATATTTCCATGTATATGCAGATAGCTGTGTAGATATTTCCATTTTCATGCAGATTGCGGTGTAGATATTTCCATGTTCAAACAGATAGCGATGCAGATATTTCCATGTTCATACAGATAGCGGTGTAGATATTTCCATGTTTATACAGATAGCGGTGAAGATGTATGCATGTTTGCACAGATAGCGGTGTGGATATTTCCATGTTCATCCAGAGGGCTGTGTAGATATATCCATGTTCATCCAGATGGCTGTGTAGATATATCCATGTTCATACAGATGGCGGTGAAGGTATTTCCATGTTCATACAGATAGCGGTGTAGATATTTCCATGTTCATACAGATAGCGGTGTAGATATCTCCATGTTCATACAGATAGAGGGGATGATATTTCCATGTTCATACAGATAGCGGTGCTGATATTTCTATGTTTACACAGGTTGCGGTGTAGATATTTCCATGTTTATACAGATAGCGGTGTAGATATTTCCATGTTTATACAGATAGCGCTGTAGATATTTCCATGTTTATACAGATATCGGTGTAGATATCTCCATCTTAATACAGATGGCCGTGTAGATATGTATATGTTCATACAGATGTCGGTGCAGCTATTTCCATGTTCATACAGATGGTGGTGTAGATATTTCCATGTTCATACAGATAGCCTTGTAGACATTTCCAAGTTTATACATATAGCGGTGAAGATGTATGCATGTTTACACAGATAGCGGTGTAGATATTTCCATGTTCATAGAGAAAGCGGTGTAGATACTTCCATGTTCATACAGATAGAGGGGCTGATATTTCCATGTTCATACAGAGAGCGGTGTAGATATTTCCGTGTTTATACAGATAGCGGTGTAGATATTTCCATGTTTATACAGATAGCAGTGTAGATACCTCCATCTTAATACAGATGGTGGTGTAGATATTTATATGTTCATACAGATGGCGGTGCAGATATTTCCATGTTCATACAGATAGCGGTGTAGTTATTTCCATGTGTAAAGAGATTGCTGTGTACATATTTCCATGTATATGCAGATAGCTGTGTAGATATTTCCATTTTCATGCTTATAGCGGTTTAGATATTTCCATGTTCAAACAGATAGCGGTGTAGATATTTCCACGTTCATACTGATAGCGGTGTTGATATTTCCATGCTTATACAGATTGCGGTGAAGATGTATGCATGTTTACACTGATAGCGGTGTAGATATTTCCATGTTCATGCAGATAGCGGTGTAGATATTTCCATGTACATCCAGATGGCTGTGTAGATATATCCATGTTCATACAGATAGCGGTGTAGATATTTCCATGTTCATACAGATAGTGGTGTAGATATTTCCATGTTCATACAGATAGCGGTGTAGATATTTCCATGTTCATACAGATAGTGGTGTAGATATTTCCATGTTCATACAGATAGCGGTGTAGCTATTTCCATGTTCATACAGATAGCAGTGTAGCTATTTCCATGTTCATTGAGATAGCGGTGTAGATATTTCCATGTTCATACAGATAGCGGTGCTGATATTTCCATGTTTATACACGTAGCGGTGTAGATATTTCCATGTTTATACAGATCGTGGTGTAGGTATTTCCATGTTTATACAGATAGCGGTGTAGATATTTCCAAGTTTATACAGATAGCGGTGTAGATATCTCCAACTTAATACAGATGGCGGTGTAGATATTTATATGTTTATACAGATGGCGGTGCAGATATTTCCATGTTCATACAGAAGGCGGTGTAGATATTTCCGTGTTTATAGAGATAGCGGTGTAGGTATTTCCATGTGTAAAGAGATAGCTTTGTAGATATTTCCAAGTATATGCAGATAGCTGTTTATATATTTGTATTTTCATGTAGATAGCGGTTTAGATATTTCCATGTTCGTACAGATAGCGGTGTAGATATTTCCATGTTCATACAGATAGCGTTGTAGATATTTAAATGTTTATACAGATAGCGGTGAAGATGTATGCATGTTTACACAGATATCGGTGTAGATATTTCCATGTTCATACAGATAGCTGTGTAGATATTTCCATGTTCATACAGATAGCAGTGCTGATATTTCCATGTTTATACAGGGAGCGGTGTAGATATTTCCAAATTTATAAAGATAGCGGTGTACATATTTCCCTGTTTATACAGATAGCGGTGTAGATATTTCCATGTTTATACAGATAGCGGTGTAGATATTTCCATGTTTATACAGATAGCGGTGTAGATATCTCCTTCTTAATACAGATGGCGGTGTAGATATTTATATGTTCATACAGATGGCGGTGCGGATATTTCCATGTTCATACAGATGGCGGTGTAGATATTTCCATGTTTATAGAGATAGCGGTGTAGTTATTTCCATGTGTAAAGAGATAGCTGTGTAGATATTTCCATGTATATGCAGATAGCTGTGTAGATATTTCCATTTTCATGCAGACAGTGGTGTGGATATTTCCATATTCAAACAGATAGCGGTGTAGATATTTCCATGTTCATACAGATAGCGGTGTAGGTATTTCCATGTTCATACAGATAGCGGTGTAGATATTTCCATGTTCATACAGATAGCGGTGCTGATATTTCCATGTTTATACAGGTAGCGGTGTAGATATTTCCATGTTTATACAGATAGCGGTGTAGATATTTCCATGTTTATACAGATAGCGGTGTAGATATTTCCATGTTTATACAGATAGCAGTATACATATCTCCATCTTAATACAGATGGCGGTGTATATATTTATATGTTCATACAGATGGCGGAGCAGATATTTCCATGTCCATACAGACGGCGGTGTAGATATTTCCATGTTCATACAGATAGCGGTGTAGTTATTTCCATGTGTAAAGAGATAGCTGTGTAGATATTTCCATCTATATGCAGATAGCAGTGTAGATATTTCCATTTTCATGCAGATAGCGGTGTAGATATTTCCATGTTCAAACAGATAGCGGTGTAGATATTTCCATGTTCATACAGATAGCCGTGTAGATATTTCCATGTTCATACAGATAGCGGTGTGGATATTTCCATGTTTATACAGATAGCGGTGAAGATCTATGCATTTTTACACAGATAGCGGAGTAGATATTTCCATGTTCATCCAGATGGCTGTGTAGATATTTCCATGTTCATACTGATAGCGGTGTAGCTATTTCCATGTTCATACAGATAGCGGTGTAGCTATTTCCATGTTCATACAGATAGCGGTGTAGATATTTCCATGTTTATACAGATAGCGGTGAAGATGTATGCATGTTTACTCAGATAGCGGTGTTTATATTTGCATGTTCATCCAGAGGGCTGTGTAGATATTTCCATGTTTATACAGATAGCGGTGAAGACGTATGCATGTTTACACAGATAGCGGTGTAGATATTTCCATGTTCATCCAGATGGCTGTGTAGATATATCCATGTTTATCCAGATGGCTGTGTAGATATATCCATGTTCCTACAGATAGCGGTGCTGATATTTCCATGATTATGCAGGTTGTGGAGTAGAAATTTCCATGTTTATACAGATAGCGGTGTAGATATTTCCATGTTTATACAGATAGCGGTGTAGATATTTCGAGGTTTATACAGATAGCGGGGTAGATATCTCCATCTTAATACAGATGGCGGTGTAGATATTTATATGTTCATGCAGATGGCGGTGTAGATATTTCCATGTTCATCCAGATGGCTCTGTAGATACATCCATGTTCGTACAGATGGCGGTGAAGATATTTCCATGTTCATACAGATAGCGGTGTAGATATTTCCATGTTCATACAGATAGCGGTGTAGATATTTCCATGTTCATACAGATAGCGGTGTAGCTATTTCCATGTTCATACAGATAGCGGTGTAGATATTTCCATGTTCATCCAGATGGCTGTGTAGATATATCCATGTTCATACATATGGCGGTGTAGATATCTCCATGTTCATACAGATAGAGGGGCTGATTTTTCCATGTTCATACAGATAGCGGTGCTGATATTTCCATGTTTATACAGATAGCGGTGTAGATATTTCCATGTTTATTCAGATAGCGGTGTAGATATCTCCAACTTAATACAGATGGCGGTGTAGATATTTATATGTTCATTCAGATGGCGGTGCAGATATTTCCATGTTCATACAGATGGCGGTGTAGATATTTCCATGTTCATACAGATAGCGGTGTAGATATTTCCATGTTCATACAGATAGCGGTGCTGATATTTCCATGTTTATACAGGTAGCGGTGTAGATATTTCCATGTTTATACAGATTGCGGTGTAGATATTTCCGTGTTTATACAGATAGCGGTGTAGATATCTCCATCTTAATACAGATGGTGGTGTAGATATTTATATGTTCATACAGATGGCGGTGCAGATATTTCCATGTTCATACAGATAGCGGTGTAGTTATTTCCATGTGTAAAGAGATAGCTGTGTAGATATTTCGATGTATATGCAGATAGCTGTGTAGGTATTTCCATTTTCATGCAGACAGCTGTGTAGATATTTCCATTTTCATGCAGATAGCGGTGTATATATTTCCATCTTCAAACAGATAGCGGTGTAGATATTTCCATGTTCATACAGATAGCGGTGTAGATATTTCCATGTTGATACAGATAGCGGTGAAGATGTATGCATGTTTACACAGATAGCGGTGTGGATATTTCCATGTTCATCCAGAGGGCTGTGTCGATATATCCATGTTCATCCAGATGGCTGTGTAGATATATCCATGTTCATACAGATGGCGGTGAAGGTATTTCCATGTTCATACAGATAGCGGTGTAGATATCTCCATGTTCATACAGATAGCGGTGTAGATATTTCCATGTTCATACAAATAGCGGTTTAGATATTTCCATGTTCAAAGAGATAGCGGTGTAGATATGTCCATGTTCATACAGATAGCGGTGTAGATATCTCCATGTTCATACAGATATCGGTGTAGATATTTCCATGTTCATACTGATAGCGGGTTAGATATCTCCAACTTAATACAGATGGCGGTGTAGATATTTATATGTTCATTCAGATGGCGGTGCAGATATTTCCATGTTCATACAGATGGCGGTGTAGATATTTCCATGTTCATACAGATAGCAGTGTAGATATTTCCATGTTCATACAGATAGCGGTGCTGATATTTCCATGTTTATAGAGGTAGCGGTGTAGATATTTCCATGCTTATACAGATAGCGGTGTAGATATTTCCGTGTTTATACAGATAGCGGTGTAGATATTTCCATGTTTATACAGATAGCGGTGTAGATATCTCCATCTTAATACAGATGGCGGTGTAGATATTTATATGTTCATACAGATGGCGGTGCAGATATTTCCATGTTCATACAGATGGCGGTGTAGATATTTCCATGTTCATACAGATAGCGGTGTAGTTATTTCCATGTCTAAAGAGATAGCTGTGTAGATATTTCCATGTATATGCAGATAGCAGTGTAGATATTTCCATTTTCATTCAGATAGCGGTGTAGATATTTCCATGTTCAAACATATAGCATTGTAGATATTTCCATGTTCATACAGATAGCGGTGCAGGTATTTCCATGTTCATACAGACAGCGGTGTAGATATTTCCATGTTTATACAGATAGCGGTGAAGATGTATGCATGTTTACACAGATTGCGGTGCAGATATTTCCATGTTAATCCAGATGGCTGTGTAGATATTTCCATGTTCATTCAGATAGCGGTGTAAATATTTCCATGTTCATACAGATAGATGTGTAGCTATTTCCATGTTCATACAGATAGCGGTGTAGGTATTTCCATGTTCGTACAGATAGCGGTGTAGATATTTCCATGTTCCTACAGATAGCGGTGCTGATATTTCCATGTTTATACAGGTAGCGGTGTAGAAATTTCCATGTTAATCCTGATAGCGGTTTAGATATTTCCATGTTTAAACAGATAGCGATGTAGATATTTCCAGGTTTATACAGATAGCGGTGTAGATATCTTCATCTTAATACAGATGGCGGTGTAGATATTTATATGTTCATACAGATGGCGGTGTAGATATTTCCATGTTCATCCAGATGGCTCTGTAGATATATCCATGTTCATACAGATAGCGGTGAAGATATTTCCTTGTTCATACAGATAGCGGTGTAGATATTTCCATGTTCGTACAGATAGCGGTGTAGATATTCCCATGTTCATACAGATAGCGGTGCAGATATTTCCATGTTCCTCCAGATGGCTGTGTAGATATATCTATGTTCATACAGATGGCGGTGTAGATATCTCCATGTTCTTACAGATAGAGGGGATGATATTTCCATGTTCATACAGATAGCGGTGCTGATATTTCCATGTTTATACAGATAGCGGTGTAGATATTTCCATGTTTATTCAGATAGCGTTGTAGATATCCCCATCTTAATACAGATGGCAGTGTAGATATTTATATGTTCATACAGATGGCGGTGCAGATATTTCCATGTTCATACAGATGGTGGTTTAGATATTTCCATGTTCATACAGATAGCGGTGTAGTTATTTCCATGTGTAAAGAGATAGCTGTGTAGATATTTCCATGTATATGCAGATAGCTGTGTAGATATTTCCATTTTCATGCAGACAGTGGTGTGGATATTTCCATGTTCAAACAGATAGCGGTGTAGATATTTCCATGTTCATACAGATAGCGGTGTAGATATTTCCATGTTCATACAGATAGCGGTGTAGATATTTCCATGTTCATACGGATAGCGGTGTAGATATTTCCATGTTCATACAGATAGCGGTGCTGATATTTCCATGTTTATAAAGGTAGCGGTGTAGATATTTCCATGTTTATACAGATAGCGGTGTAGATATTTCCATGTTTATACAGATAGCGGTGTAGATATTTCCATGTTTATACAGATAGCAGTATACATATCTCCATCTTAATACAGATGGCGGTGTAGATATTTATATGTTCATACAGATGGCGGAGCAGATATTTCCATGTCCATACAGACGGCGGTGTAGATATTTCCATGTTCATACAGATAGCGGTGTAGTTATTTCCATGTGTAAAGAGATAGCTGTGTAGATATTTCCATCTATATGCAGATAGCAGTGTAGATATTTCCATTTTCATGCAGATAGCGGTGTAGATATTTCCATGTTGAAACAGATAGCGGTGTAGATATTTCCATGTTCATACAGATAGCCGTGTAGATATTTCCATGTTCATACAGATAGCGGTGTGGATATTTCCATGTTTATACAGATAGCGGTGAAGATCTATGCATTTTTACACAGATAGCGGAGTAGATATTTCCATGTTCATCCAGATGGCTGTGTAGATATTTCCATGTTCATACAGATAGCGGTGTAGCTATTTCCATGTTCATACAGATAGCGGTGTAGCTATTTCCATGTTCATACAGATAGCGGTTTAGATATTTCCATGTTTATACAGATAGCGGTGAAGATGTATGCATGTTTACTCAGATAGCGGTGTTTATATTTGCATGTTCATCCAGAGGGCTGTGTAGATATTTCCATGTTTATACAGATAGCGGTGAAGACGTATGCATGTTTACACAGATAGCGGTGTAGATATTTCCATGTTCATCCAGATGGCTGTGTAGATATATCCATGTTTATCCAGATGGCTGTGTAGATATATCCATGTTCCTACAGATAGCGGTGCTGATATTTCCATGATTATACAGGTTGTGGAGTAGAAATTTCCATGTTTATACAGATAGCGGTGTAGATATTTCCATGTTTATACAGATAGCGGTGTAGATATTTCGAGGTTTATACAGATAGCGGGGTAGATATCTCCATCTTAATACAGATGGCGGTGTAGATATTTATATGTTCATGCAGATGGCGGTGTAGATATTTCCATGTTCATCCAGATGGCTCTGTAGATACATCCATGTTCGTACAGATGGCGGTGAAGATATTTCCATCTTCAAACAGATAGCGGTGTAGATATTTCCATGTTCATACAGATAGCGGTGTAGATATTTCCATGTTTATACAGATAGCGGTGAAGATGTATGCATGTTTACACAGATAGCGGTGTGGATATTTCCATGTTCAACCAGAGGGCTGTGTCGATATATCCATGTTCATCCAGATGGCTGTGTAGATATATCCATGTTCATACAGATGGCGGTGAAGGTATTTCCATGTTCATACAGATAGCGGTGTAGATATCTCCATGTTCATGCAGATAGCGGTGTAGATATTTCCATGTTCATACAGATAGCGGTTTAGATATTTCCATGTTCAAAGAGATAGCGGTGTAGATATTTCCATGTTCATACAGATAGCGGTGTACATATCTCCATGTTCATACGGATAGCGGTGTAGATATTTCCATGTTCATACAGATAGCGGTTTAGATATCTCCAACTTAATACAGATGGCGGTGTAGATATTTATATGTTCATTCAAATGGCGGTGCAGATATTTCCATGTTCATACAGATGGCGGTGTAGATATTTCCATGTTCATACAGATAGCGGTGTAGATATTTCCATGTTCATACAGATAGCGGTGCTGATATTTCCATGTTTATAGAGGTAGCGGTGTAGATATTTCCATGTTTATACAGATAGCGGTGTAGATATTTCCGTGTTTATACAGATAGCGGTGTAGATATTTCCATGTTTATACAGATAGCGGTGTAGATATCTCCATCTTAATACAGATGGCGGTGTAGATATTTATATGTTCATACAGATGGCGGTGCAGATATTTCCATGTTCATACAGATAGCGGTGTAGATATTTCCATGTTCAAACAGATAGCGGTGTAGATATTTCCATGTTCACACAGATAGCGGTGCAGATATTTCCATGTTCATACAGACAGCGGTGTAGATATTTCCATGTTTATACAGATAGCGGTGAAGATGTATGCATGTTTACACAGATTGCGGTGTAGATATTTCCATGTTAACCCAGATGGCTGTGTAGATATTTCCATGTTCATTCAGATAGCGGTGTACATATTTCCATGTTCATACAGATAGATGTCTAGCTATTTCCATGTTCATACAGATAGCGGTGTAGGTATTTCCATGTTCGTACAGATAGCGGTGTAGATATTTCCATGTTCCTACAGATAGCGGTGCTGATATTTCCATGTTTATACAGGTAGCGGTGTAGAAATTTCCATGTTAATCCTGATAGCGGTTTAGATATTTCCATGTTTAAACAGATAGCGGTGTAGATATTTCCAGGTTTATACAGATAGCGGTGTAGATATCTCCATCTTAATACAGATGGCGGTGTAGATATTTATATGTTCATACAGATGGCGGTGTAGATATTTCCATGTTCATCCAGATGGCTCTGTAGATATATCCATGTTCATACACATAGCAGTGAAGATATTTCCTTGTTCATACAGATAGCGGTGTAGATATTTCCATGTTCGTGCAGATAGCGGTGTAGATATTCCCATGTTCATACAGATAGCGGTGCAGATATTTCCATGTTCCTCCAGATGGCTGTGTAGATATATCCATGTTCATACAGATGGCGGTGTAGATGTCTCCATGTTCATACAGATAGAGGGGATGATATTTCCATGTTCATACAGATAGCGGTGCTGATATTTCCATGTTTATACAGATAGCGGTGTAGATATTTCCATGTTTATTCAGATAGCGTTGTAGATATCCCCATCTTAATACAGATGGCAGTGTAGATATTTATATGTTCATACAGATGGCGGTGCAGATATTTCCATGTTTATACAGATGGCGGTTTAGATATTTCCATGTTCATACAGATAGCGGTGTTGTTATTTCCACGTGTAAAGAGATAGCTGTGTAGATATTTCCATGTATATGCAGATAGCTGTGTAGGTATTTCCATTTTCATGCAGACAGCTGTGTAGATATTTCCATTTTCATGCAGATAGCGGTGTATATATTTCCATCTACAAACAGATAGCGGTGTAGATATTTCCATGTTCATACAGATAGCGGTGTAGATATTTCCATGTTTATACAGATAGCGGTGAAGATGTATGCATGTTTACACAGATAGCGGTGTGGATATTTCCATGTTCATCCAGAGGGCTGTGTCGATATATCCATGTTCATCCAGATGGCTGTGTAGATATATCCATGTTCATACAGATGGCGGTGAAGGTATTTCCATGTTCATACAGATAGCGGTTTAGATATCTCCATGTTCATACAGATAGCGGTGTAGATATTTCCATGTTCATACAGATAGCGTTTTAGATATTTCCATGTTCAAACAGAAAGCGGTGTAGATATTTCCATGTTCATACAGATAGCGGTATAGATATCTCCATGTTCATACAGATAGCGGTGTAGATATTTCCATGTTCATACAGATAGCGGTTTAGATATCTCCAACTTAATACAGATGGCGGTGTAGATATTTATATGTTCATTCAGATGGCGGTGCAGATATTTCCATGTTCATACAGATGGCGGTGTAGATATTTCCATGTTCATACAGATAGCGGTGTAGATATTTCCATGTTCATACAGATAGCGGTCCTGATATTTCCATGTTTATACAGGTAGCGGTGTAGATATTTCCATGTATATACAGATAGCGGTGTAGATATTTCCGTGTTTATACAGATAGCGGTGTAGATATTTCCATGTTTATACAGATAGCGGTGTAGATATCTCCATCTTAATACAGATGGCGGTGTAGATATTTATATGTTCATACAGATGGCGGTGCAGATATTTCCATGTTCATACAGATGGCGGTGTAGATATTTCCATGTTCATACAGATAGCGGTGTAGTTATTTCCATGTGTAAAGAGATAGCTGTGTAGATATTTCCATGTATATGCAGATAGCAGTGTAGATATTTCCATTTTCATGCAGATAGCGGTGTAGATATTTCCATGTTCAAACAGATATCGGTGTAGATATTTCCATGTTCATACAGATAGCGGTGCAGATATTTCCATGTTCATACAGATAGCGGTGTAGATATTTCCATGTTTATACAGATAGCGGTGTAGATGTATGCATGTTTACACAGATAGCGGTGTAGATATTTCCATGTTCATCCAGATGGCAGTGTAGATATATCCATGTTCATTCAGATAGCGGTGTAGATATTTCCATGTTCATACAGATAGAGGAGTAGCTATTTCCATGTTCATACAGAAAGCGGTGTAGGTATTTCCATGTTCGTACAGATACCGGTGTGGATATTTCCATGTTACTACAGATAGCGGTGCTGATATCTCCATGCTTACACATGTAGCGGTGTAGAAATTTCCATGTTAATCCTGGTAGCGGTTTAGATATTTCCATGTTTAAACAGATAGCGGTGTAGATATTTCCAGGTTTATACAGATAGCGGTTTAGATATCTCCATCTTAATACAGATGGTGGTGTAGATATTTATATGTTCATACAGATGGCGGTGTAGATATTTCCATGTTCATCCAGATGGCTCTGTAGATATATCCATGTTCATACAGATAGCGGTGAAGATATTTCCTTGTTCATACAGATAGCGGTGTAGATATTTCCATGTTCATACAGATAGCGGTGTAGATATTCCCATGTTCATACAGATAGCGGTGTAGATATTTCCATGTTCCTCCAGATGGCTGTGTAGATATATCCATGTTCATACAGATGGCGGTGTAGATATCTCCATGTTCATACAGATAGAGGGGCTGATATTTCCATGTTCATACAGATAGCGGTGCTGATATTTCCATGTTTATACAGGGAGCGGTGTAGATATTTCCATGTTTATACAGATAGCGGTGTAGATATTTCCATGTTTATACAGATAGCGGTGTAGATATTTCCATGTTTATACAGATAGCGGTGTAGATATCTCCTTCTTAATACAGATGGCGGTGTAGATATTTATATGTTCATACAGATGGCGGTGCGGATATTTCCATGTTCATACAGATGGCGGTGTAGATATTTCCGTGTTTACTGAGATAGCGGTGTAGTTATTTCCATGTGTAAAGAGATAGCTGTGTAGATATTTCCATGTATATGCAGATAGCTGTGTAGATATTTCCATTTTCATGCAGACAGCGGTGTAGATATTTCCATGTTCAAACAGATAGCGGTGTAGATATTTCCATGTTCATAGAGATAGCGGTGTAGATATTTCCATGTTCATACAGATAGCGTTGTAGATATTTCCATGTGCATACAGATAGCGGTGTAGATATTTCCATGTTCATACAGATAGCGGTGCTGATATTTCCATGTTTATACAGGCAGCGGTGTAGATATTTCCACGTTTACAGATAGCGGTTGAGATATTTCCTTCCTAATACAGATGGCGGTGTAGATATTTTATGTTCATACAGATGGCGATGTAGATATTTCCATGTTGATACAGATAGCGGTGTAGATATTTCCATGTTCATACAGATAGCGGTGCTGGTATTTCCATGTTTATACAGGCAGCGGTGTAGATATTTCCATGTTTATACAGATAGCGGTTTAGATATTTCCTTCTTAATACAGATGGCGGTGTAGATATTTATTTGTTCATACAGATGGCGGTGCAGATATTTCGTTGTTCATACAGATGGCGGTGTAGATATTTCCATGGTTATAGATATAGCGGTGTAGTTATTTCCATGTGTAAAGAGATTGCTGTGTAGATATTTCCATGTATATGCAGATAGCTTTGTAGATATTTCCATTTTCATGCAGATAGCGGTGTAGATAGTTACATGTTCAAACAGATAGCGGTGTAGATATTTCCATGTTCATTCAGATAGCTTTGTAGATATTTCCATGTTCATACAGATAGCGGTGTAGATATTTCCATGTTCATACAGATAGCGGTGTAGATATTTCCATGTTCATACAGATAGCGGTGCTGATATTTCCATGTTTATACAGGTAGCAGTGTAGATATTTCCATGGTTATACAGATAGCGGTGTAGATATTTCCCTGTTTATGCAGATAGCGGTGTAGATATTTCTATGTTCATACAGATAGCGGTGTAGATATTTCCATGTTCATACAGATAGCGGTGCTGATATTTCCATGTTTATACATGCAGCGGTTTAGATATTTCAATGTTCATACAGATAGCGGTGTACATATTTCAATGTTCATACAGATAGCGGTTTAGATATTTCCTTCTTAATACAGATGGCGGTGTAGATATTTATATGTTGATACAGATGGCGGTGCAGATATTTCCATGTTCATACAGATGGCGGTGTAGATATTTCCATGTTTATACAGATAGCGGTGAAGATGTATGCATGTTTACACAGATTGCGGTGTAGATATTTCCATGTTAATCCAGATGGCTGTGTAGATATTTCCATGTT
Source organism: Gorilla gorilla gorilla (assembly GCF_029281585.2). NCBI lineage: Eukaryota > Metazoa > Chordata > Mammalia > Primates > Hominidae > Gorilla > Gorilla gorilla. The sequence continues at coordinate 155,698,222 of NC_073231.2, forward strand.
CATTCAGATAGCGGTGTACATATTTCCATGTTCATACAGATAGATGTCTAGCTATTTCCATGTTCATACAGATAGCGGTGTAGGTATTTCCATGTTCGTACAGATAGCGGTGTAGATATTTCCATGTTCCTACAGATAGCGGTGCTGATATTTCCATGTTTATACAGGTAGCGGTGTAGAAATTTCCATGTTAATCCTGATAGCGGTTTAGATATTTCCATGTTTAAACAGATAGCGGTGTAGATATTTCCAGGTTTATACAGATAGCGGTGTAGATATCTCCATCTTAATACAGATGGCGGTGTAGATATTTATATGTTCATACAGATGGCGGTGTAGATATTTCCATGTTCATCCAGATGGCTCTGTAGATATATCCATGTTCATACACATAGCAGTGAAGATATTTCCTTGTTCATACAGATAGCGGTGTAGATATTTCCATGTTCGTGCAGATAGCGGTGTAGATATTCCCATGTTCATACAGATAGCGGTGCAGATATTTCCATGTTCCTCCAGATGGCTGTGTAGATATATCCATGTTCATACAGATGGCGGTGTAGATGTCTCCATGTTCATACAGATAGAGGGGATGATATTTCCATGTTCATACAGATAGCGGTGCTGATATTTCCATGTTTATACAGATAGCGGTGTAGATATTTCCATGTTTATTCAGATAGCGTTGTAGATATCCCCATCTTAATACAGATGGCAGTGTAGATATTTATATGTTCATACAGATGGCGGTGCAGATATTTCCATGTTTATACAGATGGCGGTTTAGATATTTCCATGTTCATACAGATAGCGGTGTTGTTATTTCCACGTGTAAAGAGATAGCTGTGTAGATATTTCCATGTATATGCAGATAGCTGTGTAGGTATTTCCATTTTCATGCAGACAGCTGTGTAGATATTTCCATTTTCATGCAGATAGCGGTGTATATATTTCCATCTACAAACAGATAGCGGTGTAGATATTTCCATGTTCATACAGATAGCGGTGTAGATATTTCCATGTTTATACAGATAGCGGTGAAGATGTATGCATGTTTACACAGATAGCGGTGTGGATATTTCCATGTTCATCCAGAGGGCTGTGTCGATATATCCATGTTCATCCAGATGGCTGTGTAGATATATCCATGTTCATACAGATGGCGGTGAAGGTATTTCCATGTTCATACAGATAGCGGTTTAGATATCTCCATGTTCATACAGATAGCGGTGTAGATATTTCCATGTTCATACAGATAGCGTTTTAGATATTTCCATGTTCAAACAGAAAGCGGTGTAGATATTTCCATGTTCATACAGATAGCGGTATAGATATCTCCATGTTCATACAGATAGCGGTGTAGATATTTCCATGTTCATACAGATAGCGGTTTAGATATCTCCAACTTAATACAGATGGCGGTGTAGATATTTATATGTTCATTCAGATGGCGGTGCAGATATTTCCATGTTCATACAGATGGCGGTGTAGATATTTCCATGTTCATACAGATAGCGGTGTAGATATTTCCATGTTCATACAGATAGCGGTCCTGATATTTCCATGTTTATACAGGTAGCGGTGTAGATATTTCCATGTATATACAGATAGCGGTGTAGATATTTCCGTGTTTATACAGATAGCGGTGTAGATATTTCCATGTTTATACAGATAGCGGTGTAGATATCTCCATCTTAATACAGATGGCGGTGTAGATATTTATATGTTCATACAGATGGCGGTGCAGATATTTCCATGTTCATACAGATGGCGGTGTAGATATTTCCATGTTCATACAGATAGCGGTGTAGTTATTTCCATGTGTAAAGAGATAGCTGTGTAGATATTTCCATGTATATGCAGATAGCAGTGTAGATATTTCCATTTTCATGCAGATAGCGGTGTAGATATTTCCATGTTCAAACAGATATCGGTGTAGATATTTCCATGTTCATACAGATAGCGGTGCAGATATTTCCATGTTCATACAGATAGCGGTGTAGATATTTCCATGTTTATACAGATAGCGGTGTAGATGTATGCATGTTTACACAGATAGCGGTGTAGATATTTCCATGTTCATCCAGATGGCAGTGTAGATATATCCATGTTCATTCAGATAGCGGTGTAGATATTTCCATGTTCATACAGATAGAGGAGTAGCTATTTCCATGTTCATACAGAAAGCGGTGTAGGTATTTCCATGTTCGTACAGATACCGGTGTGGATATTTCCATGTTACTACAGATAGCGGTGCTGATATCTCCATGCTTATACAGGTAGCGGTGTAGAAATTTCCATGTTAATCCTGGTAGCGGTTTAGATATTTCCATGTTTAAACAGATAGCGGTGTAGATATTTCCAGGTTTATACAGATAGCGGTTTAGATATCTCCATCTTAATACAGATGGTGGTGTAGATATTTATATGTTCATACAGATGGCGGTGTAGATATTTCCATGTTCATCCAGATGGCTCTGTAGATATATCCATGTTCATACAGATAGCGGTGAAGATATTTCCTTGTTCATACAGATAGCGGTGTAGATATTTCCATGTTCATACAGATAGCGGTGTAGATATTCCCATGTTCATACAGATAGCGGTGTAGATATTTCCATGTTCCTCCAGATGGCTGTGTAGATATATCCATGTTCATACAGATGGCGGTGTAGATATCTCCATGTTCATACAGATAGAGGGGCTGATATTTCCATGTTCATACAGATAGCGGTGCTGATATTTCCATGTTTATACAGGGAGCGGTGTAGATATTTCCATGTTTATACAGATAGCGGTGTAGATATTTCCATGTTTATACAGATAGCGGTGTAGATATTTCCATGTTTATACAGATAGCGGTGTAGATATCTCCTTCTTAATACAGATGGCGGTGTAGATATTTATATGTTCATACAGATGGCGGTGCGGATATTTCCATGTTCATACAGATGGCGGTGTAGATATTTCCGTGTTTACTGAGATAGCGGTGTAGTTATTTCCATGTGTAAAGAGATAGCTGTGTAGATATTTCCATGTATATGCAGATAGCTGTGTAGATATTTCCATTTTCATGCAGACAGCGGTGTAGATATTTCCATGTTCAAACAGATAGCGGTGTAGATATTTCCATGTTCATAGAGATAGCGGTGTAGATATTTCCATGTTCATACAGATAGCGTTGTAGATATTTCCATGTGCATACAGATAGCGGTGTAGATATTTCCATGTTCATACAGATAGCGGTGCTGATATTTCCATGTTTATACAAGCAGCGGTGTAGATATTTCCACGTTTACAGATAGCGGTTGAGATATTTCCTTCCTAATACAGATGGCGGTGTAGATATTTTATGTTCATACAGATGGCGATGTAGATATTTCCATGTTGATACAGATAGCGGTGTAGATATTTCCATGTTCATACAGATAGCGGTGCTGGTATTTCCATGTTTATACAGGCAGCGGTGTAGATATTTCCATGTTTATACAGATAGCGGTTTAGATATTTCCTTCTTAATACAGATGGCGGTGTAGATATTTATTTGTTCATACAGATGGCGGTGCAGATATTTCGTTGTTCATACAGATGGCGGTGTAGATATTTCCATGGTTATAGATATAGCGGTGTAGTTATTTCCATGTGTAAAGAGATTGCTGTGTAGATATTTCCATGTATATGCAGATAGCTTTGTAGATATTTCCATTTTCATGCAGATAGCGGTGTAGATAGTTACATGTTCAAACAGATAGCGGTGTAGATATTTCCATGTTCATTCAGATAGCTTTGTAGATATTTCCATGTTCATACAGATAGCGGTGTAGATATTTCCATGTTCATACAGATAGCGGTGTAGATATTTCCATGTTCATACAGATAGCGGTGCTGATATTTCCATGTTTATACAGGTAGCAGTGTAGATATTTCCATGGTTATACAGATAGCGGTGTAGATATTTCCCTGTTTATGCAGATAGCGGTGTAGATATTTCTATGTTCATACAGATAGCGGTGTAGATATTTCCATGTTCATACAGATAGCGGTGCTGATATTTCCATGTTTATACATGCAGCGGTTTAGATATTTCAATGTTCATACAGATAGCGGTGTACATATTTCAATGTTCATACAGATAGCGGTTTAGATATTTCCTTCTTAATACAGATGGCGGTGTAGATATTTATATGTTGATACAGATGGCGGTGCAGATATTTCCATGTTCATACAGATGGCGGTGTAGATATTTCCATGTTTAAAGAGATAGCGGAGTACTTATTTCCATGTGTTAAGAGATAGCTGTGTAGATATTTCCATGTGTATGCAGATAGCTGTGTATATATTTCCATATTCATGCAGAAAGCGGTGTAGATATTTCCATGTTCAAACAGAGAGCGGTGTAGATATTTCCATGTTCGTACTGATAGCGGTGTAGATATTTCCATGTTCATACAGATAGCGGTGCTGATATTTCCATGTTCATACAGATAGCGGTGTAGATAATTCCATGTTCATACAGATAGCTGTGCTGATATTTCCATGTTTATACAGGTAGTGGTGTAGATATTTCCATGTTTATACAGATAGCGGTGTAGATATTTCCATGTTTATACAGATAGCGGTGTAGATATTTCCATGTTTATACAGATAGCAGTGTAGATATCTCCATCTTAATACAGATGGCGGTGTAGATATTTATATGTTCATACAGATGGCGGTGCACAAATTACCATGTTCATACAGATGGCGGTGTAGATATTTCCATGTTCATACAGATAGCGGTGTAGTTATTTCCATGTGTAAAGAGATAGCTGTGTAGATATTTCCATGTATATGCAGATAGCTGTGTAGATATTTCCATTTTCATGCAGATAGCGGTGTAGATATTTACATGTTCAAACAGATAGCGGTGTAGATATTTCCATGTTTATACAGATAGCGGTGCAGATATTTCCATGTTCATACAGATATCGGTGCAGATATTTCCATGTTTATACAGATAGCAGTGAAGATCTATGCATGTTTACACAGATAGCGGAGTAGATATTTCCATGTTCTTCCAGATGGCTGTGTAGATATTTCCATGTTCATACAGATAGCGGTGTAGCTATTTCCATGTTCATACAGATAGCGGTGTAGATATTTCCGTGTTCATACAGATAGCGGTGTAGATATTTCCATATTCATACAGATAGCGGTGCTGATATTTCCATGTTTATACAGGCAGCGGTGTAGATATTTCAATGTTCATACAGATAGCGGTGTAGTTATTTCAATGTTCATACAGATAGCGGTTTAGATATTTCTTAATACAGATGGCGGTGTTGATATTTATATGTTCATACAGATGGCATTGCAGATATTTCCATGTTCATACAGATGGCGGTGTAGATATTTCCATGTTTATAGATATAGCGGTGAAGTTATTTCCATGTGTAAAGAGATAGCTGTGTAGATATTTCCATGTATATGCAGATAGCTTTGTAGATATTTCCATTTTCATGCAGATAACGGTGTAGATATTTACATGTTCAAACAGATAGCGGTGTAGATATTTCCATGTTCATTCAGATAGCTTTGTAGATATTTCCATGTTCATACAGATAGCGGTGTAGATATTTCTATGTTCATACAGATAGCGGTGCTGATATTTCTATGTTCATACAGATAGCGGTGCTGATATTTCCATGTTTATACAGGTAGCAGTGTAGATATTTCCATGTTTATACAGATAGCGGTGTAGATATTTCCATGTTTATACAGATAGCGGTGTAGATATTTCCATGTTTATACAGATAGCGGTGAAGATGTATGCATGTTTACACAGATAGCGGTGTGGATATTTCCATGTTCATCAAGAGGGCTGTGTAGATATATCCATGTTCATTCAGATAGCGGTGTATATATTTCCATGTTTATACAGATAGCTGTGTAGATATTTCCATGTTCATCCAGATGGCTGTGTAGATATTTCCATGTTCATACAGATAGCGGTGTAGCTATTTCCCTGTTCATACAGATAGCGGTGTAGATATTTCCATGTTCATACAGATAGCGGTGTAGATATTTCCATGCTCATACAGATAGCGGTGCTGACATTTCCATGTTTATACAGGCAGCGGTGTAGATATTTCAATGTTCATACAGATAGCGGTGTAGATATTTCAATGTTCATACAGATAGCGGTTTAGATATTTCTTTCTTAATACAGATGGCGGTGTAGATATTTATATGTTCATACAGATGGCGGTGCAGATATTTCCATGTTCATACAGATGGCGGTGTAGATATTTCCATGTTTATAGAGATAGCGGAGTACTTATTTCCATTCGTTAAGAGATAGCTGTGTAGATATTTCCATGTGTATGCAGATAGCTGTGTAGATATTTCCATTTTCAAGCAGACAGCGTTGTAGATATTTCCATGCTCAAACAGATAGCGGTGTAGATATTTCCATGTTCATACAGATAGCGGTGTAGATATTTCCATGTTCATACCGATAGCGGTGTAGATATTTCCATGTTCATACAGATAGCGGTGTAGATAATTCCATGTTCTTACAGATAGCGGTGATGATATTTCCATGTTTATACAGGTAGTGGTGTAGATATTTCCATGTTTATACAGATAGCGGTGTAGATATCTCCATGTTTATACAGATAGCGGTGTAGAGATTTCCATGTTTATAGATATAGCGGTGTAGTTATTTTCATGTGTAAAGAGATAGCTGTGTAGATATTTCCATGTATATGCAGATAGCTTTGTAGATATTTCCATTTTCATGCAGATAGCGGTGTAGATATTTACATGTTCAAACAGATAGCGGTGTAGATATTTACATGTTCATTCAGATAGGTTTGTAGATATTTCCATGTTCATACAGATAGCGGTGTAGATATTTCCATGTTCATACAGATAGCGGTGCTGATATTTCCATGTTTATACAGGTAGCCGTGTAGATATTTCCATGTTTATACTGATAGCGGTGTAGATATTTCGATGTTTATACAGATAGCGGTGCAGATATTTCCATGTTTATTCAGATAGCGGTGTAGATTTCTCCATCTTAATACAGATGGCGGTGCAGATATTTCCAAGTTCATACAGATGGCGGTGTAGATATTTCCATGTTCATACAGATAGCGGTGTAGTTATTTCCATGTGTAAAGAGATAGCTGTGTAGATATTTCCATGTATATGCAGATAGCTGTGTAGATATTTCCATTTTCATGCAGATAGCGGTGTATATATTTCCATCTTCAAACAGATAGCGGTGTAGATATTTCCATGTTCATACAGATAGCAATGTAGATATTTCCATGTTTATACAGATAGCGGTGAAGATGTATGCATGTTTACACAGATAGCGGTGTGGATATTTCCACCTTCATCCAGAGGGCTGTGTAGATATATCCCTGTTCATACAGATAGCGGTGTAGATATTTCCATGTTCATACTGATAGCGGTGTAGACATTTCCATGTTCATACAGATAGCGGTGTAGATATTTCCATGTTCACACAGATAGCGGTGTAGATATTTCCATGTTCATACAGATAGCGGTGCTGATATTTCCATGCTTATACAGGTAGCGGTGTAGATATTTCCATGTTTATACAGATAGCGGTGAATACATTTCCATGTTTATACAGATAGCGGTGTAGATATTTCCATGTTTATGCAGATAGCGGTGTAGATATCTCCATCTTAATACAGATGGCGGTGCAGATATTTATATGTTCATACAGATGGCGGTGCAGATATTTCCATGTTAATACAGATGGCGGTGTGGATATTTCCATGTTCATACAGATAGCGGTGTAGATATCTCCATCTTAATACAGATGGCGGTGTAGATATTTCCATGTTCATACAGATAGCGGTGTAGTTATTTCCATGTGTAAAGAGATAGCTGTGTAGATATTTCCATGTATGTGCAGATAGCAGTGTAGATATTTCCATTTTCATGCAGATAGCGGTGTACATATTTCCATGTTCAAACAGATAGTGGTGTAGATATTTCCATGTTCATACAGATAGCGGTGTAGATATTTCCATGTACACACAGATAGCGGTGTAGATATTTCCATGTTCATCCAGATGGCTGTGTAGATATATCCATGTTCATACAGATAGCGGTGTAGATATTTCCGTGTTCATACAGATAGTGGTGTAGCTATTTCCATGTTCATACAGATAACGGTGTAGCTATTTCCATGTTCATACAGATAGCAGTGTAGATATTTCCATGTTGATACAGATAGCGGTGTAGATACTTCCATGTTAATACAGATAGCGGTGCTGATATTTCCATGTTTATACAGGCAGCGGTGTAGATATTTCCATGTTTATACAGATAGCGGTTTAGATATTTCCTTCTTAATACAGATGGCGGTGTAGATATTTATATGTTCATACTGATGGCGGTGCAGATAATTCCATGTTCATACAGATGGCGGTGTAGATATTTCCATGTTTATAGATATAGCGGTGTAGTTATTTCCATGTGTAAGGAGATAGCTGTGTAGATATTTCCATGTATATGCAGATAGCTTTGTAGATATTTCCATTTTCATGCAGAAAGCGGTGTAGATATTTACATGTTCAAACAGATAGCGGTGCAGATATTTCCATGTTCATTCAGATAGCTTTGTAGATATTTCCATGTTCATACAGATAGCAGTGTAGATAATTCCATGTTCATACTGATAGCGGTGGTGATATTTCCATGTTTATACAGGTAGTGGTGTAGATATTTCCATGATTATACAGATAGCGGTGTAGATATTTCCATGTTTATACAGATAGCGGTGTAGAGATTTCCATGTTTATAGATATAGCGGTGTAGTTATTTCCATGTGTAAAGAGATAGCTGTGTAGATATTTCCATGTATATGCAGATAGCTTTGTAGATATTTCCATTTTCATGCAGATAGCGGTGTAGATATTTACATGTTCAAACAGATAGCGGTGTAGATATTTCCATGTTCATTCAGATAGCTTTGTAGATATTTCCATGTTCATACAGATAGCGGTGTAGATATTTCCATGTTCATACAGATAGCGGTGTAGATATTTCCATGTTCATACAGATAGCGGTGCTGATATTTCCATGTTTATACAGGTAGCAGTGTAGATATCTCCATCTTAATACAGATGGCGGTGTAGATATTTATAGGTTCATACAGATGGCGGTGCAGATATTTCCATGTTCATACAGATGGCGGTGTAGATATTTCCATGTTCATACAGATAGTGGTGTAGTTATTTCCATGTGTAAAGAGATAGCTGTGTAGATATTTAAATGTATATGCAGATAGCAGTGTAGATATTTCCATTTTCATGCAAATAGCGGTGTAGATATTTACATGTTCAAACAGATAGCGGTGTAGATATTTCCATGTTCATTCAGATAGCTTTGTAGATATTTCCATGTTCATACAGATAGCGGTGTAGATATTTCCATGTTCATACAGATAGCGGTGTAGATATTTCCATGTTCATACAGATAGCGGTGTTGATATTTCCATGTTCATACAGATAGCGGTGCTGTTATTTCCATGTTTATACAGGTAGCGGTGTAGATATTTCCATGTTTATACAGATAGCGGTGTAGATATTTCCATGTTCGTACAGATAGCGGTGTAGATATTTCCATGTTCATAAAGATAGCGGTGTAGATATTTCCATGTTCATACAGATAGCGGTGCTGATATTTCCATGTTTATACAGGTAGCGGTGTAGATATTTCCATGTTTATACAGATAGCGGTGTAGATATTTCCATGTTTATACAGATAGCGGTGTAGATATTTCCATGTTTATACAGATAGCGGTGTAGATATCTCCATCTTAATACAGATGGCGGTGTAGATATTTATATGTTCATACAGATGGCGGTGCAGATATTTCCATGTTCATACAGATGATGGTGTGGATATTTCCATGTTCATACAGATAGCGGTGTAGTTATTTCCATGTGTAAAGTGATAGCTGTGTAGATATTTCCATGTATATGCAGATAGCAGTGTAGATATTTCCATTTTCATGCAGATAGCGGTGTAGATATTTCCATGTTCAAACAGATAGCGGTGTAGGTATTTCCATGTTCATACAGATAGCGGTGTAGATATTTCAATGTTCATACAGATAGCGGTGTAGATATTTCCATGTTTATACAGATAGCGGTGAAGATGTATGCATGTTTACACAGATAGCGGTGTAGATATTTCCATGTTCATCCAGATGGCTGTGTAGATATATCCATGTTCATACAGATAGTGGTGTAGATATTTCCATGTTCATACAGATAGTGGTGTAGATATTTGCATGTTCATACAGATAGTGGTGTAGCTATTTCCATGTTCATACAGATAGCGGTGCTGATATTTCCATGTTTATACAGATAGCGGTGAATATGTATGCATATTTACACAGAAAGCAGTGTAGATATTTCCACGTTCATACAGATAATGTTGTAGATATTTCCATGTTCATCCAGATGGCTGTGTAGATATATCCATGTTCATACAGATAGTTGTGTAGATATTTCCATTTTCATACAGATAGCGGTGCTGATATTTCCATGTTTACAGGCAGCGGTGTAGCTATTTCTATGTTCCTACAGATAGCGGTGTAGATATTTCCATGTTCAAACAGATAGCGGTGCTGATATTTCCATGTTTATACAGGCAGCGGTGTAGATATTTCCATGTTTATACAGATAGCGGTTTAGATATTTCCTTCTTAATACAGATGGCGGTGTAGATATTTATGTGTTCATACAGATGGCGGTGTTGATATTTCCATGTTTATACAGATAGCAGTGTAGATATCTCCATCTTAATACAGATGGCGGTGTAGATATTTATAGGTTCATACAGATGGTGGTGCAGATATTTCCATGTTCATACAGATGGCGGTGTAGATATTTCCATGTTCATACAGATAGTGGTGTAGTTATTTCCATGTGTAAAGAGATAGCTGTGTAGATATTTAAATGTATATGCAGATAGCAGTGTAGATATTTCCATTTTCATGCAAATAGCGGTGTAGATATTTACATGTTCAAACAGATAGCGGTGTAGATATTTCCATGTTCATTCAGATAGCTTTGTAGATATTTCCATTTTCATACAGATAGCGGTGTAGATATTTCCATGTTCATACAGATAGCGGTGTAGATATTTCCATGTTCATACAGATAGCGGTGTAGATATTTCCATGTTCATACAGATAGCGGTGCTGATATTTCCATGTTTATACAGGTAGCGGTGTAGATATTTCCATGTTTATACAGATAGCGGTGTAGATATTTCCATGTTCATACAGATAGCGGTGTAGATATTTCCATGTTCATAAAGATAGCGGTGTAGATATTTCCATGTTCATACAGATAGTGGTGCTGATATTTCCATGTTTATACAGGTAGCGGTGTAGATATTTCCATGTTTATACAGATAGCGGTGTAGATATTTCCATGTTTATACAGATAGCGGTGTAGATATTTCCATGTTTATACAGATAGCGGTGTAGATATCTCCATTTTAATACAGATGGCGGTGTAGATATTTATATGTTCATACAGATGGCCGTGTAGATATATCCATGTTCATACAGATAACGGTGTAGATATTTCCATGTTCATACAGATAGCGGTGTAGCTATTTCCATGTTCATACAGATAGCGGTGTAGATATTTCCATGTTTATACTGATAGCGGTGAAGATGTATGCATGTTTAAACAGATAGCGGTGTAGATATTTCCATGTTCATACAGATAGTGGTGTAGATATTTCCATGTTCATCCAGATGGCTGTGTAGATATATCCATGTTCATACAGATAGTGGTGTAGATATTTCCATGTTCATACAGATAGTGGTGTAGATATTTGCATGTTCATACAGATAGCGGTGTAGCTATTTCCATGTTCATACAGATAGCGGTTCTGATATTTCCATGTTTATACAGGTAGCGGTGTAGCTATTTCCATGTTCATACAGATAGCGGTGTAGATATTTCCATGTTTATACAGATAGCGGTGAAGATATATGTATGTTTTCACAGATAGCGGTGTAGATATTTCCATGTTCATACAGATAGTGGTGTAGATATTTCCTTGTTCATACAGAGAGCGGTGTAGCTATTTCCATGTTCATAGAGATAGCAGGGTAGATATTTCCATGTTCGTACAGATAGCGGTGTAGATATTTCCGAGTTCATACAGAGAGCGGTGCTGATATTTCCATGTTTATACAGGTAGCAGTGTAGATATTTCCAGGTTTATGCAGATAGCGGTGTAGATATCTCCATCTTAATACAGATGGCGGTGTAGGTATTTATATGTTCATACAGATGGCAATGCAGATATTTTCATGTTCATACAGATGGCGGTGTAGATATTTCCATGTTTATAGGGATAGCGGTGTAGTTATTTCCATGTGTAAAGAGATAGCTTTGAAAATATTTCCATGTATATGCAGATAGCTGTGTAGATATTTCCATTTTTATGCAGAAAGCGGTGTAGATATTTCCATGTTCAAACAGATAGCGGTGTAGATATTTCCATGTTCAGACAGATAGCGGTGTAGATATTTCCATGTTTATACAGATAGCGGTGAAGATGTATGCATGTTTACAGAGATAGCGGTGTATAAATTTCCTTGTTCATACATATAGCTGTGTAGATATTTCCATGTTCATCCAGATGGCTGTGTAGATATATCCATGTTCATACAGATGGCGGTGAAGATATTTCCATTTTCATACAGATAGCGGTGTAGATATTTCCATGTTCATACAGATAGCGATGTAGATATTTCAAAGTTCATACAGCTAGCGGTGTAGCTATTTCCATGTTCATACACATAGCGGTGTAGATATTTCCATGTTCATCCAGATGGCTGTGTAGATATATCCATGTTCATACTGATAGCGGTGAAGATATTTCCATGTTCAAACATATAGCGGTGTAGATATTTCCATGTTCATACAGATAGTGGTGTAGATATTTCCATGTTCATACAGATAGCGTTGTAGCTATTTCCATGTTCATACAGATAGCGGTGTAGATATTTCCATGTTCATCCAGGTGGCTGTGTAGATATATCCATGTTCATAGAGATGGAGGTGAAGGTATTTCCATGTTCATACAGATAGCGGTGTAGATATTTCCATGTTCATATTGATAGCGGTGTAGATACTTCCATGTTCTTACAGATAGAGGGGCTGATATTTCCATGTTCATAAAGATAGCGGTGCTGATATTTCCATGTATATACAGATAGTGGTGTAGATATTTCCCTGTTTATACAGATAGCGGTGTAGATATTTCCATGTTTATACAGATAGCGGTGTAGATATCTCCATCTTAATACAGATGGCGGTGTAGATATTTCCATGTTCATACAGATAGCGGTGTAGTTATTTCCATGTGTAAAGAGATAGCTGTGTAGATATTTCCATGTATATGCAGATAGCTGTGTAGATATTTCCATTTTCATGCAGATAGCGGTGTAGATATTTCCATGTTCAAACAGATAGCGGTGTAGATATTTCCATGTTCGTACAGATAGCGGTGTAGATATTTCCATGTTCAAACAGATAGCGGTGTAGATATTTCCATATTCATTCAGATAGCTTTGTAGATATTTCCATGTTCCTACAGATAGCGGTGTAGATATTTCCATGTTCATACAGATAACGGTGTAGATATTTCCATGTTCATACAGATAGCGGTGCTGATATTTCCATGTTTATGCAGGCAGCGGTGTAGATATTTCCGTGGTTATACAGATAGCGGTTTAGATATTTCCTTCTTAATACAGATGGCGGAGTAGATATATGTATGTTCATACAGATGGCGGTGCAGATATTTCCATGTTCATACAGATGGCGGTGTAGATATTTCCATGTTTATAGATATAGCGGTGTAGTTATTTCCATGTGTTAAGAGATAGCTGTCTAGATATTTCCATGTATATGCAGATAGCTTTGTAGATATTTCCATTTTCATGCAGATAGCGGTGTAGATATTTACATGTTCGAACAGATAGCGGTGTAGATATTTCCATGTTCATTCAGATAGCTTTGTAGATATTTCCATGTTCATACAGATAGCGGTGTAGATATTTCCATGTTCATACAGATAGCGGTGTAGATATTTCCATGTTCATGTAGATAGCGGTGTAGATATTTCCATGTTCATACAGATAGCGGTGTAGATATTTCCATGTTCATACAGATAGCGGTGCTGATATTTCCATGTTTATACAGGTAGCGGTGTAGATATTTCCATGTTTATACAGATAGCGGTGTAGATATTTCCATGTTTATACAGATAGCGGTGTAGATATTTCCATGTTCATACAGATAGCGGTGTAGATATTTCCATGTTTATACAGATAGCCGTGAAGATCTATGCATGTTTACACAGATAGCGGAGTAGATATTTCCATGTTCATCCAGATGGCTGTGTAGATATTTCCATGTTCATACAGATAGTGGTGTAGCTATTTCCATGTTCATACAGATAGCGGTGTAGATATTTCCATGTTCATACAGATAGCGGTGTAGATATTTCCATTTTCATATACATAGCGGTGCTGATATTTCCATGTTTATACAGGCAGCGGTGTAGATATTTCAATGTTCATACAGATTGCGGTGTACATATTTCAATGTTCATACAGATAGCGGTTTAGATATCTCCTTCTTAATACAGATTGCGGTGTAGATATTTATATGTTCATTCAGATGGCGGTGCAGATATTTCCAAGTTCATACAGATGGCGGTGTAGATATTTCCATGTTTATAGAGATAGCGGAGTACTTATTTCCATGTGTTAAGAGATAGCTGTGTAGATATTTCCATGTGTATGCAGATAGCTGTGTAGATATTTCCATATTCATGCAGACAGCGGTGTAGATATTTCCATGTTCAAACAGATAGCGGTGTAGATATTTCCAAGTTCATACAGATAGCGGTGTAGGTAATTCCATGTTCATACAGATAGCGGTGCTGATATTTCCATGTTTATACAGGTAGTGGTGTAGATATTTCCATGTTTATACAGATAGCGGTGTAGATATTTCCATGTTTATACAGATAGCGGTGTAGATATTTCCATGTTTATACAGATAGCAGTGTAGATATCTCCATCTTAATACAGATGGCGATGTAGATATTTATATGTTCATACAGATGGAGGTGCACAAATTTCCATGTTCATACAGATAGCGGTGTAGATATTTCCATGTTCATACAGATAGCGGTGTAGTTATTTCCATGTGTAAAGAGATAGCTGTGTAGATATTTCCATGTATATGCAGATAGCAGTGTAGATATTTCCATTTTCATGCAGATAGCGGTGTAGATATTTCCATTTTCATGCAGATAGCGGTGTAGATATTTCCATGTTCAAACAGATAGCGGTGTAGATATTTCCATGTTCATACAGATAGCGGTGTAGATATTTCCATGTTCATACAGATAGCGGTGAAGATATTTCCATGTTTATAGAGATAGCGGTGAAGATCTATGCATGTTTACACAGATAACGGAGTAGATATTTCCATGTTCATCCAGATGGCTGTGTAGATATTTCCATGTTCATACAGATAGCGGTGTAGCTATTTCCATGTTCATACAGATAGCGGTGTAGATATTTCCATGTTCATACAGATAGCGGTGTAGATATTTCCAGGTCCATACAGATAGCGGTGCTGATATTTCCATGTTTATACAGGCCACGGTGTAGATATTTCAATGTTCATACAGATAGCGGTGTAGATATTTCAATGTTCATACAGATAGCGGTTTAGATGTTTCTTTCTTAATACAGATGGCGGTGTAGATATTTATTTGTTCATACAGATGGCGGTGCAGATATTTCCATGTTCATACAGATGGCGGTGTAGATATTTCCATGTTTATAGAGATAGCGGAGTACTTATTTCCATGTGTTAAGATATAGCTGTGTAGATATTTCCATGTGTATGCAGATAGCTGTGTAGATATTTCCATTTTCAAGCAGACAGCGTTGTAGATATTTCCATGTTCAAACAGATAGCGGTTTAGATATTTCCATGTTCATACAGATAGCGGTGTAGATATTTCCATGTTCATACAGATAGCGGTGTAGATGTTTCCATGTTCATACAGATAGCGGTGTAGATAATTCCATGTTCATACAGATAGCGGTGCTGATATTTCCATGTTTATACAGGTAGTGGTGTAGATATTTCCATGTTTATACAGATAGCGGTGTAGATATTTCCATGTTTATACAGATAGCGGTGTAGAGATTTCCATGTTTATAGATATAGCGGTGTAGTTATTTCCATGTGTAAAGAGATAGCTGTGTAGATATTTCCATGTATATGCAGATAGCTTTGTAGATATTTCCATTTTCATGCAGATAGCGGTGTAGATATTTACATGTTCAAACAGATAGCGGTGTGGATATTTCCATGTTCATTCAGATAGCTTTGTAGATATTTCCATGTTCATACAGATAGCGGTGTAGATATTTCCATGTTCATACAGATAGCGGTGTAGATATTTCCATGTTCATACAGATAGCGGTGTAGATATTTCCATGTTCATACAGATAGCGGTGCTGATATTTCCATGTTTATCTGGTAGCGGTGTAGATATTTCCATGTTTATACAGATAGCGGTGTAGATATTTCCATGTTCATACAGATAGCGGTGTAGATATTTCCATGTTCATAAAGATAGCGGTGTAGATATTTCCATGTTCATACAGATAGCGGTGCTGATATTTCCATGTTTATACAGGTAGCGGTGTAGATATTTCCATGTTTATACAGATAGCGGTGTAGATATTTCCATGTTTATACAGATAGCGGTGTAGATATTTCCATGTTTATACAGATAGCGGTGTAGATATCTCCATCTTAATACAGATGGCGGTGTAGATATTTATATGTTCATACAGATGGCGGTGCAGATATTTCCATGTTCATACAGATGATGGTGTGGATATTTCCATGTTCATACAGATAGCGGTGTAGTTATTTCCATGGGTAAAGTGATAGCTGTGTAGATATTTCCATGTATATGCAGATAGCAGTGTAGATATTTCCATTTTCATGCAGATAGCGGTGTAGATATTTCCATGTTCAAACAGACAGCGGTGTAGGTATTTCCATGTTCATACAGATAGCGGTGTAGATATTTCAATGTTCATACAGATAGCGGTGTAGATATTTCCATGTTTATACAGATAGCGGTGAAGATGTATGCATGTTTACACAGATAGCGGTGTAGATATTTCCATGTTCATCCAGATGGCTGTGTAGATATATCCATGTTCATACAGATAGTGGTGTAGATATTTCCATGTTCATACAGATAGTGGTGTAGATATTTGCATGTTCATACAGATAGCGGTGTAGCTATTTCCATGTTCATACAGATAGCGGTGCTGATATTTCCATGTTTATACAGATAGCGGTGAATATGTATGCATATTTACACAGAAAGCAGTGTAGATATTTCCACGTTCATACAGATAATGGTGTAGATATTTCCATGTTCATCCAGATGGCTGTGTAGATATATCCATGTTCATACAGATAGTTGTGTAAATATTTCCATTTTCATACAGATAGCGGTGCTGATATTTCCATGTTTATACAGGCAGCGGTGTAGCTATTTCTATGTTCCTACAGATAGCGGTGTAGATATTTCCATGTTCAAACAGATAGCGGTGCTGATATTTCCATGTTTATACAGGCAGCGGTGTAGATATTTCCATGTTTATACAGATAGCGGTTTAGATATTTCCTTCTTAATACAGATGGCGGTGTAGATATTTATGTGTTCATACAGATGGCGGTGTTGATATTTCCATGTTTATACAGATAGCAGTGTAGATATCTCCATCTTAATACAGATGGCGGTGTAGATATTTATAGGTTCATACAGATGGCGGTGCAGATATTTCCATGTTCATACAGATGGCGGTGTAGATATTTCCATGTTCATACAGATAGTGGTGTAGTTATTTCCATGTGTAAAGAGATAGCTGTGTAGATATTTAAATGTATATGCAGATAGCAGTGTAGATATTTCCATTTTCATGCAAATAGCGGTGTAGATATTTACATGTTCAAACAGATAGCGGTGTAGATATTTCCATGTTCATTCAGATAGCTTTGTAGATATTTCCATGTTCATACAGATAGCGGTGTAGATATTTCCATGTTCGTACAGATAGCAGTGTAGATATTTCCATGTTCATACAGATAGCGGTGTAGATATTTCCATGTTCATACAGATAGCGGTGCTGATATTTCCATGTTTATACAGGTAGCGGTGTAGATATTTCCATGTTTATACAGATAGCGGTGTAGATATTTCCATGTTCATACAGATAGCGGTGTAGATATTTCCATGTTCATAAAGATAGCGGTGTAGATATTTCCATGTTCATACAGAAAGCGGTGCTGATATTTCCATGTTTATACAGGTAGCGGTGTAGATATTTCCATGTTTATACAGATAGCGGTGTAGATATTTCCATGTTTATACAGATAGCGGTGTAGATATTTCCATGTTTATACAGATTGCGGTGTAGATAACTCCATCTTAATACAGATGGTGGTGTAGATATTTATATGTTCATACAGATGGCGGCGCAGATATTTCCATGTTCATACAGATGGTGGTGTGGATATTTCCATGTTCATACAGATAGCGGTGTAGTTATTTCCATGTGTAAAGTGATAGCTGTGTAGATATTTCCATGTATATGCAGATAGCAGTGTATATATTTCCATTTTCATGCAGATAGCGGTGTAGATATTTCCATGTTCAAACAGATAGCGGTGTAGGTATTTCCATGTTCATACAGATAGCGGTGTAGATATTTCAATGTTCATACAGATAGCGGTGTAGATATTTCCATGTTTATACAGATAGCGGTGAAGATGTATGCATGTTTACACAGATAGCGGTGTAGATATTTCCATGTTCATCCAGATGGCTGTGTAGATATATCCATGTTCATACAGATAACGGTGTAGATATTTCCATGTTCATACAGATAGCGGTGTAGCTATTTCCATGTTCATACAGATAGCGGTGTAGATATTTCCATGTTTATACTGATAGCAGTGAAGATGTATGCATGTTTACACAGATAGCGGTGTAGATATTTCCATGTTCATACAGATAGTGGTGTAGATATTTCCATGTTCATCCAGATGGCTGTGTAGATATATCCATGTTCATACAGATAGTGGTGTAGATATTTCCATGTTCATACAGATAGTGGTGTAGATATTTGCATGTTCATACAGATAGCGGTGTAGCTATTTCCATGTTCATACAGATAGCGGTGCTGATATTTCCATGTTTATACAGGTAGCGGTGTAGCTATTTCCATGTTCATACAGATAGCGGTGTAGATATTTCCATGTTTATACAGATAGCGGTGAAGATATATGTATGTTTTCACAGATAGCGGTGTAGATATTTCCATGTTCATACAGATAGTGGTGTAGATATTTCCTTGTTCATACAGATAGCGGTGTAGCTATTTCCATGTTCATACAGATAGCAGTGTAGATATTTCCATGTTCGTACAGATAGCCGTGTAGATATTTCCGAGTTCATACAGAGAGCGGTGCTGATATTTCCATGTTTATACAGGTAGCAGTGTAGATATTTCCAGGTTTATGCAGATAGCGGTGTAGATATCTCCATCTTAATACAGATGGCGGTGTAGGTATTTATATGTTCATACAGATGGCAATGCAGATATTTCCATGTTCATACAGATGGCGGTGTAGATATTTCCATGTTTATAGGGATAGCGGTGTAGTTATTTCCATGTGTAAAGAGATAGCTTTGAAGATATTTCCATGTATATGCAGATAGCTGTGTAGATATTTCCATTTTTATGTAGAAAGCGGTGTAGATATTTCCATGTTCAAACAGATAGCGGTGTAGATATTTCCATGTTCAGACAGATAGCGGTGTAGATATTTCCATGTTTATACAGATAGCGGTGAAGATGTATGCATGTTTACTGAGAAAGCGGTGTATAAATTTCCTTGTTCATACAGATAGCTGTGTGGATATTTCCATGTTCATCCAGATGGCTGTGTAGATATATCCATGTTCATACAGATGGCGGTGAAGATATTTCCATTTTCATACAGATAGCGGTGTAGATATTTCCATGTTCATACAGATAGCGATGTAGATATTTCCAAGTTCATACAGCTAGCGGTGTAGCTATTTCCATGTTCATACACATAGCGGTGTAGATATTTCCATGTTCATCCAGATGGCTGTGTAGATATATCCATGTTCATACTGATAGCGGTGAAGATATTTCCATGTTCATACAGATAGCGGTGTAGATATTTCCATGTTCATACAGATAGTGGTGTAGCTATTTCCATGTTCATACAGATAGCGGTGTAGCTATTTCCATGTTCATACAGATAGCGGTGTAGATATTTCCATGTTCATCCAGGTGGCTGTGTAGATATATCCATGTTCATACAGATGGCGGTGAAGGTATTTCCATGTTCATACAGATAGCGGTGTAGATATTTCCATGTTCATATTGATAGCGGTGTAGATACTTCCATGTTCTTACAGATAGAGGGGCTGATATTTCCATGTTCATAAAGATAGCGGTGCTGATATTTCCATGTATATACAGATAGTGGTGTAGATATTTCCCTGTTTATACAGATAGCGGTGTAGATATTTCCATGTTTATACAGATAGCGGTGTAGATATCTCCATCTTAATACAGATGGCGGTGTAGATATTTCCATGTTCATACAGATAGCGGTGTAGTTATTTCCATGTGTAAAGAGATAGCTGTGTAGATATTTCCATGTATATGCAGATAGCTGTGTAGATATTTCCATTTTCATGCAGATAGCGGTGTAGATATTTCCATGTTCAAACAGATAGCGGTGTAGATATTTCCATGTTCATACAGATAGCGGTGTAGATATTTCCATGTTCATACAGATAGCGGTGTAGATATTTCCATGTTTTTACAGATAGCGGTGAAGATGTACGCATGTTTACACAGATAGCGGTGTAGATATTTCCATGTTCATCCCGATGGCTGTGTAGATATATCCATGTTCACACAGATAGCGGTGTAGATATTTCCATGTTCATACAGATAGCGGTGTAGATATTTCCATGTTCATCCAGATGGCTGTGTAGATATATCCATGTTAATACAGTTAGCGGTGTAGATACTTCCATGTTCATACAGATAGCGGTGTAGCTATTTCCATGTTGATACAGATAACGGTGTAGCTATTTCCATGTTCATACAGATAGCGGTGTAGATATTTCCATGTTCATGCAGATAGCGGTGTAGCTATTTCCATGTTCATACGGAGAACGGTGTAGATATTTCCATGTTCATACAGATAGCAGTGTAGATATTTCCATGTTAATACAGATAGCGGTGTAGATATTTCCATGTTCATACAGATAGCGGTGCTGATACTTCCATGGTTATACATGCAGCGGTGTAGATATTTCCATGTTTATACAGATAGCGGTTTAGATATTTCCTTCTTAATACAGATGGCGGTGTAGATATTTCCAAGTTTATAGATATAGCGGTGTAGTTATTTCCATGTGTAAAGAGATAGCTGTGTAGATATTTCCATGTATATGCAGATAGCTTTGTAGATATTTCCATTTTCATGCAGATAGCGGTGTAGATATTTACATGTTCAAACAGATAGCGGTGTAGATTTTTCCATATTCATTCAGATAGCTTTGTAGATATTTCCATGTTCATCCAGATAGCGGTGTAGATACTTCGATGTTCATAAAGATAGCGGTGTAGATATTTCCATGTTCATACAGATAGCGGTGCTGATATTTCCATGTTTATACAGGTAGCGGTGTAGATATTTCCATGGTTATACAGATAGCAGTGTAGATATTTCCTTGTTTATACAGATAGCGGTGTAGATATTTCCATGTTTATTCAGATAGCGGTGTAGATATCTCCATCTTAATACAGATGGCGGTGAAGATATTTATATGTTCATACAGATGGCGGTGCAGATATTTCCATGTTCATACAGATGGCGGTGTAGATATTTCCATCTTCATAAAGATAGCGGTGTAGTTATTTCCATGTGTAAAGAGATAGCTGTGTAGATATTTCCATGTATATGCTGATAGCTGTGTAGATATTTCCATTTTCATGCAGATAGCGGTGTATATATTTCCATCTTCAAACAGATAGCGGTGTAGATATTTCCATGTTCATACAGATAGCGCTGTAGATATTTCCATGTTTATACAGATAACGGTGAAGATGTATGCATGTTTACACAGATAGCGGTGTGGATATTTCCATGTTCATCCAGAGGGTTGTGTGGATATATCCATGTTCATACAGATAGCGGTGTAGATATTTCCTTGTTCATACTGATAGCGGTGTAGATATTTCCATGTTCATACAGATAGCGGTGTAGATATCTCCATCTTAATACAGATGGCGGTGTAGATATTTATATGTTCATACAGATGGCGGTGCAGATATTTCCATGTTCATACAGATGGCGGTGTGGATATTTCCATGTTCATACAGATAGCGGTGTAGTTATTTCCATGTGTAAAGAGATAGCTGTGTAGATATTTCCATGTATATGCAGATAGCAGTGTAGATATTTCCATTTTCATGCAGATTGCGGTGTAGATATTTCCATGTTCAAACAGATAACGGTGTAGATATTTCCATGTTCATACAGATAGCGGTGTAGATATTTCCGTGTTCATACAGATAGTGGTGCAGTTATTTCCATGTGTAAAGAGATAGCTGTGTAGATATTTCCATGTATATGCAGATAGCTGTGTAGATATTCCCATTTTCATGCAGATAGCGGTGTATATATTTCCATCTTCAAACAGATAGCGTTGTAGATATTTCCATGTTCATAAAGATAGCAATGTAGATATTTCCATGTTTATACAGATAGCGGTGAAGATGTATGCATGTTTACACAGATAGCGGTGTGGATATTTCCATGTTCATCCAGAGGGCTGTGTAGATATATCCATGTTCATACAGATAGCGGAGTAGATATTTCCATGTTCATACTGATAGCGGTGTAGACATTTCCATGTTCATACAGATAGCGGTGTAGATATTTCCATGTTCATACAGATAGCGGTGCTGATATTTCCATGCTTATACAGGTAGCAGTGTAGATACTTCCATGTTTATACAGATAGCGGTGTATACATTTCCATGTTTATACAGATAGCGGTGTAGATATTTCCATGTTTATGCAGATAGCGGTGTAGATATCTCCATCTTAATAAAGATGGCGGTGCTGATATTTATATGTTCATACAGATGGTGGTGCAGATATTTCCATGTTCATACAGATGGCGGTGTGGATATTTCCATGTTCATACAGATAGCGGTGTACTTATTTTCATGTGTAAAGAGATAGCTGTGTAGATATTTCCATGTATATGCTGATAGAAGTGTAGATATTTCCATTTTCATGCAGATAGCGGTGTAGATATTTCCATGTTCAGATAGCGGTGTAGATATTTCCATGTTCATACAGATAGCGGTGTAGATATTTCCATGTTCATACAGATAGCGGTGTAGATATTTCCATGTTTATACAGATAGCGGTGAAGGTCTATGCATGTGTACACAGATAGCGGTGTAGATATTTCCATGTTCATCCAGATGGCTGTGTAGATATATACATGTTCATACAGATAGCGGTGTAGATATTTCCATGTTCATACACATAGCGGTGTAGATATTTCCATGTTCATCCAGATGGCTGTGAGGATATATCCATGTTCATACATATAGCGGTGTAGATATTTCCATGTTCATACAGATAGTGGTGTAGCTATTTCCATGTTGATACAGATAACGGTGTAGCTATTTCCATGTTCATACAGATAGCAGTGTAGATATTTCCATGTTGATACAGATAGCGGTGTAGATACTTCCATGTTCATACAGATATCGGTGCTGATATTTCCATGTTTATACAGATAGCGGTGTAGATATTTCCATGTTTATACAGATAGCGGTTTAGATATTTCCTTCTTAATACAGATGGCGGTGTAGATATTTATATGTTCATACAGATGGCTGTGAAGATATATCCATGTTCATACAGATAGCGGTGTAGATATTTACATGTTCAAACAGATAGCGGTGTAGATATTTCCATGTTCATTCAGATAGCTTTGTAGAAATTTCCATGTTCCTACTGATAGCGGTGTAGATATTTCCATGTTCATACAGATAGCGGTGTAGATATTTCCATGTTCATACAGATAGCGGTGCTGATATTTCCATGTTTATACAGGCAGCGGTGTAGATATTTCCGTGGTTATACAGATAGCGGTTTAGATATTTCCTTCTTAATACAGATGGCGGAGTAGATATATATATGTTCATACAGATGGCGGTGCAGATATTTCCATGTTCATACAGATGGCGGTGTAGATATTTCCATGTTTATAGATATAGCGGTGTAGTTATTTCCATGTGTTAAGAGATAGCTGTCTAGATATTTCCATGTATATGCAGATAGCTTTGTAGATATTTCCATTTTCATGCAGATAGCGGTGTAGATATTTACATGTTCGAACAGATAGCGGTGTAGATATTCCCATGTTCATTCAGATAGCTTTGTAGATATTTCCATGTTCATACAGATAGCGGTGTAGATATTTCCATGTTCATACAGATAGCAGTGTAGATATTTCCATGTTCATGTAGATAGCGGTGTAGATATTTCCATGTTCATACAGATAGCGGTGTAGATATTTCCATGTTCATACAGATAGCGGTGCTGATATTTCCATGTTTATACAGGTAGCAGTGTAGATATTTCCATGTTTATACAGATAGCGGTGTAGATATTTCCATGTTTATACAGATAGCGGTGTAGATATTTCCATGTTCATACAGATAGCGGTGTAGATATTTCCATGTTTATACAGATAGCCGTGAAGATCTATGCATGTTTACACAGATAGCGGAGTAGATATTTCCATGTTCATCCAGATGCCTGTGTAGATATTTCCATGTTCATACAGATAGTGGTGTAGCTATTTCCATGTTCTTACAGATAGCGGTGTAGATATTTCCATGTTCATACAGATAGCGGTGTAGATATTTCCATTTTCATATACATAGCGGTGCTGATATTTCCATGTTTATACAGGCAGCGGTGTAGATATTTCAATGTTCCTACAGATTGCGGAGTACATATTTCAATGTTCATACAGATAGCGGATTAGATATTTCCTTCTTAATACATATTGCGGTGTAGATATTTATATGTTCATTCAGATGGCGGTGCAGATATTTCCTTGTTCATACAGATGGCGGTGTAGATATTTCCATGTTTATAGAGATAGCGGAGTACTTATTTCCATGTGTTAAGAGATAGCTGTGTAGATATTTCCATGTGAATGCAGATAGCTGTGTAGATATTTCCATATTCATGCAGACAGCGGTGTAGATATTTCCATGTTCAAACAGATAGCGGTGTAGATATTTCCAAGTTCATACAGATAGCGGTGTAGATAATTCCATGTTCATACAGATAGCGGTGCTGATATTTCCATGTTTATACAGGTAGTGGTGTAGATATTTCCATGTTTATACAGATAGCGGTGTAGATATTTCCATGTTTATACAGATAGCGGTGTAGATATTTCCATGTTTATACAGATAGCAGTGTAGATATCTCCATCTTAATACAGATGGCGATGTAGATATTTATATGTTCATACAGATGGCGGTGCACAAATTTCCATGTTCATACAGATAGCGGTGTAGATATTTCCATGTTCATACAGATAGCGGTGTAGTTATTTCCATGTGTAAAGAGATAGCTGTGTAGATATTTCCATGTATATGCAGATAGCAGTGTAGATATTTCCATTTTCATGCAGATAGCGGTGTAGATATTTCCATTTTCATGCAGATAGCGGTGTTGATATTTCCATGTTCAAACAGATAGCGGTGTAGATATTTCCATGTTCATACAGATGGCGGTGTAGATATTTCCATGTTTATAGAGATAGCGGTGTAGTTATTTCCATGTGTTAAGAGATAGCTGTGTAGATATTTCCATGTGTATGCAGATAGCTGTGTAGATATTTCCATTTTCAAGCAGACAGCGTTGTAGATATTTCCATGTTCAAACAGATAGCGGTGTAGATATTTCCATGTTCATACAGATAGCGGTGTAGATATTTCCATGTTCATACAGATAGCGGTGTAGATATTTCCATGTTCATACAGATAGCGGTGTAGATAATTCCATGTTCATACAGATAGCGGTGCTGATATTTCCATGTTTATACAGGTAGTGGTGTAGATATTTCCATGTTTATACAGATAGCGGTGTAGATATTTCCATGTTTATACAGATAGCGGTGTAGAGATTTCCATGTTTATAGATATAGCGGTGTAGTTATTTCCATGTGTAAAGAGATAGCTGTGTAGATATTTCCATGTATATGCAGATAGCTTTGTAGATATTTCCATTTTCATGCAGATAGCGGTGTAGATATTTACATGTTCAAACAGACAGCGGTGTAGATATTTCCATGTTCATTCAGATAGCTTTGTAGATATTTCCATGTTCATACAGATAGCGGTGTAGATATTTCCATGTTCATACAGATAGCGGTGTAGATATTTCCATGTTCATACAGATAGCGGTGCTGATATTTCCATGTTTACAGGTAGCCGTGTAGATATTTCCATGTTTATACTGATAGCGGTGTAGATATTTCCATGTTTATACAGATAGCGGTTTAGATATTTCCATGTTTATTCAGATAGCGGTGTAGATATCTCCATCTTAATACAGATGGCGGTGTAGATATTTATATGTTCATACAGATGGCGGAGCAGATATTTCCATGTTCATACAGATGGCGGTGTAGATATTTCCATGTTCATACAGATAGCGGTGTAGTTATTTCCATGTGTAAAGAGATAGCTGTGTAGATATTTCCATGTATATGCAGATGGCTGTGTAGATATTTCCATTTTCATGCAGATAGCGGTGTATATATTTCCATCTTCAAACAGATAGCGGTGTAGATATTTCCATGTTCATACAGATAGCAATGTAGATATTTCCATGTTTATACAGATAGCGGTGAAGATGTATGCATGTTTACACAGATAGCGGTGTGGATATTTCCATGTTCATCCAGATGACTGTGTAGATATATCCATGTTCATACAGATAGCGGTGTAGATATTTCCATGTTCATACAGATAGCGGTGTAGACATTTCCATGTTCATACAGATAGCGGTGTAGATATTTCCATGTTCATACAGATAGTGGTGTAGATATTTCCATGTTTATACAGATAGCGGTGTATACATTTCCATGTTCATACAGATAGCGGTGTAGATATTTCCATGTTTATGCAGATAGCGGTGAAGATATCTCCATCTTAATACAGATGGCGGTGCAGATATTTATATGTTCACACAGATGGCGGTGCAGGTATTTCCATGTTCATACAGATGGCGGTGTGGATATTTCCATGTTCATACAGATAGCGGTGTAGTTATTTCCATGTGTAAAGAGATAGCTGTGTAGATATTTCCATGTATATGCTGATAGCAGTGTAGATATTTCCATTTTCATGCAGATAGCGGTGTAGATATTTCCATGTTCAAACAGATAGTGGTGTAGATATTTCCATGTTCATACAGATAGCGGTGTAGATATTTCCATGTTCATACAGATAGCGGTGCTGATATTTCCATGCTTATACAGGTAGCGGTGTAGATATTTCCATGTTTATACACATAGCGGTGTATACATTTCCATGTTTATACAGATAGCGGTGAAGTTATTTCCATGTTTATGCAGATAGCGGTGTAGATATCTCCATCTTAATAAAGATGGCGGTGCAGATATTTATATGTTCATACAGATGGCGGTGCAGATATTTCCATGTTCATACAGATGGCGGTGTGGATATTTCCATGTTCATACAGATAGCGGTGTAGTTATTTCCATGTGTAAAGAGATAGCTGTGTAGATATTTCCATGTATATGCTGATAGCAGTGTAGATATTTCCATTTTCATGCAGATAGCGGTGTAGATATTTCCATGTTCAAACAGATAGCGGTGTAGATATTTCCATGTTCCTACAGATAGCGGTGTAGATATTTCCATTCTCATACAGATAGCGGTGTAGATATTTCCATGTTTATTCAGATAGCGGTGAAGATCTATGCATGTTTATACAGATAGCGGTGTAGATATTTCCATGTTCATCCAGATGGCTGTGTAGATATATCCATGTTCATACAGATAGCGGTGTAGATATTTCCATGTTCATACACATAGCGGTGTAGATATTTCCATGTTCATCCTGATGGCTGTGAAGATATATCCATGTTCATACAGATAGCGGTGAAGATATTTCCATGTTCATGTAGATAGCGGTGTAGATATTTCCATGTTCATACAGATAGCGGTGTAGATATTTCCATGTTCATACAGATAGCGGTGCTGATATTTCCATGTTCATACAGGTAGCGGTGTAGATATTTCCATGTATATACAGATAGCGGTGTAGATATTTCCATGTTTATACAGATAGTGGTGTAGATATTTCCATGTTCATACAGATAGCGGTGTAGATATTTCCATGTTTATACAGATAGCCGTGAAGGTCTATGCATGTTTACACAGATAGCGGAGTAGATATTTCCATGTTCATCCAGATGGCTGTGTAGATATTTCCATGTTCATACAGATATCGTTGCTGATATTTCCATGTTTATACAGATAGCGGTGTAGATATTTCCATGTTTATACAGATAGCGGTTTAGATATTTCCTTCTTAATACAGATGGCGGTGTAGATATTTATATGTTCATACAGATGGCTGTGAAGATATATCCATGTTCATACAGATAGCGGTGTAGATATTTACATGTTCAAACAGATAGCGGTGTAGATATTTCCATGTTCATTCAGATAGCTTTGTAGATATTTCCATGTTCATACAGATAGCGGTGTAGATATTTCCATGTTCATACAGATAGCGGTGTAGATATTTCCATGTTCATACAGATAGCGGTGCTGATATTTCCATGTTTATACAGGCAGCGGTGTAGATATTTCCATGTTTATACAGATAGCGGTTTAGATATTTCCTTCTTAATACAGATGGCGGTGTAGATATGTATATGTTCATACAGATGGCGGTGCAGATATTTCCATGTTCATACAGATGGCGGTGTAGATATTTCCATGTTTATAGATATAGCGGTGTAGTTATTTCCATGTGTTAAGAGATAGCTGTGTAGATATTTCCATGTATATGCAGATAGCTTTGTAGATATTTCCATTTTCATGCAGATAGCGGTGTAGATATTTACATGTTCGAACAGATAGCGGTGTAGATATTTCCATGTTCATTCAGATAGCCTTGTAGATATTTCCATGTTCATACAGATAGCGGTGTAGATATTTCCATGTTCATACAGATAGCGGTGTAGATATTTCCATGTTCATGTAGATAGCGGTGTAGATATTTCCATGTTCATACAGATAGCGGTGTAGATATTTCCATGTTCATACAGATAGCGGTGCTGATATTTCCATGTTTATACAGGTAGCGGTGTAGATATTTCCATGTATATACAGATAGCGGTGTAGATATTTCCATGTTTATACAGATAGCGGTGTAGATATTTCCATGTTCATACAGATAGCGGTGTAGATATTTCCATGTTTATACAGATAGCCGTGAAGGTCTATGCATGTTTACACAGATAGCGGAGTAGATATTTCCATGTTCATCCAGATGGCTGTGTAGATATTTCCATGTTCATACAGATAGTGGTGTAGCTATTTCCATGTTCATACAGATAGCGGTGTAGATATTTCCATGTTCATACCGATAGCGGTGTAGATATTTCCATTTTCATATAGATAGCGGTGCTGATATTTCCATGTTTATACAGGCAGCGGTGTAGATATTTCAATGTTCATACAGATTGCTGTGTACATATTTCAATGTTCATACAGATAGCGGTTTAGATATTTCCTTCTTAATACAGATGGCGGTGTAGATATTTATATGTTCATTCAGATGGCGCTGCAGATATTTCCATGTTCATACAGATGGCGGTGTAGATATTTCCATGTTTATAGAGATAGCGGAGTACTTATTTCCATGTGTTAAGAGATAGCTGTGTAGATATTTCCATGTGTATGCAGATAGCTGTGTAGATATTTCCATATTCATGCAGACAGCGGTGTAGATATTTCCATGTTCAGATAGCGGTGTAGATATTTCCATGTTCATACAGATAGCGGTGTAGATAATTCCATGTTCATACAGATAGCGGTGCTGATATTTCCATGTTTATACAGGTAGTGGTGTAGATATTTCCATGTTTATACAGATAGCGGTGTAGATATTTCCATGTTTATACAGATAGCGGTGTAGATATTTCCATGTTCATACAGATAGCGGTGAAGATATTTCCATGTTTATACACATAGCGGTGAAGATCTATGCATGTTTACACAGATAGCGGAGTAGATATTTGCATGTTCATTCAGATGGCTGTGTAGATATTTCCATGTTCATACAGATAGCGGTGTAGCTATTTCCATGTTCATACAGATAGCGGTGTAGATATTTCCATGTTCATACAGATAGCGGTGTAGATATTTCCAGGTTCATACAGATAGCGGTGCTGATATTTCCATGTTTATACAGGCCGCGGTGTAGATATTTCAATGTTCATACAGATAGCGGTGTAGATATTTCAATGTTCATACAGATAGCGGTTTAGATATTTCTTTCTTAATAGAGATGGCGGTGTAGATATTTATTTGTTCATACAGATGGTGGTGCAGATATTTCCATGTTCATACAGATGGCGGTGTAGATATTTCCATGTTTATAGAGATAGCGGAGTACTTATTTCCATGTGTTAAGAGATAGCTGTGTAGATATTTCCATGTATATGCAGATAGCTTTGTAGATATTTCCATTTTCATGCAGATAGCGGTGTAGATATTTACATGTTCAAACAGATAGCGGTGTAGATATTTCCATGTTCATTCAGATAGCTTTGTAGATATTTCCATGTTCATACAGATAGCGGTGTAGATATTTCCGTGTTCATACAGATAGCGGTGTAGATATTTCCATGTTCATACAGATAGCGGTGTTGATATTTCCATGTTTACAGGTAGCTGTGTAGATATTTCCATGTTTATACTGATAGCGGTGTAGATATTTCCATGTTTATACAGATAGCGGTGTAGATATTTCCATGTTTATACTGATAGCGGTGAAGGTGTATGCATGTTTACACAGATAGCGGTGTGGATATTTCCATGTTCATCCAGATGGCTGTGTAGATATATCCATGTTCATACAGATAGCGGTGTAGATATTTCCATGTTCATACTGATAGCGGTGTAGACATTTCCATGTTCATACAGATAGCGGTGTAGATATTTCCATGTTCATACAGATAGCGGTGTAGATATTTCCATGTTTATACAGATAGCGGTGTATACATTTCCATGTTTATACAGATAGCGGTGTAGATATTTCCATGTTTATGCAGATAGCGGTGTAGATATCTCCATCTTAATACAGATGGCGGTGCAGATATTTATATGTTCATACAGATGGCGGTGCAGATATTTCCATGTTCATACAGATGGAGGTGTGGATATTTCCATGTTCATACAGATAGCCGTGTAGTTATTTCCATGTGTAAAGAGATAGCTGTGTAGATATTTCCATGTATATGCAGATAGCAGTGTAGATATTTCCATTTTCATGCAGATAGCGGTGTAGATATTTCCATGTTCAAACAGATAGCGGTGTAGATATTTCCATGTTCATATAGATAGCGGTGTAGATATTTCCATGTTCATACAGATAGCGGTGTAGATATTTCCATGTTTATACAGATAGCGGTGAAGATGTATGCATGTTTACACAGATAGCGGTGTAGATATTTCCATGTTCATCCAGATGGCTGTGTAGATATATCCATGTTCATACAGATAGCGGTGTAGATATTTCCATGTTCATACAGATAGTGGTGTAGATATTTCCATGTTCATCCAGATGGCTGTGTAGATATATCCATGTTCATACAGATAGCGGTGTAGATATTTCCATGTTCATACAGATAGTGGTGTAGCTATTTCCATGTTCATACAGGTAACGGTGTAGATATTTCCATGTTCATACAGATAGCAGTGTAGATATTTCCATGTTGATACAGATAGCGGTGTAGATACTTCCATGATCATACAGATAGCGGTGCTGATATTTCCATGTTTATACAGGCAGCGGTGTAGATATTTCCATGTTTATACAGATAGCGGTTTAGATATTTCCTTCTTAATACAGATGGCGGTGTAGATATTTATATGTTCATACAGATGGCGGTGCAGATATTTCCATGTTCATACAGATGGCGGTGTAGATATTTCCATGTTTATAGATATAGCGGTGTAGTTATTTCCATGTGTAAAGAGATAGCTGTGTAGATATTTCCATGTATATGCAGATAGCTTTGTAGATATTTCCATTTTCATGCAGATAGCGGTGTAGATATTTACATGTTCAAACAGATAGCGGTGTAGATATTTCCATGTTCATTCAGATAGCTTTGTAGATATTTCCATGTTCATACAGATAGCGGTGTAGATAATTCCATGTTCATACAGATAGCGGTGCTGATATTTCCATGTTTATACAGGTAGTGGTGTAGATATTTCCATGTTTATACAGATAGCGGTGTAGATATTTCCATGTTTATACAGATAGCGGTGTAGATATTTCCATGTTTATAGATATAGCGGTGTAGTTATTTCCATGTGTAAAGAGATAGCAGTGTAGATATTTCCATGTATATGCAGATAGCTTTGTAGATATTTCCATTTTCATGCAGATTGCGGTGTAGATATTTACATTATCAAACAGATAGCGGTGTAGATATTTCCATGTTCATTCAGATAGCTTTGTAGATATTTCCATGTTCGTACAGATAGCTTTGTAGATATTTCCATGTTCGTACAGATAGCGGTGTAGATATTTCCATGCTCATACAGATAGCCGTGTAGATATTTCCATGTTTATACAGATAGCGGTGTAGATATTTCCATGTTTACAGATAGCGGTGTAGATATTTCCATGTTTATACAGATAGCGGTGTAGATATTTTCATGTTTATACAGATAGCGGTGTAGATATTTCCATGTTTATTCAGATAGCGGTGTAGATATCTCCATCTTAATACAGATGGCGGAGTAGATATTTATATGTTCATACAGATGGCGGTGCAGATATTTCCATGTTCATACAGATGGTGGTGTAGATATTTCCATGTTCATACCGATAGCGGTGTAGTTATTTCCATGTGCAAAGGGATAGCTGTGTAGATATTTCCATGTATTTGCAGATAGCTGTTTAGATATTTCCATTTTCATGCAGATAGCGGTGTATATATTTCCATCTTCAAACAGATAGCGGTGTAGATATTTCCATGTTCATACAGATAGCAATGTAGATATTTCCATGTTTATACAGATAGCGGTGAAGATGTATGCATGTTTACAGAGATAGCGGTGTGGATATTTCCATGTTCATCCGGAGGGCTGTGTAGATATATCCATGTTCATACAGATAGCGGTGTAGATATTTCCATGTTTATGCAGATAGCGGTGTAGACATCTCCATCTTAATAGAGATGGCGGTGCAGATATTTATATGTTCATACAGATGGCGGTGCAGATATTTCCATGTTCAT
The DNA here is from genome assembly GCF_029281585.2 of Gorilla gorilla gorilla. NCBI lineage: Eukaryota > Metazoa > Chordata > Mammalia > Primates > Hominidae > Gorilla > Gorilla gorilla. Next base: position 155,732,089 of record NC_073231.2, read on the forward strand.
ACAGATGGCGGTGTGGATATTTCCATGTTCATACAGATAGCGGTGTAGTTATTTCCATGTGTAAAGAGATAGCTGTGTAGGTATTTCCATGTATATGCAGATAGCAGTGTAGATATTTCCATTTTCGTGCAGATAGTGTTGTAGATATTTCCATCTTCAAACAGATAGTGGTGTAAATATTTCCATGTTCATACAGATAGCGGTGTAGATATTTCCATGTTCATACAGATAGCGGTGTAGATATTTCCATGTTTATACAGATAGCGGTGTAGATATTTCCATGTTCATACAGATAGCGGTGTAGATATTTCCATGTTCATACAGATAGCGGTGTAGATATTTCCAAGTTCATACAGATAGCGGTGCTGATATTTCCATGTTTATACAGGTAGTGGTGTAGATATTTCCATGTTTATACAGATAGCGGTGTAGATATTTCCATGTTTATACAGATAGCGGTGTAGATATTTCCATGTTTATACAGATAGCGGGGTAGATATATCCATCTTAATACAGATGGCGGTGTAGATATTTATATGTTCATGCAGATGGCGGTGCAGATATTTCCATGTTCATACTGATGGCGGTGTGGATATTTCCATGTTCATACAGATAGCGGTGTAGTTATTTCCATGTGTAAAGAGATAGCTGTGTAGATATTTCCATGTATATGCAGATAGCAGTGTAGATATTTCCATTTTCATGCAGATAGCGGTGTAGATATTTCCATGTTCTAACAGATAGCGGTGTAGGTATTTCCATGTTCATACAGATAGCGGTGTAGATATTTCTATGTTCATACAGATAGCAGTGTAGATATTTCCATTTTTATACAGATAGCGGTGAAGATATATCAATGTTTACACAGATAGCGGTGTAGATATTTCCATGTTCATCCAGATGGCTGTGTAGATATATCCATGTTCATACAGATAGCGGTGTAGCTATTTCCATGTTCATACAGATAGCGGTGTAGATATTTCCATGTTTATACTGATAGCGGTGAAGATGTATGCATGTTTACACAGATACCGGTGTAGATATTTCCATGTTCATACAGATAGTGGTGTAGATATTTCCATGTTCATCCAGATGGCTGTGTAGTTATATCCATGTTCATACAGATAGTGGTGTAGATATTTCCATGTTCATACAGATAGTGGTGTAGATATTTGCATGTTCATACAGATAGCGGTGTAGCTATTTCCATGTTCATACAGATAGAGGTGCTGATATTTCCATGTTTATACAGGTAGCGGTGTAGATATTTGCATGTTCATACAGATAGTGGTGTAGATATTTCCATGTTTATATAGATAGCGGTGAAGATGTATGCATGTTTACACAGATAGCGGTGCAGTTATTTCCATGTTCATCCAGATGGCTGTGTAGATATATCCCTGTTCATACAGATAGCGGTGTAGATATTTCCATGTTCATACAGATAGCGGTGTAGCTATTTCCATGTTAATACAGATAGCGGTGTAGATATTTCCATGTTTATACAGATAGCGGTGAAGATATATGCATGTTTTCACAGATAGCGGTGTAGATATTTCCATGTTCATACAGATAGTGGTGTAGATATTTCCTTGTTCATACAGATAGCGGTGTAGCTATTTCCATGTTCATGCAGATAGCAGTGTAGATATTTCCATGTTCGTACTGATAGCGGTGTAGATATTTCCGAGTTCATACAGAGAGCAGTGCTGATATTTCCATGTTTATACAGGTAGCGGTGTAGATATTTCCAGGTTTATACAGATAGCGGTGTAGATATCTCCATCTTAATACAGATGGCGGTGTAGGTATTTATATGTTCATACAGATGGCAATGCAGATATTTCCATGTTCATACAGGTGGCGGTGTAGATATTTCCATGTTTATAGAGATACCGGTGAAGTTATTTCCATGTGTAAAGAGATAGCTTTGAAGATATTTCCATGTATATGCAGATAGCTCTGTAGATATTTCCATTTTTATGCAGAAAGCGTTGTAGATATTTCCATGTTCAAACAGATAGCGGTGTAGATATTTCCATGTTCATACAGATAGCGGTGTAGATATTTCCATGTTTATACAGATAGCGGTGAAGATGTATGCATGTTTACACAGATAGCGGTGTGGATATTTCCATGTTCATCCAGAGGGTTGTGTGCATATATCCATGTTCATACAGACAGCGGTGTAGATATTTCCTTGTTCATACTGATAGCGGTGTAGATATTTCCATGTTCATACAGTTAGCGGTGTAGATATTACCATGTTCATACAGATAGCGGTGTAGATATTTCCATGTTCATACAGATAGCGGTGCTGATATTTCCATGTTTATACTGGTAGCGGTGTAGATATTTCCATGTTTATACAGATAGCGGTGTAGATATTTCCATGTTTATACAGATAGCGGTGTAGATATTTCCATGTTTATACAGATAGCGGTGTAGATATCTCCATCTTAATACAGATGGCGGTGTAGATATTTATATGTTCATACAGATGGCGGTGCAGATATTTCCATGTTCATACAGACGGCGGTGTAGTTATTTCCATGTGTAAAGAGATAGCTGTGTAGATATTTCCATGTATATGCAGATAGCAGTTTAGATATTTCCATTTTCATGCAGACAGCGGTGTAGATATTTCCATGTTCAGATAGCGGTGTAGATATTTCCATGTTCATACAGATAGCGGTGTAGATAATTCCATGTTCATACAGATAGCGGTGCTGATATTTCCATGTTTATACAGGTAGTGGTGTAGATATTTCCATGTTTATACAGATAGCGGTGTAGATATTTCCATGTTTATACAGATAGCGGTGTAGATATTTCCATGTTCATACAGATAGCGGTGAAGATATTTCCATGTTTATACACATAGCGGTGAAGATCTATGCATGTTTACACAGATAGCGGAGTAGATATTTGCATGTTCATCCAGATGGCTGTGTAGATATTTCCATGTTCATACAGATAGCGGTGCTGATATTTCCATGTTTATACAGGCCGCGGTGTAGATATTTCAATGTTCATACAGATAGCGGTGTAGATATTTCAATGTTCATACAGATAGCGGTTTAGATATTTCTTTCTTAATAGAGATGGCGGTGTAGATATTTATTTGTTCATACAGATGGTGGTGCAGATATTTCCATGTTCATACAGATGGCGGTGTAGATATTTCCATGTTTATAGAGATAGCGGAGTACTTATTTCCATGTGTTAAGAGATAGCTGTGTAGATATTTCCATGTATATGCAGATAGCTTTGTAGATATTTCCATTTTCATGCAGATAGCGGTGTAGATATTTACATGTTCAAACAGATAGCGGTGTAGATATTTCCATGTTCATTCAGATAGCTTTGTAGATATTTCCATGTTCATACAGATAGCGGTGTAGATATTTCCGTGTTCATACAGATAGCGGTGTAGATATTTCCATGTTCATACAGATAGCGGTGTTGATATTTCCATGTTTACAGGTAGCTGTGTAGATATTTCCATGTTTATACTGATAGCGGTGTAGATATTTCCATGTTTATACAGATAGCGGTGTAGATATTTCCATGTTTATACTGATAGCGGTGAAGGTGTATGCATGTTTACACAGATAGCGGTGTGGATATTTCCATGTTCATCCAGATGGCTGTGTAGATATATCCATGTTCATACAGATAGCGGTGTAGATATTTCCATGTTCATACTGATAGCGGTGTAGACATTTCCATGTTCATACAGATAGCGGTGTAGATATTTCCATGTTCATACAGATAGCGGTGTAGATATTTCCATGTTTATACAGATAGCGGTGTATACATTTCCATGTTTATACAGATAGCGGTGTAGATATTTCCATGTTTATGCAGATAGCGGTGTAGATATCTCCATCTTAATACAGATGGCGGTGCAGATATTTATATGTTCATACAGATGGCGGTGCAGATATTTCCATGTTCATACAGATGGAGGTGTGGATATTTCCATGTTCATACAGATAGCCGTGTAGTTATTTCCATGTGTAAAGAGATAGCTGTGTAGATATTTCCATGTATATGCAGATAGCAGTGTAGATATTTCCATTTTCATGCAGATAGCGGTGTAGATATTTCCATGTTCAAACAGATAGCGGTGTAGATATTTCCATGTTCATACAGATAGCGGTGTAGATATTTCCATGTTCATACAGATAGCGGTGTAGATATTTCCATGTTTATACAGATAGCGGTGAAGATGTATGCATGTTTACACAGATAGCGGTGTAGATATTTCCATGTTCATCCAGATGGCTGTGTAGATATATCCATGTTCATACAGATAGCGGTGTAGATATTTCCATGTTCATACAGATAGTGGTGTAGATATTTCCATGTTCATCCAGATGGCTGTGTAGATATATCCATGTTCATACAGATAGCGGTGTAGATATTTCCATGTTCATACAGATAGTGGTGTAGCTATTTCCATGTTCATACAGGTAACGGTGTAGATATTTCCATGTTCATACAGATAGCAGTGTAGATATTTCCATGTTGATACAGATAGCGGTGTAGATACTTCCATGATCATACAGATAGCGGTGCTGATATTTCCATGTTTATACAGGCAGCGGTGTAGATATTTCCATGTTTATACAGATAGCGGTTTAGATATTTCCTTCTTAATACAGATGGCGGTGTAGATATTTATATGTTCATACAGATGGCGGTGCAGATATTTCCATGTTCATACAGATGGCGGTGTAGATATTTCCATGTTTATAGATATAGCGGTGTAGTTATTTCCATGTGTAAAGAGATAGCTGTGTAGATATTTCCATGTATATGCAGATAGCTTTGTAGATATTTCCATTTTCATGCAGATAGCGGTGTAGATATTTACATGTTCAAACAGATAGCGGTGTAGATATTTCCATGTTCATTCAGATAGCTTTGTAGATATTTCCATGTTCATACAGATAGCGGTGTAGATAATTCCATGTTCATACAGATAGCGGTGCTGATATTTCCATGTTTATACAGGTAGTGGTGTAGATATTTCCATGTTTATACAGATAGCGGTGTAGATATTTCCATGTTTATACAGATAGCGGTGTAGATATTTCCATGTTCATACAGATAGCGGTGAAGATATTTCCATGTTTATACACATAGCGGTGAAGATCTATGCATGTTTACACAGATAGCGGAGTAGATATTTGCATGTTCATCCAGATGGCTGTGTAGATATTTCCATGTTCATACAGATAGCGGTGCTGATATTTCCATGTTTATACAGGCCGCGGTGTAGATATTTCAATGTTCATACAGATAGCGGTGTAGATATTTCAATGTTCATACAGATAGCGGTTTAGATATTTCTTTCTTAATAGAGATGGCGGTGTAGATATTTATTTGTTCATACAGATGGTGGTGCAGATATTTCCATGTTCATACAGATGGCGGTGTAGATATTTCCATGTTTATAGAGATAGCGGAGTACTTATTTCCATGTGTTAAGAGATAGCTGTGTAGATATTTCCATGTATATGCAGATAGCTTTGTAGATATTTCCATTTTCATGCAGATAGCGGTGTAGATATTTACATGTTCAAACAGATAGCGGTGTAGATATTTCCATGTTCATTCAGATAGCTTTGTAGATATTTCCATGTTCATACAGATAGCGGTGTAGATATTTCCGTGTTCATACAGATAGCGGTGTAGATATTTCCATGTTCATACAGATAGCGGTGTTGATATTTCCATGTTTACAGGTAGCTGTGTAGATATTTCCATGTTTATACTGATAGCGGTGTAGATATTTCCATGTTTATACAGATAGCGGTGTAGATATTTCCATGTTTATACTGATAGCGGTGAAGGTGTATGCATGTTTACACAGATAGCGGTGTGGATATTTCCATGTTCATCCAGATGGCTGTGTAGATATATCCATGTTCATACAGATAGCGGTGTAGATATTTCCATGTTCATACTGATAGCGGTGTAGACATTTCCATGTTCATACAGATAGCGGTGTAGATATTTCCATGTTCATACAGATAGCGGTGTAGATATTTCCATGTTTATACAGATAGCGGTGTATACATTTCCATGTTTATACAGATAGCGGTGTAGATATTTCCATGTTTATGCAGATAGCGGTGTAGATATCTCCATCTTAATACAGATGGCGGTGCAGATATTTATATGTTCATACAGATGGCGGTGCAGATATTTCCATGTTCATACAGATGGAGGTGTGGATATTTCCATGTTCATACAGATAGCCGTGTAGTTATTTCCATGTGTAAAGAGATAGCTGTGTAGATATTTCCATGTATATGCAGATAGCAGTGTAGATATTTCCATTTTCATGCAGATAGCGGTGTAGATATTTCCATGTTCAAACAGATAGCGGTGTAGATATTTCCATGTTCATACAGATAGCGGTGTAGATATTTCCATGTTCATACAGATAGCGGTGTAGATATTTCCATGTTTATACAGATAGCGGTGAAGATGTATGCATGTTTACACAGATAGCGGTGTAGATATTTCCATGTTCATCCAGATGGCTGTGTAGATATATCCATGTTCATACAGATAGCGGTGTAGATATTTCCATGTTCATACAGATAGTGGTGTAGATATTTCCATGTTCATCCAGATGGCTGTGTAGATATATCCATGTTCATACAGATAGCGGTGTAGATATTTCCATGTTCATACAGATAGTGGTGTAGCTATTTCCATGTTCATACAGGTAACGGTGTAGATATTTCCATGTTCATACAGATAGCAGTGTAGATATTTCCATGTTGATACAGATAGCGGTGTAGATACTTCCATGATCATACAGATAGCGGTGCTGATATTTCCATGTTTATACAGGCAGCGGTGTAGATATTTCCATGTTTATACAGATAGCGGTTTAGATATTTCCTTCTTAATACAGATGGCGGTGTAGATATTTATATGTTCATACAGATGGCGGTGCAGATATTTCCATGTTCATACAGATGGCGGTGTAGATATTTCCATGTTTATAGATATAGCGGTGTAGTTATTTCCATGTGTAAAGAGATAGCTGTGTAGATATTTCCATGTATATGCAGATAGCTTTGTAGATATTTCCATTTTCATGCAGATAGCGGTGTAGATATTTACATGTTCAAACAGATAGCGGTGTAGATATTTCCATGTTCATTCAGATAGCTTTGTAGATATTTCCATGTTCATACAGATAGCGGTGTAGATAATTCCATGTTCATACAGATAGCGGTGCTGATATTTCCATGTTTATACAGGTAGTGGTGTAGATATTTCCATGTTTATACAGATAGCGGTGTAGATATTTCCATGTTTATACAGATAGCGGTGTAGATATTTCCATGTTTATAGATATAGCGGTGTAGTTATTTCCATGTGTAAAGAGATAGCAGTGTAGATATTTCCATGTATATGCAGATAGCTTTGTAGATATTTCCATTTTCATGCAGATTGCGGTGTAGATATTTACATTATCAAACAGATAGCGGTGTAGATATTTCCATGTTCATTCAGATAGCTTTGTAGATATTTCCATGTTCGTACAGATAGCTTTGTAGATATTTCCATGTTCGTACAGATAGCGGTGTAGATATTTCCATGCTCATACAGATAGCCGTGTAGATATTTCCATGTTTATACAGATAGCGGTGTAGATATTTCCATGTTTACAGATAGCGGTGTAGATATTTCCATGTTTATACAGATAGCGGTGTAGATATTTTCATGTTTATACAGATAGCGGTGTAGATATTTCCATGTTTATTCAGATAGCGGTGTAGATATCTCCATCTTAATACAGATGGCGGTGTAGATATTTATATGTTCATACAGATGGCGGTGCAGATATTTCCATGTTCATACAGATGGTGGTGTAGATATTTCCATGTTCATACCGATAGCGGTGTAGTTATTTCCATGTGCAAAGGGATAGCTGTGTAGATATTTCCATGTATTTGCAGATAGCTGTTTAGATATTTCCATTTTCATGCAGATAGCGGTGTATATATTTCCATCTTCAAACAGATAGCGGTGTAGATATTTCCATGTTCATACAGATAGCAATGTAGATATTTCCATGTTTATACAGATAGCGGTGAAGATGTATGCATGTTTACAGAGATAGCGGTGTGGATATTTCCATGTTCATCCGGAGGGCTGTGTAGATATATCCATGTTCATACAGATAGCGGTGTAGATATTTCCATGTTTATGCAGATAGCGGTGTAGACATCTCCATCTTAATAGAGATGGCGGTGCAGATATTTATATGTTCATACAGATGGCGGTGCAGATATTTCCATGTTCATACAGATGGCGGTGTGGATATTTCCATGTTCATACAGATAGCGGTGTAGTTATTTCCATGTGTAAAGAGATAGCTGTGTAGGTATTTCCATGTATATGCAGATAGCAGTGTAGATATTTCCATTTTCATGCAGATAGTGTTGTAGATATTTCCATGTTCAAACAGATAGTGGTGTAAATATTTCCATGTTCATACAGATAGCGGTGTAGATATTTCCATGTTCATACAGATAGCGGTGTAGATATTTCCATGTTTATACAGATAGCGGTGTAGATATTTCCATGTTCATACAGATAGCGGTGTAGATATTTCCATGTTCATACAGATAGCGGTGTAGATATTTCCAAGTTCATACAGATAGCGGTGCTGATATTTCTATGTTTATACAGGTAGTGGTGTAGATATTTCCATGTTTATACAGATAGCGGTGTAGATATTTCCATGTTTATACAGATAGCGGTGTAGATATTTCCATGTTTATACAGATAGCGGGGTAGATATATCCATCTTAATACAGATGGCGGTGTAGATATTTATATGTTCATGCAGATGGCGGTGCAGATATTTCCATGTTCATACTGATGGCGGTGTGGATATTTCCATGTTCATACAGATAGCGGTGTAGTTATTTCCATATGTAAAGAGATAGCTGTGTAGATATTTCCATGTATATGCAGATAGCAGTGTAGATATTTCCATTTTCATGCAGATAGCGGTGTAGATATTTCCATGTTCTAACAGATAGCGGTGTAGGTATTTCCATGTTCATACAGATAGCGGTGTAGATATTTCTATGTTCATACAGATAGCAGTGTAGATATTTCCATTTTTATACAGATAGCGGTGAAGATATATCAATGTTTACACAGATAGCGGTGTAGATATTTCCATGTTCATCCAGATGGCTGTGTAGATATATCCATGTTCATACAGATAGCGGTGTAGCTATTTCCATGTTCATACAGATAGCGGTGTAGATATTTCCATGTTTATACTGATAGCGGTGAAGATGTATGCATGTTTACACAGATACCGGTGTAGATATTTCCATGTTCATACAGATAGTGGTGTAGATATTTCCATGTTCATCCAGATGGCTGTGTAGTTATATCCATGTTCATACAGATAGTGGTGTAGATATTTCCATGTTCATACAGATAGTGGTGTAGATATTTGCATGTTCATACAGATAGCGGTGTAGCTATTTCCATGTTCATACAGATAGAGGTGCTGATATTTCCATGTTTATACAGGTAGCGGTGTAGATATTTGCATGTTCATACAGATAGTGGTGTAGATATTTCCATGTTTATATAGATAGCGGTGAAGATGTATGCATGTTTACACAGATAGCGGTGCAGTTATTTCCATGTTCATCCAGATGGCTGTGTAGATATATCCCTGTTCATACAGATAGCGGTGTAGATATTTCCATGTTCATACAGATAGCGGTGTAGCTATTTCCATGTTAATACAGATAGCGGTGTAGATATTTCCATGTTTATACAGATAGCGGTGAAGATATATGCATGTTTTCACAGATAGCGGTGTAGATATTTCCATGTTCATACAGATAGTGGTGTAGATATTTCCTTGTTCATACAGATAGCGGTGTAGCTATTTCCATGTTCATGCAGATAGCAGTGTAGATATTTCCATGTTCGTACTGATAGCGGTGTAGATATTTCCGAGTTCATACAGAGAGCAGTGCTGATATTTCCATGTTTATACAGGTAGCGGTGTAGATATTTCCAGGTTTATACAGATAGCGGTGTAGATATCTCCATCTTAATACAGATGGCGGTGTAGATATTTCCATGTTTATACAGGCAGCAGTGTAGCTATTTCTATGTTCCTACAGATAGCAGTGCTGATATTTCCATGTTTATACAGGCAGCGGTGTAGATATTTCCATGTTTATACAGATAGCGGTTTAGATATTTCCTTCTTAATACAGATGGCGGTGTAGATATTTATGTGTTCATACAGATGGCGGTGTAGATATTTATATGTTCATACAGATGGCGGTGCAGATATTTCCATGTTCATACAGATGGCGGTGTAGATATTTCCATGTTCATACAGATAGTGGTGTAGTTATTTCCATGTGTAAAGAGATAGCTTTGTAGATATATAAATGTATATGCAGATAGCAGTGTAGACATTTCCATTCTCTTGCAGATAGCGGTGTAGACATTTACATGTTCAAACAGATAGCGGTGTAGATATTTCCATGTTCATACAGATAGCGGTGTAGATATTTCCATCTTCATACAGATAGCGGTGCTGATATTTCCATGTTTATACAGGTAGCGGTGTAGATATTTCCATGTTCATACAGATAGCGGTGTAGATATTTCCATGTTCATACAGATAGCGGTGTAGATATTTCCATGTTCATACAGATAGCGGTGCTGATATTTCCATGTTTATACAGGTAGCGGTGTAGATATTTTCATGTTTATACAGATAGCGGTGTAGATATTTCCATGTTCATACAGATAGCGGTGTAGATATTTCCATGTTCATAAAGATAGCGGTGTAGATATTTCCATGTTCATACAGATAGCGGTGCTGATATTTCCTTGTTTATACAGGTAGCGGTGTAGATATTTCCATGTTTATACAGATAGCGGTGTAGATATTTCCATGTTTATACAGATAGCGGTGTAGATATCTCCATCTTAATACAGATGGCGGTGTAGATATTTATATGTTCATACAGATGGTGGTGCAGATGTTTCCATATTCATACAGATGGCGGTGTGGATATTTCCATGTTCATACAGATAGCGGTGTACTTATTTCCATGTGTAAAGAGATAGCTGTGTAGATATTTCCATGTATATGCAGATAGCAGTGTAGATATTACCATTTTCATGCAGATAGCGGTGTAGATATTTCCATGTTCAAACAGATAGCAGTGTAGATATTTCCATGTTCATACAGATAGCGGTGTAGATATTTCAATGTTCATACAGATAGCGGTGTATATATTTCCATGTTTATACAGGTAGCGGTGTAGTTATTTCCATGTTTATACAGATAGCGGTGTAGATATTTCCGTGTTTATACAGATAGCGGTGTAGATAATTCCATGTTTATACAGATAGCGGTGTAGATATTTCCATGTTCATAGTGATAGCGGTGTAGATACTTCCATGTTCATACAGATAGAGGGGCTGATATTTCCATGTTCATACAGAGAGCAGTGCTGATATTTCCATGTTTATACAGATAGCGGTGTAGATATTTCCATGTTTATACAGATAGCGGTGTAGATATCTCCATCTTAATACAGAAGGCGGTGTACATATTTATATGTTCATACAGATGGCTCTGCAGATATTTCCATGTTCATACAGATGGCGGTGTAGATATTTCCATATTCATACAGATAGCGGTGTAGTTATTTCCATGTGTAAAGAGATAGCTGTGTAGATATTTCCATGTATATGCAGATATCAGTGTAGATATTTCCATTTTCATGCAGATAGCTTTGTAGATATTTCCATGTTCAAACAGATAGCGGTGTAGATATTTCCATGTTCATACAGATAGAGGTGTAGGTATTTCCATGTTCATACAGATAGCGGTGTAGGTATTTCCATGTTCATACAGATAGCGGTGTAGATATTTCCATGTTTATAGACATAGCGGTGAAGATCTATGCATGTTTACACAGATAGCGGTGTAGATATTTCCATGTTCATCCAGATGGCTGTGTAGATATTTCCATGTTCATACAGATAGCGGTGTAGCTATTTCCATGTTCATACAGATAGCGGTGTAGATATTTCCATGTTCATACAGATACCGATGTAGATATTTCCATGTTCATACAGATAGCGGTGCTGATATTTCCATGTTTATACAGGCAGCGGTGTAGATATTTCCATGTTTATACAGATAGCGGTTTAGATATTTCCTTCTTAATACAGATGGCGGTGTAGATATTTATATGTTCGTACAGATGGCGGTGTAGTTATTTCCATGTTTATACAGATAGCAGTGTAGATATCTCCATCTTAATACAGATGGCGGTGTAGATATTTATATGTTCAAACAGATAGCGGTGTAGATATTTCCATGTTCATACAGATAGCGGTGTAGATATTTCCATGTTCAAACAGATAGCGGTGTAGATATTTCCATGTTCATACAGATGGCGTTGTAGAGATTTATATGTTCAAACAGATTGCAGTGTAGGTATTTCCATTTTCATGCAGATAGCGGTGTAGATATTTCCATGTTCAAACACATAGCGGTGTAGATATTTCCATGTTCATACAGATAGAGGTGTAGATATTTCCATGTTCAAACAGATAGCGGTGTAGATATTTCCATGTTCATACAGATAGCGGTGTAGATATTTCCATGTTCATCCATATGGCTGTGTAGATATATCCATGTTCATACAGATAGCGGTGTAGATATTTCCATGTTCATACAGATAGCGGTTTTGCTATTTCCATGTTCATACAGATAACGGTGTAGCTATTTCCATGTTCATACAGATAGCGGTGTAGATATTTCCATGTTGATACAGATAGCGGTGTAGATATTTCCATGTTCATACAGATAGCGGTGCTGATATTTCCATGTTTATACAGGCAGCGGTGTAGATATTTCCATGTTTATACAGATAGCGGTTTAGATATTTCCTTCTTAATACAGATGGCGGAGTAGATATTTATATGTTCATACAGATGGCGGTGCTGATATTTCCATGTTCATACACATGGCGGTGTAGATATTTCCCTGTTTATAAATATAGCGGTGTAGTTATTTCCATGTGTAAAGAGATAGCTGAGTAGATATTTCCATGTATATGCAGATAGCTTTGTAGATATTTCCATTTTCATGCATAGCGGTGTAGATATTTACATGTTCAAACAGATAGCGGTGTAGATATTTCCATGTTCATTCAGATAGCTTTGTAGATATTTCCATGTTCATACAGATAGCGGTGTAGATAATTCCATGTTCATACAGATAGCGGGGTAGATATTTCCATGTTCATACAGATAGCGGTGCTGATATTTCCATGTTTATACTGGTAGCGGTGTAGATATTTCCATGTTTATACAGATAGCGGTGAAGATGTATGCATGTTTACACAGATAGCGGTGTGGGTATTTCCATGTTCATCCAGAGGGCTGTGTAGATATATCCATGTTCATACAGATAGCGGTGTAGATATTTCCATGTTCATCCAGAGGGCTGTGTAGATATATCCATGTTCATACAGATAGTGGTGTAGATATTTCCATGTTTATACAGATTGCGGTGAACATGAATGCATGTTCACACAGATAGCGGTGTAGATATTTCCATGTTCATGCAGATAGCGGTGTGGATATTTCCATGTTCATCCAGAGGGCTGTGTAGATATATCCATGTTCATACAGATAGCGTTGTAGATATTTCCATGTTTATACAGATAGCGGTGAAGATGTATGCATGTTTACACAGATAGCGGTGTAGATATTTCCATGTTCATACAGATAGCGGTGTAGATATTTCAATGTTCATACAGATAGCAGTTTAGATATTTCCTTCTTAATACAGATGGCGGTGTAGATATTTATATGTCCATACAGATGGTGGTGCAGATATTTCCATGTTCATACAGATGGCGGTGTAGACATTTCCATGTTTATAGATATAGCGGAGTTCTTATTTCCATGTGTTAAGAGATAGCTGTGTAGATATTTCCATGTGTATGCAGATAGCTGTGTAGATATTTCCATTTTCATGCAGACAGCGGTGTAGATATTTCCATGTTCAAACAGATAGCGGTGTAGATATTTCCATGTTCATACAGATAGCGGTGTAGATATTTCCATGTTCACACAGATAGCGGTGTAGATATTTCCATGTTCATACAGATAGCGGTGTAGATATTTCCATGTTCATACAGATAGCGGTGCTGATATTTCCATGTTTATACAGGTAGCGGTGTAGATATTTCCATGTTTATACAGATAGCGGTGTAGATATTTCCATGTTTATACAGATAGCGGTGTAGATATTTCCATGTTTATACAGATAGCAGTGAAGAAATCTCCATCTTAATACAGATGGCGATGTAGATATTTATATGTTCATACAGATGGCGGTGCAGACATTTCCATGTTCATACAGATGGCGGTGTACATATTTCCATGTTCATACAGATTGCGGTGTAGTTCTTTCCATGTGTAAAGAGATAGCTGTGTAGATATTTAAATGTATATGCAGATAGCAGTGTAGATATTTCCATTTTCATGCAGATAGCGGTGTAGATATTTCCATGTTCAAACAGATAGCGGTGTAGATATTTCCATGTTCATACAGATAGCGGTGTAGATATTTCCATGTTTATACAGATAGCGGTGAAGATCTATGCATGTTTACACAGATAGCGGTGTAGATATTTCCATCTTCATCCAGATGGCTGTGTAGATATATCCATGTTCACACAGATAGCGGTGTAGCTATTTCCATGTTCATACAGATAGAGGTGTAGATATTTCCATGTTCATACAGATAGCGGTGTAGATATTTCCATGTTCATACATATAGCGGTGCTGATATTTCCATGTTTATACAGGCAGCGGTGTAGATATTTCCATGTTTATACAGATAGCGGTTTAGATATTTCCTTCTTAATACAGATGGCGGTGTAGATATTTATATGTTCATACAGATGGCGGTGTAGATATTTCCATGTTTATACAGATAGCAGTGTAGATATCTCCATCTTAATACAGATGGCGGTGTAGATATTTATATGTTCATACAGATGGCGGTGCAGATATTTCCATGTTCATACAGATGGCGGTGTAGATATTTCCATGTTCATACAGATAGCGGTGTAGTTATTTCCATGTGTAAAGAGATAGCTGTGTAGGTATTTAAATGTATATGCAGATAGCAGTGTGGATGTTTCCATTTTCATGCAGATAGCGGTGTAGATATTTCCATGTTCAAACAGATAGCGGTGTAGATATTTCCATGTTCATACAGATAGCGGTGTAGATATTTCCATGTTCATACAGATAGCGGTGCTGATATTTCCATGTTTATACAGGCAGCGTTGTAGATATTTCCATGTTTATACAGATAGCCGTTTAGATATTTCCTTCTTAATAGACATGGCGGTGTAGATATTTATATGTTCATACAGATGGCGGTATAGATATTTCCATGTTTATACAGATAGCAGTGTAGATATCTCCATCTTAATACAGATGGCGGTGTAGATATTCATATGTTCATACAGATGGTGGTGCAGATATTTCCATGTTCATACAGACGGCGGTGTAGATATTTCCATGTTCATACAGATAGCGGTGTAGTTATTTCCATGTGTAAAGAGATAGCTGTGTAGGTATTTAAATGTATATGCAGATAGCAGTGTAGATATTTCCATTTTCATGCAGATAGCGGTGTAGATATTTCCATGTTCAAACAGATAGCGGTGTAGATATTTCCATGTTCATACAGATAGCGGTGTAGATATTTCCATGTTCATACAGATAGCGGTGTAGATATTTCCATGTTCATACAGATAGCGGTGCTGATATTTCCATGTTTATACAGGCAGCGTTGTAGATATTTCCATGTTTATACAGATAGCGGTTTAGATATTTCCTTCTTAATAGAGATGGCGGTGTAGATATTTATATGTTCATACAGATGGCGGTATAGATATTTGCATGTTTACACAGATAGCAGTGTAGATATCTCCATCTTAATACAGATGGCGGTGTAGATATTCATATGTTCATACAGATGGCGGTGCAGATATTTCCATGTTCATACAGATGGCGGTGTAGATATTTCCATGTTCATAAAGATAGCGGTGTAGTTATTTCCATGTGTAAAGAGATAGCTGTGTAGATATTTAAATGTATATGCAGATAGCAGTGTAGATATTTCCATTTTCATGCAGATAGCGGTGTAGATATTTCCTTGTTCAAACAGATAGCGGTGTAGATATTTCCATGTTCATACAGATAGCGGTGTAGATATTTCCATGTTCATACAGATAGCGGTGTAGATATTTCCATGTTCATCCAGATGGCTGTGTAGATATATCCATGTTCATACAGATAGCGGTGCAGATATTTCCATGTTCATACAGATAGTTGTGTAGCTATTTCCATGTTCATACAGATAACGGAGTAGCTATTTCCATGTTCATACAGATAGCAGTGTAGATATTTCCATGTTCATACAGATAGCGGTGTAGATATTTCCATGTTCATAAAGATAGCGGTGCTGATATTTCCATGTTTATACAGGCAGCGGTGTAGATATTTCCATGTTTATACAGATAGCGGTTTAGATATTTCCTTCTTAATTCAGATGGCGGTGTAGATATTTATATGTTCGTACAGATGGTGGTGCAGATATTTCCATGTACATACAGATGGCGGTGTAGATATTTCCATGTTTATAGATATAGCGGTGTAGTTATTTCCATGTGTAAAGAGATAGCTGTGTAGATATTTCCATGTATATGCAGATAGGTTTGTAGATATTTCCATTTTCATGCAGATAGCGGTGTAGATATTTACATGTTCAAACAAATAGCGGTGTAGATATTTCCATGTTCATTCAGATAGCTTTTTAGATACTTCCATGTTCATACAGATAGCGGTGTAGATATTTCCATGTTCATACAGATAGCGGTGTAGATATTTCCATGTTCATAGAGATAGCGGTGCTGATATTTCCATGTTTATATAGGTAGCGGTGTAGGTATTTCCATGTTCATACAGATGGCGGTGTAGATATTTCCATGTTCATAGGGATGGCGTTGTAGGTATTTCCATCTTTATAGAGATGGCAGTGTAGATATTGCCATCTTAATACAGATAGAGGTGTAGATATTTCCATGTTTTAACAGATGGCGGTGTAGATATTTCCATCTTTATAGAGATTGTGCTGTAGATATTTCCATATTCATACAGATGGCGGTGTAGATATTTCCATGTTTATATAGATGGCGGTGTAGATATTTCCATCTTAATACAGATAGCGGTGTAGATATTTCCATGTTTATGCAGTTGGCGGTGTAGATATTTTCATGTCGATACAGATGGCGGTGTAGGTATTTCCATGTTTATAGAGAAAGCGGTGTAGATATTTCCATGTTGATAGAGATAGCGGTGTAGATATTTCCATGTATATACAGATAGCGGTGTAGATATTTCCATGTTTATACAGATAGCGGTGTAGATATTTCAATGTTCATACAGATGGCATTGTAGATATTTCCATGTTCATACAGTTGGCAGTGTAGATATTTTCACGTTTATAGAGATAGCGGTGTAGTTATTTCCATGTTTATAGAGATAGCGTTGTAGATATTTCCATGTTTATACAAATAGCAGTGCAGGTATTTCAATGTTTATAAAGATTGCAGTGTAGATATTTCAATGTTTATTGAGATAGCGGTGTAGATATTTCCCTGTTTTACAGGTAGCAGTTTAGATATTTCCATGTTTATAGAGATTGCGGTGTAGATATTTCCATGTATATACAGATAGCGGTGTAGATATTTCCATGTTCATACAGATGGCGGTGTAGATATTTCCATCTTTATAGAGATGGCAGCGTAGATATTTCCATCTTAATACAGATAGAGGTGTGGATATTTCCATGTTTAAACAGATTGCGGTGTGGATATTTCCATCTTTATAGAAATTGCACTGTAGATATTTCCATGTTCATACAGATGGCGGTGTAGATATTTCCATGTTTATATAGATGGCGGTGTAGATATTTCCATCTTAATACAGGTAGCAGTTTAGATATTTCCATGTTTATACAGATGGCGGTGTAGATATTTTCATGTCGATACAGATGGCGGTGTAGGTATTTCCATGTTTATAGTGATAGCCGTGTAGATATTTCCATGTTGATAGAGATAGCGGTGTTGATATTTCCATGTATATACAGATAGCGGTGTAGATATTTCCATGTTTATACAGATAGCGGTGAAGATATTTCAATGTTCATACAGATGGCGTTGTAGATAATTCCATGTTCATTCAGATGATGGTGTAGATATTTCCACGTTTATAGAGATAGCGGTGTAGTTATTTCCATGTTTATAGAGATAGCGTTGTAGATATTTCCATGTTTATACAAATAGCAGTGTAGGTATTTCAATGTTTATAAAGATAGCAGTGTAGATGTTTCAATGTTTATAGAGATAGCGGTGTAGATATTTCCCTGTTTTACAGGTAGCGGTTTAGATATTTCGATGTTTATGCAGATAGCAGTGTAGATATTTCCATGTTTATAGAGATAGAGGTGTAGTTATTTCCATGTTTATACAGATAATGGTGTAGATATTTCCATGTTTATAGAGATAGCGGTGTATATATTTCCATGTATATACAGATAGCGGTGTAGTTATTTCCGTGTTTATACAGATGGCCCTGTAGATATATCCATGTTTATAGAGATGGCGGTGTAGTTATTTCCTTGTTTATACAGATAGCGGTGTAGATATTTCCATGTTCATACGGATAGCGCTGTAGATATTTCCATGTTTATAGAGATAGCGGTGTAGATATTTCTATGTTTATACAGATAGCGGTGTAGATATTTCCATGTTTATACAGGTAGCGCTGTAGATATTTCCATATTTGTACAGGTAGCAGTGAAGATATTTCCATATTTATACAGCTAGCGGTGCAGATATGTGAATTCATTAAACCTCTTTTTCTTTATAAATTACCCAATCTTGGGTATGTCTTTATCAGCAGCATGAAAATTGACTAATACACTCACTGTCCATGAATGATACTCTGTTAGCCCATTTGCATTGTTATAAAGAAATACCTGAGGTGGGTAATTAATAAAGAAATGAGGTTTATTTGGCTTCTTGTTCTGAAGGCTGTACGTGAAGCATAGTACTGGCACCTGCTTCCAGGGAGGGCCTCAGGAACCTTCCAATCATGGTGGAAGGTGAAGGGAAACCAGCATATCACATGGTGAGAGAGGAAGCAAGAGAGACAGGGAGGAGGTGTCAGTCTCTTTTAAACAACCAGATATCGCATGAACTCACAGGGTAAGAACTCATTCATTACCAAGAGGACAGCACCAAGCCATTCAGGAGGCATCTCTCTCCAACATTGGGGATCACATTTTAACGTGAGATTTGAAGGGGACAAACATCCAAACTATGTCAGATACCAAAGCTGACAATGCTTGGGATCTTTAGCTGTTCCAGGTTCTGGGAAAAGGGAGAGAGTTAGCTTCCCTCGTCTATGCTGTGCTACTCCATATTATATTAGTAATTATTGTTCTCTAAAGGTTCTTGAAAGCAAATAAACAAATGCAAGGCAAAACATATGAAATGCAAGGCAAAACATATGAAATGCAAGGCAAATGCATTAAAAACTTTTGAGTGTTAATATATAGGTTTTATTTTATCTTTTTAATTTCTTTTGCTTAACCAAATAGATTATGTAGTTTTGATTAACTGGCCATGAAATAGCTCTGCCTACATAGAATTTCCCATGAATAATTGGTTGTGGAGACTTTTGTGTGTGACCCAAATCCTCCCTCAAAACTGAAGTTTGCCCAGCTATTGGGAGTGTTGGCAAATCATGCCTCTCAGCTGATTCTCTCTAGAATTTATTCTCAGGAGATCTAATTAATAACTTGTCAAGCTGATGTCCATCCTTGGGGACAACTCGTATCTGAAGAATGGCCAGTGAAAGGTATTAAAACTCCATACTCCTGCCTCAATTTAGGGCAACTCTGAAGGGTCACCCCTGCTTCTCAGCTCCCCCTTGAGATTAGCTGAGGTATTTGTTGTGACTGCCTCACATCTCAAATCCCTTTGTCCAATTCAGCTTTTTCGCCACAGTTGTTGGCTCCTAGGATTTTACCCAGTTAAATGTTCTCTACACAAATCTCTATCTCAAATCTGCTTTACAGGGAATGTGGCCTCAGACAGGTTTTCATTAGGTTCTGGACATAACTCTCATTAGTCATTGATATGATTCGGCTGTGTCTCCACCCGAATCTCACCTTGATTGTAATTATCCCCGCATGTCAAGGATGGAGTCAGGTGGAGATCATTGAATCATAGGGGCGGGTTCCCCCTACTGTTCTCCTGGTAGCGAATAAGTCTCACGAGATCTGATGCTTTTAAAATGGGAGTTTCCCTACACAAGCTTTCTTCTCTGCTACCATTTAAGATGTGCCTTTGCTTCTTTTTTGCCTTCTGCCGTGACTGTGAGGCCTCCCCAGCCATGTGGAATTGTGAGTTCATTAAACCTCTTTCCTTTCTAAATTACCCGGTCTTGGGTATGACTTTATTAGCAGCATGAGAACAAAATAGTGCAGTCTGTTCTATAAGCCCAAGTCGGATCACAGAGTCCCGCTTTCTGTTTTTTTTTTCTAGCCCATATTTCTACTAAAACTTGACTCATATAGACTTAAAACAAAATAATTAAGCATGGCTAGTATTTATTTAATATTTTATACGTGTCAGGTACTGTATTTTGTAACTTATCTTTTAATAATCTTTCCAAATCTCTAAAAGGATAATTCTGCTCTTTTATAGAGAAAATAAGGATGGCTCAATCTTTTGATTTTTATTACAAGCTTTATTTTGTATAACATATAATAAACTAAAAATATTGAAAGTTTAGAAACCATCAGCACGCAATCGAGGTGATGGAAATATACTTCACCTCCAGTTTCCTGATGCCTCTTTATAATACATTTCTCTGGCCCCTCATTCCTGGCCCTTAAAAACCACCAAACTGCTTTCTGTCACTGGACAGTAATTTATACAGTCAAAAAATGTATATAAATAAAATTTTACACTATGCACTTTTTTGTCTGACATTTTATGTTTTTTTCTCTGCATGTTTTACCTCTAGAGTCTGCCTTGTTTCACTTAGTATAGTTATTTTGAGATTCATTCATGTTATAGTATGTATCCATAATTAATTCGGATAAAGCAAGTTAATTCATTAATGTATTGATTGATATTTAGACTGTTTCTAGTTTGGGCTATTATGAATACATGTGCTATGAACATTTGTGTTGATATCATTATATGAACACCTACTTTTATCTCTCTTGGGTAAATACCCAGGAGTGCAATGGCTGAGTCTTACGGCAGAAGTATGTTTAACTTTTTAAGGGACTCTTAAACTGTTTTTCAAAGGTTACACTTTTTTGTATTCCCATCAGCAGTGTATGAGAGTTTCAGCTTCTCCACATCCAAGCCAGTGCTTGGCTGTTATCAGTCATGCTAATCTTAGCTATTTAAAAATAGATAGTGGCGTCTCATTTTGGTTTTAATTTGCATTGCCCTAAGCATTAATTATGTTGAGCATATGTGCTTATTTACCAAACAAATGTCTACTTTGTAATGTCTGTTCCAGTCTTTCACCCAAGTTTTAAATGGGGTTGTTTGTTTTTCATTATTAAATTTTGAGCTTTTAAAATATATTTTTGATGCAAGCCTTTCATCAGATATATGAATTGCAAATATTTTCTCCCAGCCTGCAGCTTGTCTTTTCAGTCTCTTAATAGATTCTTTTGAAGAGCAGATTCTTTTTTTTAAATTTGATGAGTTCTTCTTATCAATATATTATTATATAAATCATGCTGTGGGGTCATATCAAAGAAAGCTTTGCCTGACTCAAAGTCCCAAATGTTTTCACATCTTCCCTCTCCTCTCCTTTGGGAACTGAGATTACACGTAAATTCAGTTACTTGAAATTTACTGTCTACTATTGCTCTGTTCATGTTTTTTAAAAATTTATTTTCTCTCTCTATTTTATTTTGAGAGGTGTCTATCTTTTCTTCTTTAATGACTAATGTGCTATCAGCCTACCATGTAGCTGGGACTACAGCCGCATGCTACTATGCCCCGCTAATTTTTGTATTTTTAGTAGAGATGGGATTTCACCATATTGGTCAGGCTGGTCCTGAACTCCTGACTTCGTGATCCACCTGCCTCGGCCTCGCAAAATGCTGAGATTACAGGCGTGAGCCACTGCGCCCAGCCTCCTTTAGTGTATCTTGCATGTCTCTATTTTAGAACATATAGAATACTGTTTCAATAAGCATTTGAATGTTCTTAACTGATAACTCTGGCACCTTGATTTACTCTGGATCAGTTCTGACTCAGTGATTTTTCTCCTTATTATGAGCCACGTTCTTCTGTCTTTTGTTGTTACTGTTGTGTCTCTGCTAAACTGTGTCTGGATGTCAGATATGGTGACTTTTATCTTATTGAGTGCTGGAAGTATATATAAATATTCTTGATCTTTGTATTGGTATGTATTTAAGTTTAGTTGGAAAGAGTTTGACTCTTTTTGGTCTTGCTTTAAAAATTCATTAGGTGGGATCAGACCAGTTCTCATTTTAGAGCTAATCACTCCCAACTAGTGAGGCAAGATCCTTCTGGGTATCCCTGGGAATCTTGAGGTGTTTCTGGTTTGGCTGATAAAATAAGCACTATTACTGGACCTTGGTGAGCATGTGTACTGTTACTTTTCATCTTATCTGGGTGTTGTTTCCCCAACCGTAGGTACTTTTCTCTAGGCCTGTCCTAACAATTACTTAGCTATGTACTTTAGGGGGACCCTTTGCAGAGCTCTGGAGTTCTCTTTCTGTGCAGCCCCTTCTTCTCGGAAACCTTGTCCTGAGAGCTCATGTCAACATGGTTTCTGTGGACTCTCAGCTCTGTCCCCTCAGCTCAGGGAGAACAATGGGCTCCTCTTGGGCTTTTCTCCTGGAGTAGTGGGCTGGAAAACTTTCTCCAGGCATAAATTAGGGCCGTTGATAGGCTCACCTTGTTTGAGACTGACTTTACAGGGTCTTGCAAACTTTTGTGGCATACATTTTGGCCATTTTTTGGTTGTTTCAGGAGGGAGAGAAAGTCTAGTTCTTGTTACTCCATCATGGTCATTGCAGAAGTCAAACTAACTGATATTTATCAATACAGTCTGTTGCTACACATTGAACTTGCTTAAGATAATTTTTAGATGGCACAGAACTTTCTGTCCATTGAATGAGACTCTCTGCTTATTTTGCAAGTGCTCATTTGTATGGAGACATTTGTATGGAGAAACTTCAAAAAGTTTGTGGAAAAATGAAGTTAAAAGATAAACATTGAAAATGTGATCTTCGGTTTTCATCCCTAAAGAACTGATGGTCCTGGGAACTTAACAATGTCAATGCAGTCTCTTATACATTATTAACTTAAGAAAAATGGGTGCCCTTTCCACATTTGTTGAGATTGGGAAACAAAAAGAAGTCAGAAGGAGCCAAATCAGAGCTGTAAGGTGGATGCCTGACAATTTCCCATTGAGACTCTCACAAAATTGCCTTTGCTTGATGACAGGAATGAGCAGAAACATTGTGGTGTTAGAGGACTGTCTGCTAAAGCTTTCCCAGGTATTTTGCCCTAAAACTTTGGCTAACTTATTCAAAACACTCTCATGATATGCAGATATTATTGTTCTTTGACCTTCCACAAAGTCAACAAGCAAAATGCCTGGAATGTCCCCAAAAAACTGTTGCCGTGACCTTTGCTCTTGAGTGATCCCCTTTAGCTTTGACTGGACCACTTCCACCTTTGGTAGCCATTGCTTTGATTGTGTTTTGCCCTCAGGATCATACTGGGAAAGCCATGTTTTATCTTCTGTTACAATTCTTCAAAGAAATCCTTCAGGATCTTGACCCTAGTTCTTTAAAATTTCCATTGAGAGCTCTCCTCTTGTCTGCAGCTGATCTGAGCACAACACTTTTGGCACCCATGCAGTGGAAAGTTGGTTCAACTTTAATTTTTTAGTCAGAACTGTGTAAGCTGAACCAATTAAGATGTCTATGATGTTGGCTATTGTTTGTGCTGTTGATTATCAGTCCTCTTCAATTAGGGCACAAACAAGATTAATTTTTTTCCTTGCAAATTGATATGGATGATCTGTCCCTGTGGACTTCATCTTCCACATCATCTCGTTTCTTCTTTAAAAAAGCTGTCCGCTTGTGAACTACTGATTTCTTTGGTGCATTGTCCCCTCAAGCTTCTTGTAAAGCATCAGTGATTTCACCATTCTTTCACTCAAGCTTCATCATAATCTAATGTTTGTTCTTGCTTCAATTTTAGCAGAATTTACATTGCTCTGCTAGGGGCTCTTTTCAAACTAATGTCTACTCCTTCTTACTGTCTCAAACTAGATCCTGTTCAAACATGCTATAATAAATTAGTATGAGTTTATTTTGCTGCCAAAATTGAAACCTTTGCATAGTTTTTTTCATAATATACATTTTCCATGAACTTTTTAAGGCCTCTCATGTATCCACAGGTAGAGTGCCTTACCTATTCTGACTTCAGTCAATTATTCAAGACCTTTCCTTGTCAGTGATACATTAGAAAGGTAGAGTATTGAAAAATAAGAGTAGCTTCTGCTGATTAAGAAATACTATATCTTTTTCTACTTCTTTCTTTTTTTTTTTTCTTTTTTTTTTTTTTTTGAGACAGCATCTTTCTCTGTCACCCAGGCTGGAGTGCAGTGGTGTGATCTCAGCTCACTGCAACCTCTGCCTCCCAGGGTCAAGTGATTCTCCTGCCTCAGCCTCCCGAGTAGCTGGGACTATAGGTGCCTGCCACCACACCCAGCTAATTTTTGTATTTTTAGTGGAGACAAGGTTTCACCATATTGGCCAGGCTGGTCTTGAACTCCTGACCTTGTGATCTGCCTGACTCGGCCTCCCAAAGCGCTGGGATTACAGTCATGAGCCACCGTACCTAGCTTTCTACTTCTTTCTTATTATTTTCCTCCTCTCTCATTCCTATATTCTCTCCTTTCTCCTACTTTCCTCCCCACTCCCTGTTTCCTTCCTTTCATCTTTCCTATTTTCAAGACTTAATATTTCTTGAACCTCCGATGTTATCATAGTATGTTATTTGTTTAATTTTCACATAACAATAATAGTTTAAATACAAATAATATTTATTTTCATCCCCATGTTATCAGTATAACAGTAAAGATGTGGAGAGGCCAGCTGGGCATGGTGGCTCAAGCCTGTAATCCCAGCACATTGGGAGGCCGAGGTGGGTGGATCACGAGGTCAGGAGATCGAGACCATCCTGGCTAACACGGTGAAACCCCATCTCTACTAAAAAATAGAAAAAATTAGCTGGGCGTGGTGGCGCGTGCCTGTAGTCCCAGCTACTCGGGAGGCTGAGGCAGGAGAATAGTGTGAACCCGGGAGGCAGAACTTGCAGTGAGCCAAGATCACGCCACTGCACTCCAGCCTGGGTGACAGAGCGAGACTCTGTCTCAATAAATAAATAAATAAATAAATGAAAATAAAATAAAAAAAATGATGTGGAGAGGCCAAACCAATGGCTCTTATATCCACGTTCTTTCTTCTAAATGATTTCACCTTAGTTTTGGTCTGCATCTCTAACCATAGCTAGTTGCAGCAGGACTTCTATCTGGCCTTGCTGCTCTCATTTTTGGACCTCCTCACTGAAATCAAATTGATCTTTCTAAAATGCAAACCTGGTCTTAGTATTTTATTACTTAAAACCCATTGGTGGCTTTCCATGATTTATGGAATAAAGTCAAAATTCCTGTTTTTGCCCATGTTTCTGTGTGCCTCTCATCCCTACATTTACTGATTCCTGTGTGCCATAAATTGCCAGTTGTCCAGAGTTCATTCTCTTTTTGTACTTGGGAGGACTTCTGCATCCTGCAACTTTTCCCCTGAAACGTGCTTGGAAAATACCTACTCATTTTTTTCAGATTCAGGTTAGCTTTTTACTTCAGTTTCTTTTCCTGAAGCTTATACTGACTGCTCCATATGGCTTTGGGGATTAGCTACTCATTCCTTTGTGCCCTTTGTAGATACACATTTATCATGGAGTCTTTTTTTTTTTTTTTGAGACAGAGTCTCACTCTGTCACCCCGCTGGAGTGCAGTGGTGTGATCTCAGCTCACTGCAACCTTTACCTTCCAGGTTCAACTGATTCTCTTGCCTCAGCCTCCCAAGTAACTACAGGCGTGCACCACCGTGCCCAGCTAATTTTTGTATTTTTAGTAGAGACGGGGTTTCACTATGTTGGCCAGGATGGTCTCGATCTCTTGACCTCGTGATCTGCCCACGTTGGCCTCCCAAAGTGCTGGGATTACAGGCATGAACCACCGCTCCCAATCAGTCATGCAGTCTTTATACTTACTTGTTTACTTGCCTGTGAGCTCACTGAATGCAGGGACTATTTCCTTGTTGCTCTAGCACCTACACCAGTACCTGGTATCCAGAAGCTGTATGCTAAATGTTTGTTGAGTGGCTGTTTGACTGAATGATTGTACTCCTAATTAGTAGATAGAAAGCCATGAACTTCCCAGTTCATCATTCTTTGTGCTCAATTCTGGTTTCTTTATTGTGTTCAAAAGAGTTCCTTAGTGACATAAAACTATGGAGCTAGTATGTCAGCTCATTTAAGCAATGATTGGTTTATGTATATAAGAGGCTTCAATAATTATATATTTTTATTTCAGTTTCAATAAATGATCAATTTATTAATTTTCTCTGTTTTGGCTTATTGTTCACATTTAATATCAAATAAAAGTGTTTTACTTAAAATTATTCATGCCAATTATGACAGTTAGGTGAATATTACTTTGATTTACATTCCAGTAGTAGTTTTGGTTGAACCCTGAATATGCTAAGACGTCCCTTTTCTTTTTTCTTATGAACAGGCTACTGTGTTTACATATATTATTAAAATCTTCTTTGAAAATACGAAGAGTGTTACATTTCTTATATTTAGTTCTCTGTGCTTCAGAATTCCTGTGATACTTGCACTTAAGTCCTTCTGAGCAGTTGATGTTGATATTTATGTGGTTAATTTCATGAAACGTGGTGGTTTTCATTTCTATCATTAATTTATACAGGAGATAGACTGTTTTCCAGGTGTAAGCTCAGTCATATAATTAGAAAATTTATAAGCAGAAAGGAGTTATTTGGTCTAACCCATTTATTCTACAGATAGAGAAATTAGAGTCCAGAAACTCTGTCTTCTTTAAAGTCTTACAGGTATTTAAGAAAAAAGAATAGACTTGAGGTTTCTGTGCTCTGAACCCAGTGATCTTGACACTGTAATGATCTTCATCCATATTATTCACAGAAGTAAATATAATCACATATTAAATAAGAAACAAAAATACTAAGGAGATATTATACTGAAAAATGAAATAATATTATCTTAATTATTTTGATCAGATTCAATCTATAGCAGCTTGAAGGCTAATAATTCCAATGATTCTCTGAATAAACCATTTTTCTAATAAGATTACAGGTTTTAGTAATCTAATTATTTTGACTGATGCAAATGTTACCCCGCCAGTCTGAAAAATGTGTTTATTTATATGTCATAAAGAATAATTTATTCCAAAAAGGCTAATTTTCAAAATATATGTATCTTCTGAAACTGTATCTATTTTTTCCCCACGTTTTCTAAATATATTTTAGAGGGCATTTGTAGATTTTCATGGTGCTGAAAAATTAAGGTATAATGGTCTCATGAAGGAGAATAATGTCATTTAGACATTGTAATTTTGGAGGATCACAATACTTTCTGGAATGTGGTTGTTGCAGCACTGGTCACTTATACTAATTATATAATAACATACTATACTAATGCAATAATATACCATATGAAATTATTCAGTGGTAAATTTGTCTTAAATCCTCTAGAATACTGCAAAGAAATAGTTTATATAAGAAAGAGTACCATAGCAGATGTGAACACAATATTTCCTATTTTTTTCTTCTTTTTTATTTTTTTGAAGACAAGTTCTCACTCTGTTGCCCAGACTGGAGTTCAGTGCCATGTTCATAGTTCACTGCAACCTCAAACTCCCAAGCTCAAGTGATCCTCTTGATTCAGCCTCTGAAGTAGCTGTGCCTATAGGTGTGCACCACCACACCGGCTAAGTTTTAAAATTTTTTATAGATATGTTGCCCAAGCTGGTCTCAAATTCTTGAGCTCAAGAGATCTTCTCACCTTGGCCTCCCAGAGTGTTGGGATTACAGGCATGAGCCACCATACTCAGCCAATATTTCTTTTGTAAAAGACATTTTCTAACATACTTCTCATTTTAACTAACATAATATTCAAAGTGTAGATCTGAGAAAGAGATAGTGCCTGCAGATCTGGGATCCTACATGCTAATATTATGGGATGCATTCAGATTTGATCAGCAGATATTCCATTTATTCTAGAACACCACCAGCAGAAGAATGTAATTACGTCTATCACTAAAACTTTGTGTCAATACAGACTACTGTATTTGTTATCATAGATGGTCCTTGGATGGCAGCCTTAAGCAATTTTAAACCTAGACAGGTGATGTACTTTTTCTTCTTGGATAATTTTCATGGTTTTATCTAATTTGGTTGTAACTAATGTGTTTAATATGGCTTGCTTGTTTTTTAAAAAGTTGTTCAGTATCCTTAGAACTCAGTGCTGATTTCTTTTTCTAGCAGGCCTTTTATATAGGACATCTCACTTTCTCCTGACTCTCTACTACTAGCATGAGGTCTCTGAAAAATCAAGACAGCAAAATAATTTGTTATAGAACAGCCTATGTAGAGGGACAGGGGAGGAGTCATATTCCAAGAGGGAAAGACCTTTGAGCCAGGCTCAATTTGTAGAGGCTGTTGAATGAAAATGAGGGAGAGAGAATGCACACTTTACTGCACTATTAAAGCAAAATTCTGACAATAACTTCTAAAAATGATTCAACTCTTATACACTGAGAATATGACAGACCTTCCAAAAGTATAATTTCTTACATGAACGTCCAGGTATATAAGGAAAAATAACTATTTCATACCAATATCTCCAGCCGCCTTTATTGTTGGTTCACCACATAGGTTTTTATCAGAATCGCAGAACATTAATTTTTTAAATTAGCTACCATTACAACTAGCTTGAGAAGAACTTTCTTTTTAATAATTCGACCCAGATGCATTCTAGATACTCCAGTGTTACGAATCAATGGCTTCATGAGGAGCCGCTGTTGACTCATGCTATCTCTGGACACACTGACAGGAAATGTTTTCTTACACCTGTTTTCCTCCTGCTTTTCCTTGGTAGGACTTAGTTCCTTGGCATAGTTCAGTATCAATGGCAGTCATAGAGAAGTGTTACAGAAACCCAGCTTATTCCAACTTGTGAATTATTTGGCACCCAGGAACCAGGTCTTACAATCTTCAACCCACTTTTTCTTAACATGGCCCCTTTTCTGAAATGTTTATTTATATATGATGTAGGCCTGGGGAAAGGACATGGACTTTCAAAGAAAATATTCTCCAATAGATCTCTCAACTCCAGAGAACCTTCTGACTAAATCTGAAAGAATTCCACTGTGCTCTGATAACATCCTTTAATAATGAAGGAAAAGATATTTTTCCCCCAGGAGGATTTTGTAGTGAAAAGATGGCATAATTTTTTTAAAAATGTTGTTTATAATCTCATTTGTTTTTTCATTTGTGGGGTGTGTCTTAAATCCTAAATGGTACATCCTTTTTAAAATACTTCTAGTAATAAAATGTTTGTGAAGTTATGTTGTAAATATCATTGGACTATGTTTAATAATGTTAAGTTGATCCCACTTCCCCTGAAATTATATACATAAATGCTGAAAGTATAAATTTACATATACAACTTCATGGAACATTTTTCTTCCAAGTGTGCATTTGCTAGAATTTGCATTGAAAGGTTTTGGAAGGAGCCTGTTGGTATGAATCCTGTGTGAGCAACACTCAGATTTGTTGCATACTGAACAGCATGCTAAATCTCACTTCACAATCTTAGATTTCTCATCTACCATCTTGAGCTGAATTTAAAATGTAACTGCAGTTTATTATGTCACCTGTTCGTCAAACACTGATGCAAAGCTTAGTTTTCAGTGTGAAGAACCCATGACTAGAGAAGGGAAGAAGAAAGGGTCAAGCAGACCTCATTAAAGAGTGTATGGGCAAGAAAACACATCAGATGTCTTGATAGGTTTTTTA